>NC_090443.1:636241537-636855912 GCF_031143425.1 Pleurodeles waltl
GAGGCATGTCCGCCCTCCCTCTAGGCTGCCTCCCTCTAGGGTGTTGTCACCATCCCCATCCGCACATGCTTGGCCAGCTCCCACTGTACTCCTACCACTGTCCACTGAAAACTGATCTCTGGGTCCTCGGAGTCCAGAGCAGAGTTTGTACTGGCTGGTGTTGTCTGTTGGTAGCTGGGTGGTTTACATGGAGATCCTGCAATGCTGAGTTTTCCTCCTTGCAACTGGAGGTGGTGTCTGGAGGGATCCTAGGACATCCTGGAGAGTCTGATGATTGATGGTTGGCAGTTGGTCATCTAGGTCATCTTCAAAGTCCAGGACAGGAAGGTCGGCAGGAGGTAAGCCATCATCCTGTGCAATGAGATAGTGTACAATCAATCTTTCATTGTTGTGGCAGTTGAACTGACACATCATTTATTTGGTTGTGGAGGCTCATTGAAAAGTTAATGGTAAAACGTTTTTTATATACATTATGGGGCATATATTTTGAGCCCTTAGCACCACCTCAGTGTCACATGAAGGGACGGTCCGGTGGCACTGAGGGCTGCATCGTATTTACAAGGTGACATTAAGCCACTTATTATGGCTTGATGCTACCTTGTCAATACTGCCCTTTCCCATGCATCAATTTGCGTGGAAGGGGTGTGCAACGGCAGTTGCTGTGGGCGGCCCAAAATAACACCCCTTTGCATTTTGATGCTGCCCCAGATTTACATGTTTTTGTACACCTGAGGCTGTGCCAATGTCTTACACCAGCTCAGGGGTGGCATTATTAAGGGGCAGTGATGAAGTATACTTTGATTCCTCCTCATGTTTTTCTTTGTCTATGTGTGCCGCATTTCACACCACACATGGACCTAGCAGACTGCCCTTTCAGTGTCTTTCTTGCAAAACAATAATTTCATCCTCAACACAGCCATCCTTGAAATATGGTGCTAGGGATGTGGCGTTGCGGCAGAACAGCTATTTCACCACTGGCACAGGGGTGGACACAGAGATTGCTGGAATGGGTATGATTCCTAATGTAAACTGAGTTTTGTAATGACCGTGCGTGATTCCACCTAAGTTTGAACAGGGCCTACCACTTTCATTTCCACTTTGATCAGGCCCACTTCCTAGTTTGATGGAGAGATTGCAGATACTTGTTCTACTGCACACATGGGTCCTCATTATGGTTCTGGTGATCCTATGACCACCAGACTTGCAGTGGCTATCTGTCTATTACCAACAGTGTCTGTCAAATCAGCACATTAGGACCGTGGTGACAGCCCCACGGTTCAGTGACCTGGCACTGGCAGGTTGCTGCCAGCAAATGGCCTGGTGATGCCACCGGTCTTATAACACCAGGCCAGCACTGCAATCACTGCAGGTCTCCAGGTTATGTGCCCACTTTTCCACCAGCCTTTGCATGGCAGTCCAACCACCATGCAAAGGTGGGTGGTAATGGGGTGTGGAGTGCCCCTGGGTTCCCCTGCACTGCCCGGCACCTGGCATGCGCAGTGCGTTGCCCTCAATGGACAGCCTCTTTGCATTTTCCACTGCCTAGTTCACAGGCAATGAAAAGCACAGCGTGAGCTGTCACACCCAACACACCACAGCATTGGCGCTGGTTCCATTACGATCCAGCAACAATGTTGGGACAACTTTCACACAGAGCTGGCAGGCGGAAACAGGGTTTCCAGCCACTGTCTCAGTGGGAACTCGTAATGCCTACCACAGAGGGTATATGGCACTGGCGTTCTTACCAACGCTGGACTTTCCTGGGCAGCATCCACTGCCCACCAATATCGTGATGGGCACCATCATGTTCACAGACAAACGTCATATGTTGTATATTTTATGTTGTTTCCCCATTCTCATGTGGGTGATATTGTTGTGTCAGAGTTATGGTAGCTTCACCCTATATGTGTTGTGTTCCACAGGTTGCATATTTTAGTGATGATTTAGCTCTAATGACATAGTACAGATCAGCATCAATATGTGTAAGTTAACACTGCACCAGGTTAGCTACGCACGTAAGTCTCATGTTTCCTGGGATATGGAACAGCCCTGCAATTCCCCCTGCACCTGCACAGATTTGTTCTTTTTCACTGACACAAGCATTGGTGCTGCATGCTGAGGGAGTGGCTGCCTTGAGGGGATGAATTGTTTATGTGCACGGAAGAGTCCCTTCCTGCACATGTACAAGTCATGGTAGCTAAGGTGGCATTTGAATGTGTGTTGCAAGATGCAGCACACATATGTTAAGGATATGCAACAAGCAGGTAGGGGAGGATTTTGGTCAGATACACCACCCCAGGAATAGTATTGACTGCAGTCCTACTCCCTGATATCTAAGTTGTGTGGGTACAGGAGCTTTGACAATATACAATGGGTGTTGTGATTGCACAGGCATAGTAATATTACATCCCTTCCAGCCACTGTGCTGCATATATGCATGTTGGAGTACAGCCCTAGTGATTGGCGAATGTCCAGGTTGTGTGTATGTTGGGAATGCATAGCACAACCAAGGCATGTGTACATGTGTACATGTGCTCCTTGTGTGGGGATGGGGCATCTTGATTCAGGGCCAATGTGTCCCAATGCAATCATTGAGTGTGTCCTATGTGCCTCCCCCTTCTGGCATTTGTGGAATTGCAGTTATATCCCTCATGCAACTTACCCTACATTTGTGATGATTTCTGGTAGTCTGCGCTGTCCTGTCCTTGGATTCCTGTGACCAGCTGCAACCATCTCCTCCACCTCATCCAGGTCCTTCTGGTGTGCAGGAAGGACTTCTACCTCCAGTCTGGAGTGCTGCCTTCCTGTTCCTAGTCATTTTCTCCTTAGTTCTGTGCTTGCAATCATGGCAGCTCTTTTTGCACTCAGTGACAGTTCTCTTCACCTCTGCCACACTGTTTATTTTGACTGCTATTTGCTGCTATTTAGCCTCTCTCTTACCAATTGGCAATTTGGAGGTGATGAAGAGCTGGTGTTGTTGCTCTGTCACCTCTCTGACAAGGATGTTGTGCTCCTCCTCACTGAATTGACACTTTCACTTTTTCTTTTCCATTTCCTGGGACTTATGTGTATCCTCCTAGCTGGTTCTTGGGAGGTTGGGGTGTCCCTGGGGTCTCTCCTGCCCTGATTCTTCCATTTTCAGTTGCAATTGCACTGTTTTCTGTGTGTGCATTTAAATGTGACACTAACTTGGTGTAAAAATGGCGCTAACCTATTTGTGACATATTTACATACAGGCTTGTGGCATTCTTGCAGCAGTAGCATCATTTTGACGTACGACAGGGCACAAGGCTTAGCGTAATTTCTTTTATGCGAGCCTCAGCTTAGCGCTGACATGCGCCATTCCATAAATATGGTGCCTGACTGGCGCTCAGAAACAATGAAAGCCGGTGGTAAACTTTTTGATGCAAAACTGAGTAAGCGCAGTATTCCATCAAAAAGTCTAAATATGCCCCCAAGACTTTTGTGGTCTAAGTTTAGACCAAACTTCTAATTTTACTGATGTGAATTGGGTTCCTTATTTGTATCCGGTATACCCTATTTTGCAGATATGTAGTGTTTATGTATTCTGCACAAAAGATGACATTTGCTACTAAGTACATAACGGTTGACACTTCCCATTCCCAGATATTCCTATATCCACTTGTAGGTTTGGCTAAATCCATCCTGACTCTGTCCTATCCCCACTTGTGAACTTTAACATGGGACATTAAGGTCCTCTTTACAACCCTGGTGGTAAATGCCGCCTACTGCCGTGCTGACAGCCGCCAACATACCGTGACCGCGACGGTAAACCACTACGGGTATTATGACCCACACTGAGAAATTCGCCACTATACAGACACCCACACAAGTCCGCCACACCAAAGGTCAGTGATAAACTGGCGATAGCAAAACCCACACCATTACACCAACAGGAACACGCCCACAGTATCATGACCCAATCACTGCGGCAGCCTTTCAACCGTAGTAAACTGTTGGTGGTACACACCGCCGCTGAAAATACACACACTCTTACAAAACTACACCGCATTGGACAAATCAAACTACACACACCTGACACACATACACATACCACACCTACACACCCATACAACTATAAAACACCCACTCACATTATCCACAACCTTTTCAATGAAAAAAAAGATTGCGAACAGAGAGAGACACAAGGCAGGAGCACCCACTCAATCAGAGACACAAAACACCATCACCCATACACCATCCACGCACCTCACACCACACACCCTCACACATATTACTCACACCACATCCATGGTACCCCAAAGACACCCCAGGTTTTCAGAGGAGGAGTAAGGGTCACGGTGGAGGAAATCATCCTGGTAGAGCCACAGCTATTCGGATTACAGGTGCAGCAGACGTCCATTGCTACGAAGATGGAGATATGGCGGAGAGTCGTGGACAGGGTCAACACCGTGGGACAGCACCCAAGAACAAGGGATGACATCAGGAAGAGGTGGAATGATTTACGGAGGAAGGTACGTTCCGTGGTTTCAAGACACCAGGTAGCTGTACAAAGGACTGGCAGTGGACCCCCACCTCCTCCACCACAACTAACAACATGGGAGGAGCAAGTCTTCGTGATCATGCATCCTGAGGGCCTCGCAGCAGTAGCAGGAGGACTGGACTCTGGTAAGACAAATCCTTACTACTATGTCCCCCACCCTACTTGCACGCCATCACAAACTCCTACCCCTACCCTTACCCCATCACTCCACCACATCACATATACCCCATTATCACAACCCACCCATCCCAATACCAAGACCTGCATGCAACACCTATGCATGGACACCCATCACAGACCTGCATGGACACACATCACCACAGCAAGCCCATCACAGAGATTCAACCAGCCCACCATAAACACAAGGCCAAGCTGACAGGGAAATCACAACCATACAGGGAAACACACCCATGCACAAGATGGCACACACAGATACATTAACACTGCATTTGCATCCCCACAGGACCCCTTCTCAACGTCACCGGAGAAGAGGTGCCAGCTACAACCAGTCCACCCCCTGAAGAGGCCCACAGTGATGACAGCAGCTCTGCATCCCTGGATCAGGATGACCAACCTGGTCCATCAGGGACCTCTGGACAGTTAGTTCCCCTGCCAGAGTCCCATACCACCACAGAGCCTCCCCCTCAGGAAACACCAGCACAGCACCCACCCAGCGGGCCCATGGCACTGTCCCCAGGACACATAAAAAACAGTTTGTCCAACACTAGAGGGACCTCAGGAAACCCCACAAACACAGGACGATCAGGGACCTTGGGTCAATGGCAGTGGGCACACGGTTCAGGGGACAGAGGAACAGGACAACAGGGAAGCTTGGAGGACTGCTGTGCGACAGGGGGAGGACAGGCCCAGGGAACCTACTCTCCACAAGGCACTCTCCAACATCCTGGGAGCAAACCACCATTCCCAGGAGACGATGTGCCAGATACTGGCCAAGCTGCAGGAGACCCAGCGGCTGCAGGAGGGACAGTACCTAGGGATCAGGGATGACCTAACAAACATCTACACCATCCTGGTCACCATTGCAGGGGTGCTGGCTGACATGGCCAAGACCATGAGGGAGGCAGTGGCACAACAACGGGCCCCTGACACTAGCCACACAGATGAACAGCCTTCCACCTCCGCCGGCACTAGTGGACAGGAGGCACCGCCACAGGACCAACAGGCCACCAGCACCCCTCCCTGCAGAAGGAGAACCACCCTGTCAACAGCCCCTGTGATCCAGGCAGAACACAGAGAACATTGCCAAGACCCCACCAGGAAATAAGACTCTCCTGATTTTCACCCATCTGTCCCACTATGTCACGCTGTCCATCTTGAACTGCCATTACTCCCCTTCCTATGCCCCCTTGGACAGTGCACCTGTGATACCAAGAGACTGGACTCTAACTGGACCTTCCCCCAGCATCACCCCTGCCCATTGCACATCCCCCTCTACTTATGAGCACTGAAAAAAACACCCTTGGATCAAATACAATTACGGAGTCTGTCAATTGATTGCAATATGTATTAGGTTATCAAGCTGTAAACATTTCAATCCATATGTCCAGTTATATATACATTGGTATGACCTGTAGTGGGCAGCAGTACACATAGCAGAAGCAAGAGTGGGGCACAGGGATCTGAAAATAGAGATGCAAAGGGTAAAGTCAGTGGCCACAGACATAGGGTAAGAGGCTGTCTTGTACAATGTCCAACAGTTAACTGAAATGTAAAGTGAACGTACAATGTTTTACCTGTGTGTCACTGGAAGTATTGCTGAATAATATTGCTCCTGTTGTCAACATCTTCTTCCTCTGCCTCCTCTTCCTCACTGTCCACAGGCTCCACCTCTGCCACAAGACTATCTCCAGGCACATCCTCCTGCAGAAAAGGCACCTAGCAACTCAAGGCCAGGTTGTGCAACATGTAACAGGCAACAATGATCTGGCACACCTTCTTGGGTGCACAACTTCACATTGGTTATCATTGGGCTCTATGGATTCCAGGAGCCAATGGCGATGTACTCCGGCGGTGAAGGTACTCACCGCTGAGGACGTCACCAACATCTTCTATCTATCCACTCACTTGCAACCTGGCCATCAACAGGAGAGGACTTACACTGCAAGTGCTGCTGTGACCTGTGTCTAGAAGCAACAATGGCTTGAGTGTCTGGGGAAAGTGCCCCTGCCTTCACTGCGGAGGAGTTAGAGAAACTGGTGGATGGGGTACTACCCCAGTACAGGTTACTCTACGGTCCTGCAGACAAACAGGTGAGTACACTGTGAGCATGATGCATGGGCCATGAATGTAGGGAGTGCTGTGTGTGTGTAAGCCACATGTGGGGGGGGGGGCTGAGAGGTGCTGGCCAGAGTGCAGCATGTAAGGTGGTCAATGTATGTGCATCAGAAGATGGGTGGGATCTGGTGGGCAATGAGTGTGACGGTCTAGACAGGTGACTAATTCCCTTTTCTGCTGTCTTTTCCCTGCAGGTCAGTGCCCACCCAAAAAAGGGTATTTGGCACGCCATCGCCAAGTAGGTGTCGACCCTAGGGGCCGCAAGAGGTGGGAGGGCCTGCGCCGCTGGGCAAAGAAGATGGTGGAGGCCCAGTTGGGGCTGGCCTCCCAAAGAGGAAGGGGTGCCCATCGCACCATGACCCCCCTGATGTTCCGCGCCCTAGCAGTGGCCTATCTGGAGTTGGATGGGCGCTTGAAGGCATCACAGCAGCCACAAGGGGGTGAGTACTGAATCTGACTCCTGCTGTGCGCGTGTTAAGAGTTACCAGGGTGGAGGGTGGGGGCTATGGGTACCCCTAGGCTAGGGCGAAGATGGCAGGGTAGGTCCCTTGTTGGGCAGACTCTGAGGCACACCTTCACCAATAGTGTTAGTGGGCATCTACTATTGGGCAGGGTCATTTGGGTTTCTAGGGTGCAGCTGATGGCGTTAGGCATTGTACCCCATGGGCTGGTGACTATCTTTGAAACTGGTTGGGCATGGCCTAGTGCATAGGGCTACTCCCTGTGTGTTGTGTGCGACAACGGTAGTGGTGTTGCTGGCATTGACCAAGCGTATCCTCTGTCTCTTCCCCACCCTTTTTGTTTTGTTACCCTGTCCTTATGTGCATTAGCATCATCTGGCGGAGGAGCAGAGGCACCGATGACGGAGGGAGCTGCATCCCACATGGGCCTGGAGGCCGAATCCACCGAGGATAAAGGCACCAGTGGGACGGAGGGCGCGGGGAGCACCACAACGGGACAGGAAGGGAGACCACAGACAGCAGCTCCTCCTCTGATGGAAGCTCCCTGGCAGTGGCGGACACCTCTGTGCCCACCCCAACAATAGGTACAGCCACCACCCCCCCCAACCAGCACTGCCCTCCCAGCAGCTACTCAGCGTGTTTTTTGTGCCCGCTCACCCAGGAGGGCGGGCATCTCCTTCGCCCCAGGCACCTCAGGCCCTGCCCCAGTCAACCCAGCTGCTCTCAGTGAGGAGGCTATTGACCTCCTGAGATCCCTCACTGTTGGGCAGTCAACCATTCTGAATGCCATCCAGGGTGTTGAGAGGCATTTGCAACAAACAAATGCATACCTGGAGGGCATTCACTCTGGCGTGGCAGCCCAACAGAGAGCATTTCAGGCTCTGGCCTCAGCACTGATGGCAGCCAATGTCTCTGTCTCTAGCCTCCCCTCCAACTTCCTTTGCCCAGTCCCAATCCCCTCAACCCCAGCCTATCCCAAGCACATCTTCAGACCAGCATGCACACAAGACAACACACAGGAGTGGTTCAGGCAAACACAAGCACCACACATCATCCCACAGGCACTCACACAAGCACCATCCCCATGCAGACACACCAACATCCACTGCCTCCACTGTGTCCCCCTCCTCCTCGTCATCCACCTCCCTCCCAGTAGCGTCTCCACTCACACCTGCATGCACTACATCCTCATCCACTACCTCCATCACCAGCACGCCCATCACAACACTCCCCTCACGAGAAGTCACCACCCCAACCATACCCACGTCCCCTGTGTCCTCTCCCAGTGTGTCTGTGACCCCTCCTCCCAAAGTACACAAACGCAAGCACCCACCCACCCAGCAGCCATCCACCTCACAACAGCATCCAGCACATGCACCTTCACCCAAACTCAGCATACTGACACCTCCTACAACTACTTCCTCTTCCTCCACTCCCAAACCCTCTCCCTCTTCGGGCCCCCATTGTGTGTCTAAAAAACTTTTCCTAGGTAACATTCACCTGTTCCCTACCCCTACCCCCTCATTCCCCTCGGGCCAGAGTGTCCAGAACCCATTCCAGCACGTCAGCCACCAAGTCCAATGTGGAACCTGCAGCTCCCAGAGGCTCAAAGGGGACACCCGTCAGGAAAGCCAGTGTAACACCAACCCCTGCAAAGGACCAAACCATACCACCACCTGCCAAGGTGAAGAAGGGGCCAGCATGCAGCAGGGGCAAGGATCTCGACCCACCCAGCAAGGGCTCCTTCAAATCTCCAGCTGACAGAGCTAAGGGCAAAACACCATTAGCCAAGGTGAGGAAGGGGCAGATAACCGAAGGCAAGGCACTTCAGCCAACGGAGGATGCAGGTGAAGCCCTGGTGCCCACCAGAAGAACCGTCAGCCCCGCCACCTGCACCGTATGCAGCACCGGCAGCAGCCCCGCCGCAAGCACATCCACCTGCACCACCGATGCCTCCACTACTGTCAGCAGCACCATCCCCAGTGGGCAGCCGTCCGAGGCTGAAGGAGAAGGGCTGGAGCCTCCGTCAACCACTGGCAGCACTGGCACCTGCACCACGGCCAGCACTGTCAGCAGCCCCGCCGCAAGCGCCGCAACCTGCACCGCCACCTGCACCACTGACAGTAGCACCACTACCAGCACCAGCATCTCAAGTGGGCAGCCGTCCGAGGCTGAAGGAGAAGGGCTGAAGCCCACCACCACATCTGGCAGCATCCCCACCTGCACCGGAACTAACACCACTTAGCAGCGTTATCCGCTGCAGGATGGAGTCTAGCCCTGCCTCCATGAACTATCATGCTACCTGTTTCCTGCAAATCTCATGCCTCAGACACCCAGGGGGGATAATGTGTACTGGCACACCCCAAGTACTGCATCACTGAGCACCAAACCCCCTCCAGAACCAGTGGAGAGATACATCCACTCACCCTATCCTTGGCAGGATGAAGCAATTCGGGCACAAAGCCCCCCCCCCCCAGAACCAGTGGAAGAAGGCATCCACTCACCCCCTCCTTGCCAGGATGAAGCACTTTGGGCACACAGCCCTCTCCAGAACCAGTGGAAGAAGGCATCTACTCACCCCCTTCTTGCCAGGATGAAGCACTCTGGGCACAAAGCCCCCTCCAGAACCAGTGGAAGAAGGCATCCACTCACCCTTCCTTGCCAGGATGAAGCACTCTGGGCACAAAGCCCCCTCCAGAACCAGTGGAAGAAGGCATCCACTCAGCCACTCCTTGCCAGGATGAAGCACTCTGGGCACCAATCCTCCTCCAGAACCAGTGGAGAGATGCATACACTCAACCCCTCCTTGGCAGGATGAAGCACTCTGGGCACCAAGCCCCTTCCAGAACCAGTGGAGAGATGCATCCACTCACTCTATCCTTGGCAGGATGAAGCACTCTGGACAACAAGCCCCCTCCAGAACCAGTGGAGAGATGCATCCACTCACTCTATCCTTGGCAGGATGAAGCACATTGGGCACAAAGCCCCCTCCAGAACCAGTGGAGAAGCCACCCACTTGAGAGACTGTGGCTTTGCACTCCCCAGGACCAAGCAGTGGGCATACCACCGTCTTGAGAGACTTGAGAGACTGTGGCTTTACACTCCCAGGAGCAAGCAGTGGGTAGACCACCCACTTGAGAGACTTGAGAGACTGTGGCTTTGCACTCCCCAGGACCAAGCAGCGGGCAAACCACCGACTTGGGAGACAGTGGCTTTGCACTCCCCAGGAGCAAGCAGTGGCACTCCACCCACTTGAGAGACTGTGGCTTTGCACTCCTTAGGACATCACTGGGGGCATGGAGCCCCCATGAGGAGCAGTGGCGTTGTCCCATCTTCCAGCTGAGGTGCCGCCCTTCACCAACCCCCTGAGGTGCCTGGGTGTTTACAACCTGATGCCCCTGCAGTGTTCTCTCCTTATTGAGGCAGGAGTCAAGTGTGGGCTTGGCCCATGAATTTTGACCCACGGACATATGGTAATGGACAATGTACGAACTTCTGTACATATTGTGTATTTGTGTAAATACTGTTTTTCACAATCTATAGTATATCTACCTATTTCTAAAATATCACTAATTTGACTTAATTCCTTTTGTCTTTGTGTTCTTCCAGGGGGTTACAGGGTGTATCTGTAATGCAGTTGGATCTGTTTGTGTGTATGGTGTTGTGGGTAGGGGTTGGGGTGTTGCGTGTTTGTTTCACTCTCTTTTTCCTCCCCCTCCCCTGTGTACTAGGTGCAGTACTCACCGTTTTCTGCGCCGCTGTCTTTGATGTTCCTGGTAGATGAGGAGGTAGACCAGCATGGGCAGGACCTATAACTTTGGGTCTGAGTTTGAGGTTTGAAGTGAGTGGTTTCCCTTCTGTGTAATGTTTCCGCTGTGTTTTTGATGGCGTTGGTACCGCTGCGGAAAAGCTGGTGGATAGGCAGGTTGTGATGTGGTGGGTGGTACATTGTCTTCCGCCTGGATGTTGGCGGTTACCGCCGCAGTGTTTTTTGCTACCATTGTGGCAGTCGGTGGGTTAAAGTGGCTGTCTGTGTTGGCGGTTTCCACCGTGGTTGTGATCCCATTTTTTTTACCGCCTGCCTGTTGACAGTGTTACCGCAGGTTTAACACCGTAATGAGTGCCTACGTGTTTCAGTGTCCAGAAACTCACATCACTTCAAAGCTGAAGGGGAGGGTTAGTAAGTATTGAAAGTGTCACAGAGCAACCTTGAGACAGATGTTACTATGGGGGTCATTCTGACCCTGACGGGCGGCGGAGGCCGCCCGCCAGAGTTCCCCCCTCCGAAATACCGCTCCGCGGTCGAAAGACCGCGGAGGGTATTCTAAGTTTTTCCCTGGGCTGGCGGGCGGTCGCCAAAAGACCGCCCGCCAGCCCAGGGAAAAACTCCCTTCCCACGAGGATGCCGGCTCGTAATCGAGCCGGCGGAGTGGGAAGGTGCGACGGGTGCTGTTGCACCCGTCGCGTATTTCACTGTCTGCCAAGCAGACAGTGAAATACTCGTAGGGGCCCTCTTACGGGGGCCCCTGCAGTGCCCATGCCAGTGGCATGGGCACTGCAGGGACCCCCAGGGGCCCCGCGACCCCCCCTACCTACATCCGGTTCCCGGCGGGCGGACCGCCGTGAACTGGATGGCGGTAGGGGGGGTCGGAATCCCCTCGGCGGCGCAGCTAGCTGCGCCGCCTTGGAGGATTCAGAAGGGCGGCGGTACACTGGCGGGAGACCGCCAGTGTTGCCGGTCTGACCGCGGCTTTACCGCCGCGGTCAGAATGCCCTGCGGGGCACCGCCGGCCTGTCGGCGGTGCTCCCGCCGACCCTGGCCCCGGCGGTCTAAGACCGCCGGGGTCAGAATGACCCCCTATGTATCTAATATCTCAGCTTTACAGTGGATATACACATAATTGTTGTCTGCCAAAACATGACATTGCCCAGTGAAGGCAAAGGATTACAACATCAGCACTTGCTTAATGTTGTTGTGAGCTTTTTGTTCATTTGCACACCAACTACATAACTGTTTGCCTTCTATTTCAGTGCATCCAACTGGGCAAGGACATCAACCCAGGGGCATGGAAGTGTAACTTCAGCTTGAAGGCGGCCACATCCTCTTGACACCACCAGCGAGGAGGAGGGAGATGAAGACCAAAGCAGGGAAGCCCACCAACCTGGACCGAAGCTATACCAGCAATATCATCAGCCTGGTTAGAGGCTGCATACATTGAAGGGGGGACATTGAGGGGGACGCTACCAGTTGGGGGGATGAATATGCATTTCCTCCTGACCCAGAAGACCAGGACTTTAATATGGTGTCCCCAAGGCAGGCCCCACTGTCATCTGAGCCTGCCCCTCACCCCTCTCTAACTCGTGAGTCAGCCATTCTATTGGGGCCTCCAGCTGCACCCCTGCCTTTTCTCCCCCTTCATGTGCCTGCCCAGATGAGCTGAGGAAGGCACCTGCCCCGACACCCCACATCCTTCTTGTTGAAACTATAACCCCCAGGTACTGTGATTCCTTGGGCTGCCTCACAGGAACTGACGCTGGTACCTAAGGGTGAGGGCCATGTGTCCTCTTGAACTTTACAGGAGATTCAAGATGAACTCAATAAGTTCTGAGAGTCTAATTATGAGACATGTCTTACCTCAGTGCTCCATTGCTTCCTTGGGAGCACCCCTTATATCTGTGTTGGCCCAGCACACACCCCCACTGCTGTTGTCAAGTCTCCCAGTTCATCAACCTTCTCTGTTTCCCCGCTACCCCTTATACCCCTCATGTTGTCTGCTCTCATGGAGTCTGGTCCTGACCCCGGCCAGCCATGAACAGTCTACTGAGGCAGAGGATACGGACATCACTGTGAAAGATGACAGTGAGGATATCCATGACTGAACATTGTTAGGACATCTGTTTTCCCTCTTTTAAATAGACTGGTTTCCCTGATACTGCCTGGCCTGTTATATTTATTTTGCCCAAGCCCACTTGTCCAATCTGTTTTAAGATACTGTTTGATTTCCTTTCTCCCTTTCCAATGGGCTGTTTGCATTTTCTTTCAAGGAAATTTCAAGATAAACAATGAATAATGAACATCTCTGTGTAGTGTCTTTATATTTGCTGTATTCCAGATATTATATCAGCCTGCTGTTTGACAAAATCCTTCTCCCACTGGCCTCCATGACCATATGCCAGCCCCTCCTCATGGGAGGGCCTCTGACAACACCATTTGGTCCAGCAGTGGGGTACTATGGGGCATGTGGGAGGTTGTGGGCTGGAGATTGGTGCCTAGATGATACCCGCTCCTCACCAGGGGTGGTAGGTCCCTTAGATGGTGGAGATAAGGCCTGGGATGCACTATCACAGGAGGAGTGTGTAGGGTAACCAACTCATCTGACCTGGACATGAGGGTAGTTGTGGGTTGATGGTTGTGTTGGGGTATGTGAATGCTGTGGCGGGCTTGCTACCTGCTGGGAACTGGCAATCCTTGGGAGTTGAGTGGAAGGCACTATGCTGGCCAAAGGGTGTGGGCTTAGATTGTTTGCCCAGTGGGCCAAAAATGGTAGATAGGAGATCAACCTCATCATCCTCTGCAAACACCAAAAAATATTCTTTGTCCTCCTTTGCATTCTCCTCCTCCTCCCCTTACTCATCCTCTGGCAGCACATTACTAGCAGCTGACAAGGCTGCTTGGAACAGGAGTAGGTTCTCCCATTGGATAGCCCATCGCCCGCCACTGGTGGATGATAGTTCTACCAGAAGTGAGTCTTCATCTTCAGCACCTGGAAGACAGGTATTGCAGCAGATTAGGGGGATAGTTATGACCCGGGCGGTAAAAACCGTCTACCGCCACGGCAGCCAAAAGACCATTGCCGCGGCTACCATCCGTCCGCCAAATTATGATCACAGCTGGATTTCCACCAGAAGGATGGTGGAAACCCAGATGTGGCCATGCCGGCAGATGGCGGTAAGGTGGCACTGCTGCCAGCAGCAGCGCCATACCAGTAGACCGCTGCCAGATGTATTATGAGAACAATACAGCCTGGCGATGTTCTGCTAGCGGACGCTGCTACTGCCAGCAACGTCCCGTCCCATCTTCTGCCTGAGGACCGCCTAAACACAGGTAAGTGGGTGTTCCGACAGGGGAGGGGTGGGGATGTGTAGTGTGTGTGTGTAGGGGTGTGTGTGTATGTCTGTGCGTACGTGTATGCGGGTGTGTGTTGCATGTTGTATGTGTGTGCATGTTTGGGGGTATGAGTGCATGTATGTTGAGTAGAGTGAATATGTGTCTGCGTGTATGTATGTAAGTGTGCGTGTATGTGTGTGTGAATGGATGCATGCATGCGTGGCTGAATGTGGGAATGGGTGTGAGTATAAGTGTGGGCGTGTGTGAAGGGAGGGGCGTGTATGAAGGGGGTCTGGAGGGATGGGGGTGGGGAGGGAACCTGTGGAGGGGGAGAGGGGTGGGGAAGACCCCTATCAGTGGCAGGGAAGGAATTCACTGTCACCGATAGTGCCTACTGCCATGGTTTTCATGGCAGTAAGGAAGCCACGAAAACCATGGCGGTAGGTGGGGTCATAATCCCGCAGGCGGGCAAGTGATGGCCGCCGGGCTGGAGATTGTTGTCTCCAGCCCGATGGCTGTTACCACTGTGGCGGTGGGTGTGGTACCTTGGTGGTTTGGCTTCAGCCCAACCACCAATGTCATAATATAGAGGAAAGTACTGCCAGTCTGTTGTCAGTACTTTCCTCCATATTATCGCTGACCGTCGGGGTCATAATGACCTCCAAAGTATTTGCCTTTGAATAATATGTGGTGTAAAACAAGGGTTGATTAAAATGATCTGTGCATCACTGGATGACCAACATGTGATCAGGGTTGAGTACACCTACATGTAACATCTCACACTGTAGCATTGAGGTGTTCAATGCAGATGTGCAATGAAAAAGCAAACTCACCCGCTCAAACCACAGCTCTGTGTGATATTGGGATCACGTTGGTATCAGGTCCTGAATCTGGCTGCGCGAGTGTGTAGCAGAAGATATATTCCTTGATCCAGCAGCTTGAGAAGAAAGTGGCAGCATCTTATTGTTCTGCATTACTCATATGTTAGCATGCACACTTGAGACGCACATCACTGGTTATCCTAGCATTATTTTAAATGTCAACTTCAGATGTCAGGCAAAGGTGGATTGATCTACTAATATAATTCCACAACTATTTGGTTATTGTGAATGAACTGTGATTCAATAGTTTGTAAAACTGTATGTTACCCTTACCTGATGGATGGATGGCAGTGGGTTTGACTGCTGCATCCAAGATCTCTACACTGAGGATGTCATGACAGCAGCTGTAACATGACATACATGTCCATATTTAAGTGCAAGAGATGATGCTATTTAAACTACATGTCTAAGTCTTAGGTAAAAACGAGCGATCTACAGTTTACATAGGGGGATCACATTGTGGCCCTTCTTACATTTACATGCGGACCCCTTAGTCAACAGCAACACTGGGCAGCTGTTGACTCAGCACAGCACTGACATCAACCATACTTCAAATTAACAGGCATATATGTATATTAAGATTATTGATAGTCAAAGTAAGGAATTTACCAAAGGTAGGCCCCACCTACCTTTGTATATCCCCTAATTTTAGGGGCATCATGCATCATAAGTGTGTTGTGGTCTCTTCAAAGTGAGTTTACCTCAACATGTATACCTGTTTCAACTTAACACATTAGATATTGTCAGTGCTTTGCAGCCTACAAATCTTAAGTATAATTATCAGCCATATTTTTAAAACTTTCATTCCCCCCCACCACCCCTCGGACATCAGTTCCCAATCTGGTTAGTTGTCCAGTCATTTGTGCTATATACCTCTTTTTCTGTCCTGTTTTCCCCTTATAGATGAACAACATTATAGTCTATGTTACATGATACTGGTTAAGGGTTTGGACAGCACGCATCCTGAAGTCATGTATTGCAAGCTCCACTTATACGTTAATATGGGAGTAGAGGTGACAAAGTGAAAATCAACATTTGGCTTGGCTCACATATTTTCGTCAAGCTGGGATTATACACTCCTTTTCTGGTTTTCAAACTGTAAACATCTACCACCAGAATAATATGCTTCACATCCTCTACACCCAACTTACCAGCCTCAACCCCTCTCCTCAAATGCTTGGGCTGGTATCAGTGCAGCACTCATACGCAACAATTACCTTGCATTTTGGGCAGTTGGATTTTTCGGGACAAGTATCGATAGAAAGGTCTTTCAAATCAGTTGTTTAAACTCCTCTTCATAAGATTAATTATGAGCAAATGGGTAAAGACTTTATTCATGTACTGTCTGTTTTCACTCATCCTATTATTAGGCAACATGTTATGAAGTGGTATACTATTATGTGCCATATGTGGGCATATGGAAATGAGAGACAGTGATATTAGCCACACACCACGTAGAGCTGACATTGTGGCCACTTTTTAAGAGCTTGAACATTTTGAAAAAGTCATTCCAATCCATACTTACCAGAGTCCGGCATCCGTCCCGTGTGTGGTGCATGACCAGATGTCATTTCAGTATGTGTAGTAGAGATCGCTGTGGCCTGTGGTATTCTGGACAACATCACAGGGCCTACAATGATATTCGTAGTTTCAGATTGCATTCTAATTGACTTATGTGATGGTTGATGTATTCTGTGCACTATATTTATGGGTTGTCTGATCACAGTGTAGGAGGGGGTTTGTGCCCTCTCATTGCCATATTTACGTACCACTTTGTGTTGGTGGTATGGGTTGATGTGCCCCATGATGTTGCCTCCTTGCTGGTACATGGATTTCTGCTTAAGTTTGTGACAGTACTCTGGCTGTATGTTGCAATAAAATAGAAAACTCAGCAGACATAACCCAAACATGTAGAATATGTGCAACCTGTCACATATTTACACACTTGCATCTGCATGCTAGCATTAATGGTGAATGAAGGAGGCACATAATTGATTGTCATTTACCAGTGTAATACCCCAGCAGTGATGGAACACTGTTTTGGATTGAGAAACTTCAAATTGCCATTTCTATTCCAAAGAATCCTGGGACTTGTAGTGCAAGGGTGTAAAGTTAGTCATCATTTGGTATCACTGTTAGATTCATCACATATTACCTAGCACCACATTAAATTGAGGTCATCACTCACAAGCAACCCATGGAGTAGGTGGGGTGAATGGTGGAGAGGACGTCTCTCTCAATTGGGGTGATGTGGAGGCAGGCTCCAGTTGGGCCAGACGGGAGAGCTCTTGCCACCTCTATCCTGCTGTACTTCTCCTTCACCCTTGTCTTTTCTTCCTGCCACTTCTTCTTTAAGTTTGCGACTATAATGACATCCTCCCCAATACAGTTACAGCCATGGCCAAAGGCTGTCATAGGTCTGCCTTCTCTGTGCACTGCCACTGTAGGGGGAAGACCATGCAGCTTTTTGTAGTGTCTCACTATGAACTTAAATATCATGGTGGACTCCTCATCTGTATAATTTTTCTTCCTCCTCAGGGGTAGCATGTCTTTAATTTCCCCAAGCACAGAGCAGGCAGGTGCAGTATTGGTGTGAAAAGACCAGTTCTTTGGATGTGTGCTGCTATTATCTGTTTTTTAGTGCACGGTTGCAGGTGGTATTGATAGTGTGCAGGTGTGTGGAATCACTATCACTCCACCTCAAGTGTGGAGTCTTCGCCCAGAGTGCGGATAATCTGCCCTGCGTGCGGAGTCTCCACCCTGAGTATGGAGAATCCGCCCTGATTGCGGACATAAGGATACTACTCATAAATGCCTTTTTGTAAATTTCCAAAGTCGTAAACTTGGACGTTTGATCAAACGTCAAAGTTTACTTTTGGGAATCAGTCTCATTGCATTTTATTTTTAGAATATTAGTAAGAGCAACAGTATTCAAACAAAAATCACAATGTAACTAATGTGAAGCAACAGCTATCCATTGGTGGTTGTATACTCTTGACTGCTTTCTCAATAAAGTCTCCTGTCAACCCACATTTTGTGAACCTGAGTCCTTTCTGCTCACTTGACAGCCATTGGTCATTACCACAAGATATGAGAGTTGTAAAAAAGGGAATGAGGGGAAGATTTCTGCCACAGTGACAAAAAATGGGGTGGGGAAAGCTACTGACAGGAGATAGTCAACAGTGGAAACAGAGAAATATAAAATTAAAGCACAAGGAGGTATGCAGGGTTAACACAGACACTGTAGTAGATGATGCATATTATTTGTTAAAAGCAAGAAATAATCAACATGATTGAACAGCACGAGCAGAAATGGGTGGCATGGATGCTATGGCATAACAGTTACTCTGGGTCATGGAATTATACCTGTCCTTTTTTGTTCTCTTTGGTTGTCCTGAAAGGAAGAAAGATAAAGATGGCACTGATTAGTAAGTAGTAGTATTCTACCAAACAGCATTTTACAGACAAACAAACTGACTGCCTGATTAAGCAATTCTATTCATCCCTTCAACTTGCACCAAAAATAGCTCTCTGTCCTACAAATTGTTTCAGAGATATTATACTGTAGTTATTTACTCATTTACCAGCATCAGAGTCACAAGCATCATGGGGTAAGACCAACACCCAAGATGTCAGACTCTTCTCCTGGCTTCCGATATATCAAACTAAGCACACATGGCTCTCAATGGAACAGGATCTGGGCACCTCGATTCACTCAATTTCCACTCCTCCAATCATATACCCTCCCTGTAAAACTATCAATATGTTGAGTAAATGGTGGTGATGTTTATTATCAAGAATTTAGGGAGGTTGTTGCAGAGGTCATGAGGAGGTGATCAAGTTGGAAGTGGACAATGGAGAGGTGAAATCTTTCACAATGTGAAGGTTTCTTTGCTTCTATTGATGCTGGCATTCATGTGGTCTGCCAGAGCGGACCCTTTGGTGGCCCATATCATTTGGTGGTAGTGCCTTAGGATAGACTTGAAGGTGCTCCTGTCTGCATTGTCCTGGCTAATTCTTCATTTGCACTTCAGTTGCATGTATTGCACTTTCATCAGTCTGAGTTTGTCTGTGTAGCCTTTGGTATGCATGTGGTGAGTCCGCTGCACACATCTTCTGTGCATCCACACTGTGACTGCTCTTAAGTATGGCCTGGGAGGAGAGTAGAGTGATGTCACTTACACTGTAAATGGATGACTGGAAATCTGGTAATGTTACTTTTTTTGCAGGCGAATGATGAGAAATCCAGTGACATAATTTCCTGTGTAGACGCATGATGGAAAATCCAATGATTTCACTTCCTGTGCTGATAATACTCCTAGTTCTTTAAACCTTACTAGAGGTATATATAAAAGGTAACAATGTAGATAATACTAGTTTACATTGGTTGTTTGCATCTAAAATACACTTTCCTAGTGAAATGAAGGTATCCATTGCAGATCTAGAGTCTTAGTAACTCTTACATTTTAGGAGGTCATGCATATAGGACACATCTCTGATTATAAACAAAGAACCGTAGTTAGCTTGGCAGACAGTGTTATACAGTTCCTGCAAGTTTAGCAGGAGTCTGTATTAGATTAACAAGAACTTCACAACATAGAGATTATGAGTCATATATATGGTCAAGTCATGCAGAGCAGCGGTTCACCTTGCTGTGCTGCACTATGTGACAGAGAAAACGCAGGAAGGTGCTGTATTTAAACGAAAACAACACATTCCTGCCTTTGTTCCTGTGCTGGCAAAGTTTTGGCTGCATAGCATCAATATAGGCACCCTTGCACTGTTGTGCAAAGATGCCTGTATTGTGAGGAGGATAGTTTTGTTGAGGAAGGTGGATTTTCCTGCACAAAACAATCCTCTGAGGCAGCACAAATAGAGGAAAAATGAAGAGAAATAAAGATATCTCTCTGTGTTACACCTCACCTGGGAATGCATAGCATTTTGGCACTTCTGGTAAATCTGGGAATGCAGCACAATCCATGGATGTTGTGTGGGGTCACCCACTCAACACCCATAGAACGTCTACCTGGGGCAGAGTAATACAATGCAGCGCTTTGCACTTTGCTGCTTTACTCCACATTTAGGAAGCAACTCAGAGCCACGCAATGTGGCCTTGTGTGTCTTCATAAAGCAAATGTTTGGCTTGTGTCGCTCTTGCACCATGTTGTGTGGTGCAATAATGACACAACTCCCCTTGTAAATATGCTCTTAAGTCTTTTTATATCATCAGTAAATGTTGCTTTATTTTGGCTAGCTCACAGTGCCACATCTAAACCACTAACCTGAGGAGGGCAATAGATTTTATTGGTAACCTTGAACATGACCACTCTGATTCCTAGGGAATTTGTGGATGAAGATTTAACAACTTTTGTTTGTTACTTTTACAAGCCCATGGTATAAAAAAGAGAGATACAAAAGTGCATTTTCAAAACATTTATTAAAATAATCATGTTCTTGTAAAGAAACTTTGAACTGTGATGATTAAGCAGATAAGACACATTACTGTAAACAACACACATTATTAGAATGGTGAAACAATATACAATTAAACCATATTAATTGTTCATGATGTTACCTTACTCCTATCTGTCACTAATACTGTACTAAAGAGAATATAGCTGGGGTACCCGCTGCCAGATGTATTGGGATGGTCCAACCTCCATACCTTGGTATTATGTGTCAGGAAGCCTGTCTAAGGGTGCAGGATATCTTCATTCACAGGATGAAGGTCAGAGTCATCTTAGTCTCAGTTCTCAATGATGTCCTGGTAACCTCACCATTAAGTGCTCCACTCACTGAGCCTAGCATGGATGTTATTTATAAAAAATAAAAAAATTAAAATACTCTTTTTATCACACTGTGGCAGGTGTGCAGAACAGCTTTTTTGGTCTGACTAAAAAGAACAAGTTGTTTCCAATGAGCACAGAAAATAACAGAAGGGCATCATGTTCTGACTGTATGACCCTGGAACTAAGGCCCAGATTTACAAGAATCTGGTTCATCAGTACTGATGCATCAGATTTCTTGCACCCCTCCACCACCTAACATCACAATGGGTGTGCGGTATTTACAATATGGCACACCATGGCACATGTTAGGCCAACAGCATCAACATTTTTGACGGTATTGTGGCGCTTTGCTCCACTAGCATCAAAATGTTGATGCTAGTGGAGCAAAGTGCAAGGAGGCCCATTGATTTCAATGGGTGAGGCCTTGAAATGCTTGCTTTGAGCAGGCGTTACAAATTATGCCAAAATTGGCGCAATGAAATCTTGTAGATTTCAGTGCCCAATTTTTGCAGGCCTCCTAATGCAAGAAGGCCCCCCCTTGCATATATTATGCCTGGAGCAGTCAAAATATGGCGCAAGGAGGCGCTGGGGCCTTGTAAATCTGGCCCAAAATGTACAGGCTACAGGGTGACAATGTCCACCTAGAATAAATGTCTATGTGGCACATTCACGTGCTAGAGGAAAATATGTAAAAAGTCACCTCTAGACAAAAAGATGCAAAGTCAAAAAAGGAAATCCAAAATGGAAACCAGGCGCAGGCCTTTTAAACAACGGGTAGTCTCACCCTAAATTGACGGTCGTCAAGCATGCCAAACATGCAGTTCTCCTACTCTCCTTAAAATTAAGGGAAGCTCTAGGTGTACACCGATGACCATCTGCTGGCTCAGCTAGTGTAAACCGCTGACCTAGTGGCCGATTTGTTAGGGGTCCATTAAGTCATGATGACAGTCATCATTCTGTATTAATTGACTGGTTGACTGACTGGCTGAATTGCTTGACTTTTATGTAAACCTGGGCTCTAGTCTCGTGCTGTCTCCCTTCATTCATGCCCACAATCAAATATATGATACTGAGGGCAGTATAGGGAGTCCCGTAGGGGCACAAAAATAGGTATTTAGAAAGTGTAGTTTAGGCAGGACACAGCTGCCGGGAGGATAAAATGCTAGGAAAGAAATATTTAACACAAAAGAAAAGTGCTCTCAGTGTTTACTTGATGTTTTATAGTGCTTACATTCGTATTTGACAACTCTTTAAAGTCGTGTAATATGCAGTAAATTTGGAAAATTACCAAATAAATTATAACTGCTGTTGTTATTTCATTGGAGCTTACAGTTTAGCTTAATCATGAATCGATGCACACGGTCGCGGAAAAAAGCCCAAGTTTAAAATGTATGTAGGTCGACATTATCTTGATTCACAAAACTTTGCTAAAATAAGCTATTTTTCAAGGACACTTCTTAAAGGTTTCTATAACAGGCCCACAGGCCCACACATACAGTCAGTTACACGCACCTATAAATATATACAATGTGGCATAAAACATGATAAAGTGACTTGTGGTAAATGTACCGTATGTTTCTTTCTATGGAGTTATTCTTCTGATAACATTAGCCATATGTGTTAAATACCTAATACATTTTAATGACAGTCAACGGCTGAAGATTAAATGCCCAGCTTTCCATAGTTTATTGTAAACTGACAGCTTCAATTTGCACACAGGTGGCCCGAAGTAGGTGATAAAAGATAATCCACTTTGTTTTGGAGTGTTATAGTTATGAGAAATATGTTAGACAGCACATATGACTATTGCAGTCAAGGATTTTACAATGTATATTTTTTCATGTTTATAAAGCGTATTAAGGTGGTGAAAATTTAGAGAAAAAAGGTAAAATAGGTGGGAGAAATAAAGTGGCATATTTTCAAACCCCTAGCGCCTTCTTGCATCACATTAGCATCATTTTTGTTACCCTAATGTGGCGTTAAGGTTTTTTTGCTGCGCCATATTTACGAAGTGGCGCAATGCTCGTATTGCACCACTTTCACTCCCTTGCACCACATTATTCCTGCATCAGGCAAAATGTATGCAGGGGTGGCATTCCAGAGCTAGGAGGCCTGCAACAATTGTGCAGAGAAATCTACAAGATTTCATTGCGTCATTTATGGTATCATTATAACGCCTGCTCAAAGTAGGCATTAAAATGACTCTCCCATAGAAACCTACAGGCCTCCTTTCACTTTGCATACAGTTTAAACATTTTAGTCACTAGTGCAACAAAGTGGCACAATAGCATCAAAACTTCTGATGCTATTGTACTAATGACTGCCATGGTGTGCTGTGTTGGTGGGGCAGGTGTGACGCAACAAAAAAATTGATGCAACAGGTTGTTGTAAGTATGCCCCACAGTTTCTGCTGGCGACATAAAAGCCATTATTTTGTTCTAAAATGTAGGAGCAAGACTCAGTGGAACTCAGAGCTGCAAACACAGTACTTTAAAAATATTAATATACCGGTGCAATCTTTTGTGTAATGTTGCATCAAGTAGGTTTCAGTAAATACAGGTTAAAGTATCTTCGTAGTCCAGGTTACATTCAGGAGGTCAAATGATTCCAGGCATGTCGTTCAAAATGTGACACATGATTCTTTTAATACAGCGCAAACTTGAGCAGATGTCAGAAGATTACCCCTTGAATCAAACTTCCACAGGAGCAGATGCCTTTTACCCAACTCCCTCCAACAGATGCATGCTTAGATTTTAACTGATTATCTGAACCCTGCATCCGCTAGGGGAAAAGGGGAATGAGAGTAGAAAAAGAGAGACCACCTCCAGATCCAGTTCCAACCTGTCTTTCTCACTTGAAGATAGGATATTCAGTGTGTGTCTCCTTTCTTCTTATTGGGATTTATTTAAAGGAAGGACCTGCAGTTCAGTGATAAGAACATAGATAAGTACATTCCTACAGTGCATTCAACTGTTCATCCATTCACCCAATTCTATCGTTCTCCTATCCTGGATCTTTTGAGAGACTAGCATCTCTTTAAGTGCACAATGTTAATTTTATATCTTCTTTTCTCCAGGAGTCAGAGGTTTCCGAGGTTCTCTGGAGAACAGTTTAAAAGTTTACAAATATACAAACTACTAATGTCTTTTACAGGAAATGAAAACTCCTTCTCAAGGTTCAGTTTTCTCATTCACAGTCTCTAGAAATTAGTCTGAGCACTGTGATTTGTCTCTCAGACTGACACATCTGCAACGTAAGAGTTCTTTAATATATACATATATTGGCAAGTCTGGAAATCATACAAAAGGATGCCATACTGCAGTTGCTTGAAGATCTGTTAAGCCAAAACAAATTCTCCTCAATACCCAGTTGTTGGAAGAAGGAAAAAATTCTGCTTCTTCAAAAGGGAAAAAGTAGCTGGTGTGCACACGGTAACAAGAAAAATAATTAATTACGCAAAACTGGAAGAATTCTCTTTGAAACGAAGTGCCTCAGGAACACTGCTCATTCTCCTCAGGATGACAGTTGAAGTGCAGGGCTCCCAGAGAGAAACAGCTGGAGGAAATCTTCAGTGCGAGACTAAGGTAGAAACACTAGAGCGCTGACCTCACAAGGATTTGCGGCCTTCATCTTGAGTGGCAGTTAAACCTGAAGAAGCTAGTTCTAAGAACAGCCTCCGCAAGAGCCACTGGGAGTGAGGACGCCGCTGCAACTAATGTGAGTACAAGGAAAAGGGGAATCATTTTTCCTGAGGGAAGAACTTAAGACAACGCGGGCAATAGTTTTCCTGACAGCAGAAGCTTGCGGGGAGCACTTTATACAAGCACAAGCACCAGCAACATTACACAAGGTCACTATAGTTTTCTAGGTGCAGGGCATTAAGGGCCTGAATACGAGTTTGGCAGTCGGACCTCCAGTCTGCTGCAGTGGCGGTCCCAAGAAGACCGCTGCACCAGTGATCTACCAGCGACTCTATTATGATGTATGCAGGTTGAAACACTGAACGTGTCAACATCTTCCTGCCTACCAGCAGCGGGCTGCAATGTTGGCTATGCATACTCCACCGCTGTCATGGCTGAGGCCAGTCACTGAGTCTATTACAAAAACACAGTAGAAAAGGCAGCCCCCTTGTGGCGGTTAGCTGACAGTGGTTGGCTGTTGTGGTAGACTCACAGCAAAGGACCAGAAAAGTAACCATTCAATGGATCAAAAAAACAACACAGCTGACATCCATTGGCCAAGTGGACACACCTGCAAATCATACTATAAAACACACTTCATCACAGATCAAGATCCTTTGCCTCTCCACTGTAGCACAGCAAGACAAAGACCACACTTAATTTTTTCATTTTTGTTCAATATGGCAGTCCCTTTTTCCCATCCAATTTTACACCTTTCACACACTTCTTCTAATTTTTCACCCAATATCACTTGTCTTGCTTAGTTAGTTACTGTCACCCAGTTTAATTTACAGTCATGTCACGGCCCAAAAAAACACATTTTTCAGAGGATGAGCTAAGAGTCATGGTAGATGAACTCATAAGAGCAGAGTCACAATTGCTTGGAACCCAAGTCCAACAGATTCCTCTCAGTAGAAAAATAGAAATGTGACAAAGGATAGTCGACAGAGTGAATGCTGTAGGCACCACCGTGTGCACAAAGGAGGATATTAGAAAGAGGTGGAATAAACTGAGGGGGAAGGCGTGTTCCCTGGCCTCAAGGTAACACATGGAGTCCCCGAAGACTGGTGGTGGACCTCCCAGCAGCACATTACAATTTTTTCCCTGGGAGGAGAAGGTCTTGGCCATCCTGCATCCTGAGTGCTTGACACGAATAGCGGGGGGAAGCAGAGTCTGGTAAGTCACACCACAAAAACTTTCACAAAACTTCAATTGTCCTGTATGCTCACATCTCAGTTTTTGCCATTGTGCTGTTGATCTATTTTCGTAACATGCAATACGCAGAGTATCAGAGATGGTAGACTGTCAGTGTGTATTGTTGTACATAACATCACAAGTATCAATCCCCATCACATGCCATATGTTGGAATTGGGTCTGTAAATATTCTAATATCAAAAGATCATGCCAGGACCCATGGTGTGTGTCAGCAAGTAAATGTATGGTCCAACCTAGCAGCAGTATGGCAACAGGTACTAAACATTTCTCTAGTGTTAGGAAGTAGAGGGAGTGACATGACTACAAATACCATGAGAAATTGTTTGTGTCACTCAAAACAAGATGCCATTGTGCACTTGCACAAAGACACTTGTTAACCATGTTACAACTGATGTTTAGTCATCATTGAGTTTACCTTTTGTCTAGTGTTGGAAATAAGAAAGTAACACTTACTACAACTACCAAGAGGCCCTCTTACTGAAACAAAAAAACAAGAGGCCCTTGCACACTCTCACAAAGACACTTGTTAGCCATGTCAAAACTGATGTTCAGTCATCATGGAGTTTACCATTTGTCTAGTGTTGGGAGTTAGAAGGTCATGAGACCACAACTACCATGAGGCCCTCTTTCTGTAACTCAAAACAAGAGGCCATTGTGCTCTTGCACAAAGACACTTGTTAGCCATGTCACAGCTGATATTCGCGCATCATGGACTGAGCAATCTATATATAATGCTTAACTCTGAGACACGTATGCCTACCTAGCTTGATGTTGCCCCCAAATTACACTATTGATGCCATGAATAACTCCTTACCAAGTATTAACATCAAGTAGTTATAAGGCATTAAGCTGCTTCAGCCGATTGGAAGTGGCAGGTAACCCATTGACTCTGCACTGCTCACATGATATCTACTGCTACATATACAACCAAGTTGTGAATTCACCTGTATTTTACTCAACTAGGCCTTGGAATGGTCAAATACACATGTTACTGAATTGGGTTAACAGTTTGTTAGATGGCATGTTTATTCTCTAATCCAAAATGCTATTTATCAGCACATTTTGAAAGCATAGCAAAGACCCCACAAAGTGAGTCCGTACCTTTATGCTCAGCACACTGGCATTTCCATAAGTTTGACAGTGCTATGACAGTTGTAATGTGCGTATACCTCACCAAGGGAGATAGTAACAATGCTCAATTTCATCTCGTTATGGCAGAAAAATAAATCACAACACAATAGCTCAGCTCGGCTGAGCGTAATCAATATCGATCCCAGACAGATGTCGAGGGCCAGGAAAAGCACAAGTTACTAAATATATACAGAATATACATAGTGCTGGTCTAGCTCTATTCATGGATTTATCTCTCTATCTCTTTGTGTTGTAACTGCATCATGCCCATCTATCTATGCAGCAGACAGAGGAAGAGGGCCCTGCGAGAGGAATGAACACCGTCAGACACCCCTGCTTCTGCAGCAGCTGAGCCCCCTCACCCTCACAAGTGGGGAAGCCCATGCAAATATCCATGAGGTGCAGATGGCAAGATGTCGTCCGTTGTCTGTCACACATTCACTCTATGGACTAATTCTGGACACCTTTATATTTCTGATGGGAGGAGTAAACTGGACTTTGGAATTCAGATGATTTGGCATCTACAGCAATGGTTTCACTTACCATGACTGACTACTTCACTTTTTATTTATGTTTGTTTTTGCACCAAGTATGTCTTCACCTTTAACACTTTAACAAATTCACAAGTCACAAACTCATTCTCAACTGTCGTAAATTTCACATTTATCAATGGAGATATGTAAGACCATATGAACTATGCAATAACAAAACAAGCTACTTGTCTACGCATGGATATGTTGCATAAACACGATGTTTAGCTCAGGATCATAACCATGCCACACCAACGCATAAGTACAGGTGTCTTGGCTAAGATGATTTTTAGTACATTGTGTAAATCATAGGCTGGAAAAATATCAGAAACATAGAAAATCCAACATGATTGAATCCTACTGTGTAAGTGATCAAATGTACATGTACAAACCTCCAGAACATGGAAGGAAGGGATATTCTGACAGGGTCCTATAGAATAGACAAAAATGAATTTGGTTGATCACCTGGAGCCATATCGCCTACTTGACAAAGGAATCCAACATCACATAGTGCAAAATTCAGACAAATGGCAGTAAAGCAGTTCCTGATCACATGGTCATTACAATCTAGTGCTTCTACATCTGGTGGTATAACACAAAAACATGTCAGTGATGTGCTAGAGGCACTTTGACCTATAGTGATGAAACACATCAACAGGTACATACAGCTTGTACAAAAAGAGTATTTAGCCAATGTGTAGTGAAACTAACATGAATTTGGCCTACAACTACATATGTTCAGACCACATGATGGCACAGATACTGCATCATGGCTACCACATCACAAGGAATATGTCCAATGGACTCTTCTTATATTCCATCCTATGACTGTGCAAGCTGTCTTGGCACAGGTCTTGTACACCAAAAGTCTGCAACATACATTCCTAGGAACAGTCCATGTCCACTTTGTATGGCCCAACAGCATCATATATAGCTGCCAATGTCACAACTCTGAAATGTCCTAATGAATATTCCATGGTAAAGGTACCTAAACAAGCACAAAAGAATCAAAGAGTATAGTTATGAAACCATACATATGACACACTTCGCATAGCAAACATCTGGAGAATGCAGTTCGTGACAAAATCTGACATAAACAAAGCAACATTCACTAGATGTGAATGTGCCAAAAGCTTCTTTACCAAACACCATTTGCCAGACTTTTCCAAAGCATCAGCCCCCTAACACTTTTCAAAAAGTATACTCCTCAACTCATCACAACAAGAGTTCATTGCACAGTCAGTCATTACATCTCATGACACACTTACACACATGAGAAGATGCTGTCGATGAGGTCTTGTTGCAAGTAAGCTTCTTCCTCTTCACCACTATCATTTTCATTTGGCATTTCAGGATTCTCACCTGGTGAAATCTCAGGCTTCCCCTCCTCTTGGATATAAGGGCAATGCTATGGAGCATGCAGCATGCCATGGGGATTTGACACAACTTCCTGGGTGAGTAGAGGAGGACTTCCCCAGTCTTGTCCGGACTGAAAAATCTGGCCTTCAAGAGCCCAAAAGCCTGCTGAACTGGCCACCATGTTCTTCACCGGTCCTCATTGGTGTTAGCAACCAAGGATGGTTGGGATATGCTGAGCCTCCTCTTTTGTAAAGAGACGTAAGTGCTGCAATGAGTCACACACTTCCTGATTATAGCACCTGAGATTGCACACACAAAGTAAGGAATGATGTTACGTACCAACAAGCGGGGCCCTCTCCAGTTGTAGTTGTGACATCAGCTGGTATATAGTGATGTTCCACATTACAAAGGAATCATGGTCTGAATCTGGTAACCAGGATTAGACGTTTGATATATACAAATCAGGCAAGGAGAGAAGTTGCACGTTAATAGAATGGATGTGCTTCCTGTTTTGATAGACTTGTTCACTGGCATGTAGTGGCACTAATCCAAAATGGGTGTCTTTAATGAATCCCACTACATGTGGGAGGCGGCCAAATCCATAGAAGCCAACCATCACATTGGCTAAATCCTCATGTATGCGGAACCTGATATAGCTGCCAATGTGTTTCGTTATTGCTGATAGCATGTCTTTTAAATCAACACTGGGCATAGGTTGTGACATAACACCATATATGGTCACTGTATATTGAAAGTACCCTGTGACCATGAGCTGATTCTGCAATGAGTTTACAACCAGTGGTATAAATGTTGTATTAATGTTTTAAGGCATTTTCAATGTGTGACATTTACAACTGACAGGCCCCTTACTCCTACAGGTCTGTTGTTAGTTTTCCCTAAGTCATGTTTGCACTATAGTGGTGTATTGCACAAGGGACAAAACTATACTAAATATATGAACATCAATCAGAATTGGTAGTAATGGTAGCACAAATGCACTTCCTATAAGTGTCTGAACATGAAGATAGGAAAGTAAGTGGTAGTGCTATGTGGCCCAATTGTCCTACTACCACACGACACATGCCACACACGGAGAGCGGGCTACGCATGGGTCACACATCAGAATGTGACTTATCATGGGCCTATGAACATATACAAGTTTCTTAAACATTTGAAACATAGATTCACTTGCTTAGTCATTGACACAGAAGGAACTACTATTGGCTCAGATCTCTTGACGGTTACCTTACTTATTACCATAACACAGACCCACGTGTGACAGATCTTAGTGCATAGGAACTTATTGCTTGACACTATCGACCTTCAAAACAGTCATTGTGTGATGAAATACGTGTTGGCTGCTTGTTTGCATTGGACCTACTACACATGGATCACATGGAATGTACCATGGAAAAGGACTGTGTTTTTCAATTAGTTCAACACAAATGAACTAAATTGGTAAATAACTTTATTGGATATTGTAGGAGGCTGGACTGGCTTGTAGTGAGTACCAAGGGGTACTTACACCTTGCACCAGGCCCAGGTATCCCTTATTAGTGTATAGGGCATCTAGCAGCTTAGGCTGATAGATAATGGTAGCTTAGCAGAGCAGCTTAGGCTGAACTAGGAGACGAGTGAAGCTCCTACAGTACCACTAGTGTCATATGCACAATATCATATGAAAACACAATACACAGATATACTAAAAATAAAGGTACTTTATTTTTATGACAATATGCCAAAAGTATCTCAGTGAGTATCCTCAGTATGAGGATAGCAAATATACACAAGATATATGTACACAATACCAAAAATATGCAGTATAGTATTAGAAAACAGTGCAAACAATGTATAATTACAATAGGATGCAATGGGGACACATAGGAATAGGGGCAACACAAACCATATACTCCAAAAGTGGAATGCGAACCATGAATGGACCCCAAACCTATGTGACCTTGTAGAGGGTCGCTGGGACTGTAAGAAAACAGTGAGGGTTAGAAAAATAGCCCACCCCAAGACCCTGAAAAGTGAGTGCAAAGTGCACTAAAGTTCCCCACAGAGCACAGAAGTCATAATAGGGGAATTCTGCAGGAAAGACACAAATCAGCAATGCAACAACGATGGATTTCCAAACGAGGGTACCTGTGGAACAAGGGGACCAAGTCCAAAAGTCACAAGCAAGTCGGAGATGGGCAGATGCCCAGGAAATGCCAGCTGTGGGTGCAAAGAAGCTGCTACTGGACAGTAGAAGCTGAGGATTCTGCAAAAACGACAAAGGCTAGAGACTTCCCCTTTGGAGGATGGATGCCCCACGCCGTGGAGAGTCGTACAGAAGTATTTTCCTGAAGAAAGACTGCAAACAAGCCTTGCTAGCTGCAAGTAGTGTGGTTAGGGTTTTTGGATGCTGCTGTGGCCCAGGAGGGACCAGAATGTCGCCAATTGCGTCAGGGGACAGAGGGGGTACCCAGCAGGACGAGGAACCCTCTCAGAAGCAGGCAGCACCCGCAGAAGTGCCGTAACAGGCACTACCAAGAGGAGTGAAACAGTGCTCACCCGAAGTTACCCAAAGGAGTCCCACGTCGCCGGAGGACAACTCAGGAGGTCGTGCAATGCAGGTTAGAGTGCCGTGGACCCAGGCTTGGCTGTGCACAAAGGATTTCCACCGGAAGGGCACAGAGGCCGGAATAGCTGCAAAAGTTGCGGTTCCCAGCAATGCAGTCTGGCGTGGGGAGGCAAGGACTTACCTCCACCAAACTTGGACTGAAGAGTCACTGGACTGTAGGAGTCACTTGGACAGAGTTGCTGGATTCAAGGGACCTCGCTCGTCATGCTGAGAGGAGACCCAGGGTACCGGTGATGCAGTTCTCTGGTGCCTGCGGTTGCAGGGGGACGATTCCGTCGACCCACTGGAGATTTCTTCGGAGCTTCTAGTGCAGAGAGGAGGCAGACTACCCCCACAGCATGCACCACCAGGAAAGCAGTCGAGAAGGCGGCAGGATCAGCGTTACAGAGTTGCAGTAGTCGTCTTCGCTACTTTGTTGCAGTTTTGCAGGCTTCCAGCGCGATCAGCAGTCGATTCCTTGGCAGAAGGTGAAGAGAGAGATGCAGAGGAACTCGGATGAGCTCTTGAATTCGTTATCTAAGGAAATCCCCAAAGCAGAGACACTAAATAGCCAGAAAAGGGGTTTTGGCTACTTAGGAGTGAGGATAGGCTAGCAACACCTGAAGGAGCCTATCAGAAGGAGTCTCTGACGTCACCTGCTGGCCCTGGCCACTCCGAGCAGTCCAGTGTGGCAGCAGCACCTCTGTTTCCAAGATGGCAGAGGTCTGGAGCACACTGGAGGGGCTCTGGGCACCTCCCAGAGGAGGTGCAGGTCAGGGGAGTGGTCACTCCCCTTTCCTTTGTCCAGTTTCACGCCAGAGCAGGGCTGAGGGGTCCCTGAACCGGTGTAGACTGGCGTATGCAGAAATGGGCACCATCTGTGCCCATGAAAGCATTTCCAGAGGCTGGGGGAGGCTACTCCTCCCCTGCCTGAACACCTTTTTCCAAAGGGAGAGGGTGTAACACCCTCTCTCTGAGGAAGTCCTTTGTTCTGCCTTCCTGGGCCAAGCCTGGCTGGACCCCAGGAGGGCAGAAACCTGTCTGAGGGGTTGGCAGCAGCAGCAGCTGCAGTGAAACCCCTGAAAAGGCAGTTTGGCATGACCCGGGTCTGTGCTACAGACCGTGGGATCATGGGATTGTACCAACAATGCCAGGATGGCATAGAGGGGGCAATTCCATGATCTTAGACATGTTACATGGCCATATTCGGAGTTACCATTGTGAAGCTACACATAGGTAGTGACCTATATGTAGTGCACGCGTGTAATGGTGTCCCCGCACTCACAAAGTCCGGGGAATTGGCCCTAAACAATGTGGGGGCACCTTGGCTAGTGCCAGGGTGCCCACACACTAAGTAACTTAGCACCCAACCTTTACCAGGTAAAGGTTAGACATATAGGTGACTTATAAGTTACTTAAGTGCAGTGTAAAATGGCTGTGAAATAACGTGGACGTTATTTCACTCAGGCTGCAGTGGCAGGCCTGTGTAAGAATTGTCAGAGCTCCCTATGGGTGGCAAAAGAAATGCTGCAGCCCATAGGGATCTCCTGGCACCCCAATACCCTGGGTACCTCAGTACCATATACTAGGGAATTATAAGGGTGTTCCAGTATGCCAATGTAAATTGGTAAAATTGGTCACTAGCCTGTTAGTGACAATTTGAAAGAAATGAGAGAGCATAACCACTGAGGTTCTGATTAGCAGAGCCTCAGTGAGACAGTTAGTCATAACACAGGTAACACATACAGGGCACACTTATGAGCACTGGGGCCCTGGCTGGCAGGGTCCCAGTGACACATACAACTAAAACAACATATATACAGTGAATTGTGTAACTTTGTGTTCTATGCATTAACATATATTGATCAGATTACTTAACTTGCTGTATACACTTGCGACGGAGTACTGTGGTTCTTATCAAAATATACTGAAGATATTTGGTTAATTGTGGAGAGATCATTATTTGTGAATCATTAGCTTTGTTACATTCAAACAATCAGACCAAACATACCTTGGTATGTTGAATGTCATCTCTGTAACAGTGCCACATGTGTCAAAAGATGTGTCCTGTGATACCAGTAAATACCACACAAACTCAATCAGATGTAGCATGAGACTTCATGCAGTAGTCCACATGTCCACACATCCCACGAGAGGAAGATCTCAGTGACACCCTTGCATCCCTTTCATTGTTGCCTAGATCTTGGGTGTAGTCTATACTATGGGTAGTATCTTTTGAGGACCATTTATAGCAAGTCAATCTGCCTGGATGTCAAGATGTCTGTACAGTCATGCACAAGTAGTTTACCCTTCAGAAGGTCACAATGGAGTGTGGTGTTTCATAGTGGCTCACGTCACAGTAGCTATTTGTTGGCCCTGGGCTACATGATGTTAGTGGGATTGGTTCATCAGTGTAGGTCATGACCAGGTTTGTAGATAGTCAACAGATGACTACAAAAGTGTGTATGTATGTCACTGTACTCATCAGCATGTGAAATTTTCGCATGTAGTGTTAACAATTTAGAAATGCTTGTTCTAGGTGTCTACAAAATCTGTGTGAACCAAACAGATATCTTAGGGGGTCATTCTGACTGCCGGGGCCAGGGTCGGCGGGAGCACCGCCGACAGACCGGCGGTGCCCCGCAGGGCATTCTGACCGCGGCGGTTTGCCCGCGGTCAGATGCGGGAAACTGGCGGTCTCCCGCCGGTTTCCCGCTGCCCTGCAGAATCCTCCATGGCGGCGGAGCGCGCTCCGCCGTCATGGGGATTCTGACACCCCCTACCGCCATCCTGTTCCTGGCGGGTCTCCCGCCAGGAACAGGATGGCGGTAGGGGGTGCCGCGGGGCACCTGGGGCCCCCTGCAGTGCCCATGCCAATGGCATGGGCACTGCAGGGGCCCCCGTAAGAGGGCCCCACAAAGTATTTCAGTGTCTGCTATGCAGACACTGAAATACGCGATGGGTGCCACTGCACCCGTCGAACCTTCCCACTACGCCGGCTCAATTCTGAGCCGGCGTCCTCGTGGGAAGGTTGATTTGCCCTGGGCTGGCGGGCGGCCTTTTGGCGGCCGCCCGCCAGCCCAGGGCAAATCCCAAAATACCCTCAGCGGTCTTTCGACCGCGGAGCGGTATTTTGGTGGGGGAACTTTGGCGGGCGGCCTCCGCCGCCCACCGAAGTTAGAATCACCCCCTTAATGTATGCATTTCTGATCTCTTAATTCATCTATTGTATCCATACCGGTCACTATCCATCAGAAGCAAGCCATTTGGAGAGCCATTTGGAGAGCCATCACCTGGAAGGTGTGGACCCTGTGGGTCTATTGCCAATGCAGTGTCCATTGTCAAAAAAGGAGGGAAGACCTGAGACACTGGGCCTGGAAGATCATAGAGGTGTAGCTAGGGCTGTCCTCCCAACATGGACAGGGCGTGCTCTGGACCCTGAGTCCCTTAAAGGTCCAAATGCTGGCAGTGGCCTAACCAGAGCTTGAGGGGCAGTTGAAAGAATCACAGCAGCTACAATGGGGTGATTCCTGGGTAGATTCATACATGTTGTATTGCCACGTTTATGTGTTAGAAGCAGCCATTTCCCCCTTAATAGTAGAGGTGGCCCATGAGCTACATGCAAGAAGAGTTATTGTTTGTGTAGGTCTGGAAATAGGTCCATGCTGATGTGCCTTGCCTATTATCCAAATGAATAGGTACACAACAGACTTCAGTCTACTACCAATATCCTTTCTTGAGCTGACACATGGCTGAGTACAGTAATCAATCTGCTCATGTTGTTTGATGTTGTGGGATACCTTTGTGCCCAAAAGGCCACTTGTCTTCAGTGTTTCACCCACAACATCAAACAACATGAGCTGATTGATCACTGTACCCAGCCATGTGTTTGCTCAAGAGAGTATATTAGCATTTGTACCCAACAGGCCACGTGTCTTCAGTGTGTCATGAGTGTTGGTACTTCACTACTGTGTCTCATGAGATGGTGGCTCTCATACATGTCACAAAGCATATAGTGCACTTTCGGTGCAGTCGCTGAGCAATACTTTCCCTTGGTAAGTGAGAAATGGACAGTTACATGAGTTGGCTAGCATCACTGTTGCCAACAGTATTTGTGCCTACATGTTGGCATGTGCAGTTTTCACTTTAGTAGTATTAATTACACTACTGTTTCCCACATGATCAACCTGTCTTCATGGGATGATGTCTTATTCATTCAATCGTATATGTGTGCATGCAAAAATATATTGGAAAATAGTTATATGTGGTGGGTATACAGTTCATGTGCTACAACAGACAGGAGTATCTAAATATTGGTTGGTGGGTCACACATACCCTAATCCATTACTCATTGTCATTTGTCATGTCCAATTATTGAAGCAATGAAGGACATGACAGGTAGACCTACAGTAATTATTCACAATGTGGCCATTGGTGTGAAATTTTTAAGCTTAAGCACATGTTTATTGGTGAAGGTTAATTAACTGACTGTTGACATGCATCAGGAGTGATATGCAGAAATGTGGGAATGATATGTGAGTACGTACATAAAGTAATGTAGTGGAATTTATGTTTGCATAAGAAAAAGATACAGTGATGCTCCTTCCCATAGAGAAACAGATTAAACCACTTATTCAGGCAGTGGAGTTTCTCTGTTCCTCAAAAACATTCACAGGGCTATTGGCTTTTAACTATGCAATGTTAGAATGGAGTTCCAATCACAACAGGTGATTTGCCTAAACCTAGCTGACTCATTCTGCTGTTGATATTTATAGACAAATCATCCAGACATTTTGACCAGATTGTCTCCAGTGTACTTTTCTGTGTGACATATTTTATATAGTGAAGCTACATTAGTACAACTTTCATGAGACTATTTTGACAATGGAAATATTATGAAGCTACAAATGGGACGTTTTTATAGCATGACACAGGTATTTCAATGTCACCTTCTTTCAGCTTCTATATATCTTGCTGCAACATAGCTGTATTAGTTAACCATCATTATATCACAATGTGTTATTAGGTATATGAACATTTGCTGATTGCAGGGCCTTGTGTGGAATCTGTAGGAATAAATTTGGCGTTGCCATACTATTTGATGATAACAGGTTACTAAGGCATGTTGCAAGAGCCAAACCATTCAAGATGACAAGGACTTGATGCATTGGAATTGATTGCAGAACTTCACTAATGCAAGTGGAGTTGTCTATGATCCTGACTTTACAATGGGAAACTGTTTACAGTTCATACAGCATGCATACATGTGGCCTTGCACTAGTTGGAGCCACTTTGGTGGACCTTGTAGCTAGGGGTCTCCTGTACATTACAGTAATGCTCTTTGATCATAACTATTGGTCAAGTATGTTCTGGCACATGCAATGACCCTATTTATATTTGTCATTTCAGCATCATCCAAAGCAAGTGGCGGAGACAGTGCTGAAATCTGTAAGATGCAGCTGGCCATGGAAGCTTCAGTCATGACACTACAGACACAGAGGGTCCCAGAGACCCAGAGGGTGAGGGAGGTGCCATGAAGAACACAGGCTTTACATGTTTGTCATCCAAGTCCAGCTCCAGTGGATACTCTCTAGTGGTGGTGGGACATACAGGACTAGTTCCTATGCCATCCTTGCCTGTTACCCCCACTACTATCTCCACCCTACACGTTTCTCCACACCCAGTTGTCTATGCTCGCTCACACAAACGGGGAGCCATCTCCTTTGCTCTAGGCACCTTGCCCCAGCCCCTGTTCCCCCTGCTGCTCTGAGTGAGTAGGCTACTGTCCTCCTGAGAAACATCTCAGTGTGTCAGACACCACTACTGAATCCATCCAGATGCAGGGCAGCCACCTGCAACAGATGGTATCCTACCTGGAAGGCATCCACAGCTTTATGTCTGGCATACAGAGATCATTTCAGGCTCTGGCCTTCTACTTCACAGCAGCCTTCCACCCACCCTATACCTATTCCAATACCTTCCCCAATCACACTCACACATAAGCATAAACACATCCCAAGAACCACAAGCAGCACATGTCAACATAAACATCACAAAACACACAAGTAAGCAACCACTCACCAGACACTCATCCTACTCACACCCACTACAAAGCCCACCACACCCCCATACCCCCCCACCGCCTCACTATATACCCAGACCACACCCACATATCCAGGCACCTCTCCCACCAACATATACATCTACCACTCCTACCATAACCCAACACCACGCCCACACCAATAGACTCATCCACCACTACCAGCATATCCACATCACACACTACAAAGAAATGCGAACTCCAACACTCACTCACACAACAGACACCTACAAAACACAGGCATCATACTTTTCACACAAACAGCAGCACTAATAACACCCACACCCACACCTGACACTTCCTCAACCACTCAACCCCTAATCCCTCCTTGACAGCCTACACATTTCCCAAAAGAAAGTTTAATGTTTGCCCTTACCCCTGTAAAAAACACTCCTCCCAAAGCCAAAGAGACCACAGCCGCACCCCAACCTATTCCTTCTATATCTAAGTATTCCCCTGTGACACCTGCCCCCCCACTGAACCAAGACATTCCCCGAAGAAACCCAAAAAGGACACCCCTTCTAAAGTCAGGCCCATCATGCCCAAAGGCAAACGCTCCCATTCCAAAAACTGGCCCCACCCCTCCCAATGAACATCATTGAGATTCCCCTTCCTTGTGAGGTTTCCTTGGCAGTGTTCTGAGATGCATGTTTAGTGGCACAGCAGTGTGCTGGACCTCACATTGTGTGTTTTGACTGGCCAGTGGCCTTTACTTTACTTTAGTTCTGAATTGTTTGGAATAATACTAAATTACTAGCTTACTTACACATTAGGTCTGCCATTACGTTCCTACCATTTTAACATTCATGGATACTTTGGGATTTATGACTACAGTTGTGCTTGTTTCACCCTGACTGATGATCGATTTGATGTGGTTATTATGACCTGACCCTGGAACCAGTGCTGGAGTCACCCAGGAAAAGGGAAAACATCCAATGGATGGATATGTGGGATGTAAACTTTTTGGGGCTCACATCACATTAGGTGGAGTTTCATTTGGTAAGCATTTCATCTTGGTTTGGCCAATGTCAATATCAAATGGATTGCCTTTCTACATATGATGTAGGCTGGACATTTGTTTAATGCGTACAAGCTAGAGATTTGTTTCTCCACAAATGTAGAGTGCTCAACTATCATACCTTTGTATGCATTTTTATGGACATGTGTCCATTTCCATGTGTGTACCTTCCACCTACTTTAACTAAATGTGTGACCCACGCTGTTACTGCTGTATTTGCTTTCATGACTTGCACTTACACAATTTCCACATATGCCTGGCACTTGGTTATACTATTGGGTATTCCTGATATACATCAAGTCACAGTTCCTGTGAGAATAGTGGTTTTGAGGGATGTGCAAATTGGTATGTGGCCAATTTCACCAGCCTTCCAGGAGTCCCCCTGGTAGAGGCATTTATATACTGCAGGGATTCTTTACATTGTGATCTTTGAATGTTTCTCACACTGATTATTTTGCATCCCATTTATCTTGCATTATCTTGAAATGTGGCTGATATGTGGAGGTCCATAACAGAGATTTAGCAGAGAAGGTGTGTTTCAGTTTCATGACACATCCATACCGATGTATATTTTATATCACAACAGGCCATGCTATGTGAGCAATGTGAGGGTGTCACTTAGATTGGTAGGTGGGATATTGATGTTGAGCTGCTATTGTGTGACACAATGTTATGAACATATTACTATCCCTGAATATTGGTTGTGCACACACTTAACATTTAGAATAGTGTGCCTGTGCAGTGTCAGTGACCCTGCCAAAGAGGGCATCATTGGGCTGTGATTGAGTCACTCATTGAGTACAACTCCAAACATGTTGGGCCCACGTATCACATACCCCATACCAGATCCATGGTGGGGCTTCAAGTTGCTGTGGAGTTGCTGGTAACAAGTAAGTGTTTGGATTACTGTTGGTTGCATCTACGATGGTGCTGGTTTTGGGCATCATCTAACAGCCTAAGCAGTGGAAGTGAATGCATGATCAGCTCCATGGCTGCTCAAGATGTGTGAAGCTGAGTACAGGTTAGTTTCAGCCTTCTATGCCTCTCTTTTTACCATCTCAGATGTGGTGGTTGGACCGTCAAATCCATGTCAGTGGAAAGCCACCTCATAGTTGGTCCGGTGGTTGCACTGGTGGTCCGCCCTCTGACTGGCAGATGCATTGGCCTATCTCGCCAATGCAGTGGTCTAGAGTTGCTGGTGGTGTCAGCGGGACAGCAGCAGTCTTTCATCTATGTAACAGCATGTATCATAATATGATGGTGGAACTGCCAACACTGTGACTGGGTGACCATCACCACCACCATGGCAATCCCAAAACCGCCATACTCGTAATCAGGCCTTGTAGGAGGCTGGCCTGGCTTATAGTGGGGACCTAGTGGTACTTACACCTTGTGCCAGGTCCAGTTATCCCTTATTAGTAAATTAGCAGTGTTCTAGCAGCTTACGCTGATAGAGAGAACTATAGCAGAGCAGCTTAGGCTTAACTAGGAGACATGCAAAACTCCTACTATACCACTTATATCATATAGCACTATATCATAAGAAACACAATACTCAGAGTTACTAAAAATAAAGGTACTTTATTTTAGTGACAATGTGCCAAAAGTATCTCAGAGAATATACTCCCTTAGGAGGTAAGTAAAATACACAAAATATACACACAAACCAAAATCAGGTAAGTAACCAGTTAGAAAAGTACTGCAAACCCTGTAGAACACAATAGAATGCAAAAGGACACAAAAGGCCTAAGGGCAACAAAAAGCATATACTCCAAAAGTGGAATGCAAACCACAAATGCACCCCAGACCTAGTGTAGTGTGTAGAGGGTTGCTGGGAGTGTAAGAAAACACTAAGGGTGTCCAAGATACCCCACCCCAAGACCCTGAAAAGTAGGAGTAAAGTTACCCTACTACCATAAAGACAGTAATGTCGAGATAGGGGCTTCTGCAAAGACAACAACTGACTGCAAAGCACTGAAGACGGATTCCTGGACCTGAGGACATGGTCAGGAAGTGGACCAAGCCCAAGAGTCACTCACGCAAGTGTCCAGGGGGGCAGGAGCCACTAAACCCCGGATGAAGGTGCAAAAGGGCTGCCCCCGGGTGGAAGAAGCTGAAGATTCTGCAACAACGAAAGGTGCCAGGAACTTCTCCTTTGGTCAGTAGATGTCCCACTGCGTGTTGGAGGATGCAGAGTTGTTTCACGGAGAAAGACCACAAACAAGCCTTTCTAGCTGCAAGAGTTGCGGTTGAAGGTTTTGGATGCTGCCAAGGCCCAGGAAGGACCAGGAGGTCGCCCCTTGGAGGAGGATACAGAGGGGGCACTCACCAACCGAGAGAGCCCACACAGAAGCAGGCAGCACCCGCAGAAGTACCTGAACAGGCATTCAAATCTGAGAACAGCGGTCATCTCAGCACAACAAAAGAGGGTCCCACGAAGTTGGAGGTCAACTCAGTGCATTGAGCAGTGCAGGACAGAGTGCTGGGGACCTGGGCTAGGCTATGCAAGAAGGAATCCTTGCAAAAGTGCACTGAAGCCCTAACAACTGCAGTTCATGAAGTACACAGGATTACTGTCTGGCGTGGGGAGGCAAGGACTTACCTCCACCAAATTTGGACAGAAGGACCACTGGTCTGTCGGGTCACTTGGATCTAGCTTATGTGTTCCAGGGACCACGCTCGTCAAGAAGACAGGGGACCCAAATGACCGGTGATGCAGGAGTTTGGTGCCTGCGGTAGCAGGGAGAGGATTCTGTCGAACCACGGGAGATTTCATCTTGGCTTCCAGTGCAGGGTGAAGGTAGACAGCCCTCAGAGCATGTACCACCAGGAAACAGTTGAGAAAGCCAGCAGGATTAGGTGCTACAATGTTGCTTATAGTCTTCTTGCTACTTTGTTGTGGTTTTGCAGGTGTCCTGGAGCAGTCAGCGGACGATCCTTGGCAGTAGTTGAAGAGAGAAGTGCAGAAGAACTCTGGTGATCTCTTGCATTCGTTATCTGTTGAGAAACCCACAAGAGAGACCCTAAATAGCCCTTAGAGGAGGATTGGCTACATAACCAGGTAAGAGCCTATCAGGAGGGGTCTCTGACGTCACCTGCTGGCACTGGCCACTCAGAGGTCTCCATTGTGCCCTCACACCTCTGCATTCAAGATGGCAAAGTTCTGGGACACACTAGAGGAGCTCTGGCACCACCCCTGGGGTGGTAATGGACAGGGGAGTGGTCACTCCACTTTCCTTTGTCCAGTTTCGCACCAGAGCAGGGGCTGGGGGCTCCCTGAACCAGTGTAGACTGGTTTATGCAAGGAGGGCACCATCTGTGCCCTTCAAAGCATTCCCAGAGGCCAGGAAAGGCTACTCCTCTCAGGCTCTTAACGCCTATTTCCAAAGGGAGAGGGTGTAACACCCTCTCTCAGAGGAAATCCTTTGTTCTGCCTTCCTGGGACTGGGCTGCCCAGGCCCCAGGGGGGCAGAAAAGTGTCTGAGGGTTGGCAGCAGTGGTAGCTGCAGAGAAAACCCCAGAGAGCTAGTTTGGCAGTACCCAGGGTCCATGCTGGAGCCCCGGGGATGCATGGGATTGGCACCCCAATACCAGATTTGGCTTAGGGGGTCAATTCCATGATCTTAAACATGTTACATGGCCATGTTCGGAGTTACCATTGTGAAGCTACACATAGGTATTGACCTTTATGTAGCTCATGCATGTAATGGTGTCCCCGCACTCACACAGTCCGGGGAATTTGTCCTAAACAATGAGGGGGCACCTTGGCTAGTGCTAGGGTGCCCACACACTTAGTAACTTTGCACCTAACTTTCACTAAGTAAGGTTTAGATATATAGGTGACTTACAAGTTACTTAAGTGCAGTGTAAAATGGCTGTGAAATAACGTGGATGTTATTTCACTAAGACTGCAGTGGCAGTCCTGTGTAAGAATTGTCTGAGATCCCTATGGGCAGCAAAAGAAATGCTGCAGCCCATAGGGATCTCCTGGAACTCCAATACCCTGGGTACCTACGTACCATATACTAGAGAATTATAAGGGTGTTCCAGTGTGCCAATCAGAATTGGTGAAAATAGTCACTAGCCTGCAGTGACAATTTTAAAAGCAGAGAGAGCATAAACACTGAGGTTCTGGTTAGCAGAACCTCAGGGATACAGTTAGGCACCACGCAGGGAACACATACAGGGCACAAGTTATGAGCACTGGGGTCCTGGCTAGCAGGATCCCAGTGACACAGGCAAAAACAAACATACACACAAGTAAAAATGGGGGTGACATGCCAGGCAAGATAGCACTCTACAGGCCTTCAGTGGTTTTTCTAGAAACACATGATGTTGAGACGATGCCAAGACTTGAACCTCGTTTCTTGGTATCATAGTCTGCATCTCTGCCTGTAATGCCACATCCTGTCTACTGGTTCAGTTTTGTGCTAGAAAAGTCTAAGTGACATCATCATGTCTTTTCTGGAATACATTCTGGGAATTTAATAAGTGAACGGGTGTCTGCTGCAGTGGTTTCAGATAATGCTGAGGGGCACAGAGGCTAAGAGGAAGTGCAAAGAGTGCCAACTATCGAAAGTGATGTGTGATTTCAGATCCATAGTCATTTTTCATTTCTGCTTTTGCTTTCATAAATGCTGACACCAAAGGTCATATTGAGAAGTGGCTTGTGCCACCAGTGCATCACTTTTTTGGACACACAGACAGCGCAGGCTGCAGGCCTATATCTACAAGGACACACAAAGTCACTTTGGGTGGCTTCACATGGCCTTGAAGATATGGTGTACGACAATCCAGTGCAATTCTCTGCATTGCCTTATTCTGCATCAAAGTGGCGTTCCATGGGTGTTCCAGTGGGTGTTAACGCGCAGCACCCATGGATTTTGATGCATTCCCAGATTTACCAGGATTTCTAAACCTGGAGAAGCTTCAAAAGCCTATCAAAGGCACATTCTGCGACACACAAAGAAAGAGGAAAATGCCTCTCTCAATTGTTTTTGTGCAGGAAGGTATCCCTTCCGGCAGAAAAAACAATCATCCCCACAATGCAGACACCCTTGCTCCATGGGGCAAGAGTGTCTGCATTGGAGCAGGGCAGCTCATTGTGCACCAGCACAGAGGAAAAGAACAGGAATGTGATGTTTCTTGTACATACAGTGCATTCCTGCCCTTTTTGTTTTGACGCAGGGCAGCACACCAAGAAGGCTTACTCTGCATCACAATGTTGTAAATTTGCCCCCAGTGCAGAAGAGGCAGAGAAAGGGCTACCAGACAGAACAACACGGGTAGCACCAACTACTTCAGCTACCCTTAATTGACGCCCATGCCTGTAGATACATCTGTGTATCAACATCCATGTAGTTAACTGTGCTCGACTTGCTACCAGCTGGAATTTGCATTGGCAATTGGCAGCGCCACGCCCCATCATTTTTACTATGCAGGGATGCGCCATATTTAATTGAATATGGTGCAACCCTGTGTTGTCCCCTGCACCAGCACTAAATTTGCAGCCAATGCAGCCGCCCTTGCACCATGGTGCAAGGATGGCTGTGTTGAGTGGGAGATTGTTTTTGTGCAGGAAGGGACACTTTTGTAAACAAAAACAATTTTAAATTGAAATTAGCTTTTTCTATGTGTGCTGCATTCTGCAGCACACATAGAAAGAGCAAAAATGATGAGAAATAAAAGCATTATGGCGTTAGATTTTGGCGTACCCTCAGGTTTAAGAACACTCGTAAATCTGAGGCAGCGTCAAAATGCAATGGGCGTTGCTGTGGCACACCTACAGCAACAGCCACTGCACGCCCCTTCCACACAAAGTGCTGCATGTGAAGGAGCCGTACTCTCAAGGTGGCGCTAAGCCACAAAAAGTGGCTTAATGTCACCATGTAAATACGGTGCAGTGCATAGTGCCACCAAAGCATCATGAAAAGTGATGCTACGATGGCACTAGGCTCTCTAAATATGCCCCTTAGTTTCCTCATGTCCAGTAGGAGACTTCTATTGAAAGATGTTCTCTTCCTCCACTAACTTCTTCACTGCCTCCCCAAAAGCCAGGAGACAAATGCTAGGACAGTTGTGAGGATATTGGTAGGCCCAGGAGCGAGAAGGTGGAAAGTGAAGAGCATAAGAGTGAAGAATGGGGGCAAGAGTGAGTGACTGAATGGTGGCAAGATAAAAGATGGCATTTTACAAAAGGGTAAAAGACTGGAGAAAATTGAGGTTCCTCCTCCTTTGAATTCCTAGTTATTTAGAGCAAAAAGCGCAAATCCACTTTGCTACATTTTTCTAGATAAAACATCTCCATGTGATTTGATTAGCCTGATAAATCTTTTGACCGAAATCCATACTAACCCAGCAAAAAAGGTGAAGTCATAACACCATCCATGCTTACCTCAATGAATAATTATGACCAGATTATTTTTATTTCTAGTAATGCTGTTCTGAAAATGGTTTAAGCAGACACACTCATACCATAGTTATACACTTAGGCACAATAAGGTACAGTTGTAAGTACGATAACTACCAAATAGGTGCCACTCAATACTTGCACCAATTTAACACAGTGACTGATAATTTAAGCCTCCCTGGCAGAGTACACCTGGGAAATTCACATAGCCTTTTCATCTCCAGTTTGGTTGCCCACAGCAAAAGTGGGCACTATATTTTCATCATTAACTTTAAAGAAGGAAATTTCATTGTAGAATAGCACATGATGAATTTAGAAGTAGTTATCAAACAGTCATGGGATTCACCTTCTTGGGAGGTGAGGAAACAAGGAGAACAGATTCAATGGAGGATACTCTACAAGAGCCGGACGAGAAGGAGATGGAATCAAAATTCCATATTTTGACCATGTTAATATTGAGAAATGTTGTGCTTTTAGAGGTGAACAAGAGGGCAATACCATAATGAGAAACTGCAACTACAAGTGGTGAACAGAACATAAAATTTACATTTATTCAAGAGGGTTGCAACAGCCACCACACAAAATTACGGGGATAACCGCACGGCAATATGGTTGTGACCAGAGGAATAGTAAGCAATATGTTTGTTTTTAATCACATTGTTCTTGAGTCACCACTCCATGGGCTAAACCCTCTTTCCTGACAATACAATGTGAAAGGCTATTATTAACCAGGCTAATGAAGTACAAGGACAGATCAGGCTTTAAAAGGATAAACATGCCCTCTGGTTCTTTGGATCAGGGCCTACACTCTAGAATGTCTTTCTTAGTTCAGTGCTGTAAGGGATTAACATTATCAATATGGCCTAAAACCTATTGGCTGCAGTAACCAGCCATCCCTAAAAGAGTGTGCATTTGAGACACAGTAGTTATCTGGGAGGTGATCTATGGACAAGTGTCCTTTACCTGCATAAACGTCATGACCTTTTTCAAGGGAAAGAAATTTGTTTGTGGACGCTTTCTGTGCTTTTTGGCTAATTCATCATTAAATATAATTAATCCTGTCTATAATTGCTCAAAGAATAGTGAGGTGACAAACTGGCCTGCCACATAATTGGTGAGAGATAGAACTGGGGACAGTCTGGGAATCAGAGACTGGGTGGGTATCAGAAAGGACAGTGAGGAAGGCTGAGTGTAGGACTGACAGCAGGACTGCACCCACTGCCTGTAAACTCTTGAGATCATCAGTACCCAGGCTTATCCTGCACTAACCCTCACTCCAGGTTTCAGTATACTTTTCAGCTCTTGAATTTGGTCCCTCTTACCCATTCTTCCTCCAGGCCTTCAGCAGTACATAGTCTGTTATGCACCTCCACTTACTGGATGATGCATTATTAATTTAATGACTTGACCTCACTTTGAGCCTTCGGCAGTGTTCAGACCTTCAGAGTGACCAGAGGAAGAGCACCCTGTTAAACAAAGGCCCTTCCTATGGGCTGTCTACAGTGGCCAAGAACTGAGAAAGGGGAATAGTTACAGGGATTAAGTGGAAAAAGTGTTAAATCATAAAATAAGTACCTTATGCCTGGTGAATGAGTTGTAGACTTAAATGACTAGATGACTGACTTACTGAGTAACTGGTGGATATTGTGAGTATATTTTAAGTGGATGCATGAATGAATGACTAACTCACTGCCTGAGTTATATTGGTGGATGATATGTAGTGAGTGAATGGCAACAGTGTGTTCTTGTGGTCTAACTGTCCCAAACTCCACTGTGCCAGGAGACGCCAACCAGGCGAGGAGTAAGTGTCCAAAAGTGCTATGTAGCACCAACGACAACCCCATTGCATGGGACATGCCTGGGTCGTGCCCAGGCTAAGGGCAGGCCCATCCATGCCTGTCGGAGCCTAGAGGAGGCTCAGACTCTTTTGCCTTTGATTCTGGAGTTATGTATCCTTATTTATTTATTTTTTCTGAAAATCAGTATTTGTGAGGACAGGCAAGCGAAAAACAGCTAGTTGCCACCTTATTTCCACCCCACCTCCAAAAAGCACATTGATTGTCATGTTCTATACGGTGGCTGAGTCTCAGCAACACAGACAGTGTGGTGTAACAGAGTTACAGGAGAGCGAATGGGGACTGCATAAGCATCTGTGTGCTCACCTGGTGCCTACACGACATTTCCCCAACTTCAGTGGGGCAGGAGAAAAACCCTCAGCTGCTTCCCTTATAGCTATGACTGACAGGGGCTACAAAAGCCTCCGACATTAGAGGTTCACTGCTTAACAACAAGTTAATCACGCTTGGGCAACAGTCAAGAGTTCTAGATACTTCTTGCATCTGGCAACTGCCTACAGCATTCTCTCACTGTGGCTGACAGCACTTCCTGGAGTGGGAGTGCCTCTTCCTATAGTGGTGGCGAAGAGAGCTGACACACCTTTCTCGCCGACGCTGGATACTTCCCACAGCCACCCTGTTATAAGATGATTCACGGGGAATGGATGGCCAGGATATCTGACCTTTCCTTGGTTGTTGAAACCAGCCGAGACCCGTCAGGATCAGAGCGATGCTAACTAAGAGTAGCACACACTTGAAGATCATTGCTATTCTGTGACCGCTTGAAAGGGCATCCTTCTCTTTTGCTTGTGACTTTGCCACTAGTTCTGGACCCTTTCCCCATACAGCCTGAGATTTGTTTATTTCTTTTCAAATTTACTGAAGAATACCCTTGTGGATGGAGCGGTATTTTGGAGGAACAGACTTTGTTATATATTAGGTGCACGCCTTTAAGCTACTTCTTGGAGGCATGCAGAGAGCCTTTCTAATCTACAGCACATCTAGAAAGAAGTATCTCTGGACCATTGACTAATGCCCATGGAATTTTTAGTTTCATTCATTGTGGTGTCCAACAATACTTCGGTTCTCCTATCCAGCACAATCCCTTTGTGATAGTGACATTTACATACCTATGGTTTGAAACGTAATATAGGAGAGAAGCCTTCAACTCCTCATCGTCTGACTTATCAGCCCTTCTGCATGTGTGCGGTTGCCTGAGAGAATATTGGAGGCAGGAGTGTTGTGGAATAAATGTAGTGAGTGGTATGAGCTGTACATGATAGACTCTTATGTCTTCTTTATCTATCTGCATCTTATACACCCTAAGAGTGGTCTATTATACACACTGTCTAACCAGTTCCTTCGGTGATGCCACAGCAGGACAGGCCATCCGTATTCCTGGCTGTTCTTTGTTATTTTTTCCACTTCCCCAAATCCCTGAGTGTTCATCTAGAGTGGACAGTTCTTACTTGTACCCAGAGTGTTAGAGCTTGTGTCCTTGATGCAATCTCCCCTATCTTTATTGCCTCTGCTTCCTATGTTTTGACTGTGTGCTGGACTTTGTTTTTGCTTGGCAGTGCTAAAGTGCAAGTGCTCCCTGTGTAAAATGTATGTGTAATTGGGTTTTCCATGATTGGCACATTTGATTTGCTAGTAAGTCCCTAGAAAAGTGCACTAGAGGGCATGTAATCAAATGCTACTAGTAGGTCTGCACCACTGATTGCACCACCGACATGAGTAGCCCTGTGAAAATGGCTCAGACCTGCCACTGCAGTGTCTGTGTGCGCAATTTTACCCTGGCAATTGCACACACTTGCGAGGCTCAAACCTTCCCTTTTTGTACATGAAATGTACCCCTAAGGTAGGCCCTAGGTAATCCCATGGGCAGGGTTCAGTATATGTTAAATGTGGGACATGTACTGATGTGCTTTACATGTCCTAACAGTGAAATACTGTCAAATTCAGTTTTCACTGTTGCAAGGCCTATCTCTCTCATAGGTTAACATGGGGGGTGCTTTAAATAACTTTTAACTGCAGTTTCCCTTTGAGAGCAGATAGAGATATGGACGTTGGGGTCCCTGAACTCACAATTTACAAATACATCTTGTGGTAAGGTCATTATTTAAATTGTCTGTTTTAAAATGCCACTTTTAGAAAGTGTAAAAAGAACAGATGATGGACAGAATGCTGAACAATGCAAACATTCACCCCCAATCACAAAGATCTGGGTTTATTCCATCACTTTTAGAAAGTGGGCATTTTCTTGCTTAAACCATTGTGTGTCTCTGCCTGCTTATGTATTCCCTGTCTGGGTCAGACTGACAGTTGGGCTGTTTTTGAATCCCCACTAGACAGTGACACAAAGGGAGCTGGGGTGTAGCCTACATATCCTGATGAACATCTGAGCTAGAGTGGAGGGATAAGCTGACACTTACACCTGAATGGGCTAAGCCTGCTCGCATACAATGCAGTCTCCAACCCCCTGGTGTGTGTCTGGGGCCAGGACTGGGCAAGGCAAGATCTTGTTAACAACAGAGACTTTCCTTTGAAGTTTTCCTACCTAAAAGGCAGAAAGAGGTATAAGTAGTAAATTCAAAACCTGGGATTTGTAGATTACTTCTGGATTCAAGCGGAACCTCTGCCATGGAGAAGATCTGAAGAGCTGGATGAGGTGTACTGCCACTTTGCCTTTGACTGTGTTTTCTGGGATGGCCTAAAGTTGTTGCTTCTGCCTGAAAGAGGACAAATACTGGAATTGGTGGCATATTCCTGCTTGAGAAGTATCTCCAAGGACTTGGACTGAGCTTGCTTTCTGTTTTGCATTCTCAGACCCAACAAAGACTTCCTCTGCCAGCATCTGGATCTTTGCTGAGACTCCTGCCCTACCAAGTGGTGCCCTATCCAGGTCCTGGCCCAAGGTGGAAATCCACTCACAGGAGCTGTGCAGGAAACATTTTGATGCACCACCTGCAATGCTGCTATAAAAACAACATGCTACCCACCTCATGGCTGAAATTGATGCACCACCTGCATAGTGGCTGGGAATTCGATGAATCATCTAGATCATGGCTGTAAAAACAACACAACACCCGCTTGCGGCTGCTGAAAACAACGCAAACCCCATGCAGTGCAGTTTTCCATCATCATGCATCTGGATTTTGAACGCATCATTTCTGGGTGTCAAAATCAACGTGAATCTGCGCGGAAGTGCCCCATCCAGAAATCGATGCATTGATATCTCGCGGGAGACAAAAACTACACATCTCCTACTTGACCAGAGAAGAAACGTTGCACGTAAGGAATCAATGCATCGCAGAATTTTTCTGACGCATACTCACCTGTGCGCCTTTATTTTTGATGCAAACCAGGTACTTTGTGTAACAACAACCTTTCCATTGTTTTCTATTGAGTAAGCTACTATTATTTTTAAAATTCATATCTTGATCTTGGATTTTTGTCTTATTGATCTTGTTTGATTTAGATAAATATTGGCTATTTTTCTAAACTGGTGTGGTGTTCATTTTGTAGTGTTTTCACTGTATTACTATGTGTTTTGGTACAAATTTTTACATGTTGACTTTGAGATAAGCCTGAGTGCTTGTGCAAAGCTACCAAGGGGGTGAACAGGGGTTATCTTAAGTGTGTATCTCAATTGCCCTGACTAGAGTGAGGGTCCCTGCTTAGACATAGTGCAAACTGACTGCCAACCAGAGACCCCATTTCAAACACAGAGGAAAACAAAAAGTTGAGTGGTCGAATTGTCATCATTTCATCGCCCCCACCGACCGGATTTCTCAGGTTAGCGTTTGTAAGATGATATCAATAGACAGAATATTACAGAGGGCTATAGGGGTTATACTTACTGAAGTTGAACTAACGGAAGGAAGACTTTCCCTTAGCTTGACCCTGCCCCATCTGTTACTGGGGTCTCTTTTCTCAACCAATACACCTGGGCCTACTTCTGTCACTTCTCCCATTTTGCGAAATGGATGATAATGTGACCTCAGCCATTGAAAGTCTGCAACCATAAGTGATTGCCAAACAGCCTAGGCCAGCAGTCCAACACAAAACTACAGAGGCTCCTAGTCAACCTAGTTTCTTTTTCCCATCCTTTACCTTGGAGCAGCCATTGCCATCACCTATCAGGGGGATACAGGTAGACTCCGCACTTAATCCCTGCTGGGTAATACAACTGATGAAGGATTGTATTACGAAAGAAATTAAGGGCCTTTTAACAGCAGAATTATCTCCAGTCCCTTCCCTATGCATGGATCAGAAGGAATCACATAAATAAGACTTTAATAACATTTTGAAATTACTTGCACAGCGACTTTCCTCCTTCCCAGTCAAGCAATAGTTTATTGACTGACAGGCTAGGTTGGATTGGACAAGGGCCAGTGGACCAGGTGGTGACTATGTTATTGTTAATTGCAAATCTCCATCATTGCTCATTTGGTACTTGAGCAAACAGAAAGCCAGGAGTCGTACTGCATTACCACCACCAGGTTATTTTTATATTTTCAGTGGGCCCCCAATTGGCAGGGACAAGTGGCTTGTTTACTAACAGTGTCTCAGTGTACTAACCACACTTCCATGCGTAATGTTCATGCCTTCAAAAATCCCCACCTCCAACTGCTTTAACATTTTAGAAAGTATGGATTGACTTACTAATGGCATCCAGTTTACTCCTCCTAGTGCAAGTATAAAGGGGTGAGATAATAGGGGTGCTAATTCCAGGGGCCAGGGAGGATGCAGCAGACGATCGTTGTCCATCATGATTACAGAACTAGGGACGATCCCAGTAATTTATGCCAGTCCAGACATGAAGCCATTAAAAGACAGGAAACAATCAAATGTGTGTCCCCTGGTACCACTTCCTTCCTAATTATGCCTAAACTTGATCTGAGACTGGTACCCCGAGGGGTGGGACCGCGATCCCAATGAAAAGTCTCCAACTGGAAGCCATTGGCAATGCCCAGACATGGCCCTACCAGATCCAGATCAGGGATAGTGTCACCCTTCCCTTGACATCTAAAGCAACTGAGAGTAGGGGTTGTCCCCCTGTCCAGGTAATGATGGGGATCCAGTTACCAACCATGTAGCTCCCTCTACTAAGTTAGCATCATGGAATATAGCAGGGCTTTCATCCAAACTAATCTGACTAGAATGGTGCCAATTTATTGACGAGCTTGACCTCTGTCTTTCCAAGAGTCCACTCCTCTGAAGCCCTTGCTTTACTCAGGCTTTGTCAACTTTAGTCAGGAAGTTGCAACACCGGGAAGAGAAGGCCCTCGGGGAGGGGGTGCATCCGACCTGTTTTAGTACCACCCTAGCCTGCATGGCCAAGAAGATTAAGATGGACTCGCCTGACGTTCTGTGCATGAGCTTGACTTTTCTGCAGAATGTAGTTTACAATGTTTATAATGTGTATTGCAGACAAGTGGGAAACAAAAATTAGTCTCCAGTTATAGAACTTTTCAATTCCCACTTGGCAACTCTGTCAGTGGAGGTAATAACAATTGTGGGGGTTCCAGCTGTCAATATGAACTACTTGCTGACAAATGTGAGGCCCTTACATCTGAGGAAAATAGTGTATGGTCAATTACGGGACTAGTAATCCCTCCTGTCAAGAAATTGTCTCCACTGGTAGTCCAATTGAACACGTTTACACTTATCCAGGGTTTACAAGCTTGTAATGGCATAACAACCTCTGATAGAGAGGTAAACCATACATTTAATCATATATCTAGTACTAGCCTCATTGACTACATTCTGCTTGATGTAAGGATGTGGCCCTACTTAACTGATATCACTGTAGTACCCCGACAAAATAGCAATCATAATTCACTTGTTCTCTGGATATCTGCCCGAACTGGCCATGCTAACCATGCCTAGCCATTCAATAGGAGGCTGAGAATGACAAGTGATCGGTACAGAGTTAAACACAGTGCCATGATTTGCCTAAGGAGACAGTGGCAGAGATTTAGAAGTTAGCAGCTAACTGTACTGGGGGGTGGTTGATACTGTTGGATCTGTTGTTGGACTAAGGGGAGGCCCTGGACAAAGTTAACATTATAAATAAACAGCTGCTTCTGAGACTAAGAAATGATTTCTTTTTGGACATTAAGCCGGTAGTAGGAAGCACTTCTCCCTTGTATTCCATGAGAGGAGAACTTAAACACCCCCCATAGCAAACCAGCAGGCATAAAAGTATCTAGAAAGTCATGTGGAGGCAAACTGGTAGGGGTGCCCAACCAAATTAGTGGATCTACTAAGTCAAGTGAATCTTCATATATGACATCTATGGAAATAGGCAAGGCTATTACAAATATAGTCGCTAACAAAGCACCAGGGCTAGATAAGATCCCAGGGGACTTATTTATGAATGAGATTGAATATCTGAAGCTCCTACATTGCACTGGTTTTTTAATGCCATCATGAAAGGGGTATCCATCCCCACGTCGTAGTATGGGGCAGAAATAATGTCTATTTTTAAAAAGGGCTTGAGAGCTCTCCCAACTACTAATAGGCCCACAAGCATTATAGATAACTCTCAAAAGTTATTTAGTAGGATCATCTGGATAGATTACAGGAATGGCTAAACTCAAAAAAGATTCTGACTCCCGTGCAAGCTTAAACAACCAAATTGGATTCACGTTTTGAAATTTTGTACAAACCTTTATGGGATGTTATGCATCCCTGAAATCAATTCTATGGGGAGATAATAATACCCCTAATTTTGTGTTTAGAATTTGCTTTTACTGTCAATGAGAGTGTTTCTCCCTAATTTTTGTTGTGTGTAATATGCCGTGTTTCTATCAGATGGTAGGCCCTGGGAGTGGAGCACCTCTTAAAGTAAACTATGCAGAGCACGACAAGCAATAACATAACCATTCCAGTATTTGTATTCCCAATTAGTACTCCTCTGCTTCCCCTTAGATTAGTTCTAGGGCATAGGTCAATCTCTGATAGGATAGGAGTAAGACCTATCATGTAATTGAGAAAGAATTTGGACCACTCTTGAGCTCTGCTCATATTGACAGGGCTTAGAAGAAGTGCCACGCATTCCAGGGTCAGGCAGCATACTGTGGATCAAATACGTAAAAGATATTTTTTAAATGATTGGGATTGAAATACTATGGGTTGCCCCTGGAGAGGCTTGTGTGACCTGTATATTATAAATTAAATCCAACCTCTGGTACTAAAAAATGGGGATTATGCAGGGGAAGTCTAATCTGGGATCTTTAACAGATGTTTACCTCGCATTGAAAGATGACTTTGTTGAAGAATTGTTTCTGGATGAGATTGAACCTGTAGTCGCTAGAAAGCTCTATATGCAATTCTGGTATGGGACTTTATCGCTCCTGTTTTTTACTTCTAAATGGGTACCAGAAGTCAGTGCAGGCAATTGCCATTTCCCCCGCTTCACTAATAAAATAAGACATTAAAGTTGCAATAACATTGAATTATATGTTTTATTACTGTTATTAATTATAGCACTTTATTGACCAAGGATACATTTTAAGACTCCTGTAGGGTCTTATGAATTATGCATAGATTCTTTCATTGTTGTATCGAAATTCAATTGCCTAAGGTTGTATTTTCATTTTTTTTTTTAAATAGTGCAAGTCTATTCCTATTGCAAAGATATTTTCCTATGCACTGATACGTTTGTATGTAATTTTATGGAAATTGCTTAAATAAAGATTTCAATGAATGGGCGAGTGATTGACCCATTTAGTAAGTGACTAAATAAATGACTTGTGAGAGACTTGTTGAGTGTGCCAATGCGTGACCGAATGACTGTTATAGTGGCTGAGAGGCCAAGTATGTGCTTTACTTAGTGAAACACTGGGTAATGTATTGCATGATTTGGAGAGTTATTGTTTGTGTGACATACTAAGTGAACTAACCACAAAAATTTGCACATGAACTTTCAAGGCAGGTACTGCTTTTGTTTGTAAATGTGGTAACATTTGTTGACATATCTAAAGTAAGCAACAAAACATAACATTAACATACACAATGAAACCCAACAACACATTTAAAACATAAGGGCAAAATTCCTGACACCAGCCTCTTCTAAATGAGCCAATCCACCTCTAGTGAACTTTCCCCTTCTCAGTTTCTCACAGAAGATCCTAGAAGATCCTAGAGGTTCTCACTCTTGTCATTGCAAGACACGACTATGCCAATGTGTAATATCCAAGTATTCCAAATCAACACATGCAGTATCAGGTACTGAGAAAGGAGAACATATCTCCCATGCATTGATTGAATTGCACTGGCATCTGTAAAAGAAGAAAGTACCATTCAAGTACTGTACTGTATTCAGTACATAGGATTCTACCTCAATCTGGCTTGACTTTCTGAGCAGAAATTTGAGTCTATCAGTTACAGTTACAGCCCTTTTTTCGTGCTATTAAGGCTACTTTTTTATTCTACGATTTAGGAAAGGTTATTTGGGTGGCAGAGCTTTCTTCATCCAGGCAACTCTAGAAGGAAATGTACTCACATTCAGTTTTAGAATTACTTTAAACAATGTTATGTATAAGAAGGTTTATTTGTTCAGAATATATTTTGTTTTTGTTAGAAATGGGGTCTTTGGTTGGCAGTCAGGTTACCCCCCATCCAAGCAAGGACCCTCACACTAGTCAGGGTAAGGGAGAAACACACTTAGATGACCTCTGCTTATACCCTTGGTAGCTTGGCATAAGCAGTCAGGCTTATCTCAGAAGCAACGTGTAAAGTATTTGTGCCAACACATACAGTAATACAGTGAAAACACCACACAATGGACCGCACCAGTTTAGAAAAATAGGTAATATTTATCTGAGCCAAACAAGACTAAAACAACAAAAGTCCAACATACACGAGTTAAAATATTAAATTTCAAAATAATAAGAGTCTTACTCCGTAGAAAACGATGTAAACATTAATTTTGCACAAAGTGCCTGGTTAACATAAATAAAAGAGCCAAATGGGTGAGTGTGCATCGGAAAAGGGCAGCGATGCGTCGATTCCTTCCTTGCAAGGGAGGCCGTGAGTTGTTTCTTCTCTGGTCAGGTTAGCAATGTGTTGTTTTTCTTCCTCGCATGAGAGTGATGCGTCGATTTCTGGACAGGGCACCTCGGATCCGCACAGAGTTGGGTTGACTTTAACGCCCAGGGACGATGCGTGGAAAATCCTGTTGCACAGTGTTCGAAAACCACGCTGTATGTGGTTTACGTCATTATAAGCAACCACAAGCGGGTGTTGCGCATCGTTTCTCCAGCCCTGATGCATCAATCTCCCAGCCGCGATGCAGATGGAGCATCGTAAATTTCCCTGCACGTCATTGTGTGCGTGGATTTTCAGTTCTTGTCTGCCAGCTTCCACTTTCAAGGCACCAGGGACTGAATAGGACACCACTTGGCAGGGCTGGAATCTCTGCAGAGAGTCTAGATGTTAGCAGAGGAAGTCTTTGATGGCTCTGAGACTTCAAAACAGGAGGCAAGCTCAACCCAGGACCCTTGAAGATTCTTCACAAGCAGGAATATACCACAAAGTATGGTTTTTGTCCCCAATCACAGGCAGAAGCAGCAACTGCAGGATAACCCAACAAAGCACAGGCGGGGGCAGAACTCCTCCTCAGCTCTTCAGCTCTTCTCCTTGGCAGAGGTTCTTCTTGGCTCCAAAAGTGATCTAATCTTCAGGGGATTCGGGTCTTCTACTTATACCCCTTTCTGCCTTTGAAGTAGGCAAACTTGAAGCAAAAGTCTCTCTTGTTTGTAAGATCCTGCCTTGCTCAGGCCAGGCCCTAGACCCACACCAGGGAGTTGGGGACTGCATTGTGTAAAGGCAAGCACAGCCCATTCAGTGTAAGTGACCACTCCTCCCTTACCTCCCAGCACAGATGGCTCATCAGGATATGCAGGCTATACCCCAGCTCCCTTTTTACCACTGCTTAGAGGAGAGGTGCAAACAGCCCAACTGTCAAAGTGACCCAGACAGGGACTCCACAACCCGGCAGAGTCACAGAATGGCTCAAGCAAGAAAATGCCTGCTTTCTAAAAGTGGCATTTTCAAACACACAATCTAAAAACAAGCTTTACTAAAAGATGTACTTTTTTAATTGTGAGTTCAGAGAACCCAAACTCCATATTTCTATCTGCTCCCAAAGGGAATATGCACTTTAATAATACTTAAAGGCAGCCCCAATTTTAACCCATGAGAGAGACAGGCCTTTCACATTGAAAACCACATTTTGTAGTATTTTACTGTTAGGACATATAAAACACCTTAGTATATGTCCTACCTTAAACATACATTTCACCCTGCCTATGGTGCTACCTCGGTCCTACCTTAGGGGTGCCTTACATGTAAGAGAAGGGAAGGTTTAGGCCTGGCAAATGGGTACACTTGCCAAATTGAATTGGCATTTTAAAACTGTAGACACAGACACTGCAGTGGCAGGTCTGAGCAATGTTTACATTGCTACAAATGTGGGTGGCACAACCAGTGCTACAGACCCACTAGCAGCATTTGACTTACAGACCCTGAGCACCTCTAGTGCACTGTACTAGGGACCTACTAGTAGACCAAATATGTCAATCATGGAATGCCAATTTCACATACATTTTACATAGGAGCACTTGCACTTTAGCACTGGATAACAGTGGGAAAGTGCCCAGAGTGTCAAAAACAGTAAAAACAGAGTCCAGCACACATCAACAACCTTGGAAACAGAGGCAAAAAGTTAGGGGAGACCATGCCAAGGATGCCAAGTCTAACAACAGTAGTAAACTGTTATGTTGCAGATTTGGTTCATGTATGTAAATTATTGCTATGCTAAGCTTTTATTGCTAAGGAAATCTGGGCATTTCATTTCACCACAGGAGAATACGAACATTGTATAAGGTAATCAGTGAGGTGAGATATGGATGAACGTATATTTTCCCGGCAAAGATTACATCTGACCTAATTCTAACCTCTTTTTCTGAGAATAGAAAGTACAGGAGTACTCTTATTTGTTGAAGAGGGCAAACGGGTTATTGTCTCACACCCATGTGTGTTGGTGTTGTTTGCCTCTGGTGTTTGTAGGAATAGGTCTCAGGAAACTGGGGCTCAGAACTAAGCAAACAATCAACTCAATAATTTTCTTTCCAGGTGAGTGGTTGTCTAAATACAAAGAAAAGCACTTTAATGTCAAAGCAAAACTTAATACTACACACAGTAATGGGGTCTCAGTACAGACTTTGATAATGAAGACTATAGGGTCTAGTGCCCCATCAAGTCTAATGTCCTAATCCCAGTTTCTCAGGTGCCTGCAATATCTATGGTACATAGTGGGTATAAACGGTCGTAGGCAGATGTGTGAGTTCACCATGTGAGGCAACCTAGAGTTCATCCTAACCATGTTGCTTTCTTAATGGCAGGGATATCCTTACATTTTAAGACATTGGCCCTCGTTATGACCCTGGAGGTCCGAAGACATTATGAGTGTGGCAGCACATCTCCGCTGGTACTGCCGGGGAGGTAGGACAGCTGGGCCGGCTGTCCACTGAAGACTGCCAGTGGTATAATGAGTCGGCTTTCCACCAGGGTTTCGGCAGCGGTAGCACCTCCACTTAAACCCTGGCAGAAAGGCTGCCAGTGATAGGAAATTGCTCTCCTGTCACCGGCAAACAACTCTCCCAAGCCCCCTGCATTTACAATACCCCCGAACCCTCCTCCATGACAGCACCCCCTCCCCCACTCCACCTTCCCCGCATTCACCCACCCACAGGCACCCCGCATACACTCATTCACCAACACTTACATATATGCATTCACCAACATGCATACATACACTCATTCACTTGCATCAACAGACATTCAAACATTCCAACACACACATTCAAACACGCATACACACACACATACACACACAAACACATATGCATACACACTTACATTCACACATGCAGACATATACCCACTCACACATGCATAAACACACGGATACACACATGCATAGACACACACATTCACACACGCAGACATACACCCACTCACACGCACACACAAAACCCCCCACTCTCCCAACCCCTCTCCTGTCGGATAAGCAACAGACCTTGTCAGGTGAAAAGGTCGTCCGCCAGGGAACGGGACACAGGGCTTCCACTGCTAGCAGCGCTCCGCCATCAGGACATCGCCACGCCATATTACTGCTCGTAATACGGCGGGTGGAGTCCTTTTAGCACGATGGAAATGGCTGCGGAAGTGCATTTACTCCATCGACCACCAGCATGACTGCTGAAGGATTTCCATTCAAATTGTGGCAGAAATTCTTCAGTACTCGTTATATGGCGGTCAGAAGACCACCAGCACTGACGGTCTTCTAGAACCTGCAGCTTCGGTTGTTTGTGTAAAAGACTTCTGAAGTCATAATGAGGGCTATAATTTCTCAATCAGTTTTTATTTCAAGTACTCTGTTAACTGTTCACAAGGGATGTAGCTTGGGACAGTACTGGATGTTATACTTGTTGGGTTCATACAGGCAATGTCCAGCACTGGACTACAGATGCCAGCTTCAGGCTACTTGGATAAACAATGTGGCAAGCCTGATCAGTGTGTGTGCTTGTTCAGGCCAGCTGCAGCCTCCAGACTTTTTGGCAGTCTTTCTGAAATGGTGGCAATGATGATTGTCATAGCGACCATAGGACTGTTGGTTTGATTTAAAGTTTTCCTCATGCAGTTCACAACATGAGCGGAGCCAAAAGACTGAGTGACCCCCACAAATTTTAGGTCAGTCCCAGTTGCACTTCTGATGACATTCAACTTCTAGCTGCTCCACCTACCTGAAGCAGGTTTGGGATTCTAGTCATGGCAGTTTCTTCCCCTGAGGGCCCAGCACTCAGATGCTAGGCAGACTCACAGCTTCTTCAGCACATTGTGTAGACTCTGGGAGCAAAATGTACCCCACAATTTAGCCAGCCTGAATTTTGCCTGAATCAAATCTCTTTGATTTACTAAATCGGAGATGGCATTAAACCTCAAATTTATGAGGCAATGTTTCTCCTCATTAAGGCACCTCCCAAAACATCGAAGCAGTAAAGTAGCATAATTCATTTAGTAATGGGTGAGCAGAATGAATGGACCCTGCTCAATAACTGAGTTTTTCGTCAATGAAAGTTACAGATTTTTACTACAAACATTAAAAAAAAGTGTTACAGAGACAATGCCATGAGAGCTCTTAGATGCAACATTATGCTTAGTATGCTAAAATCAGAAAATGTTCAAAGTCCCAATGGACAGTGAAATCAGGAAATAATTGGACAGCATCCCTAGCAGCAAAGGAAACTTCAGGAAATCTCTGGCTCACCACTAAAATCAAAGGGTTTTATACACAGTTTTCCCATGTTAAATCAACAGTTCTGCATGTTCATTGTGGTATGAGCAAATGTATACTTTCTTCGGCAAATCAGAACATATAGAAAACGAACTTCATATTGCCTTAGCAGCTAAGCACTAAACCATTTAATGCATAATTATTCAGCACCCTCCAAGCTAATGTCACCCAGAGATGTCCAAACAAAATATGAAATATTGTCAATAAGACTTTCTTCAAGTGAACAGGTTCAGTGTAGAAATGGTTGAAGTAGTTACAAGAAACAATTTTTACATCCACACCATGACAAGTTCAATACAATACAGCAGTGAAAATAAACAAATATGACCTCAGCTTGACTGTGTGCTGCGGAGCCTGCGGAGAAAGGATATGTGCAGGGGGGTGGCATGAGTGAGTGACAAAGATGACATCCAGCTTGGTCAAGATGGAGTTTGTATAGAAATGTCCATAACTATTAACACACTTCTACACAGCATAAGAAAATTGTTTGAAAGACAACTACACTATAGCAATCTGCAGATATAAAATCATGTGTAAAAATAACCATTGTTCATTATACACAAAATATAAATCTTTAAAACATTTCTACAGACTTTAGGTGACACCCAGTCGTCTTTGGGAGGCTGGCTATCCACCTGCTGTGCAGACATTAGCCCAGGTATTGCAGAAGATCTTTGAGTACTCTGCACAGCGTGCACTACTTTTAGCATTAAAGCAAACTTGGAACTGGATCAAAGTGAGATTGTTTGAGTCTCACCCTTATTCTGATTTTACAGACAGGGGATGTCTAATGACCTTGACCGACTTTGTGGAGATTCCCCTTCAAATATTATTTCTGACTGTGGTGCAGATGCAGCCTTTGTACAAGGTGATGGCTCTCACAGCCGGTAATGAAGATATTGGCTCCAAGCAGGAGAAATGGGCACAATGTAATCAGTTATCCTTCAGCTCACATCAGGGACAAACAAAAGTGCAAACACTCTCTAGAATGTTGCACAACCTGAAAAACATAGGCGGTCATTCTGACCCTGGCGGTTGAAAACCGCCAGGGCAGAGTGCCGCGGAAGCACCGCCAACAGGCTGGCGGTGCTTCATCGCCACGGTCAGAAAAGGGCAACCAGCAGTTTCCCGCCGGTTTACCCCTGCCCCAAAGAATCCTCCATGGCGGCGCTGCTCGCAGCACCGCCATGGGGATTCCGACCCCCTTCCCGCCATCCTGGTCCTGGCGGTAAAAACCGCCAGGAACAGGATGGCGGGAACGGGTGTCGTGGGGCCCCTGGGGGGCCCTGCACTGCCCATGCCACAGGCATGGGCAGTGCAGGGGCCCCCTAACAGGGCCCCATAATGATTTTCAGTGTCTGCCTAGCAGACACTGAAAATCGCGACGGGTGCCACTGCACCCGTCGCACACCAGCAACTCTGCCGGCTCCATTCGGAGCCGGCTTCATCGTTGCTGGGGCTTTCCCGCTGGGCGGGCGGGCGGCCTTTTGGCGGTTGCCCGCCCGCCCAGCGGGAAAGTCAGAATGACCGCCGCAGTCATTTGACTGCGGCGGTCTTCTGGCGGTCTCCGCCCGGCGGGCGGCGGGCGGAATGACCCCCATAATCTGCTAACTCACCCTTCTACCACCTCCATCTACCTAATGGCAGTGCTCAGGAAGGACTCTTGAGAAATCTCATGTTCAAACATCCTCATTGAATTTCTAAAAGAAACCCTATCTCCATCTTCCCTCCCTTCAGTGCCATAATCACCACTCCCTAACTTCAGGAATGCAGACATTACTGTTCCACTGGGTGCATCCCATCCTCCATCTTGTGCCATATTAAACTAGTGACCAATCAAAAGAGGTTCTACTTATCAAGGCACTGAAACTCCTTATAGGTGCCATACATCCACAAGGCCTACACACACTTGACACACACAGGCAAGAGTCTAAGGGGGTCATTCTGACCCTGACGGTCAGTGTTAAAGCGGCGGCCAACCCGCCAACAGGCTGGCAGTCCAAAAAATGGAATTCTGACCCTGGCGGGAACTGCCAACACAGGCCGCCGCTTTAACACTCCGACCGCCATGGCGGCACAAACAAACAGCGCGGCGGTCACCGCCAACAGGCAGGCGGCAGACAATGTACCGCCCACACTATCACAACTCACCAATCCGCCACCTTTTCCGGGGTGGGAGCCCCGCCGATAAAAACACGGCGGAAACAGACTATGAACGGGAAAACGCTCACCTATACACACTCCACGAGGACGGAGAACAGCATGGAACCCAAATTAAACATCGTACCAGCTATTGTCTACTTGCTCATCTACCACGAGTACGAACGCCGGCGCAGACGACAACGGTGAGTACTGCACCTACGACACAGGGGAGGGGGGAGGAGGAAAGCTTACGTGCACAAACATATGCGACCCCCCCCCCCAACTATCTACACACCAATGCAGAGCACCAAGTCACAGTGACACCACCCACACCCCCCGGAACAATCCAAAGACATAATTAAAGTGAGAATCAAAATTTATGTATAAAAGAGGGTAATTGAAGTCAAGGTAAAATAGCAATATGAATTCAAAATAATCAAGTAAGAACCTTGCGAAACCGATAAACATAGGCAATAAGTCCTGCACAGTCACTTAAATTTCCACTGTCCGTGGGCCAAAGTGTATCAACACATGGGCAAAGCCCACACAGGAGACCTGAGTCCGTTGGAGAGAACACTGCTGGGGCATCAGATGACAAAACTACAGGCACCTCAGGGGGAAAGGAAGGGGGGGCACCTCAGCCACATGAGCCCACGACGCCAGATCCACGAAGGGTCCACCATGCCCACTGTGCCTTCCTGGGGAGTGCAAAGCCACAGTCTCAGAAGTCTCTGCAGTGGGTGGTCTGTCCACTGTGCCATCCTGGGGAGTCCAAAGCCACAGTCTCATAAGTCTCTACAGTGGGTGGTCTGCCCACTCTGCCATCCTGGGGAGTGCAGAGACACAGGCCATCAGGTGGATTACAGACTCCACAGGTAATGGAGGAGGCAGGGTGCCCCGAGTGCAGCGTGAACACTAGCTCGACACAGAACCAGCACTGTCAATGGGCCAGCGGTGCATGACAGGAAGGGCCCAGCGGAGCGGTGCTTGACAGGAAGGGCCCAGCGGAGCGGTGCTTGAGACGGCGGGGCCCAGCGGAGCGGTGCTTGAGACGGCGGGGCCCAGCGGAGCGGTGCTTGACAGGAAGGGCCCAGAGGAGCGGTGCTTGACAGGAAGGGCCCAGCGGAGCGGTGCTTGACAGGAAGGGCCCAGCGGAGCGGTGCTTGAGACGGCGGGGCCCAGCGGAGCGGTGCTTGAGACGGCGGGGCCCAGCGGAGCGGTGCTTGAGACGGCGGGGCCCGGCGGAGCGGTGCTTGAGACGGCGAGGCCCAGCGGAGCGGTGCTTGAGACGGCGAGGCCCAGCGGAGCGGTGCTTGACAGGAAGGGCCCAGCGGAGCGGTGCTTGAGACGGAGGGGCCCAGCGGAGCGGTGCTTGACAGGAAGGGCCCAGCGGAGCGGTACTTGAGACGGCGGGGCCCAGCAGAGCGGTGCTTGAGACGGCGAGGCCCAGCGGAGCGGTGCTTGAGATGGCGAGGCCCAGCGGAGCGGTGCTTGAGACGGCGGGGCCCAGCGGAGCGGTGCTTGACAGGAAGGGCCCAGCGGAGCGGTGCTTGAGACGGCAGGGCCCAGCGGAGCGGTGCCTTTCTGCCCGGCGGGGCCCTCTTCAGCGGTGCCTTTCTGCACGGCGGGGCCCTCTTCAGCGGTGCCTTTCTGCACGGCGGGGCCCTCTTCAGCGGTCCTTGTCCAGTCAATCAAGGGAGCCAGACCTGGCCAGGACTCCCTGCTTAGTCGCCCTCCGACCGTGCCGTTGCTGGACCCTTCTGTGACGGAGTCCTGGGCCCGTGGGTGTCCTCCCTCACACCCGGGATGGGGCTTGTGGGTCCCTCCTGGTCCGCGCCCCTGCTGGCTGACTTCTCCGCCCTGCTGCCGTTGCCCACCTTCGATGAGGCTCTCTGGCCCTTGCCTCCCCTGGATGTTGTGGCAGGTGATGTCCCAGGACTTTGCTCCTTGGGGGCAGCCGTGTCAGTCTTCTCGCGGCGGCCCTTGATTTTAGGGGTCCTCTTTCCAGGGGGGGGGCTGGCTGTCCCCTTGCTGCTGGCCGATGTAGCAAAACTACTCCAAAACCCGTGCACAATGGTGACACTTGAAGCAGGGCTGGTGGTGGCTGAGGTGCTCTTGGGACTCTTAGCAGATGGAGGGGGTGGGTCAGGTGGGGCAAAGAGGTTAAGTTTGGAGAGGTAAAGTTTTTTAGGACCAATGTAAAGGGTAGGTGTAGTGGGTATGGGAGTGGAGGAAGAGGATGTGGTTGTATGAGAGTCAGGTGTGCTGTCTTTGGGTGCAGGTGCTTGTGACGGAGGCTGTCGTGAGGTGGATGGCTGTTGGGTGGGTGGCTGCCTGCGTTTGTGTGTCTTGGAAGAGGGGGTGACAGACACAGTGGGAGAGGACACAGGGGACGTGTAAATGGCAGTGGGGGTGGTGACTGCACGTGTGCGGACTGTACTGGAGGGTGTGCTGGTGATGGAAGTACTGGCTGATGGTGGTGTGCATGCAGGTGTGAGTGGAGACGTCACAGGGAGGGAGGAGGGAGACGAGGAGGAGGGGGACACAGGGGTGGTAGTGACTGTTGGCATGTCTGCATCTGGGTGTTGCTTGGGTGAATGCTTGTGTGATCTGTGGTGCTTATGTCTGGATGAGCTGCCCTTGGGTGTTGAGGTGTGTGCAGGCTGGTCTGATGGTGTGGATGGGATAGGCTGAGGAACAGGAGACAGAGACAGGGTGGAGGCAGTTAGAAGAGGGAGGCTGGAAACAGGGACAATGGCTGCCGTCAGTGCTGAGGCCAGAGCATTGAACGATCGTTGATGGGCAGCCTGACCCGAATGAATGCCCTCCAGGTATGCATTGCTCCGATGCACCTCCCTCTCTACCCCCTGGATGGCATTCAAAAGGGTAGACTGCCCAACAATGATGGTCTGTAGGAGGTCAATGACCTCCTCACTGAGGGCAGCAGGGCTAACATGGGCAGGGCCTGAGGTGCCTGGGGCGAAGGAGATGCCCGCCTTCTTGGGCGAGCGGGCACGGAGCGAAGGCTGAGGGGCTGCTGGGAGGGCGGAGCTGGTGCGCTGGGTGGCGGCTGTACCTGTAGAGGCGGGGGGCCCGGATGTTGCCGCCACCGCTAGGGAGCTCCCTTCCGAGGACGTGTCGGTGTAGCTGGTGTCACCACGGGTCCCCGTTGTGGTGCTCCCCTCGCCCTCCGTATCACTGGTGACCTCGGTGTCTGTACCATGGCCCACCGGGGCCTTGTGAGTTGCAGCTCCCTCGTGCTCCGATGCCAATTCTCCTCCGCCTGATGATGCTAATGCACACATGCACAAGAAGATAAAGAATAAGGGTGGGGGGAGAAATAAAAACAGGTTGAGTGCATGCATTGCCAACACTGTTGGCGGAGTGGACAGACACGGGAGCCTCATGCACTACGCCGCGCAATCGGGGTACACTACTCTGTACTTGTGACTAGGCCAGCAGGTATATGGACAACAAATGCGCACATGGGTGAGGCTGGACCATGGATTGCTGTACTTGGCACCCTACAGAGTTGGGGGGCGGGGGCACAGGGCCATGCCTAAAGGAGGGGACTACACTACAGAAAGCGCCCTGGCCTAATGTCACCCACAGCCCTCCTCCCCCACCCAGATGCCTCCACTGCGTGTAAGGATAGCAGAATGTGCTGGTACTCACCCCCTTGTGTCTGCTGTGATGTCCTCACGCGCCCATCCAAATCGGGGTAGGCCACCGCCAGGATCCGGGACATCAGGGGGGTCAAGGTACGACTGGCACCCCTCCTACGTTGGGAGGCCATCCCCAGCAGTGACTCGGCGGTCTTCCTGGTCCCGCGGCGGATGTCCTCCCACCTCTTTCGGCAGTGGGTGCCCCGTCTGTTGTGGACCCCCAGGTCCCGGACTTCCTTGGCGATGGCACGCCAAATGTCGACTTTCTGATGGGCGCTGACCTATTTGACATGTACAGGGTGGGAAAGGAAATTTCAACATTTTCTGCATGTTAGATGTGATTGCCCCCCCCTCCCCAACCCTGCCATGTGGCACATGCTCTCATCTGTCGTGCCTTGCACTCCTCATTCGCTCCCCACCCCACCATCTTACATCCACCATACACAACCCAGGCATAACCCATTCAACGTGCACCCAGTGTACTTACCTGTTGGTGTGGAGGACCGTAGAGTAGCGCATACTGGGGCAGGACCCCATCCACAAGTTTCTCCAACTCTTCTGAAGTGAAGACAGGGGCCCTTTCCCCAGTCGCAGCAGCCATTGTCTCTTCCAGACCGAGGTCACAGCAGCACTTGCAGTATAGGTCCTCTCCTGTGGATGATCAGGTCTCGAGTGATTAATCAGATAGAAAATGCGTACCGCGACCGCCGGCGCACATCGTCATTGGCTCCTGAGACCCTTAGGGTTCAATATTAACCAATGCTGCTTTGCGCCGCGGTCTTCGACCGCCTACCGCCACGGTGTGCCACGCCAGCGCAGTGACCTCACATCCCACTGTCACACTTCACAGGTCAGGCAGCCGCCATTTCAAGGGCCCACATGGCATGATTTCTACTGCGTCACACAGGCCTAGGCCTTGCATTGCCACTCATACAAGCCTTTCAATGCATAGCGATTCGTGTACTGTGCAAGCTGTGTGAACGAACCTGTGGGTTGCTTGACTCTGTGCTCCATGTTGTCCTTCCTAGGCACCGTCCGCTGGGACTTGCGAGGAGAAGGATGAATCCTCCTGTGTACCGACCGCTGGTGGACCTGTCGACAATGGAAGAACGACATATTATACTTCGATACCGACTTGACCGAGACACTATACATGAACTGTGTGCCCAGCTGGAGCCAGACCTGATGTCCCCCATCCGCCAACCCACAGGGATTCCCCCTCTGGTGCAGGTTCTGTCAGTACTCCATTTTTTGGCAAGTGGGTCTTTTCAGACAACAGTGGCCATGTCATCAGGGATGTCTCAGCCTATGTTTTCTAAGGTTTTGTCCAGAGTGTTGTCTGCCCTGATGAAATACATGCGGAGATACATTGTTTTCCCTGAGGAGGTTGATTTGGCCACTGTGAAGGGTGATTTCTATGCCCTTGGACATATCCCCAACATCATTGGTGCCATTGATGGGACCCATGTGGCTTTAGTACCCCCAAAAGACAATGAGCAGGTGTACAGAAATAGAAAAAATTACCATTCGATGAATGTCCAGGTGGTCTGTTTGGCTGACCAGTACATCTCCCATCTAAATGCCAAGTTCCCGGGGTCAGTGCATGACGCGTATGTCATGCGAAATAGCAGCATCCCTTATGTGATGGAACAGCTACAGAGACACCATGTGTGGCTAATAGGTGACTCTGGTTACCCCAACCTGCCTTGGCTATTGACCCCAGTGAGGAATCCCCGGACCAGGGCAGAGGAACGGTACAATGAGGCACATGGGCGAACTAGGAGGATTATAGAACGGACCTTCGGGGTCCTGAAGGCCAGGTTTAGGTGCCTCCATATGACTGGTGGATCCCTAATGTACTCACCAAAGAAGGTGTGCCAGATCATCGTGGCCTGCTGTATGCTTCACAACCTGGCTTTGCGACGCCAGGTGCCTTTCCTGCAGGAGGATGGTCCAGATGGTGGTGTTGTAGCAGCTGTGGAGCCTGTGGAGAGTGAAGAGGAGGAAGACGACGGGGACGACACGGACAACAGGGACACAGTTATACAACAGTATTTTCAGTAGCACACAGGTAAGTATCACCCACGCCATTTTACATTTACTTCTGGCCTCCTGCATCTCTACTTTCTGTGTTTCCCCCCAGTTCCTTTTCACTGATTTTTGACTTTCCCTTCCCTTTTCAGAGCTGTATGACCCACAGCGTGACTTCTGCTTTGTTTAGCCATGGACTAATGCTTATTGACACTGGTATGTTGTCATCACAATGTAAATGAACACTATTGCACCATTATGTGTAATACATTTGTAAAGAATACAAGCAGACTCCTGACATTTGAAGTGCAATTGGTGATTTATTTAAAGTGCTGCGTATAGGTCCATGATAGTAAAACGGTGATGGGTGGGGGTGGAGTAATGTCCATGGCAGAGTCCAGTTCTCAGTAGCACAGGTGCATTGCCCATATGCCTGTGGAAGGATGGAGCAGTGGCAGTTCAAGGTTGGACAGGGTGACAATGTGGGACAGTGGGATGACATCAGGGGGTATCGTTTGCTGGCGGGGGTCTTGGCATCCTACTCTGTCTTTTTGTGTGATTTCAGGTTCCGCTTGCGGGGTGGTTGATCTTCAGCAGGAGGTGGGGTTCTGGTGGCCTGTCGTGGTGTGGGGGCCTCCTGTCCACTAGCGCCGGCAGAGGTGGTAGGCTGTTCGTCGTCCGGGCTGGTGACAGGGGCCCTTTGGGGTGCCACATGGTCCCGCAATGTGGTGACTATCTGGTTGAGGGCCAGGACGATGGTCCCCATTGCGGTACCGGTGTTCCTGAGTTCGTCTCTGAACCCCATGTACCGTTCCTCTTGCTGTGCCTGGATCTCCTGGAACCTGGCCAGTACCGTCGCCATCGTCTCCTGGGAGTGGTGGTATGCTCCCATGATGGTGGTGAGGGCCTCTTGGAGAGTGGGTTCCCTGGGCCGGTCAACCTCCTCTCGCACAGCAGCCCTCCCAGTTGCCCTGTTTCCCCGGGCCTCTGTCCCCTGGACGGTGTGCCCACTACCACTGCCCCCAGGTCCCTGTTGTTGTTGGGGTGGTGGGTCAGCCTGGGTGCCCTGTAGTGGCGGACACACCGCTGATTGACGCGTCCTGGAGACAGAGGCATGGGCCCGCTGGGTGGGAGCTGTGCTGATATTCCAACAGGGGGTTAGGTCTGCTGTGGCCTATGTCTGTGTGTGCGGAACCGACTGTCCAGAGGTCCCCGATGGTCCGGGCTGGTCATCAGGTTCTAGGTCGACAGAGCTGCTGTCATCACTGGGGGCCTGTTCAGGGGGCGGGATGGAGAAATCTGGACCCTCCTGGCCGGTGTGTTGGCGTTCGGGCCCTGCAGGGGTAAAAGAGTATGGTTATTGCTTCTGTGTGTGCCATGGCGTGCGATTTGTGGGTGCCCTTGTCCCCCAGTGCTGGCATTCCCTTGTGGGAGGAGTTGTGAGGGTGGTTTGTGAGGGGGGATGGGTATGTGCAGTGGTCATGCTTAGGTGATGGGTGTCCATGGTTTGTGGTGGCATTCAGGGATTGGGGTTGTGTTGGCTGGGTTGTGCTGGTGAGACATTGGCAGGGAGGATGTGTGCTGGGGGGTTGGGGTGAGGGCGGGGTGTGGGTTGGCATGCTGGTGTTTGGGGGGGTAAGGTAGTTGAGATTAGACTTACCAGAGTCCATTCCTCCGCCTACTCCAGCAAGGCCCTCAGGATGCAGGATGTTCAAGACCTCTTGCTCCCATGCTGTGAATTCGGGTGGAGTGGGTGGGGGTCCGCCGCCAGTCTTCTGCACAGCGATGTTGTGTCTTGACACCATCGACCGCACCTTCCCCCGTAGGTCGTTCCAGCGCTTTCGGATGTCTTCCCGGTTTCTGGGATGCTGTCCCACAGCGTTGACCCTGTCGACGATCCTTTGCCATAGCTCCGCCTTCCTAGCTATTGTGGTGTGCTGCACCTGTGTGCCGAATAGCTGGGGCTCTACCCTTATTATTTCCTCCACCATGACCCTGAGTTCTTGGTCCGAGAACCTGGGGTGTCTTTGGGGTGCCATGGGGTGGTGTGGGGTGGTGTTTGTGGTGATGAGTGTGGTGTGTGTGGTGGTGTGTGGTGTTTTGTGCGTGGATGTAGTGTGGGTGATGATGTTGTGTTCCTGTGTGTGTTGGGTTTTTCGATAGCTGTGCTCTCTCTCTCTCTCTCTCGCCTTCTCTCCGAAATTCTAGTAGTGGGGGTTTGTGGGTGATGTGGGTGTGTGTTTTATAGTTGATTGGATGTGTGGGTGTGGTGTGTGTATGTGTATCAGGTGTGTGTATTTCGAATTGTCCAATGTGGCTGTGTTTTGTAAAGGTGTGTGTATTTTGACCGCGGCGGGGTGTACCGCCAATGGAATACCGCGGTTGAAAGACCGCCGCGTGGATTCGTGGGTCGTAATGGCATGGGCGTGTTTGTGTTGGCGTGACGGTGGAGGTTTGGCCATCTCCAGTTTATCGCTGACCGCTGATGAGGCGGCCTTCCGTGGAAGTCGGGTTTTTGGCGGTTTGGCAGTTGTGGGTCAGAATGACCGTGGCGGTTTACCGCGGCCGCGGTGGTAGAATGGCGGACTTCTGACCGGCGGTAAGAGCCTTTTACCGCTGAGGTCAGAATGACCCCCTAAGTGTTTTTTAATAATTGTGTATTAATATTTGTTAAGTACTCCTATTTTATTCAAATTTAAGAAGCTGTGGGGCCATTTCACAAGGAATTGTATCAGAATGTAAAGAAGTACTACTGAAGAACTCCTTCGCCTACTGCAAAATGCCTTTGCAAATGGACCCTCGTTTATTTTTTCAATGTGTATGTAAGAATAAGAAATGTAATGTTTTCCTCCATTTAAAATATGCCAGCTTCAGATCCTTATTACCCAATAATATTAGAATACAAGAATAAATGCATTCATGGTCCTTGTTTACTGAATCAATATTCACGGTTTTGGCCACTAACTTCTAGCATATCGACTACATTTATGTGTTTGCAATAAATCATCTCGCTGCTGCAGGATCAAATACCCCTAAGCTTTTTGGCATCATCTTAAACAATCTTTCCTCTCTGTGAGACTATGTCCCAATCTCGGTGAAATTCTCATTGCACAGTAACTGTGTTTAAATTCATAATTGTTATAAATAATATTTGAAAGAAGGTCATTGTTCTTAAGGAGTCTAAAGACAGATAAGACGACATTTAAAAATGTGACACCATCCTAAATGATTTGCAACATCCTTAAAACAATCCCAATTAAAAATCTTGATCGAAAGGCTTTGCATAGTAGGTTTACCAATTACATGACTCAACAACAGTATGTGAAAGATAAGTACCTTTCGAGGGGAAACATCCAGAAGCACGACTCCAAAACAACAACTTTGTTTTTCCGTGCCTTAACCACGCATGTGCTGAACAACACACAGGTGTGGTTAAGGCACAGAAAAAGGGAGTCAGCATCAGGAGAGACGCGGTCAGGTAAGTGGGGCTGCTGCAGGGTTGGGGGTACTTTTTAGGGGTGGGGGTAGTTTGGTTTTTAGGGGTGGGGTGGGGAGTCAGGGTAGTTCTGTTTTTTAAGGGTTGGGTGTGGGGGGATGGGGTAATTCTGGTTTATAGTGGTTGAGGGATGAGGTAGGTTTGTTTTTAGGGGTGGGGTGGGGGGTTGGGGTAGTTTCAGTTTTAGGGGCCAGGGTGGGGGGTTGGGGTAGCTTTCGTTTTAGGGGCTGGGGTGGGGGGTCGGAGTTATTTTAGTATTGGGGAGGGGATCAGGGTAGTTTTAGTTTTAGGGGTGGGGTGGGGTGAGGAGTCTGGGTAGTTTTAGTTTTAGCATAGGGGGTTAGGGTCAGGGTTGTTTTAGGGGTGGTGTGTCGAAGTTGTTTTAGTATTAGGGGGTCAGAGGCCAGAGTAGTTTTAGTTTTAGGGGTGGGGTGATGGTTAGGGGTAGTTTTAGTTTTAGGGGCTAGGTGGGGGGTCAGTTAGTTTTGTTTTTAGGAGCGGGTTGGGGGTCGGGGTAGTTTTATTTTTAGGGGTGGGGGTTAGGGTTGTTTTAGCATTAGGGGCTGGGGAGGAGGGTCGTGGTAGTTCTAGCATTGGGCGGGTGTGGGGGGTCGGGGTAGTTTTACTATTAGGGGTGAGGTACTTCTAGGTGTTGGGGCAGGTGGGGGGGTCGCATGCTGGAGCCATTCATGCCGTCCCACACATGCCTTTACTAGGCATGCTTTTACAACTAAAAATCGTTGTTAAGGCACGTGCGGTGAAGGCTCTCATGGTAATAACGCGGTCGTTGTTCCAACCTCGTTGTTTAGGCATGCGTGGTTCCAGGATTCTTTGTTCCATCATAAATTCCTTTCCGAGTATCACTCATTGTCAAGGTAAAATTTGAACAATTAGGCAAAAACAAGCTGGGTAATATTTAGGATTGCAAAACTACTTTTCTTGTAGGGGCACACCAATTATCAAGCAAATAGCTTTGCTGCATTATATACCCACATGAATAACATGAGTGAAAATTGCTTGTCAGATGCCTTTTAACCAGATATCTGTAAAAGAAAATTGTATGAAATATGTAATAATATTATAGTTTGGAGCAATACTGTGCAGTGTATGGGGCCACCATTAATTTTCCTTCAATGTACCACATATCTGTTAAACCTGGGTTAAATGATTAAGTAATACTCGGGCATATATTTTTGAGTCTCTGTTTTAATATTAAGTAGCCAATAGGATTGAGAACAACAATTAGGGCCTTTAGGAAAAAACAATTGCATTTATGCATGCCAATCAGAGAGAGTGTCCTCGTACAAATAACAATTTCAACTAGGTCTTTCATCTTTGGGTCTAAATACTGACTGCTTGGGTATGTTTTAACCAACATTACATTCAGCTTCTTCAGTACTTCCATCTTTAAAAACTTGGTAGAAGGAGATTTACCCGTTAGGTTGCAAGAAAACTCAAAGCCTTTTTTTCTCCATAGTAGTCAGTACCAATGTGCACGTTTTCATCATGTAGTTTTACACAGAAGTTGAATTCTGATATTTGTCATACATTGTTGGTATATTGTAAGCAGCTAACAGATGTTTCACCACCTATGTGGCTATGTAAACTTTTTCAAGGCTGCAAGATCAGAGAAAATGTGAATATTTTAAATAATTTTTCTTTCGGGCAGGTGTTTCTACCAAATGCATGAATTAATCTGAAATCCCAATATACCTGTTACCAGGTACATGTGAGGTCCATCGCAATTGGTAAGTGGTATGCAATATCCACATGCATATATCCAATCACATGTGTACAGTGGTGTCCAAATATGTTAACACCTCGGAGGTATAATCACCCAAGGTGATAGTGATTATGTGAGGGTAGTGAGCTAAAATGTTCTTATTTTTATGTTTTGTTTTTGTTATTGCGACTGGCAATCGACTCTTTTATAAACATTGTGAAGTATTTGGAAATGTGAAGAGAAACATAGTAGCAATGAGGTGGCTCGTGAGGATAATCAGCAATATGTGCCCATTGAAAAGTTCATGCAAAGCATAATCTTGTATGGGTTTCAAGTGAAAATTAATGTGGGCCCTACAAAAGGTATTCAGTTCCCAAAACATCATGCTGCCCTATAGCCAGTATTACCTTAAAAATAAGCTTTAGTAATGTGAATGCTTATTCTTGGCACTCAAATCATCGAAATCATACAGGTCCTTACAGCTCTGAAAAGCTCCCTGTACGGAAACCATTTTCTATTGATTTTTTAACCTGAGAATATCAGAGAATAATACAAATAATGTATAGGTTATCCTACGCTGAGATCAGTGCTTAGTATAAGTCATAATACCACATAGTATATGTACATTATAAGTTTACATCCTATATGGGAGTGGGAGTAAGTAAGGGTAACTCTTCATTCAAAATGTTAAACATCATTTGTACATCGGTAGTTGATGAAACATGGTACTAGGATACAATAATGTCATTTAATTGTAGGTGCATTTAAGGTCTAATCACAATGTAATAAGATTACCAGGCAAGACACCAGGCAGATAGTCAGTCAATCTTGTAAATGATTGCAGAGCTGCGAGTGCTACTCAGTCTAATGATGACATTTATGCCAGACAGAAAAATTGACTTTAGGGCCCAAATTGCATATTTAAGTGTCATTTGTAGCATGAGGATACATTATTGCGTATACGGGAGACAATATGAGTATAAAAAAGGAGCACTTTTAGTGCTTGAGACTACATTTGTGCTGTTTTATGTAGAGTGGAAAAACCTTCTGGTAAATGTATCTTAATGGAACATCAAGTGTAGCGCACGAATATGAGCAAAGCAGCCCATCTAGCGCTTAAGAAAACAAGCATTTACATAGTCAATAGGTCTCGCCTTTGGGACCTTGCAAGCGTTTAACCATGCGCCCATGTGCTGCATGGTTAAAGACATAAGGTGGCAAATACGAGACCTATTGGCTATGCCAATGCTTATTTTTCAACGTAGTCTGTTGTATTTTGCTGCCTGTTAAAGCCCAACAGATATGCAATGCTTTGAAATAATTAACCCATGTGACACCTGTCAGCCAGGCGGCTTGCATTTCTGCGCCGTTGCATGGGGGACACACCCATTGTCAAATGCACATCTCCCAGCAAAACAAAGGGCATCCAGATGATGGAGCGGTACTAAAATTAGAAATATTGAGGAGCTAACACTTGGAATAGCCGCACCTATGAAAGGCTCTAAATAATTCATCGGGAAACTATGATTAAATATTCCATAGTGTCGTAGTTTGGACTCTTGCACTTGGCAAGACTGCTGGATTAAAGATGACAGTACTTATGTTTGTAAGCGACTATGCCTATTCCACAACAAGTTGCAACTGTCGTCCCAACCCTTCCGGCTTACTAGCAGCACCTCACCAAAAACCCAAATAGTAAAAGGTGATTTGTGGCAGCCTTCCCGCATGGACTCAAGAGTATGATATCTTAGGGAAAGTTGTGGTTAAACAGAGATTACCCCTTTCTCACAGATACATCATGTCTCATCCAAACACAGGCAATAATGAAGATGCAGTAAAGTTTCAATAGTTTTTATTTAACACAACTGCAATCTGTCATATGTTGCATGGGCTGCAATGATTAGGATAATGAACAGTGCAAGAAACAGTATTGTAAAGACATGAGTCATTATTACAAAGACCCCCACCATCTTGCAATAGTATGGAAAGATATAAGGTGTGTAATATGTCCTAATACCCTATCATGATATGCCTAACCTCCTACCTAAAGGAGAGTTGGGTATGTTAAAACCTAATCTGCCAATGCCATGTCCATGAGAGGAGCCCCCAACCCTTGTTACCTTGGAATGAGGTCTCTATCTCAGACTCTGCAGGGACACGAAGACTGGGTCAGTGTCAAGACGACGTGCAGCATCGATATCAGCGATGGTGGCGATGCCCTCTGGTCGGAATCCCTCTGATTATCAGTCTATTAAGTGTGATGTATTTATACAGATCTACTTGTACCCCTGACGTAGGTGTGTTCCTAAACAATAGATAACAGGCATGCTTCGGGCAGCAATTAATATAAACAATTCCCTCGAACGTATAGAGAGGGAAAGTTTCTAAATGTGAACACCTACTGTTTGTTTGTCTTTGTCACTTGATCTTGATGCCTTAACACGGTGGCACTGATAATGCAAAGCATAACAAGTGGCCTAACTATAAACAAGGCAGCCATCTTAGAAGAATCAAATAATTAAATGGACTAAGAGCAAGCTAAGTAGGTTAAAAGTCACTAGGTGACGGGGGCACAAGTCTGCAAGCCAAAGGCTAAGCTAACTCCTGTTATCCCATTAAAACAAACTAGGATTCACTACAATAGCTGGGCATTGACAGAAACTGTGGTGCATTTTTTAAAACTTTTTTATTGTTTCAGGGAAGCCACTGTATTTTGCCACCTCCCTAACAACATTTGGGTGTGGCAACCTTTCCAGCTCGCTTCAGAGAGCTCTGCAGCCATTTTCACTTAGCATCAGACAAGGCTGCTGGCATTCATTCTTTGTTTCATTGAGAGGTTCATAGCCTGACAGAGCTTTATGCAGCATTTTGGAAAAGCCAGAACAGTAAAAAAAACACAGCCTAGTTAATTCACTGCCCAGCCGCAAAGAGAAAGGATTGCAGCTGGGATGAAAGGCAAAACCGAAACCAGATGGGAGGAGGGAGGCGGGCCATCACATGCTTTAAAAGGAGGAAGCGTCACATAGTGTGATGACCAACAAAAATGTTCTCTTAGTGAAAGGTCCCTGGGTGGAAGCTTAGCACGCATAGAAGGGACATTTAGGACAGTGTAACAATAAAAGAGAAGCATTTAAAACAAGTTCAACAAAGAACGAATGGCAAAAGTGGGTGTGGTTAAAGTCCATATAGGGAACACAGCATGTCTCACAAAGACAGCACATGCACTGCCTAGGCTCAACCTAAAAATGCATTTACTATTTACTTTTTAGAGTAGAAAACCTCCTGTGTGTTAGGAGCGTGTAGTGCAGGGAGGAGTCATCATACCAAAGTATGAGAGACAACCGCATCCATATTATGTATTTTTAGAGTGGAATGACACCTATGTATAAGCAGCGCGTATGGTGCAGGAAGGAGTATTCATACCAAAGTATGAGCATATCTATACCAGTGCTTAAAATAAGACTATGCACTATGTAACACGCTAAGTCAAAAGTTGCATCTAGGGCCTAAATACTGAAAAATCTGGTGAGAATTGGCATAGCGTGCCCACTTACTCACTGTGGGTTAAATCCCATCTTAGAAGTTTGACCAGTAAGTGTGTGACCCGCTTTCTCTTTGTGCCGCATTTTTAAAAGGAGAAAGTGCATTAGTCCCTCTTCAATATTGTTTAAAGACCAGAATCGGGTCATATATTAAACTGCCTTTACAATGAATGAACCAATATTCCTGCAGATATTTAAAACGGAAAATGAATGTATAAATAGACTAGACATCCTAAAATCGAGATTTTACTGGGCCACTCATCTTGCGCTCTCAAGAATTCTTATAAGTCAGAAGTGAACAAGTTTGGGCCCATAGTTATACTTTTTTTGCACCGCATTTGTGCCATTTTTTTGACACAAAAGCGGCACAAACGTACAAAATATAATTAGATTTTGAAAGTTTGTGCTGCTTTTGCATCAAAAAATTACACAAATGTGGCACAAAAAAGTAGAAATCTGGGACTTGATTCGTTATGTTACGAGTCAAGGCAGAGTTTAAAAAAAATTCTACAATAAATAAAAAGAGAAAAGACATGATCGTATGGAGTGCAGGTCATGTACCTTAGGCGGCAAAAAAATCTAAGATCAAAAATGAGGTGAGAATGCGAATAATATTACCAAGAAGAAGGAATATGTTGTAGAGAACCAGTGGCATAACGATACTTGGGGGAGCCTCACTGCAAAGGACATCTCCCCAAACTCACTCAGGGGCTTTCAGGCAAGTATATTGTGCTGAAGGGGCCCCCTGGAGCTCGGTAACCCACAGCACTTTGGGGACTACTGGGGCCTTTGTTACGCCACTGTGGAGATATAGGGCCTCATTATGACCCTGGCGGGCGGCGGAGGCCGCCCGCCAGGATCCCGCCCTCCAAATTACCGTGCTGCGGTCAAAAGACCGCGGCGGGTATTACGAGTTTTCCCCTGGGCTGGCGGGCGGTTCCAGTTAAACCGCCCGCCAGCCCAGGGGAAAACGACCTTCCCACGAGGATGCCGGCTCGTAATCGAGCCGGTGGAGTGGGAAGGTGCGACGGGTGCTACTGCACCCGTCGCGTATTTCACTGTCTGCAAGGCAGACAGTGAAATACATTTTGGGGCCCTCTTATGGGGGCCCCGCGACCCCCCCTACCGCCATCCTGTTCATGGCGGCTTTCCCGCCATGAACTGGATGGCGGTAGGGGGGGTCAGAATCCTCATGGCTGCGGAGCGCGCTCCGCAGCCATGGAGGATTCCAATGAGCAGCGGAAAGTCAGCGGGAGACCGCTGACTTTCCGCTTCTGACCGCGGCTGAACCGCCGCGGTCAGAATGCTCATTGGAGGACCGCCAGCCTGTCGGCGGTGCTCCCGTGGTCGGTGGCCCTGGCGGCCACCGGCCGCCAGGGTCAGAATGACCCTCATAGTCCCATGGACCCTCAAATATTTGGGTCAAATTAATTAATAAAATAAGTGAGCATATGTATGTTATGTTTCACATGTACCATATAAGAAGTAACTCAGGCAGCAGTAAGTAAGAAAGTGCTTAAAGGAAGATCTAAGGTAAGAAATTCAGAGGTGAAAACCATAGTTGTACAGTCTCTATGGTATGCAGATCATATAGGGCAGTATTTCTATGGCAGCACTCCAAAGAAGTTCCAAAGTCAGAAAAAGGATGGAAAAGGAATAAAATCTAAATACGACATGGAAAGGATAGTTCTATGGTGTTCCTAGTTTTGTCTTCCTAGAATATCATTATGAATGGGTTTAAGAGGAGACAAGAGGCACATACTCCGGGGCTCACTCAGTGTGAAAATTATATGTACTATACCATACATATAAGTCATTTTATCTACATTTCTTATTTGTCTAGAGTTCACCAGGAATTACTTAAACTACACCTTCTAGGTACACAGAGTGATTATAAAAAGCCAGTTATGTAGTTTTGCATCATTGTTCAATCCCTGGTTTTCTGTGCCATAGCTGATAATTACAATGCTTTTGCTTTGTCGTAATCTTAGTTTGAGATTGCCCAGCTGGGATTTTGTTTTAATTTCTCTAGTCTGTAGAAAGTGAATGTCCATTGGTGAGGGTGTTCTGTGTTGTGCTCCACCAAGGGTAGTTTCTGGTCAGTCTTGTGCATGATCCCAAAGTGTTCTTGTACTCTCTGTTTCAGTGGTCTTATAGTACTACCAATATATGGGCACTTTTTGTGGCTTAACGCTACCTTGTAAATTATCACTGCACAAGGAGTTCTTTGCAGGATGAAGTTTTTTTGGTCCCCAGACTTCAAGGAACAGGGGGCAAGCTCTATTCAAGCACTTGCAGAGCACTTCTCAGCAGAGCCAGATGGCAGCAAGGAAGCAAGGCAGCAGGGCAGCAGTCCTTTGCAGAAAAGCAGTCAGGTGAGTCCTTTGGGCAGCCAGGCAGTTCCTCTGGGCGTGTTTTGGTTCAGAGTTTCTTCACGAGTGGTATCTTGTCCAGAAGTGTCTGGGTTGGTAGGGTCAGAGGCCCTGTTTAAATACCCAAATGTGCCTTCGAAGTAGAGGAGACTTCAAAGAGTTGCTTAGAAGTGCACAAGGTCCCCTTTCAGTTCCATCCTGTCTGCCAGGGTCCCAGTAGGCGGGCAGCAGTCCATTGTGTGAGGGCAGGCTACTGTCCTTTGACATGTAAGTGTCAGGCCATCTACCCTCCCAGCCCAGGAAGAAGCATTCAGTATGCAGATGTGTGCATGTATGATTATACATCCTGTGTTTGTGGTTGTCTGGTTAAAATGCTCAAGGGAGCTGTCAACCAGCCCAGCCCAGACGTGGATTGGAGACAGACTGTAAGGCACAGAAGGAGTTAAGTGCAGAGAAATGCTCACTTTCTAAAAGTAGCATTTTTAAAATAGTAATATAAAATCCAACCTCACCAGTCAGCAGGATTTTGTTACCATTCCGGCCATACTAAATATCACCTGTTAACCCCTTTCTAATCAGAAACTACCACTCAAACAGTTTATGAGGTTAGCCCTAATATTAGCCTATGAAAGGAGCATGCCTCACAGAAGTGGAAAACAAATTTAGGAGTTTTACACTAGTAGGACATATAGAACACACATGTTCAAGTACTGCCTTTTACCTATATAGCACTCTGCCTCTACCTTATGGGTGACTTATATGTAGAAAAAGGGGAGTTTAAGGCTTGGCAATTACTTTTAAATGCCAAGTTGAAGTGGCAGTGGCAGTGAAACTGCGCACAAAGGCACTGCAGTGCATGGTTAGGGGGCGGGGCTACTTATGTGGATGGCACAACCAGTGCTGCAGCCCACTAATAGCATTTACTTTACAGGCCCTGGGCAGGTGTAGCGCTCTTGACTAGGGACTTGCAAGTAAATTAAATCAGCCAATTGGGTATTAGCCAATGTCACCATGTTTTAGGGAGAAAGCATATGCACTTTAGTACTGATTAGCAGTGGTAAAGTGTGCAGAGTCCTAAAGCCAGCAAAAATGAGGTCAGAAAAAGAGAAGGAGGAAGGCAAAAGGTTTGGGGGTGACCCTGCAGAAAGGCCATTTCCAACATATTCCCCTTCCAGCCTAAAGCCAGGGTAGGTTAATCAACACTCTGATGGACTTAAGGTGATAGAACATGGACAATGGCCCACTACTCGAGGGGCACTTGCCAGTTCTACTACTTTCTGAACCCAGTGAGGCACCTCTGTCTATATTTTCTGGGGCCGCTGAACTGACCCATGGGGAACCCTTCTCCTCATCTGAGGACCGCGTCTGTGAAGCTCCTAACTTGCACCATAGTGAAGGTTGTCTGCGTTGAGGGGGATGATTGTTTATATACAGGAACATAAACAATCTACAATGGCGATTTAGCATGTCATTTTGAATGAGTGTTTATGTGCAGGATTGGACACTTTCCTGCAAATAAACAATCATTCATGGCCTTCTGCTCTTTCTATGTGTGTTGCAGAATGCAAAAACAAGGAGGAATAAAAATATTCCTCCATCGTTGCTCCATGGGGTGGCGTTCGTTTTTGGCACTGCCCCAGATTTATGATTTCTCGTAAATCTGGGGCAGCATCAAAAGCAATGGTTTTGCAGTGGAATGCTCACAGCAACACCCATTGCATGACCCTCAGGTTCTCTGAGGAGGAGCTCAGGGTCATGGTGGAGGAAATCATCCGGGTAGAACCACAGCTCTTTGGTTCACAGGTACAGCACACCTCCATTGCTAGGAAGATGGACCTATGGTGCAGAATTGTCGACAGGGTCAACACAGTGTGACAGAACACGGGATGACATCAGGAAGAGGTGGAATGACCTACGGGGGAAGGTGCGTTCCGTGGTCTCAAGACACCAGACTGCAGTACAGAGGACTGGCGGTGGACCCCCACCTCCTCCCCCACAACTAACAACATGAGAGGAACAAATCTTGACAATACTGCATCCTGAGGGCCTCGCAGGTGTAGCAGGAGGAATGGACTCTAATAAGGCCACTCTTAACTGTTATATCCCCCACCCTACCTCCATGCCATCACATACCCCTACCTTCACCCTCACCCCTTCCCTCCAACACCTCACATATGTTCCCCTATTACAACCCACACATCCCAACACCAAGCCCTGCATGCAACACAAAAGCATGGACACCCATCACCAAAGCATGTCCACTACAGATACCCACACAGACCCCAAACCAAATATCACACAAGGACCTAGACAAGAATGCAAGTACTGGAGTACAGGGTCACTCACCCATTGCATATGATGGCACACACAGATGCAATAATCATGCCTTTACACCGCTGCAGGACCCCTATCCAACATCACCGGACAGGAGGTTCCAGACATGTCCAGTCCCCGCACAGAAGAGGCCCACAGTGGTGACAGCATCTCTGCACAACTGGATCAAGATGACCAGCCCGGCCTATCTGGGACCTCTGGACAGTCAGTTCCCCTGACACTGTCACAAGCCACCAAAGAGCCTCCCCCTCAGGAAACACCAGCACAGCACCCACCCAGCGGGCCCATCCCTCTGTCCCCAGGACACATCAAGCAGCAGTGTGTCCACCACTACAGGGAACCCAGGCAAACCCACCACCCCAAGAAAATCAGGGAACTGGGGGCAGTGGTAGTGGGCACACGTTTCCTGGGACAGAGGAACAGGAAAACAGGGGAACTGGGAGGACTGCTATGCGACAGGGGGAGGACAGGCCCAGGGAACCGACTCTCTACGAAGCCCTCTCCAACATCATGGGAGTGTACCATCATTCCCAGGAGACAATGGCAATGGTACTGGCGAACTTTCAGGAGACCCAGCGGCTGCAGGAGGAACACTATCTGGGGATCAGAGAGAAACTCAAGTCCATCAGCACCACCCTGGTCACCATTGTAGGGGTGCTGCAGGACCTTGTCAACACCAGGAGAGACACTGTGGCACAACAAGGGGCCCCTGACACTAGCCTGGATGATGAACAGCCCACCACCTCCGCCGGCACTAGTGGACAGGAGGCACCTCCACAGGACCACGACACCAGCACCCCACCCCCTGCAGATGGAGAGCCACCCTGCAAATGGTCCCTGAGATCCAGGAACAATACAGAGAACACTGCCAAGACCCCGCCAGGAAATTAGACCCCCCTGAATGTCATCCTTCTGTCCCACTTTGTCACCCTGTCCATCCTTCAACTGCCCTTGCTCCACTTCCTATGCCCCTTTGGACAATGCACCTGTGAAACAAATAGACTGGACTCCGCCATGGACATTCCTCCACCATGAACCCCTGACCATTTTACAACCCCCTCCACTTATTTGCACAAAAATGAACAGACATCAATCACAAAACAATCTGGAGTCAGTCTGTGCTTTCACAAATCTGTAATTGCAATAAATATGGAATATAGCAATGTCAATTTAAATATCAACATACCGATGCAACACAGCTCTAGTCCATGAGGTAATTTAGCAGAGGTCACAAAGTGGGACCCACATCTGTTAAATGGAAAGGCAAAGTGACAAGTCAGAGTCCATACACTGGGTGAAAATGACAGACTTATGATAGGTCAAACAATAGTATGAGATGTGGGAGGCAGTGATATCTTCTTAACTGTGTCTCACTGGAAGTATTGCTGGATAACTTTGTTTCTGTTGTCGATATCCACTTCTTCTGACTCCTCTTCTTCACTGTCCACAGGCTCCACAGCTGCCACAAGACCTCCAGCTGGACCATCCTCCTGCAGAAAAGGCACTTGTTGTCGCAAAGCCAGGTTGTGCAGCATACAGCAGGCCACGATGATCTGGCACACCTTCTTTGGTGAGTAGTACAGAGAACTACGTGTCATATGGAGACACCAGAACCTGGTCTTCAGGAGGCCGAAGGTTCTTTCTATAATCCTCCTAGTTCGCTGATCTGCCTCATTGTAGCATTCCTCTGCCCTTGTCGTGGGATTTCTCACTGGGGTCAGTAGCCATGACAGGTTGGGGTAACCAGAGTCACCTGAAAATATGGAGGGACAACTGTTAGACACACAATAAACCCGTAGGGACAACCCTGACCCAGACAACTATTCACAGGGTATAGGGTCCTTGTCCTCACCTATAAGCTACACACGGTGCCTCTGGATTTGCCCCACCACATAAGGGATGCTTCTATTCCTCAGAATGTAAGAGTCATGCACTGAGCCAGGAAACTTGGCATTCACATGGGAGATGTACTGGTCCGCCAAACACACCATCTGCACATTAATCGAATGGTAGCTCTTCCGGTTTCTGTACACCTGTTCACTCCTGCGGGGGGTACCAAGGCCACATGTGTACCATCGATCGCACATATGATGTTGGGGATATGTTCCAGGGCATAGAAGTCAGCTTTCACTGTAGGCAAATCCTCCACTTGAGGGAAAACGATGTGGCTGCGCATTTGTTTCAGCAGGGCAGACAACACTCTGGACAACACGTTAGAGAACATAGGCTGGGACATCCCTGATGCAATGGCCACTGTGGTTTGAAAAGACCCACTTGCCAGAAAATGGAGTACTGACAGGACCTGCACTAGAGGGGGATCCCTGTGGGATGGGGGATAGCTGACATCAGGTCTGGCTCGAACTGGGCACACAGTTCATGGATTGTTGCACGATCAAGTCTGTAGATGACTATTACTTGTCTCTCTTCCATTGTCGGCAGGTCCACTAGTGGTCTGTACACTGAAGGATGCTGCCATCTCCTCACTTGCCCCAGCGGATGTGCCCTATGGATGAGAACAGCAAGCAGAGAGTCAGCCAACACTGGGGTATTACAAAGTGTCATTACCACACATTTATTAATCCGCAATGTGCGTGTGACTGTCTGTATGCAAGGCCTAGATAGGTATGACGCAGTTATTAATAATGCCATGTGGCACCCTGAAATGGCGGCTGCCTGACCTGTAAGGTGGAACAAGGGGATATGAGGTAACTGCGCTGGCGTTCAACGCTGTCGCGGTAGGCGGTCGAAGACCGTGGCGCAAATCTGCATTGGTTAATGTTAGAAATGGGGTCTTTGGTTGACAGTCAGGTTACCCCCTGTTCAAGCAAGGACCCTCACTCTAGTCAGGGTAAAAGAGAATCACCCTCAGCTAATCCCTGCTTACCCCCTTGGTAGCTTGGCAGAGCAGTAGGCTTAACCTCAGAGTGCTAGGTGTAAAGTATTTGTACCAACACACACAGTAACTTAATGAAAACACTACAAAATGACACAACACTTGTTTAGAAAAATAGGAATTATTTATCTAAACAAAACAAGACCAAAACGACAAAAGTCCAACATACACAAGTCAAGTTATGAATTTCTAGAGATTAAACTCCAAAAATAGCGCTTAGAAACAAAAATGCTTCGATGAGATGTTAACACGGCGTCGTGACAGAGTCGTTCCCAACAAGCCGACACCAGCGGCGCCGAACACGGAGTCGTGTAGACCCCCAAGTACAGTACCTTTGGTGAAGAGTGAAAACAAGCCATTGCGCGGAGTCGGGGAGTGCGGCGTCTGTGCGAAACGTTGAATCCGTGCACTTCGAGCGGCGTCGGTCGCGATGTGGTGCGGCGACTTCCACGGAATTGCGGACTTCAGCGGGTCTGCTGCGGCGTCGGGTCTGTGAAGAGCGTCGCGTTCCAGCATAGGTCACGGCGTCTGGTGCAGGCGGCGTCACCGGATTCAGCAGCGGCGTTGGTCCGGAGTCGTCCGAAGTCGATTTCCTCGGATTTCCACCAGCTTTCCTTTCAAGGGCCCAGGAACTGGATAGGGCACCACTTGTCAGAGCAGGAGGCTCTCCAGAGACTCCAGGTGCTGGCAGAGAGAAGTCTTTGCTGTCCCTGAGACTTCAAACAACAGGAGGCAAGCTCTAAATCAAGCCCTTAGAGATTTCTTCCCAAGATGGAAGGCACACAAAGTCCAGTCTTTGCCCTCTTACTATGGCAGAAGCAGCACTGCAGGAGAGCTCCACAAAGCACAGTCACAGGCAGGGCAGCACTTCTTCCTCAGCTATCAGCTCTTCTCCAGGCAGAGGTTCCTCTTGGTTCCAGAAGTGTTTCTAAAGTCTGTAGATTTGGGTGCCATTCTTATACCCATTTTAGTCTTTGAAGTCACCTTTCTTCAAAGGGGACTCACACCTACTTGTGAAATCCTGCCTTGCCCAGGCAAGGCCTCAGACACACACCAGGGGGTTGGAGCCGGCATTGTCAGAGGCAGGCACAGTCCTTTCAGATGAGAGTGACCGCTCCACCCCTCCCTCCTAGCAGAGATGGCTAATCAGGAAATGCAGGTTACACCCCAGCCCCCTTTGTGTCACTGTCTGGTGCAAGGTGAAAAACAACCCAACTGTCAAACTGACCCAGACAGGAAATCCACAAACAAGGCAGAGTCACAGAATGGTTTAAAGCAAGAAAATGCTCACTTTCTCAAAGTGGAATTTTCAAACGCACAATCTTAAAATCAACTTTACTAAAAGATGTATTTTTTAGTTGTGAGTTCCGGGACCCAAACTCCACATGTCCATCTACTCTCTAGGGGATTCTACACTTTAATCATATTTAAAGGTAGCCCCCATATTATCCTATGAGAGAGACAGGCCTTGCAACAGTGAAAAACAACATTGGCAGTATTTCACTGTCAGGACATATAAACCACATTACTATATGTCCTACCTTATCCATACACTGCACCCTGCCCTTGGGGCTACCTAGGGCCTACCTTAGGGGTGCCTTACATGGAAGAAAAGGGAAGGTTTAGGCCTGGAAAGTGGGTACACTTGCCAAGTCGAATTTACAGTGTAAAAATACACTTACAGACACTGCAGTGGCAGGTCTGAGACATGATTACAGGGTTACTTGTGTGGGTGGCACAACCAGTGCTGCAGGCCCACTAGTAACATTTCATTTACAGGCCCTGGGCACCACTAGTGCACTTTACTAGGGACTTAACAGTAAAACAAATATGCCAATCATGGAGAACCAATTACGTACACATTTTAAACAGGAGCACTTGCACTTTAGCACTGGTTAGCAGTGGTAAAGTGCCCAGAGTAACAAAAACAGTAAAATCAGAGTCCAGCACACAACAACAACCTAGGGAACAGAGGCAAAAAGTTAAGGGAGACCACGCCAAGGATGAAAAGTCTAACACGTGTCCACCCCCAGCTAAAAGTGGGGAGCAACTTCCCAACCTCATGGGAGTTCTCATCACTAAGGCGGAAGAACCTGGACAGACCATCAGCATTGGCGTGCTCTGTACCAGGACGATGTTCCACCGTAAAGTCCATCCCCTGTAGGGAAATGGACCACCTCAACAGTTTTGGATTCTCACCCCTCATCTGCATTAACCAGCTGAGGGGCCTGTGGTCGGTCTGAACTCGGAAGTGAGTCCCAAACAAGTAGGGTCTTAGCTTCTTCAGTGCCCAGACCACAGTAAACGCTTCGCGTTCTATGGCACTCCACCTACGTTCCCTGGGTAGTAACCTCCTGCTAATGAAGGCTACGGGTTGATCTAGGCCCTCTTCATTAAGATGTGAGAGTACTGTTCCAATACCATGCTCTGAGGCGTCTGTTTGCACAACAAACTCCTTGGAGTAGTCAGGTGCCTGCAGCACAGGTGCTGTGCACATGGCAGCCTTCAGGGCATCAAAAGCGTTCTGGCAAGCCTCTGTCCAGATCACTTTCTTGGGTTGCTTCTTAGAAGTCAACTCAGTTAAGGGGGTAACAATGGTACCATATCCCTTAACAAACCTCCGGTAATATCCTGTGAGACCTAAAAAGGCTCTCACTTCAGTCTGGGTCTTGGGAGGCTCCCAAGCCAGAAGCGTGTCAATCTTAGGCTGTAGGGGTGCCACCTGGCCACTCCCCACCTGGTGTCCTAAGTACACCACAGAACCCTGTCCTATTTGGCACTTGCTCGCCTTAATAGTGAGGCCTGCCTTCTGCAGGGCCTCTAACACTCTCCAGAGGTGTTGCAGGTGTTCCTCCCATGTGGAACTAAACACAGCAATGTCATCCAGGTAGGCGGCACTGAACTCATCCAGTCCTGCCAACACCTGGTTGACCAACCTCTGAAAGGTGGCAGGGGCATTCTTCATCCCAAAGGGCATCACATTGAAGTGGAAGTGCCCACCTGGGGTAGAGAATGCTGACCTCTCCTTTGCCCCCTCAGTTAAGGCAATCTGCCAGTACCCAGATGTTAAATCAAACGTACTGAGGTACTTGGCAGCTCCTAACCGATCAATGAGCTCATCAGCTCGGGGGATGGGGTGTGCGTCAGTCTTGCTGACCGCATTGAGACCCCGGTAGTCCACACAGAACCTAAGTTCTGGAGTGGCACCAGAAGCAGCAGCCTTTGGGACCAAGACCACTGGGCTGGCCCAAGGACTGCTGGAGTGCTCAATAACCCCTCGGGTTAACATTTTGGAGACTTCCTCCTTAATGGAAGCCCTGACCCTGCCAGTCACCCTGTAAACCTTATGTTTAACAGGTGTACTGTCCCCAGTGTCCACATCATGTGTGCACAGATGTGTGACTCCTGGGATCAGGGAAAACAGCAAGGCGAACTGTCCCAGCACGTGGCGACAGTCCCTCTGCTGTTCCTCAGTCAGGGAGGGGGAGAGGATCACTTCCTCCACAGACCCATCTTTCTCTCCTGCAGACAGGAGGTCAGGAAGAGGCTCACTATCTTCCTCCACCCCGTCATCTGTCGCTAGGAGCATGGATAGCTCAGTTCGCTCAAAGTGTGGTTTGAGGCGGTTGACATGTAGGACCCTCAAAGGGTTCCTGGGGGATTGCAAGTCTACCAGATAGGTGACCTCGCTCTTTCTTTCCACCACCTCAAAAGGCCCAGTCCACTTATCTTGGAGAGCCCTAGGCTCCACTGGTGCCATGACCCACACTTTTTGTCCAGGCTGAAACTCAACCAGAGTGGCACTCTGGTCGTACCACCATTTCATATCCTCCTGGCTTGCTTCCAGGTTCTCCTGAGCGAGACTCCTGAAGCGGGCAGTCTGGTTTCTTAGTGCCAGCATGTAGCTAAATACATCCTGGGGTGGTTTACTAGGCGCTTTCTCCAAAGCCTCCTTCACCAGACTGAGCGGTCCCCTCACAGGGTGGCCATAGATGAGCACAAAGGGGCTAAAGCCAAGTCCCTTTAGAGGCACCTCCCTGTAAGCGAACAGAAGGCATGGCAAGAGGACGTCCCACTTACACTTCAAGAGCTCTGACAGGCCCTGAATCATGCCTTTCAAGGTGCAGTTGAATCTCTCAACCAGACCATTATTTTGGGTGTGGTAAGGGGTGGTGAACTTGTAGGTTACCCCACACACCTTCCACAGAGACTTCATATAAGTGGATATGAAGTTTGTACCTCTATCAGATACCACCTCCTTGGGGAACCCCATGCGGGTAAAAACTCCCATCAAGGCACTTCCCACCACGGGGGCAGTGACCGTCCTTAGAGGAATGGCTTCTGGGTACCGTGTGGCATGGTCCACCAAGACCAGGATGAACCTGTTGCCCATGGCTGTCTTGGGATCCAGAGGCCCAACAATGTCAATTCCTGCCCTTTCAAAGGGAGTACTGACTACCGGTAAAGGTTGGAGGGGAGCTTTGCATTTCCCCCCACTCTTGCCACTTGCCTGACAAGTCTGACAAGACCTACAATAAGCAGCTGACTGCTTGTGCATCAAGGGCCAGTAAAAGTGCTTGACAAGCCTCTTATAGGTCTTGTCCTGCCCTAGATGTCCTGCCCTAGATGTCCTGCCAAAGGCACATCATGAGCCAAACCCAGTAGGAAGGCTCTGAAGCACTGGGGTACCACCAGCATACGAGCTGATCCAGGCTCAGGAACCTTAGGCTCACTATACAGGAGGCCATCCTCCCAATAAATCAGGTGAGTACCTGGCGCCTCGCCAGCCGCCTGGGCTGCAGCCTGCTGCCGTAGCCCCTCAAGAGTAGGGCACTCCTTCTGCGCTGTGCAGAATGCTTCCCTGGTGGGTCCCCCTTCCTGCTGCCACTGCGACAGCTCAGGGACCTCCCCCAGTTCAGCCACCTGTTCCCCTGTAGGCTCCGGGGCATCACCCTCAGGCTCTGCCTGCTCCCGGACCGTGGGAACTTCTGGGGCCGGTTTCCCACACCCCCTGCCCTTCCTCTTCTTGGCGGTCCCCTGGGACACTGTTTTAGGCTCCAGGGGCTCTTGAGTACCCTCATTGGCTGCCATAGACCGGGTGGATGCGCATACCCACCCAGTCAGACCCAACATCTCCAAGTGAGACCTGTGTTCCACCTCCTTCCAAGGGGAATCCTCCAGGTCGTTACCTAGCAAACAATCAACAGGCATGGTTGGACTCACAGCTACTTTCCAGGAACCTGAGACCCCACCCATTCAAAGGGAACCTGCGCCACTCTGCAGAGGCACTCAGAGTTGTCTACCGCAACTACTTGGTGAAGTACCCGGGGATCAATCTTCTCTTCAGACACCAAGTGACTCCTCACTGTAGTCACACTGGCTCCTGTGTCTCTCAGAGCCTCCACCCTCTGTCCATTGATGGTCACCCATTGCCTGTATTTCTTAGTGTTATCAGGCACTAGGTTTCTCTGGACCATCTCACTGTCCCTTAGTGAGACAAGGGTCATTTCTGGTGGTGCCCACCCACCTGAAACCAACTCCTCCCCAAGCGCTACACTGGCCAAACCCTGGGAAGGTGCACCAGTGGGTGCCGGTGTACTTTTGGGGCATTTGGGGTCCCCCCTCACATGACCCACCTGGTCACATGCATAGCACTTACGTGGGGGGACCACCTGCCACTGGCTTCCCTTTGGACAACCATGGCTTCTTTTCACTGGGGGGGTTGGGAATCCTTACCCTGGGAATCAGTTTGGGGCCCTTTAGAGAACTCCCCCTGTTTGCCTTTACCCCCCCCCATTCTTCTGAGAGGGACCCTGCCCACCCTTGGCGTGGTCTCCCCCATACCTCTTTTGGACCCGGGTGCTCTCCCAGCGGTCTGCTTCCTGCGCAAGCTTCCTGGGGTCAGTCAGCTTGCTGTCAATGAGGTGCTGGGGCAGCTCTGGAAATCATAAACTGTACAAGTGCTCCCAAGCAATTAAATTGTAAAGCCCCTCATACGTGTTTACCTTGCTGCCCTTCACCCAACCATCCAGTGACCTGCAAAAAGAATCAACACATTCCAACCATGTTTGGGATTCCTTTCTCTTGTAGGATCTAAACTTCTCCTTGTACTGCTCAGGGGTGAGACCATACCTGGTGAGTAAGGCCTCCTTCATGACAGGGTAGGTGAGACTCTGAGCATCCCCTAAGGCCGTCAGTGTGTCCCTCCCCTCTGCCTCAAAATGCTTCCACAGGGCTGCCCCCCAATAAGCTTCAAGGACCAGGTTCATGTGGAGAGCTGACTCATAACCCTTGAACCACAAGTAGATATCATCCTCCCTCTTATAATCCCTCACAAGGTCTTTTGGGATGTGTACCCTTCTCTCCGGCTGCACTGTAGGATTGCTGCCACCATCCCTACTGGACTGGCTCCTCTGATCTAACTCCTTTAAGTTAAGCTCATGAGCCAGCTGCATCTTCCTTTCCTCAAGGACTGTTCTTCTCTCATCTCTTTCTTTCTCCAGATTGAGCTTCTGCAGCTCCAATTGGTATGCCCTCTCTGCCTGTCTGTCCTGCAACTCGTCAGGTGTCAGACCCTTGGATGAGACACTGCTACCTGCCCTGGAGACCTTCTCCCTGGACATAACAGGCCCACCCATAATACCATTGCGTACTGAACACTCTTCCTCATCCTCCTCATCTCCCTCATCCTCTGTGTGCCCTTCAGTGCTCTTGGCTGTCACCCAGGCCCTCAGCGCCTTTTGCAGCTCCTCCTTCCTGGATGAGCTCTTAATGGGACAGTCAAAACTTTTATAGAACTGCTTCAACTGAGCTTTGGTATAACTCTCCAATTTCTCAAGGTCAAAGTCAGCTCCAACTGATGCATCTCCAAGTAGAGACATGATGAAAGGTAAAAAGAGTGCAAAGTTCCAAATGCAGAAACAAGTTCCAAATGAAGTTCAAAAGTCAATCAAGGATCAGCGAAAAAAACAAAGTGGACGTAGGGAAAAATCCACAAAAAGAGAAAAAGCAAAAATCTTAAGACAAGCAGTATGTGGTCACGTAGTGGCCTGAACTCAAGCAGTAGTGTACACTTGATTACTGTATGTCAAGTACAAATACAAGTCCAAATCCCAACCGCTGATCACCATGTTAGATATGGGGTCTTTGGTTGACAGTCAGGTTACCCCCTGCTCAAGCAAGGACCCTCACTCTAGTCAGGGTAAAAGAGAAATACCCTCAGCTAACCCCTGCTTACCCCCTTGGTAGCTTGGCAGAGCAGTAGGCTTAACCTCAGAGTGCTAGGTGTAAAGTATTTGTACCAACACACACAGGCCCTCATTACGAGCCTGGCGGTCTGTGACCGCCAGGCTCGCGGTTGGCGGGAGCACCGCCGACAGCCTGGCGGTGCCCCTTAGGGCATTCTGACCGCGGCGCTTTGGCCGCGGTCAGTGCAGGAAAACCGGCGGTCTCCCGCCGGTTTTCCGCTGCCCGTCAGAATCCTCCAAGGCGGCGCAGCATGCTGCGCCGCCTTGGGGATTCTGACACCCCCTACCGCCATCCTGTTCCTGGCGGTTCGCCCGCCAGGAACAGGATGGCGGTAGGGGGTGTTGCGGGGCCCCTGGGGGCCCCTGCAGTGCCCATGCCAATGGCATGGGCACTGCAGGGGCCCCCGTAAGAGGGCCCCGCTTGTATTTCACTGTCTGCATAGCAGACAGTGAAATACGCGACGGGTGCAGTAGCACCCGTCGCACCTTCCCACTCCGCCGGCTCGATTCCGAGCCGGCGTCCTCGTGGGAAGGTTGTTTCCTGCTGGGCTGGCGGGCGGCCTTAAGGCGGCCGCCCGCCTGCCCAGCGGGAAACTCAGAATGCCGGCCGCGGTCTTCAGACCGCGGTGCGGTATTCCTGCGGCGCAACTTTGGCGGGCGGCCTCCGCCGCCCGTCAAAGTTATAATGAGGGCCACAGTAACTTAATGAAAACACTACAAAATGACACAACACGGTTTAGAAAAATAGGAAATATTTATCTAAACAAAACAAGACCAAAACGACAAAAATCCAACATACACAAGTCAAATTATGAATTCTTAAAGATTAAACTCCAAAAATAGCACTTAGAAACAAAAATGCTTCGATGAGATGTTAACACGGCGTCGTGACGGAGTCGTTCCCAACAAGCCGACACCAGCGGCGCCGAACACAGAGTCGTGTAGACCCCCAAGTACAGTACCTTTGGTGAAGAGTGAAAACAAGCTGATGTGCGAAGTCGGGGATCGCGGCGTCTGTGCGAAACATTGAATCCGTGCACTTCGCGCGGCGTCGGTCACGACGTGGTGCGGCGACTTCCACGGAGTCGCAGACTTCAGCGGGTCTGCTGCGGCATCGGCCTGTGAAGAACATCGCGAAGGTCACGGCGTCGGGTGCAGGCGGCGTCACCGGATTCAGCAGCGGCGTCGGTCCGAAGTCGATTTCCTTGGATTTCCACCAGCTTTCCTTTCAAGGGCCCAGGAACTGGATAGGGCACCACTTGTCAGAGCAGGAGTCTCTCCAGAGACGTCTTTGCTGTCCCTGAGACTTCAAACACCAGGAGGCAAGCTCTAAATCAAGCCCTTGGAGATTTCTTCCCAAGATGGAAGGCACACAAAGTCCAGTCTTTGCCCTCTTACTCTGGCAGAAGCAGCACTGCAGGAAAGCTCCACAAAGCACAGTCACAGGCAGGGCAGCACTTCTTCCTCAGCTATCAGCTCTTCTCCAGGCAGAGGTTCCTCTTGGTTCCAGAAGTGTTTCTAAAGTCTGTAGATTTGGGTGCCCTTCTTATACCCATTTTAGTCTTTTAAGTCACCTTTCATCAAAGGGGACTCACACCTACTTGTGAAATCCTGCCTTGCCCAGGCAAGGCCTCAGACTCACACCAGGGGGTTGGAGCCGGCATTGTCAGAGGCAGGCACAGTCCTTTCAGATGAGAGTGACCACTCCACCCCTCCCTCCTAGCAGAGATGGCTAATCAGGAAATGCAGGTTACACCCCAGCCCCCTTTGTGTCACTGTCTGGTGCGAGGTGAAAAACAACCCAACTGTCAAACTGACCCAGACAGGAAATCCACAAACAAGGCAGAGTCACAGAATGGTTTAAGCAAGAAAATGCTCACTTTCTAAAAGTGGAATTTTCAAACGCACAATCTTAAAAGTCAAATTTACTAAAAGATGTATTTTTAAATTGTGAGTTCCGGGACCCCAAACTCCACATGTCCATCTACTCTCTAGGGGATTCTACACTTTAATCATATTTAAAGGTAGCCCCCATATTATCCTATGAGAGAGACAGGCCTTGCAACAGTGAAAAACAACATTGGCAGTATTTCACTGTCAGGACATATAAACCACATTACTATGGCCCTCATTCTGACCTTGGCGGTCGGCGGAGAGGCGGCGGTCGGACCGCGAACAGACCGGCGGTATTAAAAATGGCATTCTGACCGCGGCGGTCACCGCCGCGACCGACCGCCACTTCCCCACTCCGACAGCCACGGCGGTCATGACCGAGGGGCTGGAGTCTGCGCACTCCGGTCCGGCGGTCGACCCAAGACCGCCAACGGTATCATGACCCTGCTTACCGCCGCGGTTTCTGGCGTTCGGGACCCGCCATGCGAACCATGGCGGTAGGCACTATCGGGGCCAGGGAATTCCTTCCCTGGCACTGATAGGGGTCTCCCCCACCCCCCACTAACCCCCCGAGTCCTCCCCCCACACCCTCCACCCCCCTGCCACCCCCCAGAGGTGGTACGAACCCCCTCCCCACCCCACCCCGACATGCACATACACGCACCCCGACATGCACACACCCCCAACATGCACATATACACACCCCCTACACACACACATACACAACGGGGACACATACCCGCACACATACATGCCGACATGCGCACCCGCCGAACTACACACATTGCCCATAGGCACAGCAGCACTCCCCGCCCGCATGCACGCACTCACACACCCCCTCTACACACTCACACGCACACCCCCATGCACGCACACATCACACAACACCCCCCCACCCCCTCCCCTCACGGACGATCAACTTACCTTGTGCGTTGGTCCTCCGGGAGGTGACAGGAGCCATGGGGAGGTGACCGCCAACAGAAGACCGCCAACAGAAGACCGCCACACAGAAATGTGGGTCGTAATTCTGTGGGCGGTGTTCTGCTGGCGTGGCGGTGGAGGTTGACCAGTCTCCACTTTCCCGCCGACCGCCAGTGTGGCTGCTGGCGGTTTTCCGGCGGAACGCTCACATCGGTCAGAATGCGCACAGCGGCATACCGCCGCGGTCGGCGGTCTTCACCGCGGCGGTAACTCGGCGGTCTCGCGAAAAGACCGCCAAGGTCAGAATGAGGGCCTATATGTCCTACCTTATCCATACACTGCACCCTTCCCTTGGTGCTACCTAGGGCCTACCTTAGGGGTTCCTTACATGTAAGAAAAGGGAAGGTTTAGGCCTGGCAAGTGGGTACACTTGCCAAGTCGAATTTACAGTATAAAAATACACTTACAGACACTGCAGTGGCAGGTCTGAGACATGATTACAGGGTTACTTGTGTGGGTGGCACAACCAGTGCTGCAGGCCCACTAGTAACATTTGATTTACAGGCCCTGGGCACCTCTAGTGCACTTTACTAGGCACTTAACAGTAAAACAAATATGCCAATCATGGAGAACCAATTACGTACACATTTTAAACAGGAGCACTTGCACTTTAGCACTGGTTAGCAGTGGTAAAGTGCCCAGAGTAACAAAAACAGTAAATTCAGAGTCCAGCACACATCAACAACCTGGGGAACAGAGGCAAAAAGTTAAGGGAGACCACGCCAAGGATGAAAAGTCTAACAGTTAACATTGGACCCTCTGGGTCCCAGGAGCCAATGACGATGTACGTCGGCAGGGCCGGTACTCACCACGGCGGACGTGACCACCATTTTCTGTCTGTTCACTCACTTGATACCTGACCTTTGACAGGAGAGGACCCACACTGCAAGTGCTGCTGTGACCTGGGTCTGGAAGCGAAGATGGCTCATGTGTCTGGGGAAAGGGCCCCTGCCTTTACTTCGGAGGAGTTGAAGAAGTTAGTGGATGGGGTCCTCCCCCAGTACACGCTACTCTACGGTCCTCCAGTCAAACAGGTGAGTACACTGTAAGCATGCTGCATGGGCAATGCCTGTTTGGAGTGGTGTGGCTGGAGGATACGTAGGGGGGGGACTGAGGCCTGCATGAGCGGACGGTGAGTGTCTGTGCGTCAGGGCAAGAGTGGGAACGTGGGCCAAGGATTATGACAATGATTATGACGGTCCGAACGGGTAAAGATGATCCTTTTCCCCTATACTGTTCCTCTAGGTCAGCGCCCACCAGAAGAAGGATATTAGGCGTGCCAGCGCCAAGGACGTCCGGACCCTAGGGATCCACCACAGAAGGAGCACCCACTGCCGGAAAAGATGGGAGGACATTCACCTCTGGCGGAAGCCCAGCTGGGGATGGTCTCCCAACATGGGAGGGGTGCCCGTCGCACCATGACCCCCCTGATGTTCTGTATCCTGGCGGTGGCGTATCCGGAGTTGGATTGGTGCTTGAGTGCATCGCAGCAGCCACAAGTGGGTGAGTACAGTCACAATCATCTGCGCGCATTACGAGGTGTCTGGGTAGGGCGGTGGGCAGTGTGTACCCCTAGGCCAGGGCGAGCTTGGTAGGCAAGGTCCCTTGTGAGGCAGGCTCAGTGGCACCCCAACCACACTATTGGTTAGTGCCATCTACACCTAGTCAGGCTCCTGTGACTTCCATGTGTGCAGCAACCGGGCATAGGCTTTGTACCCCATGGCCCTGTGAATAATCTAGGAACTATAAGTGCATGGCGTAGTGCAGAGGTCTGTTGTGTCTGTAGTGTCCGCCAACGGTAGTGGTGTTGCATGCACTGAACATTTCTTTCTTCTGTCTTCCTACCCCCTTTTCTGTTCTCCCTGTTCTTGTGTGCAATAGCATCATCAGGTGGTGGAGCAGTGGCACAGGAGCAGGAGGGAGCTGCATCCCACTTGGCCCTGGAGGGCGAAACTACGGAGTCTGAAGCCACCAGTGGGACGGAGGGCGAGGGGAGCTCCCCGGTGGGGACAGAAGCAGAGACCAGCGACAGTGACTCCTCCTCTGATGGGAGCTCCCTTGCAGTGGCGGGCACCTCTGAGCCCCCCACATCAACAGGTACAGCCGCCACCCCCCTACCAGCACTGCCCTCCCAGCAGCCCCTCAGTGTGTGTCCCGTGCCCGCTCACCCAGGAGGGTGGGCATCTCCTTCACCCCAGGCACCTCAGGCCCTGCCCCAGTCCGCCCTGCTGCCCTCAGTGAGGAGGCTATTGACCTCCTGAGATCCCTCACTGTTGGGCACTTTACCATTCTGAATGCCATCCAGGGTGTTGAGAGGCATTTGCAACAAACAAATGCATACCTGGAGGGCATTCATTCTGGCCAGGCAGCCCAACAGAGTGCATTTCAGGCTCTGGCCTCAGCACTGATGGCAGCCATTGTCCCTGTGTCTAGCCTCCCCCTCCAACTTCCTCCACCCAGAACCAATCCCCTGTACCTCAGCCTATCCGAAGCACACCATCAGACCAGCATGCACACAAGGGTGGCTCAGGCAAACATAATTACCACACATCCCACAGGCACTCACACGAGCATCATACCCATGCACACATACCAACATCCACTGTTCCACTGTGTCCCCCTCCTCCACGTCTCCCTCCTCCCTCCCAGTCTCATCTCCACTCACACCTGCATGCACTACATCTTCAGCCACTACCTCCATCACCAGCACGCCCATCACCACACACCGCTCACTTGCACTCACCAGCTCCACTACCATTCAGACATTCCCAGTGTTTCAGTGAGCCCTCCTCCCAAAGTACACAAATGCAGGCACACACCCACCCAACAGCCATCCACCTCACAACAGCCTCCAGCCCATTCACCTTCACCCAAATCCAGCAGACTCACACCTCCTACAACCACTACCTCTTCCTCCACTCCCAAGCCCCCTCCATCTACCCGTCCCAGTGTGTCTAAAAAACTTTTCATGGCTAATATTGACCTCTTCCCTACACCTCCCCCCCGTCCGTCTCCTATGGCCAGGCTTTCAAGGTCCCAACCCAGCACTTCAGCCACCACATCCTCAGGCACAGTGTTGCTAGCAACTGAGGGCTATTGGAGTGCGTCAACCATCAGGGCTGCCAGTGTGCCACGGAGCAAGGGCAAGGACATTCTACCACCTGCAAAACTAAAAAAGTTGCCCACATCCCAGAGGGAGAAGCAGAAAACACCTGCCACCAAGGGCTCAGGGAAAACGAATTGCGTAAGTGCCTAGACAGCTGCGCCACCATCCAGGGTGGGGAAGGGCCAGAAACTGAAGGGCAGGTCAGGAGAGGGCATGGTGGCACCAACTGAGGGACCAGTGTCACACCTTCTGTCCACGTGGACGTCAACCTGTACAGCGGAGAAGACCGCCACCTGCACCTCCACCTGCACCACCACAGAGCCCGCCACCAGCACCGCTGCCACAGAGCCTGTGGCTTTGCACTCCCCAGGATAATGCAGTGGGCAAACCACCCACTGAAAAGATTTGAGAGACTGTGGCTTTGCACTCCCCAGGATAGTGCTGTGGCTTTGCACTCCCCAGGATAATGCAGTGGGCAAACCACCCACTTGAGAGACTTGAGATACTGTGGCTTTGCACTTCCCAGGATACATCAATGGGCATGGAGTCCCCTCGTGGAGCAGTGGCATTGTGCGTTCATCAGGCTGAGGTGCCCCCCCCTCCCCCTGAGGTGCCTGTTTATTTCCATCTGATGCCCCTCCAGTGTTCTCTCCGTTTGGAGTCAAGTATCTAGTGTGGGCCTCGCCCATGCATTTTGGGCCCAGTGGTCCCTGGACAATGATTTGTGCACTATCCGGACTTGTGAAGTTGGTGTACATAATTGTATATACTGTATTTATAGTTTTGACTACTGGATTTTTATTGATTACAATTGTTCAAATCAATTCCTTTTGTCCTTGCTTTATTGAAGGGGGGGTGGGGGGCTGTAAATGTAATATTGCTGCATGTATTTCTGTGTCTGGTGCTGTGGGTGCGGTTGGGGTTGGGGGTGTTGCGGTGTGTGTCACTCTCTTTTCTCTCCCCCCATCCCCTGTGTTGTAGGTGCATCACTCACCGTGGTCATCGCCGCCGTCTCTGGAGCTCCTTATAGAGGAGCAGGAAGACGATCGCCAGCAGGATCTGCAGTTCTGGCTCCATTGCGTCCTGATTCCTCATGGGGTGTGGAGAGGTGAGTGATTTCCCCTTCTGTGTACTGTTTCTGCCGTGTTTTTGACCGCGTTGGTTCCGCCCCCGAATACCTGGTGGATTGGCATCTTGTGATAGGGTGGGCGGTACATTGCCTTCCACCTGCCTGTTGGCGGTGACTGCCGCGCTGTTTGTTTCTACAGCTGTGGCGGTTGGAGTGTTAAAGTGGCTGTCTATGTTGGTGGTTTCCGCCGTGGTCGTAATTCCATTTTTTTTTCCGCCGGCCTGTTGGCGGTGTTACCGCCACTTTAACATCGACTGCCAGGGTTGTAATGAGGGCCATAATGTTGCTACTGAGGTCATCATATTGTTCCTTCCATAGCCAATGCTTTTGGACCTCTCCCATGAGGAGACATGCATATAGTGGAGCAAATCAAGCCCCTATTGCTGACCCTGTGGCTGCAGGTAAATGTCACCATTGAAAAAGAAGAAATTGTTTTTCAGGCAAAACTCAAGCACTATGATCATCATGTTCCTTTCTAGGTAGTGCACGGATCTTATGGCTAGGCACTTCCTATCTTACTATTAACAAAATTAAAGACTACTGCACACATGAGTTTAGATTCACAAATGTGGAGAATGCACACCTCTAACTGATGGTGACAGTTCTCACATATACCTAGTAACAGGTATATTGGAATTCTATATTAATTCGCACATGGTTATGGACACACCTGCCTGAAAGGAAAAATAATTAACAATAGTCATGCTTTCTCTAATCCTGCAGCCTTGAGAATGTTGCCGGCTACTATGCCACGTAAGGATTGAAACACATGTCGGCTGCTTACAATATACCAACAATGTATGACGAATATCAGAATGTAACTTCTGTTTAAAACTACATGATGTAAACAATTGTAATGATACTGACTACCATGGAGAAAAATTGAAAAATCGAACAAATCAGTACAAGATAACAACAGCTTTGTGTTTTCTTACAACCTAACTGGTAGTCACACTTAATTTTCTTCTACCAACTTGTCTACATAGATGTTGTCCATGTCCGAACCTCAAGGAGTAGACTACCCCACACAATGGGTATTTCCTAAGAGGAAGAGAGTGCTAGACCTTTGACGCAACCTGAAACTATCTTCAAAAACGTGTTCAGTTTCTTTCTAATTTACTAGTCTCACTTACTAGTCTTACTTTCTTTTTCACTTTACTAGTCAGTGTTCTCTGGGGTGACTCTCTGTAGATTTACAGAGCACAAGTACCTCATAGTGGATTCTTCTGATGGCATTTGATTGTCTATGGCATGCTGTTCTTGAAAATAAGAACTACGGGCCAGATGTAGGAAACAGTTTGCGACTCGCAAACGGCAAAAATTGCCGTTTGCGAGTCGCAAACCGGAGCTTCCTATGGTGTTCCCTTCCTATTTGCGACTCGCAGTGGGATGCGGTCGCAAATGGAGTCGCAGTTACCATCCACTTGAAGTGGATGGTAACCCACTCGCAAATTGGAAGGGGTCCCCATGGGACCCCTTCCACTTTGTGAATGGACCCAAAAATATTTTTTCAGGGCAGGGAGTGGTCCAAGGGACCACTCCCTGCCCTGAAAAAATACCGAAACTAAAGGTTTCGTTTTTTTTTTTTAAGTGCAGCTCGTTTTCCTTTAAGGAAAACGGGCTACACTTAAAAAAAAAAAACTGCTTTATTTAAAGCAGTCACGAACATGGAGGTCTGCTGACGACAGCAGGCCTTCATGTTTGCGAGTGCCTATACTCGCTATGGGGCTGCAATTTGCGACCCACCTCATGAATATTCATGAGGTGGGTCATTGCGATCCCATAGCGAGTTGCAGTCGGTGTCTGAGACACCGTACTGCATACCAATGGACTCGCACTTTGCACCTCGCAAATTGGCGTTTTGCTACATCTGGCCCTACATGCTTTGAGTGTTTCTATTTTCCCTTCAACAATTTTGCAGGCGGGAGATACCATATTCTGAGAAGCTAAATAAACCAATTGTTTGTACTGTACTGAGTGCTATATAAGAAGGTAATTTGCAATTTTTTTCACACTATCCCTGTGACTCTACAGATATTCTGGCAGCGTGTTTGCATACAAAATCAATAAACCTCACCCCAGAATTTGACAATGCATCAGAGCAATCTGGTGAAAAACTCCTGGCGTGTAAATCTTTAGCAAAATGTTTCTGTTCCATGGATGTCGATTGATTAAAATGCTAAGAGTAGCTGAAATGACATTACATGCGTTTGACTTTCATGTCATTACAAAAAGTGACATTGTATGACCTTTGATCCTCATTATTATAACAACACATGCCTATTATAGATACCACTTATATCAGGGTGCTGACATAATCTTTGAAAGTTCTGGTTCATAATACTAGCCCTAAAATGTAGCAACCAAGTGAAGCAAGTGAGCCAGGGCTCTTCTATAATGATTTGGGCTCCTGTCTCAGAGCCTCCCCATGATTTATTATTACTTCTTCTTCTCCCTTCGCTTCAACAGTCCTTACTGCATGGGCACATGGCGGGCACACTTTACCGCCCTGCCTTCATTGCTCTTTTTATCCCACTCAAGCCTCTATTCACTCTTTTCATTATTCACTAATAAAATATGTGTCATGTCTGCCTTCAAGCACGTCCTCCCCCAAGTTCTAGTTAATCAAATCACATACTACAGTCACAATGTTTTTCTTTTTCGTTTTTGTTATTCTGGTAAATTCTATTATACGCTATGTATATACTAAGGCCCGTATTTATACTTTTTGACGCTAAACTGCGCTAACGCAGTTTAGCGTCCAAAAATTTTGCGCCGGCTAACGCCATTCTGAAGCGCCATGCGGGCGCCGTAATTATTGAATGGCGTTAGCCGGCGCAAGCAGACCGCCGCTGCCTGGTGTGCGTAGAAAAAAAACACGTACACCAGGCAGCGCCGGCGTAGGGAAAAATGGCGTTAGGGCGTCTTAAAAATGGCGCAAGTCAGGTTGACGCAAAAAAAACGTCTTAACCCGATTTGCGCCATTTTAAACGACGCCCAGACGCCATTTACATGACTCCTGTCTTAGTAAAGACAGGAGTCATGCCCCCTTGCCCAATGGCCATGCCCAGGGGACTTCTGTCCCCTGGGCATGGTCATTGGGCATTGTGGCATGTAGGGGGGCAAAAATCAGGCCCCCCTATGCCAAAAAAAAATAAAAAAAAATAACAAATGTATACTTACCTGAACTTACCTGAATGTCCCTGGGATGGGTCCCTCCATCCTTGGTTGTCCTCCTGGGGTGGGCAAGGGTGGCAGGGGGGGTCCCTGGGGGCATGGGAGGGCAGCTGTGGGCTAATTTTGAGCCCACAGGTCCCTTAACGCCTGCCCTGACCCAGGCGTTAAAAAGTGGCGCAAATGCGGGGTTTTCTGCCCCGCCAACTCCCGGGCGTGATTTTTGCCCGGGAGTATAAATACGACGCATTTGCGTCGCAGTCATTTTTTTGGACGGTAACGCCTACCTTGCATCTCATTAACGCAAGGAAGGCGTTCACGCTAAAAAATGACGCTCTTTACTCATACTTTGGCGCTAGACGCGTCTAGCGCCAAAGTATAAATATGGCGTTAGTTTTGCGCCGAATTTGCGTCGAAAAAAATGACGCTAATTCGGCGCAAACGGAGTATAAATATGCCCCTAAGTTTTAGTGCTTCGCATTATTTGCCTACCTCTGTAATTTCTTGCATACTCCTTTCTTTTGCATTGCTGTGTTTATATAAATTGCAAAACGTTAATAAAAACATTTATTAACAAAAATAGAAGTATAATTGGCCATGCTCATTTTGGCGAGAAAACCTGCCAGATATCTGATATGAAGTTATGTTTAAGGTTATCTGTATTGCATGCTACTGCATGATACATATACATCTTTTTCTTCTTAGTATCACACCTAACCTTCAGTCTGTTCAATGGTAAGTAATATATCATTGTCATATGTTCGATCAACTCTAAACATAGCTCTGGTTAGGAACTAACACTCCTAGGGTCTTACGGCTATTTCAGCAATATTATACATATCGTTCTGATTTTTCAGATGATATTCAAAGGCCCTCAGTAAATGTCAGCAACACATATCTACATTTAATTAATGTATACAATTTGGACAGCTGTGAACATGGTTGTCCAGTGTTTCTTCTTCATTCCATGATATAGAATTTATTTTCCAAATAGCTGGTTCAGCCAAGATGGATAGTCATGTGCATGATGCTTGTTATTCTGAAATTAATTCTGGCTTGTTAGAAAATGGATTATTGCTAAGTGCAGGTAGGTACCTACCCTTAGCAATAGGTTACAAACCCGACAAGGTCCAATCAACGTCATAATAAATTAATCCTGGCTCAACCCTTGGTAGCTTGGCAACGAGCAGTTAGGCCTAATTTAGGTGACAGGTATGAAAAGTATTTAATATCAATAAAACAGTAAATAAGTAAAACACAACACACTATTAAATACAACACCAATTTACAAAAAAAGATTATGGCCCTCATTACAACTTTGGCGGTAACTGACGCCTACCACCACGGTGATGGCTGCCAACATACCGTCGCTGTGGCTACCAGCCACCCACCCACATTATGACCGTAGACGGAATTCTACCAGAAGGTTGGTGGAATACCGTCGATGGTCATGGCGGCGGATGACGGTACGGTGGCGCTGCTGTCAGAAGCAGTGCCAAGCCGGCAAAACACCACTGACCATATCATGAGCAATGATAAGGCCTGGTGGTGTTTTGCTGGCAGACGCTGCTGCTGGCAGCAGCGCTGCATCCTGTCTCCTGCCGGAGGACCCCCTGCAAGCAGGTAAGTTGGGTTCTCTGACAGGAGAGGGGGTGGGGTGGTGTGTGCGTGTGTGGGGATCTGTTTTTGTATGCGTGCATGTGGGTGTACAGACCCCTGGTGGTACCTTGGCAACAATGGAGGACAGGCACATTATTCTCACCTATAGACTTGGCAGGGACACAATGTGCCCAACTGGAGCCTGACCTGATATCTGCTATCCGTCACCCCACTGGGATTCCCCCTCTTGTGCAAGTCCTATCAGTGCTCCATTTCTTGGCAACTGGTTCTTTCCAAGTGACAGTGGGCTTGGCAGCAGGAATGTCACAGCCAATGTTCTCAATAGTGCTGACAAGAGTGTTGTCTGCCCTTATTAAACACATGTGCAACTGCATTGTTTTCCCCCAGGTGGAGGATTTGGCCACAGTGAAGGCTGACTTCTATGCAATGGGACATATCCCCAACATCATTGCGGCAATTGATGGAACACATATTGCATTTTTTGTCCCCCCTGGCAAAATGAACAGGTGTTCAGAAATCGTAAGAGTTTTCACTCCATGAATGTCCAGATGGCGTGCTTAGCGGACCAGTACATCTCCCATGTCAATGCTAAGTATCCTGGGTCGTTGCATGATGCCTTTATCCTGAGGATTAGCAGCATCTCAAATGTGATGGCCCAACTACAGAGGCACCAGCTGTAGCTAATAGGTGAGCCCTGGTTCCCACCCAGTCTATGTTGGTGTATGGGTATGGTGTGGGCCATATAGGATAGTGTGTGCCTAAATGTTGTCCCTCGATATTTGCAGGTGACTCTGGTTACCCAAACCTATCATGGCTTATGACCCCTGTGAGGAATCCCAGGACAAGAGTAGAAGAACATTATAATGTGGCACATGGGCGAGCAACAAGGATTAGCAAACGTATCTTTGGCCTCCTGAAGGCCAGGTGCAGGTGCCTCCATCTAACGGGGGATCCCTGTGTTACTCACCCAAGAAGGTCTGCCAGATAATCTTGGCATGTTGCATGTTGCACAACCTTGCCTTGAGACGCCACGTGCCTTTTCTGAAGGAGGAGGAGGCCGGAGATGGCTATGTGGCAGCAGTGGACCCTGTAGACAGTGGGTATGAGGAGGCAGAGGATGAGGACAACAGAACTGCAGTGATTTGACAATACTTCCAATGACACACAGGTAAGACAGTGGAACTTCACATTTCATTGTCTCTTTTTTGATTATCTTTGGCACTGGCATGCTGTTATTTCCCACTTCTATGCCCACTCAATGTACCCTTTGGCAACTAATTTTGCAGATGTTGGTGCCTCACTATCTCCCCTCGTGTGATCACTGCAGCCAATTACAGGTCTTTCCTATGTGAACATTACTGTACAGTTGAATTGCAATGTTTGAACCTGGTTAAACAAGTACATACTTAAATAAGTTTGACATACTCTATACTTGTATTTTTTCAAAGGGTGTTTATTGAAGTGCTAAGAAAAAGAGGGGCAAGTGCATTGGGATGGGGTGATGATGGAGGAAAGTCCAGGCTATTGTTCCAGTCTGTTTGTAGCACAGGTGCATTGTCCAAGGGGACATAGGAAGGGGAGCAATGGCAGTTCAGGGTGGGTAGGGTGACAGAGTGGGACACAAGGGTGACAATCAGGAGAGTCTCATTTCCTGGCGGGGGTCTTGACAATAGTCTCTAACTTCTGGCTGGATCCCTGTCAGAGTCACCAGATCCTCGGGGTCCGCGCACGTTCCCAACACGTCCACCACAAGACAGCTCCAATACTCTGATTAGAATGTCACAGAGTCTAAGAGAGTCCAAGTGGGGAAAAGGGGATTAGGAAGGGAACAGCTGGGAAGGAGACCTGTAGGAAGGAAAAGGTTAAAACACACAATATCAAACTTACATCATATTAATCATTACTAGACTATGATTCTAAGCATTGTCATTCTGGAAACATGGATAACTTAAGCATGGACTTAATAACTAGGCCTCAAGATGTCTGGTTACCTGTGAAGGAATCAAGAAGGATTAATACAACTTTCCAATGAACCTCTCAATGAAATGTTACACATGGATTAAAAACATAAGAACCTTCTAAAATTACGTTTTCAAATTCAAACATAGTCTTTTGCATGAGGACAAGGAAATCATCTGAATGTTTTCTGTAACACCATAGGACTTATTATGCACGTACAATATACCGTCTAGAATTCTAGCACTTTGGTTTCTCAAAATGCAGAAACATGAATTGTGCACATTGCGGATTTTCACAAGAGTTTTGTAAATGCCATGAAATGGTCGCGCACAATTAATAACATGAGTTAGGCACAAGAAATTAATTGTGCGTCTTGCCGATTTGAAGGCCACCAAATAAATGCCATGAAATGGTAGTGCACAATGAACATCATGAGTTAAGCACAAGAAATGAATCGCGCGTCTTGCCGATTCAAATACCACCATGTGAATGCCACGAGATGATAGCGCACAGTGAGTAACATGAGTTCAGCACAAGAAATGAATTGTGTGTCTTGGCGATTCGAATGTCACCACGTAAATGCCATGAAATGGTAGCGCACAATGAACATCATAAGTTAAGCACAAGAAATGAATCGCGCGTCTTGCCGATTCGAATACCACCATGTGAATACCACAAGATGATAGCGCACAGTGAGTAACATGAGTTCAGCACAAGAAATGAATTGCGTCAAATCCCTTCACTGGCTCCCCATAAACAAGAGAATCACATTCAAGATCCTCATCCATGCGCACAAATCCCTCCACAACACCGGCCCGACATACCTCAATGAAAGAGTGAACTTCCACACTCCCAACCGCAACCTCTGAACAACCAACCTCGCCCTAGCCACAGTGCCCCACATCCAACGCACCATCACCTTCTCCTACCTCGCCCCCAAAACCTGGAACTCCATCCCCACCAACCTTCACAAAACCAAAGACCTCCTGCTCTTCAGAAAGAACCTCAAAACATGTTTGTTCGAACAGTGACCCTCCTGCCCCCCCCCAAGCGCCTTGAGACCCTCACGGGTGAGTAGCACGCTTTATACATTTTTTTGATTGATTAATTGATTGATTGAAATGGTAACACAATGAATATCATGAATTAAGCACAAGGAATGAATCGCGCTTCTTGCCGTTTCGAATGCTACCTTGCGAATGCCATGAAATGGTAGCGCACAATGAATAACATGAATTAAGCACAAGAAATGAATTGCGCGTCTTCCTGATTCGAATGCCACCATGTGAATACCGGGAAATGACAGCGCACAATGAATAACATGAATTAAGCACAAGAAATTAATCACGCGTCTTGCAGATTTGAATGCCACCATGTGAATGCCATGTAATGGTAGTGCACCATGAATAACATGAATTAACCGCAAGAAATGAATCGCGTGTTTTGCCGATTCGAATGCCACCAAGTGAATGCCATGAAATGGTAGCGAACAATGAATAGCACGGACTAAGCACAAGAAAGTAATCGCGTGTCTTGCCGATTCGAATGCTACCCTGTAAATGCTAGGAAATGGTAGCACACAATGAACAACATGAATTGCACACAAACAATGAATCGCGTGTCTTGCCGATTCGAGTATTAGCATGTAAATGCCATGAAAAAAACAAGCGCACATTCACACGCACAAGAGTAAATTTGTTCAGCATGCAAATTAGGCCCAAGAACTTTAAAGCCTTCGAGAATGGGATCGGGGGCCCAGCCCAACCTGCGTCTTACCGCCCTGGTCAAGAATCACCAACAAAGTGAAAGGGCAAGGCCTGGAGGATCAAAGTAGGCCTCTGGAACAGGAGCTCAGGAAGTTGCTGCTGCTCTGCACCGGGACCTCTGAATCGTGAGCACGTGGAGCTGGGCTGGCTCCCTTATATAGAGTCTTGGCCGAGCCCACAAACCACACCCAGGCAAGCTGTAGGAAAAGCTTCTAGAAGGCCCTGGAAAGGGACCGCACCCTGACACACTCTGAAAGCCTGCAGCAATACATTGCAAAAGAACAGTATTTATAAGCACCTTGAACATAAGTCTTCAGGATTAAACTCTGCAATGCAAAAGGTTAAACAACAGCATATCAGCACAATGCATAAATTACGTTATCTTGAAAGTGCTGGGTTTTTCCATTCTAGTCACCCCTAGAGTGCGCACTGCCCTGATGTTGACAATCGCAGGGAATGTTTGCGGGATGGTTCACCTTCTGCAGGGGGAGGGGTGCTGGTGGCCTGTTGGTCCTGTGGCAGTGCCTCCTGTCCAGAAGCAGCTGCAGAGGTGGAAGGCAGTTCAGATGTCTGGCTAGTGGCAGAGGCCCACTGTTGTGAGACTGCCTCCCTCAAAATGTTGGCCATGTCTGCCAGCACGCCTGCTATAGAGACCAGGGTGTTGTTGATGGCCTGCAAGTCTCCCTGATCCCTTGGTACTGTCCCTCCTGCAGCCACCTGTTCTCATGCACGTTGTCCAGGATCTGACCCAGAGTATCCTGGGAATGTTGGTAGGCTCCCAGGATCTCTGTGAGTGCCTCCTGGAGAGCTGGTTCCTCGGGCCTGTCCTCCCTCTGGTGCACAGCACTCCTCCAAGTTTCCATGTTGTCCTGTGCCTCTGTCCCCTGAACAGTGTGCCCACTGCCACTGTCCCCAGGTCCCTGATTGTCTTGGGTATAAGGTGTGCCCTGGGGTCCCTGTAGTGGTAGACACACTGCTGCTTGACGTGTCCTGAGGACAGAGGTATGGGTACGCTGGGTGGGTGTTGTGGTGGTGTTTCCAGATGGGGGAGGCTCAATGGTGGTGGGTGACTGGGCCAGGGTAAATGACTGTCCAGAGGTCCCTGATGGGCCAGGTTGGTCATCCAGATCCAGGCGACCAGAGTCGCTGTTTTCACTGTGGGCCTCTTTTATGGGGGGACTGATATTGCTGGCACCTCTTCTCCGCTGACAATGGCTGGGGTACTTGTGGGGATGTAAATGCAGTGTTATTGTTTCTGTGTGTGACATATTGTGCATGGGTGGGTTGTCCTCTTTGGTTGTATTTGCCCTGGCATCTTTCACTTGTGTACGTTGGTGTTTGGTGGGATGAATAGTTCTCTCTAGTGTGCATGCTTTAGTGATAGTTGTCCATGCAGGTCTGTGAGTGGTGTCCATGCATTGGTATGGCATGCAGGGCTTGGCATTGGGATGAGTGAGATGTGATGGTGGGGTGTGTGGGAGGAGGCGGAGTGATGGGAGTGAGGGTGAGGGTGGGGGTATGTGTTGGCATGAAGGTATGGGGGTAGTAGTATAGAGTTGACTTACCAGAGTCCAGTCCTCCTGCTACTTCGGCCAGGCCCTCAGGATGCATGATTGCCAAGACTTGCTCCTCCCATGTTGTTAGTTGTGGGGGAGGAGTTGGGGGTCCACCGCCAGTCCTCTGTACAGCGAGTTGGTGTCTTGCGGCAATGGAACGCACCTTCCCAAATATGTCATTCCACCTCTTCCTGATGTTGTCCCTTGTTCTGGGGTGCTGTCCCACAACGTTGACCCTGTCCACGATCCTCCGTCATAGCTCCATCTTCAAAGCAATGGATATCTGCTGCACCTGTGCTCCAAATAGCTGTGGCTCTAGCCTGATAATTTCCTCCACCATGACCCTTAGCTCCTCCTTTGAGAATCTGGGGTGTTTTTGTGGTACCATGGGTTTTGTGTGAGTTGTGTAGGTGAGGGTGTGTAGGGTGATGTGTGGGGGGTGTGATGTGGGATGCGTGGGTGGTGTTGAGGTGTAGGTGATGTGTGGCACTGGTTGTGTGTGTGCTCTTGCTGACTCTCTCTATTGGCAATTATTTGTAGTCGTAAAGGGATGTGGGTAATGTGAGTGTGTGTTTTATAGTGGTGTGGGTGTGGTGTGTATATGGTTGTCAGGTGTGCATTATTTTAATTGGCCAATGCAGTGTTGTTTTGGATGTGTGTGTGTATATTTTGAGCGCAGTGGTATGTACCACCAATGGTTTACTGCTGTTGAATGTCCGCCGTCGTGATTCATGGGTCATAATGTGATGGGCATAGTTGTGTTGGCGTAACGTTGTGGGTTTTGATACGGCCAGTTTATCACTGACCTTTGGTGTGGCGGAGTTGTGTCTGTGGCTGAATAGTGACGGATTGGAGTGTGTGTGTCATAATATGGTGAATGGGTATCCGCCGCCGTGGCAGTATGTTGGCGGCAGACAGCATGGCTGTAAGTGGGATTTACCGCCAATGTCATAATGAGGGCCTAAATGTTTTCTAGCGCTTAGAAATCACATGTGCCAATCTGGCCATCTGGTCACACTCCACCGATTTGAGGCTGACCGCAACAAAGCCCTGCTCGGCTACACTGAGAGGGAGGACTTGGTTAATGTTTTATCTTCACGCTTAGACATTTTCTTGAAGATTTTTCCTCGACCGGGATGAAGTCACAAGTTGATACCAAGGCCAAAGTGTGCAGCTGGTGCAGTCCATATTTATACCTGCTCTTGAAGTGACAAGCAGGGAAGTGTTCCTGTTCAATCATGTGCAGGCCAACACCCTCTTGAGTGACCACTTCCTGGGCAGTGTGCCAAAAATTACTCCCAGGGAGCAACATTCCTCCAAAGTCCAAGATGGCAAAAATGCAATCTTTGAGTTTAGATCTGGCTGAATCTACCCATTGGTGTGGCTAAAGCTTCCCTTACACACCCCATTCCAGCCCTCTCCTAATCTAATCAGGGGGCACCTGGCTGTCTGGGGCTGCAGGAAATGGAGGAGGTACAGTTGCTGTCTCAAATATCCTTCCCTCCTTTGAAACCGAATTGGCTGCTCTCTCTCCATCTTGTTCTACCCTCTGGTGAGACAGATCTCCTCCCACCAGATACTTCCTTTTTTCAGCCCAGGCCACTTCTCACCTCATCAAGGCAGCCTGGCACAGGCTGCCAGAGGCTGATCAATCAGAGAAGGGCACTACAGGACTGAAGTTGGTAATTTTTAGCATGGGTTCTAAAGCTCTTTCCATGTACAAGTTATATTAAATTCAACAGTGTCAAGTTGTTGGATTTGTTATATATTTTAATTTGAAACTAAACTTGCTATGTTTAGCTCCTTCCTATGGATAATAAGACTTTGCTATTTTTAAAATAAAGTCTCTCCATGTTAGCCTATGCTATGGAGCCTATTCACTGCAATTGGGAAAAAAAAAATTGGTTATTTTCCCTCACCATGGCTTATAAAACATATTTTATAAAGTCTCTGCTTATAATTATACTGCACCCAACCCTGGGGAAACATAGGGCATATGTTAGGGGTGACCTATTTGTAAAAATAATGGAGCTTAGGACTTTGGAAGTACTTTTAGTTCCAAAGTCGAATTTGGGGTTAACCTTGACTTAAAAGCAGTCAGCAAGGCAGGTGTGCTTTTAAAATGATACCTAGCCAAGATTCTGTCCACTAACTTTTGGAAGGTGACAGGAGCATTTTTCAAACCAAACATCATCACTCTGAACATAAAATGGCCCTCTGGAGTGGAAAATGCTGACCTCGCCTTAGGTCCTGGGCCCAGGACAATCTGACAGTATCCGGAGGTCAAATCAAATGTGCTCAGGAACTTAGCAGCCCCCAACCTGTCAATGGGCTCATCAGATCTAGGTATGGGGTAAGCATCAGTCTTAATGACTGTATTCAAACCTCTGTAGTCTACACAGAATCTGAACTCCTTCTTCTCACCCTGGCAATTAGGTTGAATGCCAGCACCACTGGACTGGCCCAAGGACTATCAGAGGGCTCAATTAGCCTTAACTCCAACATCTTAGCTGCCTCAGATATGATGTTGGCTCTGCCGTGATCTGACAACCTGTACAACTTATTTTTGACAGGTACGCTGTCCCTAGTGTCCATGTAATGGACGCACCAAGAGGCGAGTCTAGGGGTCAGGGAACACAGCCCAGCAACGTGCTCTAACACTTGCCTGCAGTCGTGTTGCTGCTGTGCTGTCAGCACTGACCCATCTTGCACATTGGTGGAGAGGAGGTCTGGCAGGGATTCACTCTCCTCATCCTTTCCCTCATCTGTGACCATAATCATGGTAATGTCTGCCCTGTCTTGGTGGGGTTAAAGTCTGTTGACATGCAGGATTTGGTGTGGATTCCTAGACGTGCCAAGTGCCACCATGAAGGTGACCTCACCCTTTTTCTCTAGAATGGGTTAGGGCCCAGTCCACTAGGCCTGGAGGGCCCTATGAGCAAAAGGCCTCAAAACCTACACATACTGACCTGGATGGTACTCAGGCATAGTAGCCTTCTGGTCATGCCAGAGCCTCATGACCTCTTGGCTGCCCTCCAGGTTGCTGCTTGCTTTCTTCATGTACTCTGTCATGCTTGACCACAGGCCTAGCACACAGTCAAGCACATTCTGCCTGGACTCTTGAAGAGGATTCTCTCAAGACTCTCTAACCATACACAATGGGTGTCTTACAGGGGGCCCAAACAGTAATTCACAGGGGCTGAAGCCAACCTCCTTTTGAGGAACCTTCCTGTAAGCAAACAGCAGGCATGGGAGGAGATCATCCCATCTCCTCCTGAGTTTGTCAGACAAACCCATAATCATACCCTTGGTCTCAGACAATATTAGGTGGTGAACTTGTAAGTAACACCACATCCATCCCACATTGCTTTCAGATAGGTTGACATAACTTTTGTTCCCCTCTCTGAAACTGCCTCCTTGGGAAAGCCCATTCTGGTGAGCATACCAAGTAGGGCCCTAGCCACTGTGGGAGCAGTGACTGTCCTGAGAGGTATTGCCTCTGGAGGCTTGGTGGCATGGTCCACTACCGCCAAAATGTATCTATTGCCTGAGGCAGTTGGTGGGTCTAGGAGACCAACAATATCAATCCCCACCCTCTCAAAGGAAGTCCCAACCACTGGCAGTGGTTTTAAGGGAACCTTTGGCTTGCCCCCTGTCTTTCCACTGACCTGACAGGTGATGCAGGAGCAACAGAACTCCTTTACTTTTTCTGACATATAGGACCAACAAATATGGTTGACCAGCCTAATCCAGGACTTGGTCTGCCCCAAATGTCCTGCCATGTCATGGCTTAAGGTGCGGAGGAATTCCATGTATTTCTGGGGGACCACCACTCTCCTGGTTGCCCCTGGTTTGGGGTCCCTTCCCTCAGTACAAAGGACTCCATCCTAATAATAAACCCTATGGGGTCCACTGACATCACTCTGTTCTTGTGTGAGGGCAGTCTGCCTGAGATTCTCAAGAGTGGGACACTGTCTTTGCCCCTGGCACAACTCTTCTCTGGTGGGTCATCCTGCCCCTTGCAATTCTGCCAAGTCAGACAGAGCTTGAAGGGGTAGGGGGCCCTCACTCAGAGGTCAGATCTTCCCTCTCATAATTGGAGTCCTCCTGCACCTATGTGACTGCTGGGGCTGGAAAGCCAGACACTGTGGGCCTGATTACAACTTTGGAGGACGGTGTTAAACCGTCCCAAAAGTGGCAGATATACCACCTACCGTATTACGAGTCCATTATATCCTATGGAACTCGTAATACGGTAGGTGGTATATCCGTCACTTTAGGGACGGTTTAACACCGTCCTCCAAAGTTGTAATCAGGCCCTGTGTCCTTTCTCTTACTTCTGGAGGTGTGGCCCATTGTTCCACGGTCCAAGTGACCAGCACTTCCCTGTTGTGCAGCCTGTGACCTGGTCACAGCACACACCCATTCAGGGAGGTCCAGCATCTGTGCATTTACCCCTTCTTTCCAGTTCTGACCATTCTGGTGCTTCAACATCATTTCCCAGTAATACTGGGAGGGCACGAGCTATAACTACCTTTTTAGGACCAGTCACACTTCCCCATTCCAAACTTACCATGACCATGAGATGGAGCTTGGTTCTGCTGTCTGCATAAGTCACCTAGTGGAATACACAAGGTAGGACCTGCTCTTGGGAAACAAGTTTCTCTGTGACCATGGTCACAGTGCCTCCTGTATCCCTCACAGCCTCTCGCAGTCCTGTTGACTTTAGGTCTCTGCCGGTACTTCGCCATGCTTGGAGGTAAGACAGCCAGGGTTGCAACATCTATCCCTTACATGGACACTAAGGTGACTTCTGTGTAACTGGAACCCATCCCTGGGCCGCCTTCTACCCTCCCCCTACACTAGCAATACCATGGGACTGCCAGCCAGTGGGGAACTTCTTGGAGCAGACAACATCTCCTCCTTTGTGTCCAAGCTCGTGACACTCAAAACACTTCCCTGCCTTGGCAACTGTCTGGAACTTTCCTGCCTTAACAGAGTCATAACCCAAGACAGGGTTTTGTCCTTCTGGGTGTTCATAAACGTTATCCTGTACAGCTCTGGTGGGTAAGGCACTTGTTGAGGTTGGGATAGAAGTCTGTCAGTTCTTCCCCCTAGGATCAGCAGCCTATCCCTCCCAGATATTGGGATCACCTTCCATAGGTGTGAACCCCAACACTGAGGCGTAACTCTCCTCTTCCTGAGAGCCCTGTCAAGGGCTGTCAGCCACTTGTCTATGTCATTTCCATCTTGATAAGCAGGAACAATTCCCTTGGGTAGTCTGGGACAAAACCCACCACCCCTGGACATCTCAAAGTCTTAGCTGACACATCTCTGTTCTTCTTTTGCCAATTTTCTTTTCTCTAGGGTCAACTGCTCTGCCTCAAGTGCTCTCTCCCTCAGGGACAGGTTGGCTTCTTTTGAAGGGACTCATTTCTCCCTACCAGCTCTTGGGAGGGCCCTGGTAAATGAGTGGAGAGATGACCCCTCTTCCTCCCCATCACTGAGGTGTAGGAGTTCCACCTCCTCTGAGAGGTGGGAACTGGCATCCCCCCTCGTCTCCCACTGGAGCTTCCTCTGTGCTTACCTCTTGGGCCTCGATACAGGATGTCAGTGATTTGATAAGCTTGTTCTTTCTAACATTAGTAGCTGCAGGCAATCCCCTCCTGGTACACAGCTCCCTAAGCTGGACTACAGTGAGTGCAAATAGGGTAGCCAGATCAAGCTTCATGGTATCCCTTGAGTTTTGTGTAACACAAAAAAAAAAACGTTTGCAAAAATTTAATCAGAAATTTAGAGACATCACAAAAATGAATAAATTGAAATTAGTCCAAATTTAAAATTAAAAACAATTTTTGCACTAGGATAATTTAGAAGATTTTTAATTTGCTTCACCAAAAAATGTATTGTGTTATTAAACACAAGTCCTGGATCCCACCACTGCGCACCAAAAATGTTGGAAAATGGATTATTGGTAAGGACAGAGATGTACCTAGACTTAGCAATAGGCCAGAAATCCACTCTAGGTCCAGACAAGGTCTAAACAAATAATAATCCTTGCTCAACCCGTGGTAGTTTGCAAATGAGCAGTTAGGCTTAATTTAGGAGACAGGTGTGTAAAGCATTTAATATCAACAAAACAGTAAATCAGTAAAACACAAAACAGAATAAAAATCCAACACCAATGTATAAAAATTGATTATATTTTTATCTTTCAAATGACACTAAAATCCAATAAAGGGAACCGGTGAGAGAGTCTGCCTCCCACCGTTCCTGTCAGAAGCCTCCAGAATCATCTGTGGCGTTCCCCAAGGATCTGCGCTCAGCCCCACGCTCTTCAACGTTTACATGGCCCCCCTCTCCAACATCGCATGAACCCACCACATCAACATAGTTTCCTACGCAGACGACACTCAGCTCATCCTCTCCCTCACGAAAGACCCTACAACTGCAAAGAACAACATCCACAACGGACTTCACGCCATCGCCAGCTGGATGGAATCAAGCCACCTCAAGTTAAACACAGACCAGACAGAAATCCTCATCTTTGGCACCACCCCCTCAACTTGGAATGGCTCCTGGTGGCCCACCTCCCTAGGAACCGCGCCCTCACCCACCACCCACGCACGCAACCTAGGCTTCATCTTGGACTCCACACTCAGCATGACTCAGCAGGTCAATACCATCTACTCTTCCTGCTACAATACTCTCTGCATGCTCTGCAAAATCTTCAAGTGGATTCCCGTTGAAACCAGGAAAACTGTCACCCACGCCCTGGTCAGCAGCCGATTGGACTACGGAAACACCCTATATGCAGGAATAACAACCAAACTCCTAACATAACTGCAAAGAATCCAGAACGCATCCGCCCGCCTCATTCTGGACATCCCACGCCGTGACCACATTTCCCCCCACCTCAGAGACCTTCACTGGCTACCAGTATCAAAGAGAATCACCTTCCAACTCCTCATCCACGCACACAAGGCCCTTCACAACACAGGCCCAGCCTACCTCAATGACAGACTCACCTTCCACACCTCCACCCGCAATCTTCGCTCCGCCAGCCTCGCCCTTGCCTCCATTCCCCCATCTGCTGCACCACCGCCGGAGGAAGATCTTTCTCTCACCTAGCCGCCAAGACCTGGAGCTCCCTACCACTCCACCTTCGCCAGACCCAAGACCTCTTGGCATTCAGGAAACGCCTCAAAACATGGCTCTATGACCAATAGCTACCCCCCAGCGTCTTGAGACCCTAACGGGTGATTAGTGCGCTCTATAAATCCTGGATTGATTGATTGATTGATTGATTGATATGAATTTTTAAAGAGTAAGGCACATATTTATACTTTTTTAGTGCTGCATTTGCGTATTTTTTTGACAGAGTTTGTGCAGATTTGGCATCAAAAAATGACGCAAGTGTGGCAATAAAAAAGTATAAATATGGGCCTAAATGCTTTTTAGTGCTTAGAAATCAAAAGCGCTATTCTGGACATTTGGTCAGACTCGACCAGGGCAAAGTCAAAAATTGGGACTGACCGCGATGGAGCTCTGCTCGGGTACACTGAGTGGGAGGCCTTGGGTAAAGTTTTACCTTCACACTTAGTTGTTTTCTTGAAGGTTTTTCCATGACCGGGACAAAGCCACTACAAAGGAGAACAATTAATTTGGCTACTTTTCCCTCACCATAGCTTCTAAAACATCTTTTATAAAGCCCCTTCTTATAGTTGCAGTGCACCAAATCCTGGAGCACTTAGGACATACATTAGGGGTGACCTATATGTAAAAATAAGATAGTTTAGGACCTTGTAAGTACTTTTAATTTGAAAGTCGAATTGGGGGTTAACATTAACTTAACCCCTTCACTGCCAGGCATTTTCCCCTCCTGTGCTGTGCCTTTTTTTGGCTATTTGGGGCAGTTTGCACTTAAGCCCTCACAACTTTTTGCCCACATAAGCTACCCACACCAAGTTTGCGTCCTTTCTTTCCAACATCCCAGGGATTCTAGCGGTACCCAGAGTTTTTGGGTTCCACTGGAGGAGACCAAGAAATTAGCCAAAATACAGCAAACATCTTATTTACAAAAAAAAACAAAATAGAAAAAAAAGCTGCAGGAGAAGGCTTGTGTTTTTTTCCCTGAACATGGCATCAACAAAGGGTTTGTGGTGCTAAAATGATCATCTTCCCAAATATCAGAAACAGGCAGACTTAAATCAGAAAACCACATATTTCAACATAATTTGGGCATTTTACTGGGACATTTTTAAAAAAAATTGTGCTTTTAGCCTCCTTCCAAATAGTGACAGAAATAGGTGTGCAACCAATGCTGGATACTGGACAGCTAAACATTTCTGAAAAGTAGAAAGAAATTCTGAATTCAGCAAGGGGTCATTTGTGTAGATCCTACTAGGTTTTCCTACAGAAAATAACAGCTGAAATAAAAAGAAATATTGGAATTGAGGTAAAAAAACAGCGATTTTTCTCCATGTTTTACTCTGTAACTTTTTACTGTGATGTCAGATTTTCAAAAACAATATACAGTTATGTCTGCTGGACTCCTCTGGTTGTGGGGATCTATATGGCTTGTAGATTCATTAAGAAATGTAGGTACCCAGAGCCAATAAGGGAGCTGCACGCTGCAATGGTTTTCATTGAATACCGGGAACACAGCAAATCATTTGGTGAAATATAAAGAGCCAAAAATAGGTATCAAGGAAACCTTTGTATTTCCAACATGGGCACAAGATAAGGTGTTGAGAAGCAGTGGTTATTTGCACATTTCTGAATTCTAGGATCCCCATACTAGCATGTGAATTATAGGGCATTTCTCAAATAGATGTCTTTTTTACACACGTCTTACATTTGGAGGGAAAAAATGTAGAGAAAGACAAGGGGCAATAATACTTGTTCTTCTATTCTGTGTTCCCCCAATGGTACTTCACTTACATGGGTAGGCCTAGTGCCTGGGAAAGAAAACACAACATGGACACATCACATTTTCACATTGAAATCTGAAGGGTTTTTTGGAAAGTGCCTAGCTGTGGATTTTGGCCTTTAGCTCAGCTGGCACCTAGGGAAACCTAGCAAACTTATACATTTTCAAAACTAGACACTTAGGGGAATTCAGAATGGGGTGACTTGTGAGGCTCTCACCAGGCTATGCTACCCAGAATCCTTTGCCAACCTCAAAATTTAGCAAAAAAAATACTTTTTTCCACAAAATTCTGTGATGGAAAGTTCTGGAATCTGAGAGGAGCCACAAATGTCCTTACACCCAGCATTCCCCCACGTCTCCCAATAAAAGTGGTACCTCACTTGTGTGGGTAGGCCTAGTGCCCGCGACAGGAAATGCCCCAAAACACTTCATAGACACATCAAAATTATCAAATACAAAATTACCTGTTTTTGGTGGGGGCACCTGCATTTTTGGTCCTGGGCTCAGCAGACATCTAGGGAAACCTACCAAACCCAGACATTTTTGAAAACTAGACACCTGGGGGAGTCCAGGGAGGTGTGACTTGCGTGGATCCCCCGGTGTTTTCTTACCCAGAATCCTCAGCAAACCTCAAATTTAGCTAAAAAAACATATTTTTCCCACATTTTTGTGTGGGATCACTGCAACGGAACAAATTTCCTGCCACCCAACATTGTTTTTTGTGGATCCCTGCAGATTCCAGAAGGTTCCATCACAAAAATATGGGAAAAATGTGTGATTTCAAGCAAGGTTAGAGGTGTGCAGGGCATTGTGGGTAAAAAAATGGTGTGGAGTGAATGTGAAGCATACCACCCTGGACTCACCCAGATGTTTAGTTTTCAGATGTGTCTAGGTCTCATAGATTTTTCTAGATGGAAGTGTCCCTTAGTCCAAAAAGTGTAGCCCTCAACATTCCAAGTGCGACGATTTTGAGAGTTAGACCACCTCTCAATGGCCAAATGTAAAACCAAAACCCAAAATAATCAAATGTCCTCTTGCTTGCCATGGGATAAGGTGTTTCAGTGTTAGGGGGGAGAGCTGAAAGACTATTACCCCCTTCAGTTCGGGGTGGTGACATAACCATGCCCATACTGGTTGGTAGCCACCACCCGACTATATATTTTTTTACTTCCCTGGCATCTGGTAGGCTTTCTGCCCCCCCCCGGAGTTGATTGGAGGTAATTGCCCCATCTGTGCACCAGTGTGCAGAACAACTTTGTTGCCATTTATATGGGGTGGGTGTATGGCCATCCGCCCACCCTCTTTTAAAAAAATTAAAATAAATCCTCACCGGTCTCTGGTGGGATTTCTACCCTCCTTGAAGGGCAGAAATGGCCTAAAATAAATTTGCCCCCCAGGGGAACGGCCCTTGCCTAAGGGGTCGCTCCCCTTGCTTGAAATTGGCACACAAAAAAAGCCCTGGTTTCTAATGGTTTCTGCCCCCCTGGGGGAAGATTGGCCCAATTATTATAGACTGATCTGCCCCTGGGGGAACAGAAAAGGCCTTCTAATAAAATTGTCCCCTGCGTGGCGACCCTTGCCTAAAGGGGTCACTCCCCTTATAAACAGAACAAAAAATACAAAAAATCCACTTATGACAATACATTTTTTTTTTATCCCTGGTGTCTAGTGGCTTCTGCCCTCCCCGGGGGCAGATCGGCCTAATTAATATAGGCCAATCTGCCTGGGGGGGCAGAAAATGCCTAATTAAAAAATTGCCCCCAGGGAGCGACCCTTGACAAAGGGGTCTCTCTCCTCATAAGAATAATAAAAAAATACATCCCTGGTGTCTAGTGGCATTCCTGCAGCACGATCTCTACACAATCATGCTCAAAGAGACATGAAAAGGAAAGGAGAGGAAAAACCTTTCCTTTTCATGCCTCCCTGACCTCCCCTGTCCCCGTATAGAGGAGAAACTAATCTGTTTTTCCTCAGTCACGCTGGAAGCCATGCTTCCAGTGCGATGGGAGTTGACCTCTGATGAGGTCAGCACCCAATGGGGTGCTGAAGTCATCATACGTCACTGGGAGGGACCTATGATTCCCCTTCCATCCCTGCCCTGGGGGTGTGGAGGGGAGGCTCACAGGGAGAGAGTTAGCACTCCCCCCACACTCCAGTATGAGGATCTAATGGTTATGTCTTTGGCACAGAAGCACTGTGCTGCAGGACGTAACTGTTACGTCCCTGGCACAGAAGTGGTTGAAAGTAGCCAGCAAGGAAGGCCTGCTTTTAAAAATGACACTGGGTACCACAGCAGTGCACCTTTGGGTGCACTATCGCTACTGGGGTCCCTAAACCTGCATGTCCTACTATATACTCAGGACTTATAGGTAGGTTTGTACAGCCAATTATAATTAGCCTAATTTGCATTTTCCAATTTACACAGAGCATTGACCATGGGACTGGGTAGCAGTACCCAGGGCACAGTCAAAATCTGTATCCACCAATACCAGTGAAAATGTTTGGGAGTGACCAGGGCAAAAAGGAAGACTTTTCTACGTGGCTAGTACCACGCAGGCACTCTTGCACCATGTTGCAAGGTTGCCTGTGTTGCATGCAAGATTGTTTTTGTGCAGGAACGGACACCGTCCTGGAGAAAAACAATCCTCTGCAGCACACATACAAAGATGAAGGAACAATGAGAAGTAAAGATATTTCTCCTTGTTATGCCTCACTTAGGAAGGCGTATCTTTTTGGCACATTCCTAGGTCTATCACTTCTGGTAAATCTGGAACTTCATCAAAAACTATGGGAATCGCATGGGAACACCTGTGCAATGCCAATGAAATGCCTTTCCAGAACAGAGTAAGGCAATGCGCTGATTTGCCCCAAATTAGCCATACATGGCTTCATGAATCACATGTAAGGTTTGCATTGCACATATACCACATTGCGTGCTGCATACGCCACACTGTCAATGACAGGATGCCTATATTTTGAAGACTTGGGTCCATATTTAAACTCTGTTTGCACCGGATTTACACCCTTTTTTGGACGCAAATCCAGCACAAACTTATCTCCATATTTATATTTTGACGCTAGACCCGTCTAGCATAAAAAATATGGAGTTTGCATCATTTCACGGATGCGTGAAATCGCCTTGCGTCAATGAGATGCAAGGTAGGCACTCTTGTTCAAAAAATGACTCAAAAACCTTAGCGCCATATTTATCCAACAGGGCAAAACCGACACACGGGAGGGATGCGGACCCGAAAAATTGCGCCAAGCCCGATTTTTTAGATGGCACAGAGCACAGGACCAACAGCAGCAGCCACCACCACCCCAATGTGGCCCCCAAAGGCAACGCAGAAGGCAGGAGAGGGTCTTCAGGACCAGAACAACCCTCCAGGGCCTCAGGGAACAGGACATCATCCGGAGGTATAGACTCAACTGGCAATCCATCCAGCAGCTGCTGCTCCAAATTGAGCCACGTATAACAGCCAGCCTGCAGACACCACACAATATACCACCGGTGACCAAGCAGCTAGCTGTCCTGCATATGTTGTCAAGTGGCTCCCTCAAAACAACGGGTGCTGGATTATCACAGCTCTCATTCTCCACCTTCCTTCCCAAGGTCCTAGATGTCATCATCTCCCTCACACCCTGTCACATCAGCTTCCCCAACAACCGTCAGAAGCAGGAGGAGATCAAACAGGGGTTTTATCAAATACATGGCTTCCCGCATGTACTTGGTGCAATTGACTGCACCCATGTCCGGATCGCACCACCTGCAGCAACAGAGCATCTATTCCAGAACAGAAAACACACCCACTCCATAAGTGTGCAGGCCTTAGTTGACCACCAGGGATTGTTTACCAACATCTTGGGCAAGTATTCTGAGAGTGTACATGATTCATTAATATTCCACCACAGCACGATCAATCAGCACTTCTAGGACGGACGATATGGCAATGGCCTTCTTGTCGGTAAGTCCATAAAGCTTGCAATATACATATGGCACAGCAACCCTGAAGGACACACAATACATATACCACTACATTGACACATGGGCAGGAAGACACTGAGGTGTGACACAGGTAGTTATGTTGTACACCCTGACACAATGGGATGCACACCTATGGACAAATGGCGGCTGCCAATAACATTACCTGACACTCTAGAGCTCCAAGGGACCAATGTCAAAGCACACAGTGACAATGACATGGCCTGCACTGGAAGTACAACTTGGAAGATGAACCATTTACTATTACATTAGGCCACATAGTCAATCCAACACCCTCCCAAGCAATATGTAGAGTGGAAGGGTGTGCAGTGTGTGTTGCTGCAGGTCTAGCACCAAGAGGCAGAGCATGTTGATGCAGACTTACATGTAGGTGACACAGAAATAGTTAGTCAGTGCCAAAATGATATATCTCTCCAGGTGGTGCCGTTGCCAGGTAACAACAAGGAAGTGGACTGTGCTATGAACACATATTGATGTACTACTAATGCAAACTGCACACTGCTGCACACACTGAACGAGCCAATTGTTCATCAAAATAACAGATGTACCGGAAGATGGCCTTCCTGCACAGATACTTCCACGCCCACAAGGCAGTTAGCCAGGTTACCTGGAGCAAGTTTGGTATTGTAGGTGCATGGTTGCACATGAGCCACTGGCAGAGGGAACAATTGTGCATTGTCAATACTGAACACCTCAGTGCTGCAAACTTATAGAGATGTGTTGTGCATTGTCACCAAGCCAAATCAAAGGGCCTCACTGTTACATTTCATCTGCAATGACATATGTCTAATGCAAACTGCACACTGCTGCACATACTGAAAGAGCCAACTGTCCATCAAAATAACAGATGTACAGGGAGATGGCCCTTCCTGCACAGATACTTCTGCCACCATCTTCACAAGGCAGTTAGCCAGGTTACTTGGAGCAAGTTTGGTAGTGTCGGTGCACGGTTGCACATGAGCCACTGGCAGAGGGAACAATTGTGCATTGTCAATACTGAACATCTCAGTGCTGCAAACTTATGGAGATGTGTTGTCCATTGTCACCAAGCCAAATCAAAGGGCCTCACTGTTGCATTTCATCTGCAATGGGATGTCCAGGCCATGTAGTGCAACTATGTTACCACCACATCGGAATCTATTGTGTGTGTGGAAGTATCATGTCCCCTGCAGTGAAAGCACACTAAAACATGTTGCTCACTAGAAAACACATGGTACATACATACTGACCAGCATTTCGGAAAACAAAAATCATAGCTACCAGGTCAATGAGCCAAATAGAAGTTGTCAAGTCAAACAACCCACTGCATAAAGAAACCTCACAGAAGCCCTGGATCTCACACAATACCACAAACACATATGAGTCACAGACAACACAAGATATCATCTGCCATGCTACATTACATTCCTGTTGCAAGCACTAACAAAATGCTCACACCTATTTTCTTTTTCAGTTGATCAGGGTTACGGGATCCAGCCATGGATCATGACCCCATTCCCCAACCCAAGCACAGCAGTAGAGGGTGTCTATACTGAGGCACATCGGAGGACATACACCATTGTAGAAAGGACCTTTGGCATCCTGAAGTCTAGATTCGGGTGCCTGAACATCACAGGAGGCAGCCTCCTATATGCCCCACACATTGTGTGTAAAATAATACTTACATGTGCTATCCTGCACAACATTTGTTTGAGGAGGAACCTCCCCCTATATGAGCCCGAGCAAGAACTGCCTGAGGAGGATGGTGCCAGGGAAAATGAGGGGGAACATCAAATAACAGCTGCCGGAATGTGCCGCAGACAGCAGATTGTTCAAAACGTTTTTAACCAATAGTCACTCTAAACACCTTGTTAGGATATGTAATTAAACACCTTACTTTATCACACAATCTTGCTCTGGTTACTTATTTCTCAATCACATGTTCTTTAGGAATGTGAGTATTACCTCAGGGAGCATGTCACAAAGACAAATCTGACTACTTCTGATCCAACATCACATGTGATGCCTATGATTGTACAGCAAACATCACACACATATAAAAAAGTCATCTTTTGAATTTCACATATGAAGGACAAAATAATATGACCACAGCATATGACACACATATGACACACATCCATGTTACCAACATGGTCTACTGTAGCACATGACACATAACTATGACATCTCCAATCATATGGTAAATAAGCACACCACACATGAGGCAGTGGATGTGAAATATCAGTGGTAACAGGAATGTATGAACAGACCCCTGACATTAGTAAGTGTGACATTTGCTATCTCTGCAAGGAGCTTGTGTGACAAGAGGTGCATCATTTCAGAAAATGAATAGCATGAGTGTCCCAGGTATGACAAGCAATGCTCACAACACATGCTCTGTGCAGGTCATCCCTGGAAATAAGTCCTGGCACTGCCATGTGCTAAGTCTCTACCCTCCCATCTCTAGGGGGCGCTGTTAATGGACTATTTGTACCCTGGGAATCATCATTAACACTCACCCAGACTCCCTTTCTGATTCCTGTTCGCTTCCCTTTTCCATATGGCATGCAATAGAAGAACTAATTTAGCCTGCGTGGACTTCAGGTCCCATAATGCACTGCCTGGTAGTTGGTAAGACCTGTAATTTTCTGTCCATTGCTTCCTATGGGAAAAGTCTGGTTGTCCCCTTATACAGGATTCTCTCCTCCAGGACTTGTGAGAGACTGAAGCTGCACACCCCTGTGACCTCTCTTGGGCAGCCCAGCCATGTGACACTGCCCTGGCCTTGCTGCTGCCTGGAACTGCTTAGAAGCTGCCATTGCCTGGAGCTCCTCGTTGTACATTGGAGTACGAATCCTTTGTGTTCGCCACCCCTTTTTACAGTCCTGATTACCCCTGAACCTGCTCTCTTTTTACCCAGTGCTGTTCCTGCTTGTCCAGTCAGACTCTGCTTCCTGTTTCTCAGCCTTGTTCATGTTTGTTTCTGCCAGAGCCTGCTTTCTGTTACCCAGACCTGTTCCAGCCTTTGTGTCAACCAGAGCCTGTTCCCTGTGCTTGGCTTTTCCTCCTAGTTGGTTCCCTTTCTTTCTACTTCCTCTTGGGTTATTGTATCTGGTAAGTGTGCTATCAGTACTCACCTGTCTAGAAGTGTTTTACTTTGTATTTGGTCTGGCACCTGGTTTCCAGGAGGCTAATCCAGCCCCCATCCTTTGTCTAGTGTTGCATGTACTCATTAGTGCCTAACAGTGACAGGGTGCTATGTCTGTATTCCAGGAATTGTTACTGTGTCTCCAGCCCGACCAACAAGGGCTAGTGTTGTGTATGTAAGTACAATCCTTGTTTGTGCCCTAAGGGTCCAGACACAGATTCACTTCTTCTGCCACCTTTCTATGGCGCTTTCATGGTGACTAGCTGTGAGATTATTCTGCACAGATGCACTGACGTTCCCTGTTGCTCTGGGAAGTTCTGAGCCCAACCCTGTACAATCTTAATGATAAGCCCTGCATGTTTGTCCATTACTGACCTGTTCCATATTTGTCCACAATAAGGTTTGATCTGTATTCACTTTTCTGTTTTATCTGCCTTATCATAGCTGCCCTATCCCCTTGTATGCCTTTAGCTGCTCTTCTGCTTTGGTGCACTTCTTTCTTGCGAAAGACTCTGTGAACTCAAGGATTGCCCCTAACAGGCTCCTGACTAGACCTGCATGAAACCGTAACACCATGGAGCCCAATCTTGACACAGGGTACATATGCCCACACACTTGAACTGGACACTTCTGTGGAATGCACATCTGAAAATATGTGAACACATGCATCCAGGGCAGCAGGTCCACCACAGCAACATTAGTAACATAAGTAATTTTCATCAGTCAAACTTATGTGCCCATAGCATTTTTATGAGTGGAATTAAGGCACACTGTCTCAAACACTGTACGTACCAAACATGTACACATGACCGACATATGGGTAGTTCACACACAAGGCACCATGAAGTTGTAGCCAACAATTAATTACATATGAGGGGTAACATATCCACCTAACACTCATCAGCCATCCTCAATCATCCCTGACATTTGTTTGTTCTGTGAAATGTAATGTCCCCAAAGTCAAACAACTACACACATCAAATGAGTCAACACATATTACAAACACATATCATCAATGTTGTACATCACTGATTGCCATCTGATGTAGATACCCATTTGTAACACATTCATACATGAGCATTACGTCAAATGTATTGCACGCCGTTCCTTAAGAAGCACATATATTGTCGTTACAGATCATTCACACACAAAACACACAGGCTATGATTCATACTTTTTTTGTGCCGCATTGCTGTCATTTATTGACGCAAAAGCGGCGCAAACTTACAAAATACAATTGTATTTTGTAAGTTTGTGCCGCTTTTGCATCAGAAAATGAAGGAAATGCGGTGCAAAGAAAGTATAAACCTGGGCCACAGTTGCATGCTCTACCACATGTGGCCAACCACTATACCATACACTGCAGGCCATACCATCCTATCTCCGTCTTGATACAGGGTGCATGCATGTTAAGTAATTGAAAATCACACAAACAGAGTTTGAGTAAAAAATATTGATGCAAATATGTCGAAAAACAAATACTAACTAAACATACATGGGCCCTTAGCTTTAATTCCACCAGCGCAGCACACGCATGCAGATATCCATTAAAATAGAAGTTTTCTGGTAATGAGTGGTATTTGGGGCTTATATTAGTTGGGTTAGTTGGGGTTCGTAATTTGGGTTGTAAGTTTCCTTTTTTCACATTTGCTGGCACTAAACAATTACAATTACCAGCCGTTTCAAGTTGGTGCTAAACCATTTGCAAAACAGGAGGGGTCCCCATGGGATCCCTTACCCTTTGTGAATGCATGACCAAAACATTTTCTGAGCAGGAAGTTGTCCCACTAACCACTGACTGCTTTAAACAAATTATGTGAGTCATAATATTTTGTTTTAATGTTTTCTGTTTACCTCTGATAAAATAAGGCTGTATTTAAACAAAAATATACATCTGTATTTGAAAGCAGTAACAGATACGGTGGTCTGCTGAGCCCAGCAGGCCAGCATTCCTGTGAGTGCTGCCATTCCCGAAGGGTTTGCAAAATGAGACCTACCTCATCACAATTCATTAGGTAGGTCATTTGCTGCCCCATTTGTGATTTGCAAACAGTGTCATTGACAGTGTTGGACCTCAGATCCTCCTACTTGCAAATTGCGAGTTGCTAAGTCTCGCAATGTGTGACTCACAAAACCTGATCTTGGTACATGTGGCCCCGAGTAACACATTTCAGGTGCAATGAAAACACCTGTGCACATGCATTCTGCCAATGATGATCACCATCAGCATACCACATTTCACTGTATTGAGACAGCAAAGAGGGCTATCCATGTTTAGCGTTACATTGTCATCATTACACACACATGATCCCTGCCATCATGTTGGCAAAGGGGGCATGTACGGCTTAGGGGACACTGCCAATTGGGCATTTGTTACCACATACAACTATGCCACATCTGTTGTGTACCACTGAATGCATGATAATTGCTGACTGAAAATTGATTCACATGTCCATCAAACAGTAACTCAGTGCCCTTTGATGCACAAGCCACAATACCTGAGTCACTTGTATTGCAGTGAACCAGGGAAGTGCCATTGAAATTGTCACCCAATTACAAATCATGACATGAAGTACCATCTGAAATGGATTAGCCACAAATATTTGTAGTCAGGTTTAGCACCACATGATTGTTAGGCCCAGTGCATGTGTGCGGATGTGTGTCTATCACTCACTGGAGTGTCAGTGTCAATGTGAGTTTGCAGTGGTATGTCTGTTGGAGTGTCTACATGCAGGATCAGCAGCTCACTCATATAAAATGTTACACACTGTGATATGTTGTCCACTCATTTCTACAGCGATCTGACATTGAGCATATATTTCCTTTCCCTGTCTTACAGGTGGACCGGACTCCTATACCATTGGGGAAGTGGCTTGATTTCAGGACCCAGAAGTATCCAGTAAGAGTGATAATGTCTGTCCTGTGTAGTGATTGCAGCTGTTGTGTAAGTGACTCTTGTGTGTTGCACTCATTACAAGATATGATGAGCTGGCACGTAATCTGATATATCACTTGACTGGATGTTGATATAGTATTCCATGCAAGGCTTCAACATTCACAGGCAGAGAGTCATATCTTGGGAGTCTAGTGCTGTGCAACAGGCAGCAGCATGTGAACAAGGTGATTAGTAGCCACATGTAGGCCCACATGTGACTTGGAAGTGCTCCAGTGTCAGAATATTGTCACCGAGTCATACCCTGATTTTCACAAGACAGTGATGCATCAGTTTTCTGCACAAAATTGTGCTTCCTTGTATTGTAATGTACATGTAAGACTGTATGGGTAACTGTCCCACAGCATCTAGACCCATAAGTTGTTCTCCATTCAAGTGACAGGTATGTGGTATGTAATAGGTGTGCATGCAGGTCAAGGCCAGACGTCTGCTGGCATCAATGTGTATGATTTTAAAATTGTGTTGTCAGATCAGGTGTTAATGGTTGTCCAAAAATGGACACATGAATGTAGATGTGATTGACCTATGGATACCTCATTCCTAGGTGGCAGCCCTTTTCACATGTGTTCCACTCACTATATCCATGTACAAGCATGGCTTTGTGGTTGTCCTCGACAGTTGTGATGATGTATTGCATGCCCATCCCCCCCCGAGGCACAGGGGTGGGTGAAGAACATATATGTAGGTAGATGTGATGGTCACAGTGTAGATGACAGTCATCTCATTCAGGCATGCATGTATCCCAAACAACACTGACCCCTTATGATTAGCAACTGCATACCATCCTGCCAGTTACATCTACAAATCACTGGTCTTGGGTGCCTTGAAGTTGACTCAGATGATATAGATTAGTGAGACTGGCCCATGTGAAGTACTTGCTGCATTTGTAATGTGACACATTGCACTACATCAGTGCACAAATCACTTTATTTGGTACACCTCTTGTGCTTCGCTGTGCTGTTAAATACTTGATGGGTAGGCAGCATTGCCATTTAATTTGTCAGGGACATTATAACATCTATACTGTGATTTGGACTACATATGCAAATTTAGGGAGAGATTATCATCTGTACATGCATCACACAATGATGACACTGATGGTTGCCCTTCTAATTTTTACAGCTGCCAACATAAATGTAGCGGAGATCAGGTATTTCGAGACTGGCTCCCTGAGGATGGCAAGACACTATCAGAGAGGAGAGCCACAGGAGAATAGCGGGCTTTCAGCCAAGGGGGACCAGTATTGGCCACAATGGTTGGGGCCACCACAACTGCACCCAGTAGCACAGCGGCCACCATCACATCATCCCCACCTGCTGCATCATCAACCTCGGGACCAACAACCACTACACCTGCTGCACCTTCCACTTCAGCACCACTGACCACCACACCTGAGGGAGCAACAACCTCTGCAACACAGACCACCACATCTGCTGCATTGGACATGATCGCCATTTCCCAGCTCCAGAGGAACATTCAAAAAGTTTTGAAAAAGCTTAACACTCTACAGGGGAATGTGGACAAAAAAAAACCAGAGGCTCAAATCTATAAAGAAGACTCTGAGGAGGGCAAACCTCTGAACTCCTGCCTCCCCTCACCTCTAATTCCGTCCCCTCCCTCCTCATTCCTTATCCAGTTTTTCAGTGTGTTTAGGAGGTTTAGTGATAGGTTAGATTAGGGAAGTAGTTTAGATAGGATAAGTAGATGGGGGTTTCATATAATTACATGTTAGTGTGTGGGTGGGTGGGGGTTAATGTTGGGTCTTTTGTGTATTTTAATTAAAAAAAGAAAAACAAAATATAAAATGTGTAAAAAATACAAAAATATATATATTTGTTTAGTATTAGGTAGTATCTGTTTAGGTTAGTATATGTTGTCCTACATGTGTCTCGGCATATAACGGCGGTGGGGGGCAAATGCTTAGAGTGTGTTGTTAGATGTGGTAAGTAATCTTAGCATCGGGTAGTTAGGGCCAGTTGTGGGTAATGTATAGTTAGGATAGATTAGGTTAGTATAGGTGTGTTACATAGTTTTAAGCTCTATTTTGTACATAGTTATTAAAGATTTAGGTACTCCCTTACTGCATGTGTCATATGCTTGGGGCGCAGGGTCTTTGTGTGAGTGTACAGTGCCAATTGTCTATTGGCCTGTGTATTCCATCCTGCATCTGCATCCCTCTCTTGACATGTTAATTCCCACTTCCAACTGAGCTGTCACATTGGCACCTACAACACATCTAAATCTCTATGCATCTGCCATCCATTGTACCCACCACTCAACGTAACTATTGTTCCCATGTATTGGACAACTAGGTGTGGTTTTAAAGATGTCATAGTTTGGGTCCTGTGTCTGAATGTTGAGCACTGTGGGACGTCTGCCTGCAGCCTGATGTTCATGTGAACACTGCTAAACAGAGTAGCGTCAATTTCAGATGAGGTCAAGCATATAAAATTCACGCCTATGTGTTTTAATTGTACTCCAGCTGACGTTATTGGCCAAACACTCTTACACAGCCATTCCTGCTGTATGTTGTGGGTGAGAGCAAAGCAAATGTCACATACACAATGACTTTCTTGTAGGGGATGTGGCCAGCATTGAGTTTCATCTTCTAGATACCTTGGCCCAGAAATATACTATTATTGCGCTGCATTTGCCTAATTTTTTGATGCCAAAGCAGCGCAAACTTACAAAATACAATGATTATTTGCAGGTTTGTGCTGCTTTTGCTTACAAAATGAAACAAATGCAGAACTGAATAATTAGGATTCATGGCCCTTGTGTGTTAGTATTTGCCCACATTATTTCTGCACTCTGGTATTGTCACTCTGTGACTATAGGCATGTTACATGTGTTACAAATCTCCAGCAAAGTAAATATGTCACATTACAAGAGACACAGTTTTGGGTAGGTGCTGTTTATTTTAAAGTGCTGTAGTGCAATATTTACATAGTCCAGGTTTGTGACCGTAATAGTGTAAAGCATTCTATTGTGATGCAACACAAGTGCAAGGTTGAGGGACATGTCATTGGACATGCTGAGATGAAGTTTAATTCAGTGCAGAGGAACATGAATTGCCAATTGAGTAGTGAGAGACAATTGCCGTCCATAGTGGTAAGGTTAACAGTGTGTCGGTGAAGAGTGCATGTCACCAACTGTAGCAACACTGGCATGTTATCAAGCACAAGACAAAGGAAAATCAGTGCCCATGTGGAATGGGCTGGTGCTACCGAGTACTCCTACGGGTGAATACGGTCTGTTCCACATCTTCATCCTCTGATGTGTGTGTCATCTTCTCTGCCCTTGTTGGTGGTGGTGGTGGGTTTGAAGGGGCAACACACACTTCAGTGGTTTGAGAAGTGGACTCCTAATTCCCGGCAGCTGCCATCTGTGGAACTACATATGGCATAATGGCAGCAAGGAGGAGCTGCTGATTATTGAGTATGGCAGCAACATCCCTCTGGTAGGCAACCATGTCTGCCCTGAGGGAGGCCAGTTCCCAGTGTATGGTGTCCAGCTTGTTGTCAGGCATGCAGCTGCAAGATTGGGAGGGCAGGTGTTGTGAAAACTCCCTCACATCAGTGGTGAGGTCCCTCACACACTGTTGGACTCCTTGCAGTAGGTATTGTGTGACTTGTATGGCTGCTGACTGTTCTGCGGACATCATCATGTACATGCGCATCCCTTCAAGGCTGGCTGCCATAGTTTGCATCCCCACCCGCACCTCCTTGGCCAGCTCCTGCTGTACTCCCACTACTGTCCTCTCAAAGGTGGTCCCTGTGTCATCAGAGTCCTCAGCTGTGTTTGAGCTGGCAGATTGTACTACTGGGGTGGTGGGTGGCTCCTCTCAGATGGCTGCTACCTGAATGCTCCTCCTTGCGACAGGAGGTGGTGTCTGGAGGGTTCCCAGAACATCTTGGAGGGTTTCCTGGCTGATAGCTGTCAGCCTGTCATTCAGGTCATCAGGGTAGTCCAGGACAGGCAGATCGACAGGAGAGCCATCGTCCTCTGCAATTAGATATTGTACAATTAGTGTGTCTGTGTTGTGCTAGTTGTAATGTGACATCACTGACTTCCTATTGGTAGGGCATTGTCATATTGGTTCCCATGCATAAATGTTTGCAGTCTCTCAGCCCTATGCCCCACCTGCATGTCACATGTAGTGTGGGCAGTTTGGGCAATTGTCTGCGTCACATCTTTATGTTATGAGAGAAAGGGATCCATATTTACAAGGCACTGAAAAGCCACGCCATGTAGCTTTTTATGGCATTGTAAATGTGGGATGGCACGCTGCGCCATCGCAGTGAAAAAAAAATGACACTTCTGGGGTACAGTGTGCCACTATGGCCTAGTAAATGAGGCCCTCAAAGATTTTTTTTAAACTTGAACCTTAATTATTTTATGGATGCATTGCATTACATTATTTTGCTTTGAAGTACTTTGGTCTAATATTTGTGAAACTTTTATACCATTGTATGTATTCATTTGTTTCAACTGTTTTATGGACCATGAATCTAAAAAAAACAGATTTGCTTGCATGAAAAACAAATATAAGAGTGCTTTACTACTAGGGCACGTAAAACTTGAAGGTACATGCCCAACTTTTTAAATTCACTGCATCTTGCTCTGTGGGCTGTTTAGGGCCCAAACCTAGGGGTGACTTATATGTATTAAAAAGAAAAGTTTAGACCTGGCAAAATGTTTTTTTTGCCAGGTACACACAAAGGCTGCAATGACCTGAGATATATAAAAATGCTACTTAAGAGGGTGTCATAATCACTGCTGCAGGCCCACTTGTAGCATTTAATTTGCAGGCCCTGGGTATATGGTATACCACTCTGCAAGTGACTTAGAAGTAAATTAAATATGTGAAACAGGTGTAAGCCAATTCTAACCAGTTAGGGAGGGAATACAAGAACAGTACTGCTAGCTAGCACTGACAAAGTGCACAGAGTTCTAATGTTAGAAATGGGGTCTTTGGTTGGCAGTCAGGTTAACCCCTGTCCAAGCAAGGACCCTCACTCTAGTCAGGGTAAAGGAAAATCACCCTTAGTTAACCCCCTCTTCCCCCTTTGGTAGCGTGGCACAAGCAGGCAGGTTTAACTTAGGAAGCAATGTATAAAGTGTTTGAACCAACACACAGTAACTCAGTGAAAACCCTACAAAATGACCCAACAGAGGTTTAGAAAAATAGGTAATATTTAGCTAAAAAAAACAAGACAAAACCACAAAAATCCAACATACACAAGTCAAATAACGAATTTTCAAAATAATAAGGGTCTTAGGCGGTCATTACAACATTGGCGGTAAAAGCCGCTTACCGCCGTGCAGAAGACCGCCAACACACCGCCGCTGCAGCGGAATTCCGCCACAGCTATTATGACCCACATCTCGGAATCTGCCAAAATTCAGACACCCACACAAGTCCGCCACACCAAAGGTCAGTGATAAACTGGCGATAACAAAACCGACACCGTCACGCCAACAGAAATACACCCACACTATCACGACACACGAATCCACGCGGCGGTCTTTCAACTGCAGTATTCCATTGGCGGTACACACCGCCACGCTCAAAATACACACACTCTTACAAAACACAGCCACATTGGACAATTCGAAATACACACACCTGATACACATACACACCCCACTCCCACACACCCATTACAATATAAAACATACACCCACATCACCCACAAACCCCTACGACAAATTTACCGAGAGAAGGCCAGAGAGAAACACCACCAGCAAGAACAACAGCATCCACAGGCACACAGCACCATCACCCACACAACTTCCACGCACCTCACACAACACACCACTACATATCACCACACATCACTACACACTCCACCCCACACATCACCCACACCACCCCATGGCATGGCAAAGACACCCCAGGTTCTCGGAGGAGGAGCTCAGGGTCATGGTGGAGGAAATCGTCCTGGTAGAACCACAGCTATTCGGATCACAGGTGCAGCACACCTCCATTGCAAGGAAGATGGAGCTATGGCGAAGAATAGTGCACAGGGTCAATGCAGTGGGACAACACCCAAGAAATCAGGAGGACATCAGGAAGAGGAGGAACGACCTACGGGGAAGGTGCGTTCTGTGGTCTCAAGACACCACCAGGCTGTTCAGCGGACTGGCGGCGGACCCCCACCTCCTCCCCTACAACTAACAACATGGGAGGAGCAGGTCTTCACGATTCTGCATCCTGAGGGCCTCGCAGGAGTAGGTGGAAGAATGAACTCTGGTAAGTCAAAGCTTTACTATTACATCCCCACCCTTCATGCATGCTATCACGTACCCTCACCCTCACCCCCAGCACCCCTACTCCTCACAAATGTCCCAACATCACAAACCACAAATCCCAACACCAAGCCCTGCATGCAACAACAAAGCATGGACACACATCACCAAAGCATGCCCACTGCACATACCCATACACCCCCCTAAACCATAATCATACAAGCTCCCACACAGGAATGCAAGCACTGGGGTACACGGTCACCCACCCATTGCACACCATTACACACACAGATTTAATAAACATCCTTTTATACCCCTGCAGGACCCCTACCCAACGTCACCGGACAGGAGGGTCCACACATGTCAACACCGCCAACAGAAGAGGCCCACAGTGATGACAGCACCTCTATCCAACTGGATCTAGATGACCAGCCCGGACCATCGGGGACCTCTGGACAGTCGGTTCCCCTCACACAGGCACAGGCCACCACAGACCTTCCCCCCTCTGGAAACACCAGCACAGCACCCACTCAGCAGGCCCATACCTCCGTCCCCAGGACACGTCAATCAGCTGTGTGTCCACCACTATAGGAAACCCAGGATAACCCACCACCCCAACAACAATAGGGACCTGGGGGCAGTGGCAATGGGCACACGGTCCAGGGGATGGAGGCCCAGGAACACAGGGGAACTGGGAGGGCTGTCGTGTGACAGGGGGCGGACAGGCCAAGGGAACCCACTCTCCACGAGGCCCTCTACTCCATCATGGGAGCCTACCACCACTCCCAGGAGACGATGGCAATGGTACTGGCCAAGTTTCAGGAGATCCAGCGCATGCAGGAGGAACAGTATATGGGCTTCAGGGAGGAACTCAGAACCATCAGCTCCACCCTGGGCACCATTGTAGGGGTGCTGAAGGAAGTACTCAACACCAGGAGGGACACTGTGGCACTACAAGGGGCCCCTGACACTAGTATGGACAATGAACTGCCCACAACCTCCGCCGGCGCTAGTGGACAGGACGCCCCGTTACAGGACCACCACACCAGCACCCCACCCCCTGCAGAGGGAGAACCACACCGCAAACGGTCCCGGAGATCCAGGAACAAGACAGAGCACGATGCCAAGACCCCCGCCAAGAAATGAGACAACCCTGATTGTCATCCTACTGTCCCACTTTGTCACCCTGTCCATAATTAAACTGCCCCAGCTCCACTTCCTATGCCCATATGGGCAATGCACCTGTGAGACTAATAGACTGGACTCTGTCATGGACACTCCTCCGCCATCACCCCTCACCATTTCACTACATCCTTCAATTTTGAGCATTTAAATAAACACACCTAAAGCACAAAATGATCTGAAGTCTGTCTGTGATTTCGAAATAGTGTATTAGCAATTACAGTGACAAAATGTTTTTTTAAAATAGTAATGTCAACATACCTATGTCACACAGCTCTAGTCCATGAGGAATCTAAGCAGATATTACATAGTGGGACCCAAATCTTTGAAACCGTAAGGGAAAATGACAACTCAGTGACCACACACTGTGTGAAAATGACAGACAGTAGAGAGGTAGTAGTGTTAAAGTACATGAAGTAGGCAGGTTTGTATTCATACCTGTGTCTCACTGGAAATATTGCTAGATCACTGAGTCCTTGTTGTGCATGTCTTCTTCCTCTGCTTCCTCCTCATCACTGTCCACAGGCTCCAGAACTGCAATAACACCTCCATCTGGACCATCCTCCTGCAGAAAAGGCACCTATCGTCGCAAAGCCAAGTTGTGTAGCATACAGCAGGCCACGATGATCTGGCACACCTTCTTTGGTGAGTAGAATAGGGATCCACCTGTCATATGGAGGCACCTGACCCTGGCCTTCAGGAGGCTGAAGGTCCGCTCGATCACACTCCTAGTTCGCCCATGTGCCTCATTGTAGCGTTCCTCTGCCCTTGTCCTGGGATTCCTCACTGGGGTCAGTAGCCATGACAGGTTGGGGTAACCAGAGTCACCTGCAAATGGCGAGGGACAAGTATTAGACACACACTAACCTGGAGGGATAATCCCAGATCCAGACAACCATTCCCACTGACTTGCTTCCAGGTGCTCACCTAATAGCCACACACGGTACCTCTGGAGTTGACCCATCACATAAGGGATGCTGCTATTCTGCAGGATGTAGACGTCATGCACTGAGCCAGGGAATATGGCATTCACATGGGAGATGTACTGGTCTGCCAAACATACCATCTGTACATTCATAGAATTATAACTCTTCCGGTTTCTGTACACTTGTTCACTCCTGTGGGGGGGGACCAAAGCCACATATGTCCCATCAATGGCACCTATGATGTTGGGGATATGTCCCTGGGCATAGAAATCCCCTTTCACTGTAGGCAAATCCTCCACCTGAGGGAAAACGATGTAGCTCCACATGTGTAGGGCAGACAACACTCTGGACAACATGTTTTCAGAACATAGGCTGGGACATCCCTGATGCAATGGCCACTGTTGTTTGAAAAGACCCACTTGCAAGGAAATGGAGCACTGACAGCACCTGCACTTGAGGGGGGATTCCTGTGGAATGGCGGATTGCTGACATCAGGTCTGGCTCCAACTGGGTACACAGTTCCTGGATTGAGGCATGGTCAAGCCTGTAGGTGATTATCAAATGTCACTCCTCCATTGTCGGCAGGTCCACCAACGGTGGGTACACCGAAGGATGCCGCCATCTCCTCACATGTCCCAGCGGACGGTGCCTATGAAGGACAACAGCAAGCACAGAGTCAAACAACTCAGAGGTACGTACCCACAGTTTACCCTGAACACCAATCATACACAAAGGGTGGCCTGTATATGTGTTGAGTCTAGGCCTCGGTATGTGTGACGCAGTTGAAAATGAAGCCATGTGGGCCCCTGAAATGGTGGCTGCCTGACCTCTGAAGTGGGACAATGGGAGGTAACTGCGCTGGCATTGTACACCGTCGCAGTAGGCGGTCGAAGACCGCGGCGCAATGCTGCATTGGTTAACATTGGACTCTATGGGTCCCAGGTGCCAATGACGATGTACGCTGGCGGTGACGGTACGCACCGCCGTGGACATGACCGCCATTTTCTATCTGTTCAATCACTCGATACCTGATCTTCGACAGGAGAGGACCTACACTGCAAGTGCTGCTGTGACCTCGGTCTGGAAGAGACAATGGCTCGAGTGTCTGGGAAAGGGCCCCTGCCTTCACATTGGAGGAGTTGGAGAAACTCGTGGATGGGGACCTCCCCGAGTACACGCTACTCTACGGTACTCCAGACAAACAGGTAACTACACTGGGAGCATGATGTATGGGCTATGCCTGTGTGGAGAGGGCTGGATGTAAGAAGGAAGGGGGCAGAGTGCTGCGTGCGTGAAAGACGGTGAATGCATGTGCCACATGGCAAGGGAAGGGATGGGGGCCACTCACTTTGACGGTGCAGTTGGTAATGACTTCTCTTCTTCCCCTGTACATTTCATGTACGTCAGCACCCACCAGAAGAAAGATATTTGGCGTGCCATCGCCAAGGGCGTGCAGACCCTGGGGGTCTACCACAGACGGAGCACCCACTGCCGTAAAAGATGGGAGGACATTCGCCGCTGAAGCAAGAAGATGGCGAAGGCTCAGCTGCGGATGGCCTCCCAACGTGGGAGGGGTGCCCGTCGCACCATGACCCCCCTGATCTTCAGGATCCTGGTGGTGGCCTACCCGGAGTTGGATGGGCACTTGAGGGCATCACAGCAGACACAAGGGTGTGAGTACACTCTCATTCTGCTGAATTTGCACGCAGTGGAGTTGTCTGGGTGGGGGAGGAGGGCTGTGGGTTTCCCTAGGCCAGGGCGAGTTCTGTAGGCTAGGCCCCTCCGTAAGGTAGGCCCTGTGGCACCCCACCCCACCTCTGTAGAGTGGCAAGCACAGCTATTCATGCCCCTGTGTCATCTATGTGTGCAGATGTCGTCCATAGCCTTGTAGGCCATTTCCCAGGAATTGAACTGTGGAGCCCAAGAGCGCGGCGTAGTGCAGGGGGCTTCTGTGTCTGTCTTGTCCGCCAACGGTAGCGGTAATCCATTCACTCAACATGTCTTTCTTCTGTCTCCCCTCCTCTTTTTGTGGTCTTCCTGTTCTTGTGTGCATTAGCATCATCAGGCGGAGGAGCAGTGGCGCCTGAGCACGAGGGAGCTGCATCCCACATGGCCCTGGAGGGTGAGACTACAGACTCGGAATTCACCATGGGGCGGAGGGCGAGGGGAGCTCCACGGCGGGGACAGGAGCTGACACCAGCGACACGGACTCGTCCTCTGATGGGAGCTCCCTTGTGGTGGCAGCAACATCTGTGCCCCCCGCATCTACAGGTACAGCCGCCACCCCCCCTACCAGCACCGCCCTCCCAGCAGCCCCTCAGCCTTCGCCCCATGCCCGCTGCGCCCTAGGTACCTCAGGCCCTGCTCCAGTCACCCCTGCTGCCCTCAGTGAGGAGACCATTGACCTCCTCAGGTCCCTCACTGTTGGGTAGTCTACCATTTTGACTGCCATCCAGGGTGTAGAAAGGCAGTTGCAACAAACTAATGCATTCCCTGAGGGCATTCATTCTGGTCAGGCGGCCCTTCACCGTGCTTTCCAAACTCTGGCCTCAGCACTGATGGCAGCCATTGTCCCCGTCTCTAGCCTACCACTTCCAACTTCCTCCACCCAGACCCAATCCCCTGTACCTCTGCCTATCTCAAGCACACCATCAGACCAGCCTGCACACACCTCACCACATAAGGGAAGCTCAGGCAAACATAAGCACCACACATCACACAGGCACTCACGCAACAACACACACATGCAGACACACCAACATCTACTGCCTCCACTGTGTCCCCCTCGTCGTCGTCTCCCTCCTCCCTCCCAGACTGAGGTACTGGGTTTTTCAGAACCGGTACTGATCCGGTAACCCAGCGGTGCCAGGGTACACCCAAAGACCTCGGGTACTTTCCTGATTCAGACCACAGAAACTCAGAGTCTTCTAGGTGAAGTCAAAGATCGAATTTATTGGCTGCAACCAAGTGACAAGCGTCCTAGAAGTACAACAGCATGGTTTGTATGTTCTCAGGAGACTGTGTTTCAATGCAAAGTCAGGTTTCCTTATATACAGTTTTTTAAGCTTCAGGCAAACATTCTTGACATTTTGGTTGGTCATTCACATGTTTTCACTACAAAGGAAAAAGCAGTGTCATGATGAAACCTCATATTTCATGTCATCCAACCCATAATAAATTACCCGGCAAGGCCTAGTATTTTACATCAGATAAGTGTGGACTCCCAATAAAAACAGGCACCTCCCCCTCGTAAAGTAAGAAGAAGAAAAGAGCAGGTGCAGGTGTGAGCAAGATTAGGCAGGGTGTGTGAGCGATAATAAGGGTTTTATGGCATGGTGTGCCTTGATGCTATCTGATTCGGCCACTGGGAGAGGGACTGACCAAACAGGTTTGGCCTGAGGCAATGGTTCCAGCTTGCCCAGGTCAGAGAAAAGTCAATCAAGGTGTACGTGTCCTTGGAATCAAATCTGACTGTATTATAAGCCTATGTGAGGGCAACTTTTAAAAATGGCTGCCGTGTATAAAATGGGAGCCACGAGTGCAGGACGAAAATGGCAATTTCGAGGTGAAAACGCTGCTGGAATTGAGCGAAAATGCTCATGCTTAGTGTACTAGTCATTATCGGTCTTTTGATACTAAAATCGTACTGCTGTGGCAAAGTAAATTACATGGGTCCAGAATTTTTAGAACCACAAACCCTCCTTTTGCCCTTACATAGGCAATAAACCTATTCTCATGCTAATCTGAGTCCAGCTCTATGTTTATAAGGCCATGAAGATGTTGCTGGAGCAAAATTCTAGTACTTGGTAACTCTCTCTGGACAGGTCTCCTCGAACATGAAGTAGCACAAAAGGCCACATATGGCAGGACAAAATAAGGAATACCTCTATCTGCAGTAGGTGGCATAAGATAAACACTCCCAACAATAAGTGATGTTCACTACTAACTAGTGTTGATGCAGAAGCTGTACAAAAGAATTGCTTACGAATTCTGATCTTCTAACCTGCTCATGTTCAGGAAAAGGGTGAAAAGAGTGCAAAGAAACAATAGTAGGAAAAGACATAGGTTGGAAAGTGGGTGCAGAAGTCAATTGAGTAGAGAAAAACAATCCCACCCATAAATGACAACGTCATGTTTAAAAGACACTAGAAAACACGTTATTAAGAACATATAGACAACGGGAGAAAGTAGTGACCACTATTACAAATGAAATAATAATTTTTCACAACCCCAACCAAAAAGCAAATCCTAAAATTATCTAGTAACATTTTTAGGGCTCCTCTGCATTTCAGTAATTTTGGTATGTTCAGGTGGAACAGTGATGACTCTCATCAATGCTCTAAGGTGAAAAGGGGGTACTCTTTCCACAGAAAATGGACTTTATTCTGCTTTTACTAAACAGAATAGTACTTTAAAACAATGCCAGTAAAACAATCAGAGGGTCATTCTGACCCTGGCGGCCGGTGGCCGCCAGGGCCACCGACCACGGGAGCACCGCCGACAGGCTGGCGGTGCTCCAATGAGCATTCTGACCGCGGCGGTTCAGCCGCGGTCAGAAGCGGAAAGTCAGCGGTCTCCCGCTGACTTTCCGCTGCTCTTTGGAATCCTCCATGGCTGCGGAGCGCGCTCCGCAGCCATGAGGATTCTGACCCCCCCTACCGCCATCCAGTTCATGGCGGGAAAGCCGCCATGAACAGGATGGCGGTAGGGGGGGGTCGCGGGGCCCCTGGGGGCCCCTGCCGTGCCCATGCCAATTGCATGGGCACGGCAGGGGCCCCCGTAAGAGGGCCCCGAAAAGTATTTCAGTGTCTGCCTTGCAGACACTGAAATACGCGACGGGTGCCACTGCACCCGTCGCACCTTCCCACTCCGCCGGCTCGATTACGAGCCGGCATCCTCGTGGGAAGGTCGTTTTCCCCTGGGCTGGCGGGCGGTTTTACTGGAACCGCCCGCCAGCCCAGGGGAAAACTCGTAATACCCGCCGCGGTCTTTTGACCGCGGCGCGGTAATTTGGAGGGCGGGATCCTGGCTGGCGGCCTCCGCCGCCCGCCAGGGTCATAATGAGGCCCTCAGTCTCCTAACACCTAGTCTATACAATCACACGGAAACCTCTTGTGAAACCAACTATGCCCAGAGTCTGTTCAAAAAGCCTCTCTGGCAGGCTTCTATTGTCCATCAAATTTTCTTTTGTTGTTTTCTTTCGCATGGGCCTCTCAATTCAGGCCTCTTCGTGAGAAAAGTACTGCTTAGTTGGAGTGCCCTCCTGGCAAACACCCACAGCTCACTCGAAAGTCTCAATGTCTTAAAGCAATGCACCAGTGTCTCTCCTCTGTGGCAGACACTACAAACAATGTGCTCTTCATTGATCAAGGGCACAAATCATCTTGTGCAGATCCAAGCACCATTAATTGGGAAATAGCTCAAGCTCAGCAGCAGTTTCAGACTCCAACACTCATTATTTAGTGTCAGAGGACGCTCAAGCTGCTCTTTCATGGGCACCACAATATAGTGCCTTTTTCCAAACTTGAAATCTCCGGTGCACTGCCCTTCTTCCGTTGGAGCAAAGAAAAAGGGGGTGTGTGGCCAAAACTCAGGCCAAGGGGCTCAAGGGATTGCACACTGTCAGAGGTTACCAGCACATGACAGGTAGAGAAATGAAACCTCAAAACAGCTCTGCCATCAACAACAGGAATCCTTCTCTTTAGCTCTTTTACACTGAAACTTTGGTTTTGTGATGTCCAACGCCGTCTGATGGAGCAAGTACGATACCATGCGCTGGCGATCGCTGTCCAGCTTTGCTACTTTCGGGGTGCTGAGACTGTAGGGCCAAGACGTCCGTCTTTCATCTGTAGCTGTCACTGATGGGAATTAGGCTTAAATCAATGTCCTGCAGGTTATTATGACTTGATACCCGCAGAATCTAGTGACGTAGGAAATGTGCCACAGTTGTTAGTTCCCTTCAATTTAGTACAAAAACAGTTCATGGTTTTTAACAAGGGGACTGCAAGCAGGTGGTCTGCAATCTTCAAAGGAGTAGCCATACACCATGGGCATAAAATACAAAGACAAAGGCAGAAGGGCAAAACAGGGTCTCTAGCATCTTTAATTGGGTTCTCTCCATTATTCTCTGCCATCTATAGCTACATGAGAATTCTATCTGAATGGATTTCCTCACACAGTGGCATTGTCTAATGGGGTAAACACATATTTGCCTCAATGATTAAGTCTAGGTGTTCCTCCTTACCTTAGAACATCTCAATAGAGAAATCACATGATACTGATTATCAGGGACATGTAGAAACCTTCCTTTAAAAACTGTGCATCAGGTGCACTATGCAATACACAGGCTAATAGTCAAATGTGCAAACAAAAAGACAAGAACTAGAGGGTCCTGATATTTGCATGATTAGGACACATCTGATCCCACCAAAAATTAAAGTAGCAGGAACAGAAGGGAACCGAAAACCAAATTAAAATAGACATTGAAAATTCGTCATGTTCAAAAAGGTAAACATAAGATATCTCCTATTGAGATGGAAAACTTGTCTTACTATAATATTGAGTCAGTTAACCAGTCTATCGCTACTCTGACAGTCAGGCTGGAAAACATTGAAGCAGGCCTAAGGCAAATTCTTGAAAACCAGTCTGGTCATACCAAAGGGAATTATACATAACATGGGGGTCCCTGGTACATCACTGCAGTCTGGAAATGTGAACCTGAACAATACATCAATAATAATAAAAAGGTCTGACTGGTGAAAGGAATTTAAAAAAGAGAAATGGGACTAGGACATAGCTAAAATCTCAATAACTAAGCATGATGCGACATTGGTCAGGGGAAGTAACAAAAGAAAAAATCTATAGGAAGAACAAAAAAATTATTTGGGTGATAGTCAGGCATGTGACACAACACCGAGAGTACGGGTGATACACAAAGGCCAAAGTTACACAAATTTTAACTCTACCGTTGGTGACTACACCATATACGGTACTCCTAGCTAATGTTTCAGTTCCTTCTTCAGGAAAAAATGAAAACCTGGTTTTCTTTTAAGGAACAAAAGCCATATGCTACTTAGGAAACAGAACATCATTAACTAATGTAATATAGAAATTAGGCCACCTTGAGTCACAGATCTATAATTTCATCCTTAGGTCCAATCAAGGCTACATAAATGTAGGGCTGCCTGTTCCTTTAAGGGAAGGGGCAGTAACGTGATTAACTGCAGGTGACACACTTTAATCCTGTATATCTCTTTTTATTTTCCTTCAATACCATTATAGCCAAATAGACATGCACTGGTGAAGTGTTGTCTTTTATGTTCACAGCATGAAATATCATTATCTGTGGAATTTAGTAACCAGAACAAGTTCAACCAACTGTTGCGTAGCGATGGGCATCGTCATGACCATCCCCTCACAACACAGGGGAGCTTGTAATAGTATCAAAAGCAGCAACAAACATGCAAAAAAAAACAAATAAAAAATAATAAAAACGCACAAAATGTCAAGCCATCAGATATACTTGCTGTGTATCAAGCACAAAAAGCATAGACAAAACAATAGCATGTGTGAATAAGCGGTGACACACAACACCATGTCATGTACTTTATGCATAAACCTGCAGCCCAAAACCCAATATTTGGGCCTGTTTAATTTGTCAGGTTTAAAATCCTTACCCTCCTTTTGACAGTAGATCACCAGGCAATGGAAATCTGCTGTCAAATATAACTTTACTGTTTCTCTTCTAACATACAGGACCAGCAAGAACAATTCATGATAGGACCAAATACATGAAAATAAATTTCCATTACTTAACTGTTTCCCTCTTGTCAGTTACTTCGCAACATCAAGCCACTTTAGTTTTACCTTTCTAAAAGTAAAAATTGTTACACTGACACTCCATATTAATTTGGCACCTACAATTTCCACTGTGAAAAATAAGTCTTAATTGGCAAATCGTTCTCATTAAGGCATGTAGCCTTCAAAATTTTAGAAAAGGGCTGCATCTTCTTTTCTGTCTAAGACTTAATGCAACACTTCGTTTTCTGTCAAATAAAAGCAACTAGCAGGCATCATTTTATTTTTTTAGAGCGGAGACACAAATGTATCAGTTCTGCAGAGCATTTAACATGATGTTGGGACTTTCGAAGAAACCCCTTTTTTTAATATTTTCCCTTTGGAATTAAGTTCTTTAATTGTATTGATGTTCTTCTGGAGAAACCAGAAATCCCACTTTTAGAAGCCCGTAGGGTCATTCTGCATTTCACAGAGACAAGGCCCTAATTTAAAAGGTCACAAGTGTCAACATGACAGCCTCCTCCATTGTTTATGGGAAAACTAAAGATAGCATCTCAGCATCGTGACTTGAGCCAGCCTCTGTAGCTCTCCTAGCTTCTGCCACTCTGAATCTGTCAAAGACAGTAGGCCTTCCTGTTTTCCTTCTAACCTGCAATAATTCACTCACTTTAAAAAAAAAAAAAAAATCCTTTTTAGGCCCTAAAAAAATAATCTCTATTTCCAGATTATTAAACTACATTTACTGTGAATAATTCACAAACCTTAATAACACACATACCAGTTGTTAGAATAAATGTTTGTTGCAATCCCATGCAATGGTACATATTTCATCAACCTCGAATGAATGAACGTCTCAGTAGGCCCAGCTGAAGTTAGAACCTTCAACCTTGATATTAAAACAAGCCTTTGTACTGGCACATTGACTCATTGAATCATAAGAAGGCACAACCTGCAAATATATATCAAACCTAAATGTATGCATTTACTGAAGCCTGAGACACTTTAAAAACGTACTCTGAATGAAAGAAAATGCAGTTTAAACAGTGCTTTTGCCCAAAATCGGCTTTGATATTTTAGGCATTAAAAAATAAATATCCTACAATTTTCTTGCATAATATGCATTACCAGAATGTCTATTACACAATCCATGAGTCAGCCATTGAAAATATTAACTTATACTTTATAGAAATGAGCTTGTTTGCTCCTGCGCCAAGGGAAAATTGCACATACAAATGTCATTTTAGCGGGTCAACATAACTTAAATTAAATTTTAATGGTAGGAGGTCATAGTATAGGTATTAAGCTTTATAAATATTAAAAAACGATTTTGAAAGGCACTTATTTTTTAAATAATTTTTCCATAATTAATAATTTTCTTTAAAAAAAAAAAAAAAAAATATTCTTTTTTTTGTGATAATTCTACATATAAAAGCAAGCTGCATCCCTTGCCTATTATTTGGGATACATTAACTCACAAGCCTAAGCGCATAAGCCTAACTTGAAATGCGTCACATTTTTGCGCCACTTTCATTTAAAAGGAAGGTTATGCAAAATTCCACCCGTGTTTAACTGGGAAAGTGCTGGCTGAATTGAACATTCCTATCAAATATACTGCAGCTGAAAAGTTTGCCTGTGAACATCTAATACAATGCATCTAAGAAAAATGCTGTAAATGTATTTTTTTTTGTTGCAAAAATAGATAATTTCGTTTTTTTTTTGGGGCCCTATTTATATCTATTGAATGTGTTTTCTAATTTATTAAGTATTTAATGGCAGTTTTGTATATGTGCACAATTGCTCATTCTATAAATTAAAGAGCAACATATAGCTATGTTAGCACATCACATGGTTCATTTCTGGATTTTTTCTAAGTTTCTACTTAATATTAATTAACCAACATTTTACTTAACAAACTGTAAACATCAAGAAGACCCACAAACACACATTGAGCTCATTTCAGATATAAACAGAAAACACTCAGTACACACAATACAGCGCGCTTTAGCCATTTTTCATAAATAGCGCCGTCGCAATTTACTTACAGAACCGTTTGCAGATCCTAGTTGTAAGTCATATTTACAAGAGAAAAGAAAACTTTTCTCAATAGTGTTCCAAAAAACTGCAAAAACAGCCTCACAGACATTTATTTCCAAGAATAGCGGACCCATACTTTATTAAACGTGATGGGGCCCAATCCGTGCTTCACATATAGTTCATAGGTTGGAGTTCTAATCGAAGGAACCGGACATGAGTCCTCCAACCGGGAGTCCCTTTTACAACCAAGACAAAACAAATTTCCAAGTCTGCTAAGACCAGGCATCTTCGCTCACTAGTCTAGCTTCAAACTTCAAAGGATTATCGTTTACGATAGTCTCGTGAATATACGAGTCCTTCGGCTTTGGTACTTGCAAGTTCCAAATCAAAGTGATCCCAAAGGGATACCAAACCTAATGTCCAACTTAAGGACCAAACCAAGTGTCCAACTAAGGACTGGGAGACGCTCCACTTCTACTTAACTGAAAATATCGATGACGTCACCAGAAGACTCGTCTTATCGTTTCGCTCTACCAAACATCAAGGGTCCAAATCAGGGCGATAGCCAGGGCAGCAGTCCTTCGTAGCCGTTGGGAAGCGGGGAACCTCGCAGCAAAGACTTTCGGACCACGTCGACATGCAGGGGTCGATGAAGTGGCGGCCTTCCTCCAGAATTTTCACACGAAGCTCCCCACGGACCTCAGGCTTGGACCGGTACCGCTGGTATCGCCCCACGTTGGGTGCCAACTGAGGTACTGGGTTTTTCAGAACCGGTACTGATCCGGTAACCCAGCGGTGCCAGGGTACACCCAAAGACCTCGGGTACTTTCCTGATTCAGACCACAGAAACTCAGGCCCGTATTTATACTTTTTGACGCTAAACTGCGCTAACGCAGTTTAGCGTCAAAAAGTTTTGCGCCGGCTAACGCCATTCTGAAGCGCCATGCGGGCGCCGTATTTATTGAATGGCGTTAGCCGGCGCTAACAGACCGGCGCTGCCTGGTGTGCGTGGAAAAAAACCACGTACACCAGGCAGCGCCGGCTTTGGGGAAAATGGCGTTAGGGCGTCTTAAAATGGTGCAAGTCAGGTTGACGCCAAAAAATCGCCTCCACCCGATTTGCGCCATTTTTAACGACGCCCAGACGCCATTTACATGACTCCTGTCTTAGTAAAGACAGGAGTCATGCCCCCTTGCCAATGTCCATGCCCAGGGGACTTATGTCCCCTGGGCATGGTCATTGGGTATTGAGGCATGTAGGGGGGCACAAATCAGGCCCCCCTATGCCAAAAAAAAATATAATAAAATTAAAAAATTATACTTACCTGAACTTACCTGAATGTCCCTGGGATGGGTCCCTCCATCCTTGGGTGTCCTCCTGGGGTGGGCAAGGGTGGCAGGGGGGGTCCCTGGGGGCATGGGAGGGCAGCTGTGGGCTCATTTTGAGCCCACAGGTCCCTTAACGCCTGCCCTGACCCAGGCGCTAAAATCCGGCGCAAATGCGGGGTTTTTTGCCCCGCCTACTCCCGGGCCCGGGAGTAAAAATACGACGCATTTGCGTCGCAGTCATTTTTTTAGACGGGAACGCCTACCTTGCATCTCATTAACGCAAGGAAGGCATTCACGCAAAAAAATGACGCTCTTTCCTCATACTTTGGCGCTAGACGCGTCTAACGCCAAAGTATAAATATGGCGTTAGTTTTGCGCCGAATTTGCGTCGAAAAAAATGACGCAAATTCGGCGCAAACGGAGTATAAATATGCCCCTCAGAGTCTTCTAGGTGAAGTCAAAGATCGAATTTATTGGCTGCAACCAAGTGACAAGCGTCCTAGAAGTACAACAGCACGGTTTGTATGTTCTCAGGAGACTGTGTTTCAATGCAAAGTCAGGTTTCCTTATATACAGTTTTTTAAGCTTCAGGCAAACATTCTTGACATTTTGGTTGGTCATTCACATGTTTTCACTACAAAGGAAAAAACAGTGTCATGATGAAACCTCATATTTCATGTCATCCAACCCATAATAAATTACCCGGCAAGGCCTAGTATTTTACATCAGATAAGTGTGGACCCCCAATAAAAACGGGCACCTCCCCCTCGTAAAGTAAGAAGAAGAAAAGAGCAGGTGCAGGTGTGAGCAAGATTAGGCAGGGTGTGTGAGCGATAATAAGGGTTTTATGGCATGGTGTGCCTTGATGCTATCTGATTCGGCCACTGGGAGAGGGACTGACCAAACAGGTTTGGCCTGAGGCAATGGTTCCAGCTTGCCCAGGTCAGAGAAAAGTCAATCAAGGTGTACGTGTCCTTGGAATCAAATCTGACTGTATTATAAGCCTATGTGAGGGCAACTTTTAAAAATGGCTGCCGTGTATAAAATGGGAGCCATGAGTGCAGGACGAAAATGGTGATTTCGAGGTGAAAACGCTGCTGGAATTGAGCGAAAATGCTCATGCTTAGTGTACTAGTCATTATCGGTCTTTTGATACTAAAATCGTACTGCTGTGGCAAAGTAAATTACATGGGTCCAGAATTTTTAGAACCACAAGTCTCGTCTACACTCACACCTGCATGCACTACCTCTACAGCCACTACGTCCCTCACCAGCACACCCACCAGCACACCCCGCTCATGTGCACTCACCACCCCACTACCATTCACACATCCCCTGTGTCCTCTCCCAGTGTGTCTGTGACGCCCCCTCCCAAGATACACAAACGCAGGCACACACCCACCCAACAGCCATCCACCAAACAACAGCCTCCAGCACATGCACCTGCACCCAAAGTCACCAAACGTACACCTCCTACTACTACCACCTCTTCCTCCACTCCCAAACCCCCTCCAGCTACCCATCCCAGTGTGTCCAAAAGATTTTTCCTGCTCAGCCTTGACCTTTTTCCCACACCTCCCCCACCCAGTCCATCTCATAGTTCCCGAAGTAGCACCTCAGCCACAACATCTCCGGGACCAGTGGTGCCTGTAGTCACAGGTATGTGGAGTGCACCGGCCACCAGGACAGCCAGTGTGGCACGGAGCCACAGCACAGCCAGACCCCCACCTGTGAAGCATCAGAAGTTGGCCAGTGCCCGGCGGGAGAGGGGGAAGACTCCAGCCACCAAAGTTGCTCCCACGGGTCCCGGTGGGAGTGTGGAGTCAGCTGTGACACCTTCCAAGGTAGGGAAGGGCCACAAGAAACCCGGCAAGACTGGGAAGGGCTGCACGGCGGAGAAGACCGCCATCATCCCGCTGCCCAGGAGGCCAAAGCCAGCCCCAGCCCAGCTGCCCAGGAGGCCACCGCCAGCCCCAGCCAGCTGCCCAGGAGGCCACCGCCAGCCCCAGCCCAGCTGCCCAGGAGGCCACCGCAAGCCCCACCCCAGCTGCCCAGGAGGCAACCGCCAGCCCCAGCCCAGCTGATCCATGAAGGACCGCCAGCACAAGCCCCCCTGGGCCGTGAAGGACCGCCAGCACAAGCCCCGCTGGGCCGTGAAGGACCGCCAGCACAAGCCCCACCGGGCCGTGAAGGACCGCCAGCACAAGCCCCGCTGGGCCATGAAGGACCGCCAGCACAAGCCCTGCTGGGCCATGAAGGAGCGCCAACTCAAGCACCGCTGAACAGGGCACTGCCAAATCAAGCACCGCTGAACAGGGCACCGTCAACTCAAGCACCGCTGAACAGGCCACCGCCAAATCAAGCACCGCTGAACAGGGCACTGCCTACTCAAGCACCGCTGAACAGGGCACCGCCAACTGAAGCACCGCTGAACAGGGCATTGCCAACTCAAGCACCGCTGAACAGGGCACCGCCAACTGAAGCACCGCTGAACAGGGCACCGCCTACTCAAGCACCGCTGAACAGGGCACCGCCAACTCAAGCACCGCTGAACAGGGCACCGCCAACTCAAGCACCGCTGAACAGGGCACCGCCTACTCAAGCACCGCTGAACAGGGCACTGCCAACTCAAGCACCGCTGAACAGGGCACCGCCAACTCAAGCACCGCTGAACAGGGCATGGCCAACTCAAGCACCGCTGAAGAGGGCACTGCCTACTCAAGCTCTGCTGAACAGGGCACCGCCAACTCAAGCACCGCTGAACAGGGCACCGCCAACTCAAGCACCGCTGAACAGGGCACCGCCAACTCAAGCACCGCTGAACAGTGCACCGCCAAATCAAGCACCGCTAGACCATGAGCGGCAGGGGCACTGACGCAACTGGGTCAGTCACGGGGTGAGTGATGCACTCTGGGCACCAGTCCCCCTCCAGAACCAGTGGAGACATTCATCCACTACCTCTGTCCTTCACAGGATGAAACACTCTGGGCCCCCGTCCCCCTCCAGAACAAGTGGAGACATCCATCCACTACCTCTGTCCTTCACAGGATGAAGCACTCTGGGCACCATGCCCCCTCCAGAACCAGTGGAGACTGTTATCCACTTGTGAGACTGTGGCTTTGCACTCCCCAGGATTGAACAGTGGGCAAGCCACCCACTGTAGAGACTTGAGGGACTGTGACATTGCACTCCCCCAGGATTGAACAGTGGGCAAACCACCTACTGTAGAGACTTTAGAGACTGTGGCCCTCATTCTGACCTTGGCGGGCGGCGGAGGCCGGCCGCCAAAGTCCCGCCGTCAGGTTACCGTTCCGCGGTCGAAAGACCGCGGCGGTAATTCTGACTTTCCCGCTGGGCTGGCGGGCGGTCTCGTTCAGACCGCCAGCCAGCCCAGCGGGAAAGAGGCTTCCACGATGAAGCCGGCTCGGAATCGAGCCGGCGGAGTGGAAGCTGTGCGACGGGTGCAGTTGCACCCGTCGCGTATTTCACTGTCTGCGCAGCAGACAGTGAAATACATGTAGGGGCCCTCTTACGGGGGCCCCTGCAATGCCCATGCCAGTGGCATGGGCACTGCAGGGGCCCCCAGGGGCCCCGCGACCCCCCCTACCGCCATCCGGATCTCGGCGGTCCGACCGCCGGGATCTGGATGGCGGTAGGGGGGGTCAGAATCCCCGCGGCGGTGCAGCAAGCTGCGCCGCCGCGGAGGATTCAATGGGGCCGCGGTACACTGGCGGGACCCCGCCAGTGGTGCCGGTCCGACCGCGGCTTTACCGCCGCGGTCGGAATCCCCATTGAAGCACCGCCGGCTTGTCGGCGGTGCTCCCGCGGTCCTCCGCCCTGGCGGTCAAAGACCGCCAGGGTCAGAATGAGGGCCTGTGGCTTTTCACTCCCAAGGATGTTACAGTGGGCAACCCACCCACTGTATAGACTTGAGTGACTGTGTCTTTGCACTCCCCAGGATGGAACAGTGGGCATGTGGCCCCATCGTGGATTTGGCGTCGTGCACTCAAGTGGCTGAGGTGGCCCGCCTTTCCCTCCCCCTGAGGTGCCTGTTTTGTTGCTCTCTGATGCCCCTGCAGTGTTCTCTCCGTCATGGTCGGGGATCTTGTGTGGGCCTTGCACATACTGTGTGGTCCCAGTGTTCCACGGACTTTCTTTGTGCAGTACCTGGACTTCTATGCCTGGTATATATTTTGTACATGTTGTATATATATATATATATTTCTGCCTACTTGTTTGTAACATATTCCGATGGTTACACTCATTTTCTTTGGTCTTTGCATTCTTCCGAGGGGGTTTGGGGTGTGTAACTGTGATGTATTGATATGCATTAGTGTGTGTGTTGTAGTGGGTGAGGGTGGGGATGTTGCGTGTGTGTGTCCCTGTTTTTTGCCTCCCCCTCCCCTGTGTCGTAGGTGCAGTACTCACCGTGGTCTTCGCCGCCGGCGTTCGTGCTCCTAGTAGAGGAGCAGGAAGACTATCGCAGGTAGGATATGGAGTTCCGGTTCCATGGTGTCCTCGTTCCTCGTGGAATGTGTAGAGGTGAGCGTTTTCCCTTCGAAATTCCTATTTCTGCCGTGTTTTTATCCGTGGTGTATCCGCCCCGGAAAAGGTTCCAGATTTGCCTGTCATAATAGTGTGGGCGGTACATTGTCTCCCGCCTGTCTGTTGCCGGTGACCGCCGCGCTGTTTGTTTGTACCGCCGTGGCGGTCTGAGTGTTAAAGTGGCTGTCTTTGTTGGTGGTTTCCGCCACGGTCGTAATTGCAATTTTTTTACCGCCACTTTAACACCGTCCGCCAGGGTTGTAATGACCACCTTAATCCTTAGAAAACAGGGAGACTACTGTTATTTCACAAAAGTACACCGGTAGCGTCAATATAAAGCCACACGGGCGAGTATGTGTTGAAAAAGGCAAGCGATGCATTGATTTCTCACTCGCCGGCGAGACCGTGTGTCATTCCTCCTCCGGTCGGGTCGTTTCTTCTCTCCCACAAGAGAGCGATGTATCGATCCAGACAGGCACCTCGAGTCTGGGCAGGTTTTGGGTTAATTTTCTGCACCCAGCGATGTTGCGTCGAAAATCCAGTTGCATGGGGTTTACGTTGTTATCAACCTCCATTAGCAGGTGTTGTGCTTCATTTCTCCAGCTGCGTTGCATTGATCTTCCAGCCGCGATGAAGGTGGAGCATTGATTTCAGCCACGAAGCAGGCGGTGCGTCATTTATCAACAGCGTCACCGAAGGTGCGTCAACATTTTCCCCGCACAGCGGTCTGTGTGTGGATTTTCAGCTCTTATCTGCCAACTTCACCATTCAAGGGCCCACAAACTGGATAAGTCACCACTTGGCAGTGCAGGGGTCTCAGCAGAGAGTTCGGGTGCTAGCAGGGGGAGTCTTTGATGGCCCTGAGACTTCAACAACAGGAGGCAAGCTCACTTCAAGCCCTTGGAGATTCTTCTCAAGCATGAATGCTGAACAAAGTCCAGTCTTTGTCCCCTTTCACAGGCAGAAGCAGAAACTGCAGGATAGCCCAACAGAGCACAGTCACAGGCAGTGGCAGCACTTCTCCTCAGCTCTTCTCATTGGCAGAAGTTCCTCTTGATTCCAGAAGTGATCTAATTTTCAGGGGGTTTGGGGGCTCTTCTTATATCTCTTTCTGCCTTTGAAGTGGGCCTACCTCAAAGAGAAGTCTCTGTTGTCTCAAGATCCTAACTTGCCCAGGCTAGGCCCCAGACACACACCAGGGGGTTGGTGACCGCATTGTGTGAGGGCCAGCACAACCCTTTCACGTACGAATGACCACTCCTCCCCTCCCTCCTAGCAGAGATGGCTCATCAGGATATGCACGCTACACCTGATCTCCCTTTTGTGTCACTGTCTAGAGAGAGGTTCAAACAGCCCAACTATCAAACTGACCAAGACAGGGAATCCACAAACAAGCAGAGTCACAGAATGGTCTAAGCAAGAAAATGCCTACTTCAAAAAATGGCATTTTCAAACAAACAATATAAAAACCAACTTTACTAAAAGATCTATTTTTAAATTGTAAGCTCAGAGACCCTAAGCTCCATATTTCTATCTGCTCCCAAGAGGAATCTTCACTTTAATAATAAAGGCAGCCCCCATGTTAGCTATGAGAGAGATATGCCTTGCAATGGTGAAAAACGAATTTGGCAGTATTTCCCTGTCAGGACATGTAAAACACATAATTACGTGTTCCACCTTTAACATACACTGCACCCTGCCCATGGGGCTACGTAGGGCCTACCTTAGGTGTGCCTCACATGTATAAAAAGGGAAGGTTTAGGCCTGGCAAGTGGGTACACTTGCCAAGTTTAATTGGCAGTTTAAAACTGCACACACAGACACTGCAGTTGCAGGTCTGAGCCATGTTTACAGGGCTACTTATGTGGGTGGCAAAACCAGTGCTGCAGGCCCACCAGTAGCATTTGATTTACAGGCCTTGGGCCCCTCTAGTGCACTGTATTAGGGATTTTCTAATAAATCAAATATGCCAACCATGAAAGCCAATTTAGCACAGGATAGCAGTGGTAAAGTGCCCAGAGTAACAAAAACAGAGTCCAGCACACATAAAAAACCTGGGAAACATAGTCAAAAGGATAGGGGAGACCATGGCAAGGATGCCAAGTCTAACATCTAAGGCCAACAAAAATGAATCTAGCAAAAATAGGACAAGTGAAGGGAAAATGTTTGGCAAAACCCCTACATAGAGGGCTAAGTCCAACAACTCTATAATGTATGCAATTTCCCTAAGCTTTGATGGTTTGGAAATATCATATAAAATCTAGCCACCTACCCCAATATACTGTACGTTCTTTCCCCAATATGTGTAGGATTAGAGTTAGAATAGTAAATATGATACATCAATATGTATACTTGCTCCATTTTTTGTTGAATTGGAGGTAAAATCGGAAATTTGAGGACTCTCCTTGCCAATTTATATGCTCTTTAGCCATGTCTTTTGAATTTCGTTTAGTGTACATATGACCCCTAATACACTAATACACACTTTTCCCAATGTTTGTTGATTTGGATTTAGAATAGTAAATATGGGCCACATGTATGAAACATTTTGGCTTTGTTTCAATGTACATTGGTCTAGGAGGTTTTTTGTGTTGTATACATTATATATATTTTTATTGTATTGCTAGGTTTAAACTGTTGTGGGTTGGGGATGGTGAAATGTTGCAATTCTCATGTCATCACGGAAAACAGTAGAATCTTTGGCAGTTTCTTTTTTTGTGTTTCCCTTAAAGATGTTTGGGAGATTTCATTTCTAGTTTTTTTAATACAATTTCTTTCTATAATTTAGTTTGCTTTACTTTTGTTTTAATCTGTTTTTTTTAGTTGTATAAGGAACGCTTCAGATTTCATATGGAACCTCCTTTTTGGGTTTTGCATTTTTGATAGTTATTCACATGTGGATTTTCTACTGTGGAGGAGGACTTTTTTGATGGGATAATCTACAGTTTTGAAATTGTGAGTATTTATGTTATTACTCCTACTTGTGAATGCAGTAGCTATTTAAATTGTGTTTCGTAATTAAAGTGATACATTGAGTATGTTTAATGCACTGCTATTGAAATATGTGTCTATTATATGATGTAAATAATGTTTTCTAACTAATATAAGTATCTATGTCAATGTTAAGAAATCTTTTGTTGTGCTTAGTTAGTTGTTCTTTTTTAAATTATCCTCATAAGAGAGGCCAATTTGTGTACCTGTTTGGTGGTACTGTGCCTGAGAAAATGGAGATAACACCAGTTCACACAGCCTTCAAGTAGCTGTCTTGCAGCTATAGTGAAGCTACGTTGCTCCCTAAGAAGTATTACGATTTTCTCTCTTCTAAAACACCTGTGATTCCACTTATATAGTCTCTCAACATTATTATGAAACAAACAGGCCTAATGGTCTGTGATTTAATTTATCCTGCACATTTATTTAAATATATTCTACTTTGTAAATCATGCTGTTGAGTAAATACATAGGAGCTATTGATGCATTATGAGCCTCTATCAAAGCACTGCAGAAGAAATACCAGCAATTAAATAATGGGCAAAGCCAGGAATTTATAAATGATAATGTGCATTCAAATAAATTAATAAATGAATGCAATGAGGAGCTCAAAAACAAGAAAGGACACAAAGCACATGACAATGCTGTCTCCGTGGCAGAATGGCAGTTTTCACTGAAGTTTCCTGGATGTTTTGTACCTCCTTTATCTCTACATCACCATCTACTGGTTCCACAGACTTCTCTGCAGGCCTACTTCTACATGGTTCTTCAGACACTTGGGTACATATTTGCAAGTCCCATGCCCCACTTTTGCATTACTTTTTTTGATGTTCTGGCGCCGCAGAGACCCATTATCTATGAGGTCACGCAAGGCCACTTTCCCTCAGTCTCCAGGGACAAAATCAGGGCTTCAATGGGTCAGGGGGATCCTCTAGTGAGGCTTCCTCTCCCCACTCGTCCTTCAAAGCACTGGTGAGGGGTCCGGTGGGACGTGAGCCTCCGATGAAGCTTCCTCACCCCAGCCCTCCCACGAGGAGGGAAGCCTGGCCAGGCCACAGCGGTTATTGGCCCTAAGTGAGGGCCTTCCGGGGCTCTGGGGATGCTCCTCAGAGTGCACTTCACCCCAGAGGCACCGCTAGGAGCGCACTCGCTCAAAATGTCCAATTTTCATGCTCCAGGGGTACCAAACAGTGCAAGTCACTCACTCTTATGGAAAACACCCCACCCGGGCTGCGGTGGGGATTCCCAGCACATCAACATGCTTACGAGCGCTAATGGGCACCAATAAGAGCTCTCATCGAGGCACAATTGATTTAAAAGACAAGGTGCTTTCAGGGTGCCTCAAGACCAGAAAATCAAGCACTCTCCAGGTACTGTATGATTAAGAAGAAGCACTCCTCATGTGCTTCAGGCAGTTGCAGGGGTCAGGTGCCATAGCACCCAGCCCCAGGGGGACACAACAGAGGTTACACAGGGAGACAAGGTCCAACAGCAGGCAAGCACAAAGGGTTGCAGGCAGTTGGCAGTTCCTCTAAGTGACCAGGGAGGTCACAGGTCAGCACAGCAGCAGGAGTCCAAGGCGGTTACTTAGGAGTCCCTCCAGCAGCATTCTGTGTCCAGTTACAAGTCTGTTCCAGTTCCAAAATGTCTCCAATTGTGGGGAAAAATCCCCTATACTTATACTCAGTTTTACAATGGTTTAACAAAGAAGGGGAGAGGAGGTTCCAACCAGTTACATCTGGTTCTGGGAGTGCCCCCTCTCTCCTCCAGCACAGGCTCCAAACGTCAGTTTGGGGTAAATGAGCCCTTTGTGTGAGGCCAGGGCACAGCCTTTACAGATGCATTTGTGCCCCGCCTCCCCCTTCTCTCAGCCTAGGTAGACCATTCAAAATGCAGATGCACCTCTGTGACACCTCCACCCTCTCTGTGTACAGGCTGTCTGAAAAGTATACACAAAGCCCACCTGTCAATCTGCCCAATCGTGGATTGGAGTCAAGCTGCAAAACACCAGAGTCAAGCACAGAGAAATGCTCACTTTTTAGAAGTGGTATTTCTGTAATGATAATAAAAAATCCACCTACACCAATAAGCAGCATTTTTCACTACCACTACAACCATGCCAATCATGCCTATGCTACCCCTCATAAATTAGACAATACCCCTAGACATAAGGCAGTGGCATTTCCAATGTAATCCTATGAGAAGGCATCACTCACAGCAGTGGGAAACCAAATAGGCTGTTTGTCACTACCAGGACAGGCCAAGCAACCAGGCACATGTCCTACCTTCCACATACATAACACTGTGCCCATAGGCCTAGCTAGGGCCTACCTCAGGGGTGACTTACATGCAGTAAAAGGGGAGTTTCTAGGCCCGGCAAGTACATTTAGATGCCAGGTCCATGTGGAAGTAAACTGTGCACCAGGCCCTGCGCTAGGTTTGAAAGGCTACTTCAGTGGGTGGCATGAGCAGCGCTGCAGGCCACTAGTAGCATGTAATTTATAGGCCCTGGGAATAGAGATAGCACTGTACAAAGGACCTACAGCTAAATTAAATATGCCAATTAGGTATAAGCCAATCATGAGGTTGGACAAGGATGGGGAAATAAACCAGGGCTCTCAATCCTTTCAATAACCTTCCATGAAACAGATTCAAGAGGTTTCTGAAGGGAGCACTTGAGCAACACTTGGCCTATGGATCAATTAGAAATACATCATAAAGATGGCTATGCTGTGGTTAGCAAAAACTAACACTAAATAAACAGTGGTTAACATGATCCACATTGTAGTGAATCCTAGTTTGTTTTAATGGGATACAGGAGTTAGCTTAGCCTGTGGCTTGCAGACTTGTGCCCCTGTCACCCAGTGACTTTTACCCTACTTAGCTTTCTCTGTTTTAGCGCATTTATTTAATTGAAGATGGCTGCCTTGTTTTGGGTCAGGCACTTGTTTTAGTTTTGTGTTATCAGTGTCACCACGCTAAGGCATCAAGATCAAGCAACAAAGAGAAACAAACTGTAGGTGTTCACGTTAGGTACTTTCCCTCTTCATGTTTTCGAGGGAATTGTTCATAATATTTACCGTCCCAAGCACACATTGTCATCTATTGTTTGGTAACAAACCTACGTAAGGGGTCCAAGTAGATCTGTATAAATACTCCTCTCTTTAACAGATAGTCAGAGGGATTCTGACCAGATGCCATCGCTGCTATCTATGCTGCACGTCGCCTTGAGGCTAATCCAGTCTTCGTGTCCCTATGGAGCCTGAGCTAGAGACCTCATTCCAAGGTAACGAGGGTTGGGGGCTCTTCACGTGGGCATGGCATTGGAAGATTGAGGTTTAACAAACATAGCTCTCTTTTAGGCTATAGGTTAGGTTCACTATGCTAGGGTATTAGGACATATTTCACACTTCATGTTATTTCATGATATTTCAAGATGGTAGGGTTCTTTGTATTAATGACTCTTGTCTTTACCATTCTGTTTCTTGCACTGTTCATTATCCTAATCATTGCAGCCCATGCAACTTATCACAGATTGCAGTTTTGCTAAAATAAAACCTATTGAAAACTCTATTGCATCTTCTTTATTGCCTGTGTGTGTGACTGAGACATGTTGTTAATGTGAGAACGGGGTAATCTCTGTTTAACCACAACGCTCCCTGAGATGTCACACTCTTGAGTTCATGTGTAAAGGCTGCCAAAAATCACCTTTCACTGTTTTGGGTTTTTGGTCAGGTACTGCTTGTGAGTCGGAAGGGTTGGGATGACAGTTGTGTTTTGTTGTAGGATTGGCATGGTCGCCTACAAACATAAGAACTGTCATCCTTAACCCAGCAGTCTTGCCTAGAGCAAGAGTCCAACTACGACACCATTATCTGAAGAAAGACCTTCAGAGAGGATGCTAATGGTGGCCATGGCTATTAGGAAGACAACATGGTCCAAACTTACTCTGTCATGGATCTCAAAGGAGAATGTAGGGCCATTGGGACAGAAATCGGCACAACAAAATCTATAGAAATGGAGAGTGGAAGACTACTCCTGTTCTTTAAAATGTAATGTGTTATGTGCAAAAGGCTCAATCATGTAAGATCCATACCTCAAAGGATGGATTCGTTTTTCTTATTATTGAATGTTTGATTGAACCAGCACTGCAAGAATTTTCTTACAGCTGCAGTTTGCTGAGTTCCCATAGATGAGCACATGTGGCATTATTAGTTCATATAATTCCTTAGGGTTATCCAGGTGCAAAGACATGAAAAAACCCATGTCCTACTCTTAGCATTAAGCACCTGTAAGCAAAGATCCACCTCAGTGTCAGTGGAGTCACAGAAACACTGGAACTGGAGTTTGTAAAAATGGTTTACCTGTGCCTTTCATGTATGTTTCCTTACATAATCGTTCTGGAAGACCCACCGGTCACTGGGATTGAGGGCAGGAGTTAGAGCAGAGAAGATTATGGAAGGGGCAGAACTGAAATTGCCTGTCAACAGAGTCTGTCCCTGAACACTCATTATAAGAGAGAGCTACAAATGGAGCAAGAGAAGATGGTGTGTTCATGCTCCAAACACTACCCTTGCATGGGTGCCGTGAAGATGTGTAACACATGTAGTAACAAAGAAGGCATGTGTGTTAAAGGATGATATAATAATGAATCAAACCCTGGGCATTAGGTGCCAACTACTTTAAAGAACAAAAATACACTATGGCACTCATCATGACAATGGCGGTAAAGAAACGCTTACTGCCACTCTGACAGCAGCCAACATAGAGCTGTGGTGACGAATATCTGTTTGGCATATTACGACACATGTGTGGTAGAAGTCTATCATGGCATCTTAGCATATGGTAGAATGTGAAGGATTCTATTCCTGAGGCAGATGTCACTGATGACATCACACTGGAATGTGGAGTGCTGGGGTTGATTTACTGGAGTCTTGGGAGAGAGATGGATGTTCTGTGATCGCAGGTGGATAGGATGCTCTAAATAAAGAACCTACTTTTCCAATCCGGATTGTGCCCATCTTTACAATTGGCGACGAGGGTCCCTTGGAGTATTCCCTAGTTAACCAATTGTCATCATTAAAAAATTACTTCCCGACACTCGCGCGTGCCGCGCGCTATCCAGGGAAACGACTGCTTTCACACTCCACAGCGTGTGTTCCTATGTAAATGTGCAGCTGACGCATCTATCCAGCGCGTCAACTCCGGCTCGTTTACTCTCGAGGACACCTGGGTCTATCGCGCGTCGATTCAGCAGTTAAATATCAACTTAAATTACACACGCGTCTATTCTGCGCGTTTCCCTTCAAGTGACATTTTGAACTATACGCGCGCCCATGCGCGTCCTGTCTGTATCAAGAGTTATCCTGCAATAAAACGAGCTGCACCTCCGTAAAGACAGATCTTTTCATTAAAAGAGATACAACAACTTCGACATTAACGGAAGTGAAGGTTTTCAACTGAGGATTACTTGTAACACTATGTAAAACATCATACAAAGTTTTCTTTTTCAATTTGTTTATTGAAGGAATTATTATTATGCACAATTACTCCTGTACAAAGTAATATATATATATTTTTTTTGTTTGGTAATTGTGATTTACTGTTTAAACATCAAAGTATATTCAAGGTACTATGCAAAATATTTCTCCTCCTCCTTTTTTTTTAACTATGCCTGGAGAACCACCCATAAAATGGTCAAGATGGAAAAAAACTTTCCTTCATTACTCCAGAGTATGTGGTACAAATTTGACTAACGAAAGGAAAACAGCTTTGCTCGTGCACTGTTTGGGTTGTGAAGGACAAGACATTTTTGAAAATCTGCTAGACCCAGGTGATGAAGGAACAGATCTAAATGAATTTGAAATATGCTTGAAGAAACTAGGGGGCATATTTATACTCTGTTTGCGCCGGAATTGCGTCGGTATTTTTGACGCAATTCCGACGCAAAACTAACTCCATATTTATACTTTGGCATTAGACCCGTCTAGCGCCAAAGACTTGGAGTTTGCGTCATTTTTTAACGTGGACACCTACCTTGCGTTAATGATATGCAAGGTAGGCGTTCCCGTCTAAAAAATGACTCCGAGGCATGTGTGCCGTATTTACACTCCCGGGCAAAAATGACGCCCAGGAGTGGGCGGGTCCAAAAAAATTACTTCCAGCAGTTTTAGCGTTATTTTTTAATGCCTGGTCAGGGCAGGCGTTAAGGGACCTGTGGGCTCGGAAGGAGCCCAGAGGTGCCCTCCCATGCCCCCAGGGACACCCCCTGCCACCCTTGCCCACCCCAGGAGGACACCCAAGGATGGAGGGACCCATCCCAGGGAACTTAAGGTAAGTTCAGGTAAGTATTATTATTATTTTTTTTTGTGGCATAGGGGGGCCTGATTTGTGCCCCCCTACATGCCACTTGGCCCAATGACCATGCCCAGGGGACAGAAGTCCCCTGGGCATGGCCATTGGGCAAGGGGGCATGACTCCTGTCTTTGCTAAGACAGGAGTCATTTCAATGGGGGTTGGGAGTAAAAAAAAATGGCGCTAATCGGGTTGAGGCGAACATTTCGCCTCAGCCTGACTTGCCCCATTTTTTGGCGCCCAAGCTCCATTTTCCCCTACGCCGGCGCTGCCTGGTGTAAGTCATTTTTTTTGACGCACACCAGGCAGCTCCGCCGGCTAACGTCATTCTATAAATACGGCGCCCGCATGGTGCTTTGGAATGGCGTTAGCCGGCGTTAAATTTTTTGACGCACAACTGCGTTGGCGCAGTTGTGCGCCAAAAAGTATAAATACGGCCCTAGATTTACATTTTTTACCCAAGATAAGTACAATTTTAGAACGTTACCATTTCGGTATGAGAGAGCAGAAATCCGGCAAAAGTATTGAAGAATACATTACCGTTCTAAGGAAACTGGCATCAACGTGTAAATTTGGGAGTACTATTGACGAGCGGATCAGAGACCAGTTTATGTTGAGGTGTTCAAGTGACAAAATAAGACAAGAGCTGTGGAGCAAGGATGATCCATCTCTCCATGAAGTCCTTATTTTAGCCAAGAGCATAGAACACACCCTAGCTTGTGTTGAAGAATTAGAGAAGGGACAGAATGTTGGAATAAATACAATTACAAATAGAAAAAAACAAAACCAAAGGAAAGAAGTAGACAATGATAGAGAGGAAGAAAAAACTGATCAAAGTCAGTTAGTCAAATTCAAAGATACTAGGTGTTTTCGTTGTGGGAACAGTGGCCATTATGCGTCATACAGGAGGTGTCCTGCGATCAATATGACTTGCAAACTATGCAACAAAAAGGGACATTTTGCTAAGTGTTGCAAAACTAACAAAACTTTGTCCTCAGTCAAAGTTGTGGAAGATTGCATATTATCAGTTGCTACGTACACTGACCAGAAAAGGCACCCCAAGGATACTGTCACTATTTCAGGTGTTGAAAGTGAAGTACTTTTAGACTCAGGAGCATGGTTGACTTTAATATCCAACATCTTATTTGACAAACAGTTGAATCACAAAGTTAAATTGAAAGACCCTGATGTTGTTCCAGGAGCTTATGGGGGGCAAATTATTGAGATGAGAGCTTATTTTGAGGCTGAAATCTCTTTCAAGTCTAACACTATGGCCCTCATTCTGACCTTGGTGGTCTTTTCGCAAGACCGCCGAGTTACCGCCGCGGTAAAGACCGCCGACCGCGGCGGTATGCCGCTGCGCGTATTCCGACCGCTGGGAGCGTTCCGCCGGAATACCGCCAGCAGCCACACTGGCGGTCGGCGGGAAAGTGGAGACTGGTCAACCTCCACCGCCACGCCAGCAGAACACCGCCCCCAGAATTACGACCCACATTTCTGTGTGGCGGTCTTCTGTTGGCGGTCTTCTGTTGGCGGTCACGTCCCTATGGCTCCCGTCGCCTCCCGGAGGACCAACGCACAAGGTAAGTTGATCGTCCGTGAGGGGAGGGGGTGGGGGGGTGTTGTGTGATGTGTGCGTGCATGGGGGTGTGCGTGTGAGTGTGTAGAGGGGGTGTGTGAGTGCGTGCATGCGGGCGGGGAGTGCTGCTGTGCCTATGGGCAATGTGTGTAGTTCGGCGGGTGCGCATGTCGGCATGTATGTGTGCGGGTATGTGTCCCCGTTGTGTAGGGGGTGTGTATATGTGCATGTTGGGTGTATGTGCATGTCGGGGTGGGGGTGGGGAGGGGGTTCGTACCACCTCTGGGGGGTGGCAGGGGGGTGGAGGGTGTGGGGGGAGGACTCGGGGGGGCAGTGGGGGGTGGGGGAGACCCCTATCAGTGCCAGGGAAGGAATTCTTTGGCCCCGATAGTGCCTACCGCCATGGTTCGCATGGCGGTTCCCGAACGCCAGAAACCGCGGCGGTAAGCAGGGTCATGATACCGTTGGCGGTCTTGGGTCGACCGCCGGACCGGAGTGCGCAGACTCCAGCCCGTCGGTCATGACCGCCGTGGCTGTCGGAGTGGGGAAGTGGCGGTTGGTCGCGGCGGTGACCGCCGCGGTCAGAATGCCATTTTTAATACCGCCGGTCTGTTCGCGGTCCGACCGCCGCCTCTCCGCCGACCGCCAAGGTCAGAATGAGGGCCTATATTTGGAAAAATGTATGTTCCTGTGAAGGCAGATAGTGTTCTGAGGTGGCCACACCAAAAGGAACTGAATATCATTTTGGACCCCAATTCGGCTAAACCTGTCATGCTCAAGGATGATTTTATAGATAGTTTGCAAAACATATGTAAGCTTTCCGTGGAAGATAAAAAGGGAGAAACTTTACCTGATTTTATTAATGAATATAAAGAAGTGTTCAGTGACAAATAAGGTTGTTTGAAAAAATATTCCCATCATATAAGGATAAGAGAAGGATCCATTACTGGGACTGCAAAGGTACGCTCCATTCCTATATCCATGAAGGATGATGTAGAGAGAGAAATACACAGATTGTGTGAAGAAGGAATAATTGAGCCGGTGGAATCTTCGGAATGGATTTCAGTTATTGTTGTTGCACGCAAGCAGTCTGGAGAGATTAGACTATGCGTTGACTTGAGGAATCTTAACAAGTGTGTGGTTAGTAATCAGTTCCCATTACCCAACATAACTGAAATGGTCACAATGTTACATGGATCAAAATGTTTCAGCATGTTGGATTTGACTTCGGCGTACCATCAGATTATGCTACATGCTGACTCAAGGGACTACACCATGTTTGTTACTCCTTTTGGAAATTATAGATTTATAATAATGCCTTTTGGGATGGTGTCTGCTGCTGCGGTATTTCAACGCCTGATGTACAATTTGTTCGGCTCAGGACCTGGAGTGAAGTATTTCCAGGACAATATCCTAATACATGGACGAACTGTAAAGGAACATGAAATGAGAGTTAGGAGGGTTTTATCTATATTGAAAAATCATGGTTTAACTCTCAAGTTGGAAAAGTGTTCCTTTTGCAAAACTGAGATTTAGTACTTAGGGCATCAAATTACAGCTGAAGGTTTGTATCCAAAGGAATATTTAGTCAGAAACGTATTGAGTTAGCATGATCCAGAGAAGAAAGAGGAGTTGTTATCTTTTCTTGGAATGGTTGAGTTTCATGCTAAGTTTTTGCCCAATTTAGCTTCGAAGACAATTCATATGCGGAGATTACCAAAAAAGGGAGTTAAGTTTATGTGGGATGACGAGTGCAAAAGAGAATTTGAAGGGATAAAAAGGAACTGTTGACGACTGGGAGCTTCAATTCGTTTGATCCAGATAAGACATGTGTGGTAATGACTGATGCTAGTGTGAGAGGTCTAGGGGCGGTGTTGTTACAGGACATGGGCGACGGTGACCTTAAGCCTATAGTATATAGTTCTAGGACTTTACGTGGAGCTGAAATTAATTACTCTACAATTGAAAAAGAGGCTCTGAGTGTTTTCTGGGCAAATTCAGGAATTTTGTGTGGGGTAGACAATTTCAGATCTTCACGGACCACAAAACCCTTGTGGAAACCTTAATGAAAAAAGGTCTAGATATGATCTCTAGTAGAATCAGTAGATGGGTAGTCAATCTACAGGATTTTTGTTTCAGGATGTTCTATGTTCCAGGATCCAAGAATAAGATTGCTGATTGTTTATCTAGACTGAGTTCTGAAACGGAAGAGGGCTCAGAAAAGAGTGAGGAAACTGAGATTAGTGTATGTAGTGTGACCGAAGGTAGTGTGGAGCAGGATGAATGGTTAAGGGCAGTAGCCGAAGATTCTGTACTACAGCGGGTGAGTGAAGGACTAGTGTTAGACGGGATAAGGAGTTGGGAGGTTATTGGAAGGTGAGAGATGAGTTATCTATAGAAAATGATATTCTTTTGGGTGGTTTGAGATTAATTGTCCCTACTACTTTGAGGGACAAGATTATTGAGTTGGGACATGAAGGACATCAAGGAATGACTAGGACGAAGGCCAGGATTCACCTTAACTATTGGTGGCCAGGTATGGATTTGATGATTGAGAGAATGGTCAGGAATTGTCCTGGTTGCTGTAATAGTGATAAGGTGTATAAGACTAGAGTACCACCAATGTGTATAAGAGACATGCCTGATAAACCTTGGGACGTAGTAGCTGTGGATATTGTTGGACCTATTCATGGGAAAGGGGGTCCAACTACTTATTGGTTTTAGTTGATCAGTTTTCCAGGTGGGCAGAAATAGGAATTTGTAGCAGCATAGAGACTAAGAGAATCATTGAATTTTTCAATGACATTTTCAGCCGTGAGGGTTTTCCAAATACAGTTGTGACAGACAATGGGCAGCAATTTGTTTCTTCAGAAATGGAGGAATATCTTCTGAACAGAGGGATTAAACATAAGAGATTTTCTTTGTATCATCCCGAGGGGAATGGTATCGTGGAAAGGTTCAACAAATGTGTGAAAGAGTCTATAAAATTAGAGAGTACAGCTAATAAGAACTGGAAAGATGGTGTTAAGCATTTCCTTCAATCCTACAGATTCACACCTCACTCTACCACAGGAGAAGTCCCTTTTGAGCTTTTTAGAGGTCGTAAAGCTAACACTCTTTTGGCACCAGGATGGGTGTGTTGGGGGAAGAATGACAGTGTTGCATGGGACACTGTGAGTGGGGGGAATGAGTGTGAAAAAAGTGTATACAAAGAAGGAAGTAATACTTTGATAAGAAGAAAAACACGCTAGACATTGGAGTGAAAGTTGGTGATCGGATTTCAGTCAAAAAACCAACACTGTGTAAAAGTTGAAGTAAGTTCATGGGACCATTTGAAGTAATCAAACTTTTCAGGAATGCTGTCAAAATTAAGGATGGAAGAGTGTGGAATCTAAATCGAGTGGTAATCTCTAAAAAAAAAAACTTCATGATGTAAGGTTGTTTATTAACTTTCTTTTTCTTGTGTTTAATTCTTTTTGTTGTATTTTGTTTTTTTTTATATTTCAGTTTCTTTGAACTTTATAAAGTGGTATCCTATTCTGAAGAGGGAAGGTGTGTGGTAGATGTCTAGCAAAACACAAACGCTGTGGGATAGCGTAACTGTAGATGTCTATCATGGCATCTTAGAATATGGTAGAATGTAAGGGATTCTATTCTTGAGGTAGATGTCACTCATGACATCACATTGGAATGTGTTTACAGGAGACTTGGGAGAGAGATGGATGTTCTGTGATCACGGGTGGATAGGATGCTCTAAATAAAGAACCTACTTTTCAAATCCGGATTGTGCCCATCTTTACAACATACATACCAAACCGACAGGATACAGCCACATATACAAATCTGCCAGCCCAAAGCTCAGAGGTAAACTCTTGGTACCAACACTTATACTGCTACGCCAACAGAACAACGCCCACCACATCAAGTCCCACAAATCACCACAGCGGACATTCAACGGTGGTAAACCATTAGCGGTACACACCTCCGCCCTCAGAATGGACACCCAAATACTAAAATACACAACATTGGCCAATTCACACAATACAAAACTGACACCCATACACCCACCATATCCACCCACTCACACCACTATAAAACACACACCCACATTACTCACAACCCTATATGAATACAAACTATTGCTACCAGACAGACAGTAAGACCATTGCGACAACTACACACACACCCATACATCCCTCATGCACTCCACTACGCACACCCAATCACGCCACTCAATACCCACACATTTACACACACCACACAACACCCAAGGCCCCACAAAGGCACCCCATTTCACAGATGAGGTGTTAAGGGTCATGGTGGAGGAAATAGTTCGGGTACAGCCACAGCTCTTTGGTCAGATGTCCAGCAGATATCCATTGCAAGGAAGATTGAGCTATGGGGGAGAATCGTGGACAAGGTAAATGCCATGGGACAGCATCCAAGAACAAGGGATGACATCAGGAAGAGATGGAACGACCTACGGGGGAAGATGCGTTCTGTGGCAGCAAGGCACCAGCTCGCCATCCAGAGGACTGGCAGTGGACCCCCACCTCCTCCCCAACATCTCACAGTATTGGAGGAGCATGTCTTGGCATTACTGCATCCTGAGGGACTCGCTGGAGTAGCCGGAGGACTGGACACTGGTAAGTCAACATTTACCACTTATCACCCCCAAACCTGCATGCCATCACACCCCCACACCTTCACTCCCATCACTCCACTCAATCCCACATACTGTACCTACAAATGTGACTACCTCCAATGCCCAGCCCTGCATGCCAGACCAATGCATGGATAGCCCTTCTAACCCTCCATGGACACCCATCACCAAAGCATGCAAAGCATAGGGGAAATAACAATTCCACAATACATCACTATACACAATCAAAGGTGGCAAGGCAAAAGCAACCATAGAGGGGAAGATAGGGATGTACAACATATCACAGGCATGAAGCATAATATATCACTTACATCCCCACAGGTGCCCCAAACAATCTCAGTGGAGAGGAGGTGCCATGGCTATCTAGTCCCCCAACAGAAGATGCCCCCAGTGATGAAAGTAACTCTGGACTCCAGGATCTGGATCAACAACCTCACCCATCAGGCACCACTGGACAGTCTGTCACCCCAGCCCACTCCCAGTTCACCACAGAGCCTCCCCCATCAGTTACGAAAATCACAGTACCCACCCAGCGTACCCACACCTCTGCCCCCAGGACACGTCAATCAGCAGTGTGCCCACCAGTCCACACCTCATACCCAAGACAATCAGGGACCTAGGGTCAGTGGAAGCGGGCACACCGTTCAGGGGACAGGGGCACAGGGCAACAGGGACACTGGGAGGACCGCCATGCACCAGGGGGAGGACAGGCCCAGGGAACCGACTCTCCAGGAGGCACTCACCAATGTCCTGGGGGCCTACCAACAATCCCAGGACATGATGGGCCAGATCCTGAATAACATGCAGGAGAACAAGCAGCTGCAGGAGGAACACCATCAGGAGTTCAGGGTGGACTTGCAGGCCCGCAACACCACCATGATCTCCTTAGCAAGGGTGCTGGCAGTCATGGCCAACATCATGAGGGAATGGACTGCACAGCAGTGGGCCCCTACCAGTAGCCAGTCTATTGACCAGCCACCCACTTCTGCTGCAACTAGTGGACATGAGGCTGCACCACAGGACGCACAGGCCACCAGCACCCCTCCCCCTGCAGAAGATGACCCATCACGCAAACATTCCCTGCGGACCAGACAGAAGCCAGAGACACTTGACAAGACCAAGACCACCGCCAGGAAATGAGACTATCCTGATTGTCCCCCTTGTTTCTCACCCTGTCACCTTGTCCACTTTAAACTGCCATTGCTCCCCTTCCTATGGCCCATTGGACACTGGGCCCGTACTACAAACTGACTGGAACAATACCCTGGACCTTCCTCCACCATCACCTTATTCCATTGCACTTTACCCTCAATTTTATACAACTACAATAAACACCCTTGAACACAATTTGAGTAATACTGTTTTATGTGTCTTAAAAGTGCATTTTCGGGAACAGTCACATCGAGTGCAAATTATCTAAAAACTGTGATAGCTAACAAATAATGACCTGGAACAGTCTATAGTGATCAATTCAGAACATTGTTGTCATATCATCAACATCTGGAAAATGAGAAGCCATAGGTGACAATAAGTTGAGATGCAAAAGAAGTGAATGCCATCATGCCAGAGGCACACATATAAATCAATAGTCAGAGTAATGGTCAGTTCCACTGTCTCACCTGTTTGTCATTGGAAGTATTGTCGTATAACTGATGTTCTGTTGTCCTCATCCTCATCCTCTGCCTCCTCATCCTCACTGTCCTCAGGGTCCACTGCTGCCACAAGGTCATCTCCAGTCCCATCCTCCTGCAGAAAAGGCACATGTCTTCTGAGGGCCAGTTTGTGCAATATACAGCATGCCACTACTATCTGGCAAACCTTTCCGGGTGAGTAGCACAGGGATCGACCTGTCAGATGGAAGTACCAGAACCTGGCCTTCAGGAGGCCGAAGGTCCACTCGATTATTCTTCTGGTTCACCCATGTGCCTCATTATAACTTTCCTCAGCCCCTGTCCTGGCATTCCTCACAGGAGTCAGCAGCCACGATAGGTTTGGGCTGCCAGAGTCACTTGCAGGTATTGAGGGACAACATTTAGCCTAACACAATGCTATGGGGATAACACTTGAAGGCATACACTGACATACAGTGATTGGGGGATCTGGCTCACCTATTAGCCACACCCTGTGCCTCTGTAGTTGGGCCATCTTATTTGGGATGCTGCTATTTCTGAGGACAAAGGCGTCATGCACCCACCCAGGATACTTGGCAGTGACGTGAGAGATGTATTGGTCTGCCATGCAAACCATTTGCACATTCAGTGAGTGGAAACTCTTACGATTCCTGAACAGCTGTTATTTCTGGCGGGGGACTAACGCAATATGTGTACCATCAATCGCACAAATTATATTGGGGATATGGCCCATTGCATAGAATCCTGCCTTTAAAGTGGCCACATTTTCCACCTGGGGGAAAGCAATGTAGCTGCATATGTGTTTGACCAGGGCAGACAAGACCCTTGCCAGCACAATAGAAAACATCGGCTGTGACATTTCTGCTGCCAAGCCCACTGTCACTAGGAAAGAACCAGTTGTCAGGAAATGGAGCACTGATAGCACTTGCACAAGAGGGGGGATCCCAGTGGGATGACAGATAGCTGATATCAGGTCAGGCTCCAATTGGGCACACAGCTGTGTGATTGTGTCCCTGTCCAGTCTATAAGTCAGTATAATGTGCCAGTCCTCCAGTGTAGCCAAGTCCACAAGGGATCTGTAAGGGGTCTGTACACAGGGGTTCATCTTCTCCTCCCATTCATTCGCACCGGTAGGTATCTAAAGGACACAAGAGAGAGTAGGCTGTCACAATTTAAACAATGGAACCGCAACCTCAGTGTACATATTGTATTTATGTGATGGGACAGTGGGAATGACAATGTATGTGCAAATATAGGCAGTGATGCAGTAAAGGTTAATCTGATGGTTGTCCATCACGATGACATGGTGATTGCCTGTCCTATATGTAGGGAAAGGTGGAAGTGAGGTAACTCCGCCGACGTTGGGTGTCGTGGTGAAAGGCGGTCTTGTACCACCGTGCAATTCCTCATCGGATAATATGGGGCTCTATGGAGTACAATGGCCAATGGAGATCTGCACTGGCGGTGACGGTGTACATTGGCGCGGATGTGACCGCCATTTTCCAACTGATTCCTCACTTATTTCCTGACCTTTAACAGGAGAACACCTACACTGCGTGTGCTGCTGTGACCTGTGTCTGGAACCTACCATGGCCCATGTGACTAGGGAAAGGGCCCCTGCCTTCAGGAGTTGGAGCAATTGGTGGATGGGGTCCTACCCCAGTACGGACCTCTGTATGGGCCTCCAGACCAACAGATGAGTATACCCTGGGCATGATGCATGTGTGAAGGATGCATGGAGATGTATGTGCAAGCATCATGTCATGGGGGGTGGTGTCATGTGGTGGTGTACATGGTGTGCGTTGGCCAATGTGGGTGCCAATAGTGAAGGAAACAGGATTGGTGGGCCATATGTGTGACAGGCTAGATTGTATGTGTAATGGTATCCTCCCATCTGTACCGCCTCTGCAGGTCAGGGCCCATCAAAAGAAGGGTTTATGGCGTGCCATCGCCAAGGACGTGCAGACCCTGGGGGTCTATGTCAGGCGGAGCACCCAATGTCAGAAATGGTGGGAGGACCTGAGTCGCTGCGGACGGAAGACCGCAGAGGCCCAGCTGGGGATGGCCTCCCAAAGAGGAAGGGGTGCCTGTCAGAACCTGACCCCCTGATGGCCCGCATACTGGCGATGACCTACCCAGAGCTGGATGGGCGCTTGAGGGCATCACAGCAGCCACAAGGGGGTGAGTAGAGTGGCTGTTATAACAATAATTTGTAGGTGGCATAGGATCCGGGTGGTGGGGGTCAGTTAGTAGGTGCTCCTTAATGCCAGACTAGACAGTGCACCATGATCCAGCTCCAAGCTAATGGTTGAAAGGAAAAACAAGGTAACCTAGCTAAGTTGCATTCCATGTCAGAAAGGGCTTTGTGGGTCCCAGGAGGTGTGCAGTTGGCGGTGTATGGCCCTCATCTTGCTGTGGCATCTACCCAAATCAATGGCAGAGCAATGCATAGTGCTCAATCCTGATCCCTGTGTGTGATAGTGCTGTGTATGCCAACTGTGGTGTTGGTGCAGTAATTGACCCAGTGTTCTCTTTCTCTCCCCCCTTTATCTTCTGTCACCCTGTCCTTGTGTGCACTAGCATCATCTGGTGGAGGAACAGGGGCACCTGCAACAGAGGGAACTGCATCCCACAGGACCCAGGAGGCAGAGTCCACTGACGCCGAGGGAACTAGTGGGAAGAGAGCGAGGGGAACACCACGGTGGAGACAGGAGGTGACAACACACACTCAGATACCTCCTCCGATAGAAGCACCCTGGTGGTGGTGGACACCTCTGTGACCACCCCAGCTGCAGGTACAGCTGCCACCACTGTACCAGCACCACCCTCCCAGTAGATTCTCAGCGAGTTGCCCATGCCTGCTCACCCAGGAGGGTGGGCATCTCTTTCGCCCCAGGCACCTCAGGCCCAGCCCCAGCCCCAGCCCCAGTGAGCCCTGCTGCCATGAGTGAGGAGGCCATTGACCTCATGAGATCCATCTCCATAGGGCAGTCAACCATTGTGAATGCCATCCAGGGGCTGGCATCTCAAATGCAGCAATGCAATGCATTCCTGGAGGGCATCCACTGTGGATTGGCGGCCGAACAGAGATTGATTCAGGCTCTGGTCTCCTCTCTAATGTCCCTGTCCCTACCGTCCCCCCTCCAACTGCCACTTCCCAGTCCCAGTCTCCTCAACCCCAACCCATCCTACGCACACATGCAGATGAGCATGCACACAAGACAACACAGTCAAACACATATACCACAGTTCAACACACAAGCACTCACGCAAACACAAGACAATTGCAGACACAACCACATCCACGGCCTCCACTGTCTGTCCCCCCTCCTCCTTAAGGTCACAAACGCAAGCACTCAGACATCCAACAGCCATCCTCCTCACATCAGCACACTCCCCATGCACCTGCACCCAAGTCCAGCAGATGTACTCCTCCAACAGCCACTCCCTCAACCTTCACCCCTATCCAACCTCCCTCTTCCCACACCACCGTCCCTAAAAAGTTTTTCCTTGCCCAACTTAACCTCCTCCTCCCCCTCCCCCTGTCCTGCCTGTAAGAGCAGGGTCCCAACGATCCAGCCCAGCACCTCAGCCAAACAGTCCACTCGGACAGTGGAGGTACCTCCTAGTCGTGGAGGCAAGACAGTGATAGTTCCCACTCCACCAACCAGGAAGGGTAAGGATACCTCAGCCACTGCTATAAAGGGGAAGAAGCCCTTGAAAACTTCCATGAAGGGGAAATAGGCCATACCTCCTGCCATGAAGGGGAAGAAGTCCTCGACTCCTGCCATGAAGGGGAAGAAGCCCTCGACTTCTTGCCATAAAGGGGAAGAAGCCCTCGACTCCTGCCACGAAGGGGAAGAAGCTCTCGACTCCTGCCATGAAGGAGAAGAAGCCCTTGACTCCTGCCATAAAGGGGAAGAAGCCCTCAACAACTGCCATGAAGGGGAAGAAGCCCTCGGCTACAGCAGAGGCTGGCAGGATGACACCACCACCAACAGTGGTCACGGAGTCCTCACCTCCAGCTAAGGCAGTAGAGCCCACTCCTCCTGCAGAGGGTGCATCTTCACCCACTGTGACAGTGCAGCTCTCACCTCCAGCAGAGGCTGCCCAGGAGGCACCTTCACCTTCTGACATAGTGCATCCCTCACCTCCAGATGAGACAGTGCAGCCCTCACCTTTAGCATAGGGTTTGTAGGCTACCCTCATGGTATTGCTGTACAAGGAGCCGCCTCCAGAACCAGAGGGAAAGTTACCCACCTGAGAGACTGTGGCCTTGCACTCCACAGCACAGAGCCCCCTCTAGAACCAGTGGGAAAGTTCCTGAATTTGGCAGAGGTGCCCCCACCCCACTTCCCACTGAGGTGCCTGCCCACTTGCAAAATAATGCCCCTGCAGAGTTCTGTGCTGTTGATGTCAGGAGACATGTTGGTCCCTGGACTGTGCCCTGTGGCCATGTGGGCCCTTTGTACTTTGGACTGGGCATTGGCCCTTTCTGGTCAATTGTACATATCAGGTTCATGTGGTGGCTTTTCCCTTGCTAATACATTTTCAGTACCGTTCCGAAATCTGGTTCTCACTGCCTTGGTCATAATTTGTTGGTAATTACCTTTGGCCTGTTGGCGGTATTTCCACCACTTTATCACTTACCCCCAATGTCATGATGAGGGCCTATGTGTCTCCTACCTGTAGTAAAGCGATCACAACAGTTTCAAAAAATATAAGATAAAATATAAAATAAGGTGAATGGTACTATTGCTTGAAGAAGCATCAGGTATGAGACAAACATGCAGAAGGAAGAACAAACTGGGACATAGAAAAACTTCTCATCATACTTCAAAGCCCCAAGAAAACAAGTGCCAAAAACAAACATGTGGCACTGACTCTGCTGCTGTCACATGTATGTGTTTGCCAAATATAATGGCTTTGGTTTTAGTTGCCCTTAGAGTCAAACCATAGACAATCTCAGCTCGTCACACTCACATGACATGTACACAAGCCTAGTACTGGTTAGCACTGCCATGCACCTCAACAAAGCAAGCAATATACACCTTGAATCAATGTCAGTTTCAGACTACGTTGTACTTAGTGCTCCCTGAGGTAGATGAGGCCCAGAAAAGAGGAATAAGGCTGACACGAACATCCTCTCTATGGACTGAATGAATTCTGTACATTGAAAAAAGAGAAATGAATGTAATGTAAACAGACAAAAAAGTGCAATTTTCAAACTTACAATCTAAAAACCAACTTCACCAAAAGATGTATTTTTAAATTGTGATTTCAGAGACCCCAAATTCCACATGGCTATCCACTCCTAATGGGAAATTACACTTCATGGCGATCCCCCTGTTAACTTGTTGGAGAAATAGGCCTTGTAATAGTGTAAAATGAATTTAGGAGTATTTCACTATCAAGGCATGTAAGACACACCAGTACATTTCCTGCCTTTTAAGTACACTGCATCCTGCCCATGAGGCTGCCTGGGGCCTACCTTAGGGGCAATTTACATGTAGTGAAAGGCAAGGTTTGCACATGGCAAGTGAGTACACTTGCCAGGTCAACCTGGCAGTTTCCAAACTGCCCACACAGACACTGCTTTGGCAGGTAGGTCTGAGACATGTTTACATGCCTACTTGTGGGTGGCACAATCAGTGCTGCAGGCCCCCTAGAAGCATTTGACGAACAGGTCCTTTGCTAGGAACCTACTAATAAATCAAATATACCAATCATGGATAAACCAATCACAAATACACTTTAGACAGAGTGCACTTACGCTTTAGCACTGGTGAGCAGTGGTAAAGTGCCCAGAGTCCTAAAGCCAACAAAACAGGTCAGAAAAAATAGGAGGAAAGATGCAAAAAGTTTGGAGATGACCCTGCAAAAAGGGCCAGGTCTTTCCTAAATAAGATACATAATGAAGGCCTTGCAGGTAAACTTGACTCAATATCTTGCTGTAGTTTTTATACCAGTTAATCTTGATTCATTTATAAGACAACAAGCCAATTGCATATAAAACTGTTACTGCAAACACTTTTAAAATATCATAATATATGTTACTGACATTCATCCAAGTAGAAAAAAACCTGGACCGTGTGACCTCTTGCTTGCAACTAGTCACAGGAAAGTACCAACAGAATTATCACTAACTTCTCCTTGTGCCCATAGTAAGAGAAGCAAAATGCACTTTTTGATTGTGTGTGGAAAATGTGAAGCTTACAGTTTCTTAAATAACTGAAGAATGCTGATCCAAAATTAGAATGCCACTTTTTTTTTGCAATGGTCCAACAAGACTAATCCAATGGCTGAAGAAATCTGACCCAAACCTGGGAAACAAACCTTAGCCTGTGCTATGTGTGAACAGCTTGTTCTCATAGACACTTAACTCCAAGATTCACCATTTAAATATTGCAATAAAATCAATTTAACTCTGATTTCTCATGGCGTACTCAATATCACCATCACATACCATTTTCACCCTGCCTATATCTCAGACAGCATGACTACACCACAACAGTTGTAAATAACTTTGGAATTTAGGCCCAGATTTCAGAAGGGTTAGTGCCTCCTTGTGCAAAGTTACCATCATTGTTTCTTAATCTAATGTGGCTCAACAATGTCAAAATCGACACACCAGATGTACAAAGTGGGACAATGCATGCATTGTGCTACTTTGCAACCCCTTGTGCCACATTATGCCTGCGCCAGGCATTATGGCCCTCATTCTGACCCTGGCGGTCGGCGGAGAGGCGGCGGTCGGACCGCGAACAGACCGGCGGTATTAAAAATGGCATTCTGACCCTGGCGGGAACCGCCAACACAGCCCGCCAACTTAACACTCCGACCGCCACAGCGGTACAAACAAACAGCGCGGCGGTTCCCGCCAACAGCCCGGCGGCAGACAAAGTACCGCCCACCCTATTACGACCCACCAATCTGCCACCTTTTCCGGGGCGGGAGCACCGCCGATAAGAACACGGCGGAAACAGACTACGAACGGGAAAACGCTCACCTCTACGCACTCCACGCGAGATTCCGGCAGTATGGAGCCAGAGTTACAGGTCATCCCCGCACTCCTATTCCTCCTCATATACCAGGAGCACGCCCGGCGGCGCGGAAGACATCGGTGAGTACTGCACCTACGACACAGGGGAGGGAAAAGATTACCGGCACACACCCACCCACCCACACCCACTACAACACACACATCAATGCATTCCCACAGATCACTGTCACAACCCACAAACCACCCCCCTCCGAAATAATGCAAAGACCAAAAGAAGAGATCATAAACGGCCAGATATATTGAAATATGGACACCAGTAATCCAAATAAATAAATAAACTATGTACAAAATATATACAGCTACTAAATGTAGTCCAACCACTGTCCGTGGATCACAGGGGTCCTGTGCAAAGGGGCAAGGCCCAGTCCCACGACAAGAACTCCACGGAGAGAACACTGCAGGGGCATCAGAAAGAAAATAGGACAGGCACCTCAGGGGGAAGGGAAGGGGGGGCACCTCAGCCACTTGAGTACACGACGCCAGATCCACGAGGGGACTCCATGACCACTGGCCCATCCTGGGGAGTGCAAAGCCACAGTCCATACAGTCCATACAGTGGGTGGCCTGCCCACTGGGCCATCCTGGGGAGAGCAAAGCCACAGTCCATACAGTCCATACAGTGGGTGGCCTGCCCACTGGGCCATCCTGGGGAGAGCAAAGCCACAGTCCATACAGTCCATACAGTGGGTGGCCTGCCCACTGGGCCATCCTGGGGAGAGCAAAGCCACAGTCCATACAGTCCATAACAGACCCCACTGGCACTGGAGGAGGCAAGTTGGCCAGAGGACATCCTGCAGCCCTGCCCGAGATAGATCCTGCCCTGCCACGTCTGCCAAAGGGCCAGCGGTTCTTGGCCTGAAGGGCCCAGTTCAGCGGTTCTGGAGACGGCGGGGCCCAGTTCAGCGGTTCTTGCCTTGAAGGGCCCAGTTCAGCGGTTCTTGAGACGGCGGGGCCCAGTTCAGCGGTTCTTGCCTTGAAGGGCCCAGTTCAGCGGTTCTTGAGACGGCGGGGCCCAGTTCAGCGGTTCTTGAGACGGCGGGTCCCAGTTCAGCGGTTCTTGAGATGGCGGGGCCCAGTTCAGCGGTTCTTGAGACGGCGGGTCCCAGTTCAGCGGTTCTTGAGACGGCGGGGCCCAGTTCAGCGGTTCTTGCCTTGAAGGGCCCAGTTCAGCGGTTCTTGCCTTGAAGGGCCCAGTTCAGCGGTTCTTGAGACGGCGGGCCCAGTTCAGCGGTTCTTGCCTTGAAGGGCCCAGTTCAGCGGTTCTTGAGACGGCGGGGCCCAGTTCAGCGGTTCTTGCCTTGAAGGGCCCAGTTCAGCGGTTCTTGAGACGGCGGGGCCCAGTTCAGCGGTTCTTGAGACGGCGGGGCCCAGTTCAGCGGTTCTTGAGACGGCGGGGCCCAGTTCAGCGGTTCTTGAGACGGCGGGGCCCAGTTCAGCGGTTCTTGAGACGGCGGGGCCCAGTTCAGCGGTTCTTGCCTTGAAGGGCCCAGTTCAGCGGTTCTTGAGACGGCGGGGCCCAGTTCAGCGGTTCTTGCCTTGAAGGGCCCAGTTCAGCGGTTCTTGAGACGGCGGGGCCCAGTTCAGCGGTTCTTGAGACGGCGGGGCCCAGTTCAGCGGTTCTTGAGACGGCGGGGCCCAGTTCAGCGGTTCTTGAGACGGCGGGGCCCAGTTCAGCGGTTCTTGAGACGGCGGGGCCCAGTTCAGCGGTTCTTGCCTTGAAGGGCCCAGTTCAGCGGTTCTTGAGACGGCGGGGCCCAGTTCAGCGGTTCTTGAGACGGCGGGGCCCAGTTCAGCGGTTCTTGAGACGGCGGGGCCCAGTTCAGCGGTTCTTGCCTTGAAGGGCCCAGTTCAGCGGTTCTTGAGACGGCGGGGCCCAGTTCAGCGGTTCTTGAGACGGCGGGGCCCAGTTCAGCGGTTCTTGAGACGGCGGGGCCCAGTTCAGCGGTTCTTGAGATGGCGGGGCCCTGTTCAGCGGTTCTTGAGACGGCGGACGGTCTATGGCCAACTGCTAATTGCCTGGTGGTGCCCTCCTGGGCAGCGGGGATGGTGCTCCTTCACTGCCCACCTGGGCTGTGGGTGGTGGGGCCCTCCTGGCCAGCTGGGCTGGGTCCTCCCTGGGCAGCGGCTATGGGGGTGGTGGGCTCTCCCGGGGCAGCTGTGCCGGTTCCTCCCGGGGCAGCGGCTATGGGGGTTGTGGGCTCCTCCTGGGCAGCAGGCCTGCTGCCTGACCTCTCCAACTTGCTGCCCTTGCCCTCCTTAGTCGTCGGCCTGTGGCCCTTGCCTCCCTTTGGAGCTGTGGCTGGTGACTGTCTCTGGGTGGTGTCCGGGGGGGATGTAGAAGGCGGGCTCCTGCGGCGCCCCTTCCGCCTTCTGCTCCTCTTCCCAGGGGGTGGGCTGGCTGTCCCCTTGCTGCTGGGCGAAGATCCAGACATGCGGGCTGGCGGGCTCCAATACCCCTGCACCCTTGTCAAGGGGGCTGCAGGGCTGGTGGTGGCTGAGGTGCTCTTCTTACCCCGACGAGAAGGAGGGGGGGGCTCAGGGTCAGGAAAGAAGTTAGTAGTGGCGAGGAAGAGCTTCTTGGGACAATGGAGAGTGGTAGGTACAGTGGGAATGGGAGTGGAGGGAGAGGATGTGGTTGTAGGTGAGTCACGTTTGCTGTCTTTGGGTGCAGGTGCAGGAGGGATAGGCTGTCGTGAGGTGGATGGCTGTTGGGTGGGTGGGTGGCTGCGTTTGTGTGGTGTGGAAGAGGGGGTGACAGACACAGTGGGAGAGGACACAGGGGACGTGTAAATGGCAGTGGGGGTGGTGACTGCACGTGTGCGGACTGGAGTGGAGGGTGTGCTGGTGATGGAAACACTGGCTGATGGTGAGGTGAATGGAGGTGTGAGTGTAGACGTCACAGGGAGGGAGGAGGGAGACGAGGAGGTGGGGGTCACAGAGGTGGTAGTGACTGTTGGCATGTCTGCATCGGAATGTTGCGTGTGTGAATGTCTGGGTGATCTGTGGTGCTTATGTTTGGATGAGCTTCTCTTGGGTGTTGAGGTGTGTGCAGGCTGGTCTGATGGTGTGGGTGGGACAGGCAGAGGAACAGGAGACTGGGAGGAGGGAGTTAGTAGAGGCAGGCAGGAGACAGGGACAATGGCTGCCGTCAGTGCTGAGGCCAGAGCCTGGAACGATCGCTGATGGGCAGCCTGACCCGAATGAATGCCCTCCAGGTACGCATTGCTGCGATGAACCTCCCTCTCCACCCCCTGGATGGCATTCAAAAGGGTAGTCTGCCCAACAATGAGCGTTCGGAGGAGGTCAATGACCTCCTCACTGAGGGCAGCGGGGGTAACAGGGGCAGGGCCTGAGGTGCCTGGGGCGAAGGAGATGCCCGGCTTCCTGGCAGAGCGGGCACGGGGCGAACGCGGAGGGGCTGCTGGGAGGGCGGAGATGGTGCGCTGGGTGGCGGCTGTACCTGTAATGGCGGGGGGCACGGATGGTGCCACCCCCGCAAGGGAGCCCCCTTCCGAGGACGTGTCCGTGTCGCTGCAGGCTCCAGTCGTCCCCGTCGTGGAGCTCCCCTCGCCCTCCGTCTCACTGGTCCAGTCAGACTCTGTGGCATGGCCCTCCTGGGCCATGTGAGATGCAGCTCCCTCCTGCCCCGATGCCACTTCTCCTCCGCCTGATGATGCTGATGCACACAAGCACAGAAAGACAAACAAAAAGGGGGGGGGAGAGAGAAATAAAGGGATATTGAGTACATGGATCTCCGGTACAGTTAGCGGACATGACAGACACAGATGCCCCCTGCACTAAGTTGCGCACTTGGGGTCCGCTACGCATTCCGTGGAACATGCCCTACACGCCTAGAGTTGTCAACTGCACCCATGGATGACACGGCCCAGGGATGGCTGTACTGACACACTACTGAGGGTGGTGGCTGGGGACACAGGGGCTTACGGGGGTGCCCAGCCTACAGATATCGCCCTGGCCTAGGGGGACCCACAGCCCTCCTCCCCCACCCAGACACCTCCACTGCACGACAACAGAGTAGATGATGCTTGTACTCACCCCCTTGTGTCTGCTGTGCTGCCCTCACGCGCCCATCCAAATCAGGGTAGGCCACCGCCAGGATCCGGAACATCAGGGGGCTCAGTTGACGGCAGGCACCCCGCCTACGTTGGGAGGCCATCCCCAGCAGAGACTCGGCGGTCTTCTTGGTCCCGCGGCGGATGTCCTCCCACCTCTTGCGGCAGTGGGTGCCCCGTCGATGGTGGACCCCCAGGCCCCGGACTTCCTTGGCGATGGCACGCCAAATCCCGATCTTCTCATGGGCGCGGACCTATGTGACACGTACAGGGAGGGAGAAATACCACGTTCAAGTTACTCAGCATTTTCCTTTCCAGTGGCCCAACGCCCCCCATCCCCGCCAGGCCCCCCGCCAGGCCCCCCGCCATGCCCAACATGCCCCCCATCCCCGCCAGGCCCCCCTCCAGCCCCAACATGCACCCCATCCCCGCCAGGCCCCCCGCCAGGCCCCCCGCCATGCCCAACATGCCCCCCATCCCCGCCAGGCCCCCCGCCAGGCCCCCCGCCATGCCCAACATGCCCCCCATCCCCGCCAGGCCCCCGCCAGGCCCCCCGCCATGCCCAACATGCCCCCCATCCCCGCCAGGCCCCCCGCCAGGCCCCCCGCCATGCCCAACATGCCCCCCATCCCCGCCAGGCCCCCCGCCAGGCCCCCCGCCAGCCCCAACATGCACCCCATCCCCGCCAGGCCCCCCTCCAGCCCCAACATGCACCCCATCCCCGCCAGGCCCCCCGCCAGGCCCCCCGCCATGCCCAACATGCCCCCCATCCCCGCCAGGCCCCCCGCCAGGCCCCCCGCCATGCCCAACATGCCCCCCATCCCCGCCAGGCCCCCGCCAGGCCCCCCGCCATGCCCAACATGCCCCCCATCCCCGCCAGGCCCCCGCCAGGCCCCCCGCCATGCCCAACATGCCCCCCATCCCCGCCAGGCCCCCCGCCATGCCCAACATGCCCCCCATCCCCGCCAGGCCCCCCGCCAGGCCCCCCGCCATGCCCAACATGCACCCCATCCCCGCCAGGCCCCCGCCAGCCCCAACATGCCCCCCATCCCCGCCAGGCCCCCAAGCCAGCCAGTGGCCCCAAATCCAGATAGAATTAAACTCACTTGTTGGTCTGGAGGACCGTAGAGTAGCGCATACTGGGGGAGGACCCCATCCACAAGTTTCTCCAACTCCTCTCCAGTGAAGGCAGGGGCCCTTTCCCCAGTCGCAGCAGCCATTGTCCCTTCCAGACCGAGGTCACAGCAACACTTGCAGTATAGGTCCTCTCCTGTGAAAGTTCAAGTCGCAAGTGGATAAGTAGATAGAAAATGGCGGTCACGTCCGCGGCGGTGCGTACCGCGGCGGTGCGTCCCGCCACCGCCGGCGCCCTTCGCCATTGGCTCCTGAAACCCATAGGCTTCAATGTTAACCAATGCGGCTTCGCGCCGCGGTCTTGGCCCGCCGCCCGCCGCGGTGTGCCACGCCAGCGCATTGACCTCACATCCCATTGTCACACTTCACAGGTCAGGCAGCCGCCATTTCCAGGGCCCACATGGCTCAATTTCAACTGCGTCACACAGGCCTAGGCCTTGCATAGCCACTCATACACGCCATTCACTGCATAGAGAATCGTATACTGTGCTAGCTGTGAGTACGTACCTGTGGGTTGCCTGACTGTGTGCTCCATGTTGTCCTTCCTAGGCACCGTCCGCTGGGTTGGGCGAGGAGACGGATGAATCCTCCCGTGTACCGACCGCTGGTGGACCTGTCGACAATGGAAGAACGCCACATTATCCTGACCTACCGTCTTAACCGTGCCACTATCCATGAACTGTGTGCCCGGCTGGAGCCCGACCTGATGTCCCCCATCCGCCAACCCACAGGGATTCCCCCTCTGGTGCAGGTCATGTCAGTACTCCATTTCTTGGCAAGTGGGTCATTTCAGACAACCGTGGGAATTGCTTCTGGGATGTCTCAGCCCATGTTTTCAAAGGTGTTATCCAGAGTGTTGTCTGCCCTGATGAAATCCGTGAGGAACTACATCATTTTCCCTGAGGTGGGCGAACTGGCTACAGTGAAGGGTGATTTCTACGCCCTTGGACATATTCCCAACGTAATTGGTGCCATTGATGGGACCCATGTGGCTTTGGTTCCCCCAAGAGACAGGGAGCAGGTGTACAGGAACAGAAAAAGTTACCATTCAATGAACATCCAGGTGGTGTGTTTGGCTGACCAGTACATCTCGCATGTAAATGCCAAATTCCCAGGGTCAGTGCATGACGCCTACATCCTCAGGAATAGCAGCATCCCTTACGTGATGGAACAGCTACAGAGACACCGTGTATGGCTAGTGGGGGACTCTGGGTACCCCAACCTGTCGTGGCTACTGACCCCAGTAAGGAATCCCCGGACCAGGGCAGAGGAACGGTACAATGAGGCCCATGGGCGTACTAGGAGGGTGATCGAACGCACCTTTGGCCTCCTAAAGGCCAGGTTTCGCTGCCTGCATATGACCGGTGGATCCCTAATGTACTCACCTAAGAAGGTGTGTCACATCATCGTGGCCTGCTGCATGCTTCACAACCTGGCTTTGCGCCGCCAGGTGCCTTTCCTGCAGGAGGATGGTCGAGACGGTGGTGTTGTGGCAGCGGTGGAACCTGAGGAGAGTGACGAGGAGGAAGACGACGGGGCTGAAACAGACAACAGGGACAGAATCATTGAACAGTACTTCCAATAGGACACAGGTAACATTTCAAAGATAATTTAGTAAAAGTTAACTACTCTGCAGCATCTCTGCTGCCTGTCTATTTGCCCCAGTGTATGATGACTGAGTTTTGGCTTTTCCCTCCCTATTTCAGATCTGGGGTCCCCACTACGAGTCCTGTGCTTCGTTTCCCCATGGACTACAGCTTTGTGGCAGCTGTTTGTTGACTTCACCATGTACAAGGACATATTTGCACTGTCATGTCAATTACAATCTATTGAAATCACAGCCAGACTCCTGATATTTTGGTGCAAAATAGGTGTTTATTGAAGTGCTCAAAATGGGATGGGTGGTTTCAAGTGGGTGGGGGCTATGGTGAAGGAATGTCCATGGCAGAGTCCAGAGTAACAGTCACACAGGTGCATTGTCCAGAGGCCTGTGGAGAGATGGAGCATGGGCAGTTTGAGGATGGACAGGGTGACAATGTGGGACAGTGGGATGACATCAGGTGGTATCCATTGCTGGCGGGGGTCTTGACATCCTACTCTGTCTTGCGAGATCTCAGGGCCCTCTTGCGGGGTGGTTCTTCTCCTGCAGGAGGTGGGGGTCTGGTGGGCTGCTGCTGTGCGGGGGCCTCCTGTCCACTAGCGCCGGCGGAGGTGGATGGCTGTTCTTGGTCCCGGCTAGTGGCAGGGGCCCTTGGGTGTTGTTCAGTGTCCGCCCTGCTGTTTACGAGGTCCTGCAGCAGCCCTACCATGGTAACCAGGGTGGTGTTGATGGCTCGGATGTCCTCCCTGTACCCCCGATAGTGTTCCTCCTGCAGCACCTGGATCTCCTGGAACCGGGCCAGTACCGTCGCCATCGTCTCCTGGGAGCGGTTGTATGCTCCCATGATGGTGGTGAGGACCTCGTGGAGAGTGGGTTCCCTGGGCCTCTCCTCCCCCCCCTGTCGCACAGCTGCCCGCCGAGTTGCCCTGTTTCCCTGGGCCTCTGCCCCCTGGCCGGTGTGCCCACTACCACTGCCCCCAGGTCCCTGTTGTTGTTGGGGTGGTGGGTTATCCTGGGTGCCCTGTAGTGGTAGACACACCGCAGATTGACGCGCCCTGGAGACAGAGGCATGGGCCCGCTGGGTGGGAGCTGTGCTGGTGTTCCCAGAGGGGTTAGGGTCTATAGTGGCCTGTGCCTGTGTGAGGGGAACCGACTGTCCAGAGGTCCCCGATGGTCCGGGCTGGTCATCGGTGTCCAGATCGACAGAGCTGCTGTCATCGCTGACGGCCTCTTGGGTGGGGGGTGTGGATAATTCTGGCCCCTCCGCCGCGGTGTGTTGACGGTCGGGTCCTGCAGGGGTATAGAGGTATGGTTATAGTTTCAATGTGTGGCATATGGGTGTATCTGTGGGTTCCCGTGTCCCCAAGTGCTGGCATTCGTGTGTGGGGGCTTTGGTGAGGGTGGCTTGTGGGGGGGATGTGTATATGCATTGGGCATGCTTTGGTGATGGGTGTCCATGCTTAGTGGACGCATGCAGGCCTAGGTTTTGGGATGTGTGGGTTGTGATGGTGAGACATTGGCGGGGAATAGGTGTGCTGGGGGTGGGGGTGAGGATGGTGGTGGGGGTGAGGATGGTGGTGGGGGTGAGGGTGGGGGTGAGGATGGTGGTGGGGGTGAGGGTGGGGGTGAGGATGGGGGTGGGGGTGAGGGTGGGGTTCGAGGATGGGGGTGAGGGTTGGGGTCTGATTTGGCATGCAGGTGGGGGGGAAGCAGTATTGAAGCTTCAACTTACCAGTATCCATTCCTCCGCCGACTCCTGCGAGGCCGTCAGGATGCAGGATGTTCAAGACTTTCTCCTCCCATGATGTGAATTGTGGGGGTTGAGGTGGGGGTCCTCCGCCAGTCTTCTGCACGGCGATGTTGTGCCTGGATACCATGGAACGCACCTTCCCCCGTAGGTCGTTCCATCGCTTCCTGATGTCTTCCCGATTTCTGGGGTGCTGTCCCACTGCGTTCACCCTGTCGACAATCCTCTGCCATAGCTCCGTCCTCCGGGCAATGCTGGTGTATTGGACCTGTGTGCCGAACAGCTGGGGCTCTACACGAACGATTTCCTCCACCATAACCCTGAGTTCTTCGTCTGTGAAGCGGGGTTGTCTTTGGGGTGCCATGGGGTGGTGTGTATGATGTGTGGGGTGGAGTATGTGTATTTAAGTGAGTTGAGTGTGGTGGTGTGTGTTGTTTTGTGTGTGGATAGTGTGTGGGTGATGGTGTTGAGTGGCTGTGGCTGTTATGTTTTGGATGCTGGTGTCTCGCTCTTGCCTTCTTTACGATTTTGTAAGCGTAGGGGTTTGTGGGTGATGTGGGTGGGTGTTTTATATTGTATTGTGTGTGTGGGAGTGGTGTGTGTATGTGTATCAGGTGTGTGGGATTCAAATCGTCCAATGTGGGTGAGTTTTGTTCGTTGGTGGGTATTCTGACCGCGCCGGTGTGTCCCGCCAATGGAATACCGCGTTTGAATGACCGCCGCGTGGATTCGTGGGTCGTAATGGGATGGGCGTATTTCTGTTGGCGTGGCGGTGGAGGTTTGGTCACCTCCACCTTTCCGCCGACCGCTGGTCTGGCGGTCTGTTGTGGCGGTCGGATTTTCGGAGGTTTGCCTTCTGCGGGTCAGAATGACCGTGGCGGGTTTCCGCGACCGCGGCGGGATTATGGAGGATTTCTGACCGGCGGTAGGCGCCTTTTACCGCCGAGGTCAGAATGACCCCCTATGTATGCAAGGGGGGCATACCTCCGTTAGTGGGGCTGCAAAAATTGCACAGTGGAATTGAAGATATTCCACTGCGTCATTTTTTGTGGCTACATTTAATGCCTGCTCAGTGCAGGCGTTAAAAGGGGGCACCCCATTGGTTACTATGGGCCCTTACGCACTGTTCAGGATTAGCACCAACATTTTGGCCACTAAACCCGAACAGTACATGAATAGCGTCAAATATTTAGATGGTATTGCCCCCTACCCTGCCCCATGGTGTAACTATTTTTAAAGAAGGCACACACATGGTGGCGTTAGGGGGCACAAGGGGGTGCAAGAATAGTGGCGCTGCACTGGATGCAGCCCCACATTACTTAAGTCTGCACCATAGTCTGGAACTAAAAACAAATGAGACGAATGCACTACCATGTGAATGTGTGGGTGGAATGAAGGCATAGTCTGTAGCAACTACAACTGACATTGTTACACACATATCAGACAAGTGTGTTTGCATGACATATGCCTGTAGAAATACATGTGAAGACTGCTGTACAGATGTATGGCCTAGGTAAGAAAAGGGTAGCAATTACCCACAATGGCTGTCACGACTTGAGTGCTTCTTACCACTATAATCACACAGTCTCTGCTTGTTCTGGATTGACCAAGATAGGGGTGACCCTTTCCAGTAGCCACGGTTCTGCTGATAATAAAACACCAAGCAGACGTTAGCTTACAGTAGTCTCAGAGGAAAAAACCCAACGTGGGAAAAACCTCAGAATCAAGGACTCCTGAAAAAGAAGAACAAAAGCACAAAAAAGAACTGGAACAAGCTGAGGGCGAAAAAAGAACAGGAGAAATCCAAATTCACAGAATACGGGAGCGAGAAGCACAACCACAAAGGAAGTGTTTGCAAATTGTGCTTATATACTGAAAAACAGTAAGTGACATGCAGTAAATATATAAGACACCATATTGGATTGGGAAAGAACACATTCAGGCAAATTGAAAAAATAGCCATAGTATAGAAAGGTAGTGAGCAAAGCATGCAGGGAAGGAACTTAGGGCCAGATGCAGGAAACACTTTGCGACTCGCAAACGGCAAGATTTGCCGTTTGCGACTCGCAAATGTGTGTTTCCAATGCAGAAATGCATTTTGCGAGTCGGGACCGACTCGCAAAATGCATTTCCGAATCGCAAATAGGAAGGGGTGTTCCCTTCCTATTTGCGATTCACAGTGGTATGCAATACCATTTGCGACCGCATATGCGGTCGCAAATGGTGTCGCAGTTACCATCCACTTGAAGTGGATGGTAACCCACTCGCAAATGGGAAGGGGTCCCTATGGGACCCCTTCCCCTTTGTGAATGGACCCAAAACTATTTTGGCCTGAAAAAATACAGAAACTAAAGGTTTCGTTTTTTTTTTAAAGTGCAGCTCGTTTTCCTTTAAGGAAAACGGGCTACACTAAAAAAAAAAAAACTGCTTTATTTAAAAGCAGTCACGAACATGGAGGTCTGCTGACTGCAGCAGGCCTCCATGTTTGCGAGTGCCTATAGTCGCTATGGGGCAGCAATTTGCGACCCACCTCATTAATATTAATGAGGTGGGTCTTTGCGACCCCATAGCGACTCGCAGACGGTGTCTGAGACACCGTTCTGCATTGCAAATTGCGACTTGCAATTTGCGAGTCGCTCCGACTCGCAAATTGCAAGTTGCAATTTGCAATAATGCTACATCTGGCCCACAGTCTCTTGGGAAGAAGAACCATGGCTAAGGCAAGGAAAAGAAAAAAGGGAAAAAAAAGAAGAAACAAGGAAAACAGCAAGAACAGGTAAGCAACTTAACAGGGCAAATAGCGGGAGCTGCGTAAACCGTGCCCAAAAGGAAAGTTTAGCCCAAAAGCGGGCCACGGCAGAAACGGCAGTCTGAGACGCGGACCGCCAATCTGCCCGCGGCCCATAAGTAAAGCGTCGCCGGTCTTCACGGCGTCACAGTAGGACCCCTCCTCGAAGTCCCTGATTTGTCTGAAAAATTTTGAAAAAATTAGCAGACCAAATGAGGAGCATGGACTGAAGAGGCATCTTGCCATGAACAATCACTGATGGGATATCCTTTCCAGCGAATCAAGAACTGGAGATGATTCTGAAGAATGTGAGAATCGCATATCTCTTGTACCTCAAACTCGGGATGACTATCAACTAGAAGAGGAGGAGGGCAATGGGCATTTCTCTTGTAAAGATCAGGAACGAAAGGTTTGAGTTGGGAAACATGAAAAACAGGATGAACTATGCAACTCACTGGTAAACAGAGTCGGACAGAGACTGGATTGATGACATGCAGAACTCAAAAAGGACCATAGAAATGGGGTTTGAACTTATTTTGGGGGAGGCGAAAAGGCAAAAACCTAGAAGAGAGACAGACCTTGTTTCCAGGCTGGTAAGAAGGTGCAGGACTACGCCGAGTATCAGGTACCTTCTTCATGTAACGTTTTGAAACCAAGAGGTTGGTACTCAGCAGGTCTTGACCCTGATGGACATTTCGGACAAATGAGATAACTGGTGGAACAGGGGTGTTATGTTTATGAGTGATGACAGGAAAAGCAGTAGGATGAAAAACATAAGTACAAAAAAAGGTGTGGACCTTGTTGCACTGTGGATTGCCTTGTTATAGGAAAATTCAGCTAATGGTAGATATGATGACCAATTACTTTGAGTTGCATTACAGAAACAATGTAGAAATTGTTGTAGTCCTTGATTTAAACATTCTGTTTGACCATTGGTCTGGGGATGAAAACCAGATGATAGAGCCACCTCTATATGTAAAAACTTACAAAAAGTTCTCCAAAAATTAGACACAAATTGAGTTTCTCGATCAGAAATGATTACTTGCGGGTGGCCATGTAATCATAAAATATCTTGTAGAAAGACTTGACTCATTTCCTTAGCGGTGGGTAACTTCTTTAGGGCTGAAAAATGAGCCATCTTCGTGAAAGAGTCTACTGTAACCATTAAGACCTGGTCTCCTGCAGATGATGGTAATGAACATATAAAATCTGTGGTCACCGTTTGCCATGGAACGGAAGGCACAGACAAGGGCATTAATTAACTTGCTGGCTTATTTCAAGGTGTCTTAGTCTGAGCACATATCGGGCAAGATCTTACATATTTTTCCGCATTAGATTTTAATGTGGGTGTAGTATCTGCTGCTGACCGTGCAACTAGAATCTCACTAGTTAATTGTACGTGCAGCGGAGCCGCTCGCACGAGCCTTATCCTCAGTGTTTGGGTTTCCTGATGCACGTGTGGTGATTGAGGAATCCAAGACATCGAGGAACGGCAGTTGCGGAGCGGAGGAGCGAGAGACGATCGGCATTGCGCTGGGGTGATGAGATTTGGACATTTTTGATATGCTGTGTCACTAAAGTAAGAAATAAACATCGCTTTTAACAAATATCATCTTTTTGACGGATTATGTCTCCTGGAAAGTCTTCTTAGCTTACCTTAGGTGGAGACGAGCTGTGAAGCTGAACCACCCCAGGCTATTACATTGTTTCTCAGAGGCCCACGCATGCCTGTTGTTCTCTTCCACTTTAATCCTTGGGAATCCAAGTTTAATTACAGGAAACTTAACCGGAACTGCCTGCTGTTTCTCCCATGACCCTCTAGTCAAAGGGTGTAGCTACAGGAAGTCTGGATTTTTTAAGGAAAAGTGGCGGCCATCTTTAAATAGTAATTTTAACCAAGGATTCTATCATTTTTTTCAGTTTAAAACTTACTGCGGAGTTGGTAAGTTGGTAAGGACTTTACTATCTTGTTTTGACATTGTTTAAAGTGGCATTTTGGCTCCATCTAGCTGTCATGCAATCTGTTAACCCTCCACCACCATTTTTGGAAACACCTGGAGAGCTGGTTATACCATGGAAACAGTGGTATGATGCTTTTGAAATGTATTTGGGGGCTATTGGAGCATCAAGGTTCAGACCTGAAAGGAAAAAATGCTTGCCACTGCATTCCTTAGGATTCGAGGGAAGATCTGTATTAAAACACTTACCTGATATTCAGCTGGAAGAAGGTGAAGAACTGGACGAATTTGAAGAGGCTCTTAAGAAACTGGTTACCAGATTTGATGCTCCACCAAGTTTAGTCATAGCGAGACATACGTTTTTCAGGAGGGAACAGAAAAGTGGAGAGGACGTCAATACTTACATATCTGCATTGAGGAAACTTGCTTCAGATTGTTGTTTCGAAACATTTACTGATCAGTTAATCCGTGACCAATTAATTAGTCACTGTTCAGATAAGTCTATCAAACAAATGTTGTTGTCCCTGGGAGATCCGTCTTTATCAGATTCGATCAGAATTGTAAAAAGTATTGAAACTGTGATCAAATCAGCCAAGGAATTAGAACATGCACAGGTTGAACAAATTAATGTAGCCCAGAGATCTGACGACAGACGCAAGATGAACATTCCGTCTTCCAGCAAAGGAGAAGTGGCCAAAGACAATAGTTTCTTCAAACAAACTAACATATGCTTTAGGTGTGGTTATCCATCACATCTAAAAGGAGGGAAGATCTGCCCAGCAAAAAATGTTCAGTGCAGATTATGTGGTAAAACAGGACATTTTGCTAAAGTGTGTCAAAGTCGCAAAAGTGACAATACTAAGGTTAATGCTGTAGTTGGTGAAAGTGATGACAGAATGGGTGAGCTGATGAGTAAAATGCAAGAAATGATTTTGGCTGTGGGTGACCATGACATAAGAAGTGGTAATACTGATCACTGCATTGATCCTTACATTTTAATACAGGTTGGTGACAAACATTTAAGGGTGTTAGCTGATTCAGGCGCCAGAATCACTATGATTACTCAGGAGTTATTTGAACAAAATTGGGGAACACAAAAATTGTACCCACCAGACAGGTCACCAGTGTCGTACGAAGGTAGGAGGATTGATTTAGTGGGGTATTTTGAAGATGTCTTGGTTTTCAAAGGATGACGTATTTTTGGGAAGGTGTATGTGGCTGTAAAAGGATTGAACATTTTGGGGTGGTTCCATCAAGGGTTGTTTGGCATGGTTTTGCGTCCAGGTACAGGTGATCAGGTAACATTAATAAGAGATTCCGCCAATATAGAAAATCTGCTTAATGAGCTTCCTAGAGTTTTTTCACGTGAATTAGGCAGGAAAAGAGGCTTTACACATAAAATAAAAGTTAAAGATAATGCCGTTCCAATAAAACATAAATTGAGAGGTGTACCATTTAGTGTCAGAGATGAATTAGAAAAAGAATTGGAGAGTTTACAAACGAAGGGAATCATTGAACCTGTTGATTCTTCGTTATGGTTATCACCTTTGGTTGTGGCAAAGAAAAAAAACAGTGAACTAAGAGTATGTGTCGACTTGAGGGCTCTTAACAGAGAGATTTGGGTGGACTGCTATCCACTGCCAAAGATCAGTGAGATGCTCTCTTGAATTACTGCAGCGAAACTCTTTACGCTTCACTTCACTACCTTTGTTTCCCCGTGGGGCACGTACCAATGTTGTTGTATGTCGTTTGGACTGGCGTCAGCAGCGTCAGTGTTTCAGAGGATAATGTCTACGCTGCTCAAGGGCATAAAGAAAGTGTGTGTGTTTCAGGATGATGTGTTGATCCATGCTGGTGATCGACGTGAACATGATGAGATTTTGATGCAAGTCCTGGGAAGGTTCAATAGTGCTGGGATTGTGTTGAAAAGAGAAAAATGTCAGTTTCTCCAAACGTCAGTAGAATATTTGGGGCATGTGTTGACTGCAGAAGGTGTTTATCCCAGATCAGGTCTGGTAGAAGCAATTGTGAAAGCACCTGCACCTCAGGACAAAGTTGGTGTCAAATCTTTTTTGGGACTTTGTGAGTTCTATTCTAGGTTTATTGAGAATTTTGCAACTCTAATAAGACCCATTTTGAATCTACTGAAAACAAAAACAGATTTTGTGTGGGATGCTGAATGTGCAGAAGCGTTTGATATTATTAAGCAAAGGTTGGGTGGTGTTGGTGTATAATTTGGAGTGTTGTTTGACTGTGGATGCCAGCAAGTTTGGCGTTGGAGCTGTTTTGATGCACATCAGTGGAAAACTGGAACATACTACTGAATTTCGTCAAGAGTGCTCAGACCAAATGAAATACACTATTCTGTAATAGAAAAAGAATTATTAGCATGTTGATGGGGTATAGAGAAGTTTAAACCTTATCTGTGGGGAAGACACTTTTTGCTCCAGACAGACCATAAACCTTTAGTTTCTATTTTGAATGGTACTAATGTCAAAAGTAGCACACCAAGAATCGCAAGATTTGCAGCCAGGTTGTTACAATTAGATTTTTCAGTTGTGCACATTTCTGGGGGAAAGAATGTGAGAGCAGATTACCTCTCTAGGTATCCCATCACTGAAGACGCTGGTGGGAAAGAGGATTTTCAGGATGAAAATTGTTTCATTGTGGCCATTGAATTGGAACGTTTTCCATTTCCATTGGGTCATTTTCCAAAAAGTGCTGGAAGGAAGCATCGACAAATGATACTGTACTCGTGTAAAGTCATGACGTATGTCGAGGAAGGGTGGCCACATGAGAAAAGTTTGGATCTTAGTGCTCAACCTTTTTTCAAGGTGTCTGATGAACTGTCAATTGAAGATGGCGTGTTACTGAGAAATGATAAAATTGTACCTCCGGAAGCTATAAGATCTATTATTCTGGAAAAGCACATGAAGGCCATTTGGGTTCTACTCTTACAAAAAAAAGGGTGAGAGAGTACTATTGGTGGCCGCAAATGTTCAGAGACATTGAAACATTAGTCAAAGTTTGTCACTTCTGTTCCACCAGTGATAAGACCCTCAAGACATCAACTCCTCCGCTTAAGCCTATTGAATGTCCGTCAGGTCCCTGGGAAAAGATTGATATCGATTTGTTAAGGCCGTTCAACTCACTTCCACCTAAATTATGTTACTCTTATGTTGCAATTGACTACTTTTCCAAGTGGCCTCATGTGAAGTTTGTAGGACATGCTGATTCCACGTCGTTTGTGTCTTTTCTGAAAGATATATTTTTGGAGGAAGGGTTTCCCAAGGAACTTGTGTCTGATAATGGGGTCCAATTTGTTTCAAGTGAGGTTGAACATTTTTTGAATGATTGTGCTATCAAACATTTGAAGAGCTCACTTTATCAACCGCAAACGAATGGTTTGGTTGAACGCTTTAATAGAGTGGTTGGTGAATGTGTCCAGTGGGCTTTAGTTAATGGGTGTGTGGTTGATGTAGCTGTAAAGAGTGGGTGGTTTGCCCATTGTACCATCCTGGGGAGTGCAAAGCCACAGTCTCTCAAGTGGATAACAGTCTCCACTGGTTCTGGAGGGGGACTGATGCCCAGAGTGCTTAATCCTGTTATGGACAAAGGTAGTGGATGCCTTTCTACACTGGTTCTGGAGGGGGATAGGTGCCCAGAGTGCATCACTCTCCCTGTGACGGTCCCAGTTCCGTCACTGCCCCTGCCGCACATGGGCCAGCGATGCCTGAGTTGGCGGTGCTTGCCCTGTTCAGCGGTGCTTGCCATGGCGGTCTTTGCCCAGTTCAGCGGTGCTTGCCCTGTTCATCGGTGCTTGACCTGTTGAGCGGTGCTTGCCATGGCAGTCTTTGCCCAGTTCAGCGGTGCTTGCCCTGTTCAGCGGTGCTTGACCTGTTCAGCGGTGCTTGCCATGGCGGTCTTTGCCCAGTTCAGGTCTTTGCCGAATGCTTGACTTTGCTGTCTCTGACCTGTGCAGCGGTGTGTGCCATGGCGTTCCCTCATTGCCCAGTGGGGCTGTGGCTGCCGGAGCCCTCCTGGGCACTGACTCCGGCGGTGGTCTCCTGACCAGTGACGATTGTGCTGCCCTCCTGGGCACTGACTGCGGCGGTGGTCTCCTGACCAGTGATGATTGTACTGCCCTCCTGGGCACTGACTCCGGCGGTGGTCTCCTGACCAGTGGCGATGGGGCTGGCGGTGGCGTCCTGGGCAGCGGGGATGATGGCGGCCTTATCCACTGTGCTGCTCTTCCCAAACTTTGGCGCTTTCTTCTGCCCCTTCCCCACCTTGGGAGGAGTCACAGCTGACTCAACACTCCCCCTAGGACCCTTGGGAGCGGCTTTGCCGGCAGGAGTCTTCACCCTTGCCCATAGGGCACTGTTCAACTTCTGGTGCTTCACAGGGGGGGACTGGCTGTGCTTTGGCTCCGTGTCACACTGGCTGCCCTGGTGCCCGGTGCACTCCACATACCTCTAACAGGCACCACTGGTACCGGTCTTTTTTTGGCTGAGGTGCTACTACAGGACCTATGAAGTGGAGGGGGGTGTGGTGGGAAAGAGGTCAACGTTGCTCAGGAAAAGTTTCTGACGAACACTGGGACGGGTAGCTGGAGGGGGTCTGGAAGTGGAGGAAGAGGAGGTGGTTGTAGGAGGTGTAACTTTTGGTGATTTGGGTGCAGGTGCATGTTCTTGGAGGCTGTCGTGAGGTGGATGCATGTTGGGTGTGTGTGTGGCCGCGTTTGTGTACTTTGGGAGAGGGCGTCACTGACACACTTGGAGAGGACACAGGGGATGTGTAACTGGTAGTGGGTGTTCTGGTGCGAGTCCTAGTGGCTGTGGTGGTAGTGCATGCAGGTGAGAGTGTAGACGAGACTGGGAGGGAGGAGGGAGATGACGTGGAGGGGGACACAGTGGAGGCAGTGGATGTTGCTGTGTCTGTATGTGGGTGATGCTTGTGTGAGTGCCTGTGGGATGTGTGGTGCCTATGTTTGCCTGAGCTGCCCTTGTGTGTTGAGGTGTGTGCAGGCTGGTCTGATGGTGTGCTTGGGATAGGTTGAGGTACAGGGGATTGGGTCTGGTTGGAGGAAGTTGGAGGGAGGAGGCTAGACACAGGGACAATGGCTGCCATCAGTGCTGAGGCCAGAGATTGCAGGGTTCAATGATGGGCAGCCTGACCAGAATAAATGCCCTCCAGGAATGCATTAGTGTGTTGCAACTCCCTCTCTACACCCTGGATGGCGTTCACAATGGTAAACTGCCCAACAGTGAGTGACCTGAGGAGGTCAATGGCCTCCTCACTGAGGGCAGCAGGGGTGACTGGGGCAGGGGCCTGAGGTGCCTGGGGCGAAGGTAATGCCCACCCTCCTGGGTGAGCGGGCACGGGGTGAAGGCTAAGGGGCTGCTGGGAGGGCGGTGCTGGTAGGGGGGTGGCGGCTGTACCTGTTGAAGTGGGGGGCACAGATGGTGCCGCCACCACAAGGGAGCTCCCATCGGAGGACGAGTCTGTGTCGCTGGTTGCTGATGCGGTGACTGCAGTGAAGCTCCCCTCGCCCTCCGTGCCACTGGTGTACTCATAGTCCGTGGTGTGGCCCTCCATGGCCATGTGGGATGCAGCCCCCTCGTGCTCCGGTGCCACTGTACCTCCGCCTGATGATGCTGATGCACAAAAGAACAGGGAGACCACAAAAAGGGGGTGGGAAACAGAAGAAAGACAGGTTGAGTACATGGCTTACCGCTACCGTTGGCGGACAATACAGACACAGCAGCCCCCTGCACTACGGCGCTCTCTTGGCCTTTACAGATGCAGTTCCTGGATTAAGGCCTACATGGCTGTGGTGGACATCTGCTCACATAGATGACACAGGGGCATGTATACCTGTACTTGGCACACTACAGAGGTGGGGTGGAGTGGCACATGGCCTGCATTATGGAGGGGCATAGGCTACGGAACTCGCCCTGGCCTAGGGAAACCCACAGCCCTCCTCCCCCACCCAGACCCCTCCACTGCGTGCAAAGTCAGCAGAATGAGAGTGTACTCACCCCCTTGTATCTGCTGTGATGCCCTCATACGCCCATCCAACTCAGGGTAGGCCACCGCCAGGATCTGGAACATCAGGGGGGTCATGGTGCGACTGGCACACCTCCCACGTTGGGAGGCCATCCCCAGCTGACCCTCCGCCGTCTTCTTGCTCCAGCGGCGAATGTCCTCCCATCTTTTACGGTAGTGGGTGTACCGTCTCTGGTGGACCCCCAGGGTCCGGACGTCCTTGGCGATGGCACGCCAAATATACTTCTTCTGGTGGGCGCTGACCTACATGACATGTGCAGGGGAAGAAGAGAAGTCATTACCAACTGCACCGTCGTAATGAGTGGCCCACATCCCTGCCCTTGCCATGTGGCACATGCATTCACACTCATTCATGGTTGCAGAACTCTGCCCCCTTCCTTCTTACATCCAGCCCTCTCCACCCAGGCATAGCCCATACAACTTGCACCCTATGTACTCACCTGTTGGTCTGGAGGACATTAGAGTAGCGTGTACTGGGGGAGGACCCCGTCCACGAGCTTCTCCAACTCCTGTGCAGTGAAGGCAGGGGCCCTTTCCCCAGACGCATGTGCCATTGTCTCTTCCAGACCGAGGTCACAGCAGCACTTGCAGTGTAGGTCCTCTCCTGTCGAAGATCAGGTATCGAGTGATTGCACAGATAGAAAATGGCGGTGACGTCTGTGGCGGTGACGTCCGCGGCGGTGCATATGATCACCTCCGGCGCACTTCCTTATTGGCTCCTGGGACCCATAGGGTCCAATGTTAACCAATGCAGCATTGCGCCGCGGTCTCCGACCGCCTACCGCGACGGTATACAACACCAGCGCAGTTACCTCACATCCCATTGTCCCAGTTTAGAGGTCTGGCAGCCGCCATTTCAGGGGCCCACATGGCTTCATTTTTAACTGCGTCACACATACCGAGGCCTATACTCAACACACATACATACAACTTTTTGGAATTTGTTTCGTGTTCTGGGTTGCTGTGGGTACATACCTCTGAATTGCTTGACTCTATGGTCGCTTTTGTCCTTCCTAGGCACCGTCCGCTGGGACATGTGAGGAGATGGCGGAATCCTCCGGTGTACCGACCGCTGGTGGACCTGTTGACAATGGAGGAGCGACATTTAATCATCACCTACAAGTTTGACCGTGCCACAATCCAGGAACTGTGTGCCCAGTTGGAGCCAGACCTGATGTCACCAATCCGCCATCCCACAGGAATCCCCCCTCAAGTGCAGGTGCTATCAGTGCTCCATTTCCGAGCAAGTGGGTGATTTCAAACAACTGTGGCCATGACATCAGGGATGTCCCAGCCTATGTTTTCCAACGTGTTGTACAGAGTGTTGTCTGCCCTACTGAAACACATGAGGAGCTACATCGTTTTCCCTCAGGTGGAGGATTTGGCTACTGTTAAAGGTGACTTCTATGCCCTGGGACATATCCCTAACATCATAGGTGCCATTGAAGGGACCCATGTGGCTTTGGTTCCCCCCCCACAGGAGTGAACAGATGTACAGGAACCGGAAGAGTTATCATTCCATGAATGTACAGATGGTATGTTGGCAGACCAGTACATCTCCCAGGTAAATGCTATGTTCCCTGGCTCTGTGCATGACGCCTACATTCTGCGGAATAGTAGTATCCCTTATGTGATGGGTCAACTCCAGAGGCACCGGGTGTGGCTATTAGGGGACTCTGGTTATCCCAACCTCTCATGGCTACTGACCCCAGTGAGGAATCCCAGGACCAGGGCAGAGGAACGCTACAATGAGGCCCATGGGCGAACTAGGAGGGTGATCGAACGCACCTTAGGCCTCCTGAAGTCCAGGTTCAGGGGCCTCCATATGACAGGTGGTTCCCTATTCTACTCACTAAGGAAGGTGTGCCAGATCATCATTGCCTGCTCCATCCTTCACAATTTTGCTTTGCGACCCCAGGTGCCTTTTCTTCAGGAGGATGGTCCAGATGACGGTGTTGTGGCAGCTGTGGAGCCTGTGGATAGTGATGAGGAGGAAGCAGAGGAAGAAGACATTGACAACAGGGACTCAGTCATACAGCAATATTTCCAGTGACACACAGGTGAGAACACTTTCTTTACTAATACTTTTAATTTCACACTTCTACCTCTATCCTGTCTGTCAATTTCAACCAGTATTTGGTAACTGAGTTGTACATTTCCATTACGGTTTCACAGGTGTGTTTACCAACGTGTGTCATCTGCTTGCATCCTTCATGGACTTGTGATGTATGACATAGGTATGTTGACATTACTATTGAGAACTGATTTTCTCACTGTTATAGCTAATACACATTTTCAATTTCACAGACTGACTCCAGATTGTTTTGTGGTTCAAGGGTGTTTATTGCAGTGCTAAGTATTGGAGGGGGGTGGTAAAATGGTGATGGGTGATGGTGTAGGAATGTCCATGGCAGAGTCCAGTCTATTAGTCTCACAGGTGCACTGCCCATATGGGCATAGGAAGTGGAGCTGGGCCAGTTCCAATATGGACAGGGTTACAATGTGGGACAGTGGGATGACAATCAGGGTGGTCTTATTTCTTGGCCGGGGTCTTGCCATTGTGCTCTGTCCTGTTCCTGGATCTCAGGGACCGCTTGCGGGGTGGTTGTCCGTCTGCAGGGGGTGGGGTGCTGGTGTGGTGGTCCTGTGGCGGGCGTCCTGTCCACTAGCGCCGGCGGAGGTGGTGGGCAGTTCATCGTCCATGCTAGTGTCAGGGGCCACTTGGAGTGCCACCGTGTCCCTCATGGTGTTCTGTATATCCTTCAGCACCCCTACGATGGTGCCCAGGGCAGAGCTGATGGTTCTGAGTTCCTCCCTGAAGCCCAAACACTGTTCGTCCTGCAGGCGCTGGGTCTCCTGAAACTTGGCCAAGACCGTGGTCATCGTCTCCTGGGAGTGGTGGTATGCTCCCATGATGGAGAAGAGGGCCTTGTGGAGAGTGGGTTCCCTTGGCCTGTCCGCCCCCTGTCGCACAGCAGCCCTCCCAGTTCCCCTGTGTTCCTGTGCCTCCGTCCCCTTGACCGTGTACCCACTACCACTGCCCCCAGGTCCCTGTTGTTGTTGGGGTGGTGGGTTATCCTGGGTTCCCTGTAGTGGTGGACACACAGCTGATTGACGTGTCCTGGGTACGGAGGTATGGGCCTGCTGGGTGGATGCTGTAGTGGTGTTTCCAGAGGGTGGAAATTCAGTGTTGGGCTGTGCCTGTGCGAGGGGAATCGACTGTCTCGCGGCCCACGATGGTCCGGGCTGGTCATCTGGATCCAGTTGGCCAGAGCTGCTGTCATCACTGTGGGCCTCTTCTGTGGGTGGGGTAGAGATGTCTGGACCCTCCTGTCTGGTGACGTTAGGTAGTGGTCCTGCAGGGGTATAAAAGCATGATTATTGCATGTGTGTGTGTCATGGTGTGCAATGGATGGGTGAGCGTGTACCCCAGTGCTAGCATTCCTGTGTGGGGGCTTGTGTGCTGATGGTTAGGGGTTGTTATGGGTATGTGCAGTGGGCATGCTTTAGTGATAGGTGTCCATGCTTTGTTGTGTCATGCAGGGCTTGGTGTTGGGATGGGTGGTTTGTGTTATTAGTACATTAGTGAGGAGTTGGAGTGTTAGGGGATGGGACGAGGGTGGGGGTGTGTGATAGCATGGAGGTAGGGTGGGGGATATGATAGTTAAGATTAGACTTACCAGTGTCCATTCCTCCACCGACTCCTCCGAGGCCCTCAGGATGCATGATGGTCAAGACCTGCTCCTCCCATGTTATTAGTTGTGGGGGAGGAGGTGGGGGTCCGCCGCCAGTCCACTGAACCGCGATGTTGTGCCTGGAGACCACGGAGCGCACCTTCCCCCGTAGGTCGTTCCACCTCTTCCTGATGTCCTCCCGATTTCTTGGGTGTTGTCCCACTGCGTTGACCCTGTCGACTATTCTTCGCCATAGCTCCATCTTCCTAGCTATAGAGGTGTGCTGCACCTGTGATCCAAATAGCTGTGGGTCTACCCGTAGGATTTCCTCCACCATGACCCTGAGCTCCTCCTCCAAAAACCTAGGGTGTCTTTGCCGTGCCATTGGGTGGTGTATGTGATGTGTGTGGGGTGGTGATGAGTGTGGTGATGTGTAGTGGTGTGTGGTGTTTTGTGCATGGATGTTGTGTGGGTGATGGTGTTGTGTGCCTCTGTGTGGTAGGGTTGTCTATTGCTGTGCTCACTCTCTGGCCTTCGTCTCTAATTTTTGGTCATAGGGGTTTGTGGGTGATGTTGGTGTGTGTTTTATATTGTGTTGGGTGTGTGGTAGTGGTGTTTGTATGTGTATCAGGTGTGTGTAATTCGAATTGTCCAATGTGGCGGTGTTTTGGAGATGTGTGTGTATTTTGAGCGCGGCGGTGTGTACCGCCAATGGAATACAGCGGTTGAAAGACCGCCACGTGGATTTGTGGGTCATAATAGCATGGGCATGTTTCTGTTGGCGTGACAGTGGAGGATTTGTTTTCGCCAGTTTATCACTGACCTTTGGTGTGGCGGACTTGTGTGGGTGTCTGAATTTCGGCGGATTCCGAGATGTGGGTCATAATAGCTGTGGCGGAATTCCGCAGCCACGGCGGTATGTTGGCGGTCTTCTTCACGGCGGTAAGCAGCTTTTACCGCCAATGTTGTAATGACCCCCATAGTGTTCTTAACCAAACTCCAAATCAGAAGACCCAAGCCTACACACAGAAAATGAGAGTTTTGTAGGCCTGTATACAAAAGAATGTGGGGATCCTTGCTTCAGCACAGAGGTTGTGTGAGTCCTATGCATGGATAAAGAGGTGTGGTTATGCCATGACTGCATACAGAAGATTTAAGGCTCTCATAATGTGATAAAAGGATGTGAGGACCCCACAGACCTGGACACAGAGGGCTTCATGCTCTACAGACCTGAACACAGAGGTTGTAAGGGCCCATCAGCCTTGGATACAGATGTGTGAGGGCTCCATGTCTAGATCCTGAGGGACCCAGAGTTCAATACTGTTGAGTTCAGAAGTTCAGAAGACTAAATAAAGAACCCACCTACAAAATGTTTCCAATATTTTGAAGTTCAAAGCTATGTTTAAGTAAATGTTGTGCCCAGACAGGTAACTAGTGAAATCCACAACTATCAAAGGTGCCTAAAGGCCAAGTACTTTGGATGACCATTATGGATTTATTTATGGGTTGTGTTGAAGTTAAGTAAGGACTGGGTGGACAGGGATTGGTGTAGAAAGGTTAGGAACATGTTTAGATACTACAAAGAGGTTTGTGTTGAAGAAATAGGAGTGCATCCTTGGACTGAGAGCGTGAATGAGGTGTAAAATTCTGCAGATCACCACTTTAAGATCTGGAGACAAGTAATCCTCTCTGCACCTCTCAAACTCCAGTCTTTCTCTTTCTCTCAGTCCCTGTTTTTTGCAGCAACCAGACTCACCCACAGTGTAAGTCAGACACAAACCTCCCTCCCTCCCCTTAAATCTCTCTTTTCTGCACTCTTTCGGCTGTGTCTCTTCTCTCTCTTTTTTCCTTTTTGAAAAATGTTAACGCCCAGAATCTCCACTCTGCCCTACCATGTTCAAACTTCACTAGCAGTCAGTGATCCAACAAAGTATTAAAATAATTTTAGACCTTAACTAGGGTTTCATTACTGTTTAATAACGTTTCTCATAAGATTATATGGACTTGGAATTATAATTATGTATAGGATATTTAAAATCTAGCAACCAAATCATCACCAGTTTTTTTTTTTAAGTACATAGAACACTGAGTAGAGAAACCTGCATGCACCCTAACTCTCCATGATGTAGGTTGTAGAATTCAGCACCAGAATAACGTAGCAGCCTTGGTTAGTATGTTAAAAATTATATTATTAACTGGAGGCACATGTGGAAGATGGTTATGTGCAAAGGGCATTGTTCTACATATATGATGACAAATCCTAAAGTTGGAGAATTGTAGGAGGATGTGCTCCCAAGGATAGATAATTGTGAATTCCGTGGAATATTGAACAATCTTGTAGATTGAAAAAGCAACTTCCATGTGAAAAGGCTTGACAAATAGCATAGGTAATCCACCAGAGAAGTTAATATATGATAATGGGTAACTGCATGTTAGTGGATAACTTACAAAGTAATGGAGGACTTTTAAAAAACATAAGTGACTAGCAACCTAATCATATCATGCATTAGTTATTTTGCCATCACAAGAAGGATGACAACTAGGCGTTTAATGATGGAATATATAATAATTGTATTAAAAAAAGAAAACATTAGTGAAGGAATTATTGTGTGCTACGATAAGACTGTCCTACCTACCATGTCACATTGACATCTTTATTTTCAATGTGTGTATTATTGTCCTATATGTTCTGTATAGTGGCATGAATTCGTAATTTAACATGTATTGAAGGGCCCTCCGTCTGCTTGGTCAATATTTACAATGTCTGGAAAAGACTTCATTCTAGCCTGTTATTTAAGTGGAAATATATTTCAAAACCTGTGCTAGACATACAATTGCACGTATTGTTAAACTTTACAAGAACACACTGTTCTCTTTTCAACAACAAATCGGACAGAAACAATACAACAGAAAGTGAAATTTGCTTACAAAAACAAGATAATTATTTAGTACAAGCAAATAAAACAAAGGCGTTACTTAATCTTGCCATGCTAATGCTTTTTGCTGAAGCAAACAAGATTAGATCAGATTCTGCCTTAGTTTATGGCACCCACATAGACTTCTTCCAGTGATAAATTGTTGAAAGCATACATCAAATAATGAAAACTTTACCCATTAGCTCACTGTTGCATGAAAATGGAATACGGAAGTATTCCACTCAAGTGAAATCATCATGTTTACTTCCTGGTATTGCATGTGCACGGTCCATCTAATATGGTACTGATACGATACTAAATGCGCCCTTTTGCAATAAATCACCAACGTACCGAAAAATGAAGGAAATCGATTAACGATCAAATTGCCTCCCCGTGCATATTAATTAAGTGAAAAAAACAAATGCAAACCTACAGAACTTAATGGCTTTGGACATAATATAATAATTTACTTGTGTGCAAAAAGCAGTGTATTCATCTGTTTGCACTTGCAGTTGTGTAATCAGCAAACCCACTGTCTAAGGAAAAAGAAAGTGAAAGAAAGAAAGAAAGAAAGAAATATATAATTTTTTTAAAGAGGGAATGGAAAAAGGAATCTATTTAATAGCTATGTATTTTTAAGGGAGGTATTTTTAAAGAACAAACCTAACTGCTGTGGGCTGTGCACAGGAAGAATAAAACCATAATGATACAAAGGTAATTAGAAAAACATAACCCTGATTGGGAGTGGGGGGCAGTGAAAAGAGGAAGGAAAGAGAATACAGTTTAGGATAACATGCAGACTGTAAATATGTGGTTTTTAAGACCATTACTGTATTGCATCAGAGAAGATGCAAGTCTTGGGTACAAAGAGAAGTCTTTCCAAAGTCCTCGTACATTTGGAAATAAAAGTTTTTAGTAAATGCATTCATTGACATGCTGTCAGGTGAGGGGTTGCTCCTGTTTGTGCAAGTGCTATATGAAATCTCATGTTTAGACACAGAGGACCTGATTCACAAATGTAAACATACACATGTACATTTACTCATGTATTACACTGAGAAATAACTCTCCACTTGTTTGTTATTCATTTCCAAGTGGAGATTCACATATGTGTGTGCACTTGAATGTCTCCACACAATGATATGAGGAGTTAGAGATTCCTACAACAGAAATTACAAATGTACTACCAGTGTCTTTTCATCTATTGGTGGAGATTTGTAGGAAAGTACCATATTTCTTGGCATGTTACCCCCATTTTTGCCTGTATGACAGTATGCTTTTCCTGTCTCACCGGAATCCTGCTAGTCAGGTCCCCAGTACTCATAGTTTATGGCCTAATGTGTGTATCTGTATAGTGCTTAACTGTGTCACTGAGGCTCTTCTAACCAGAACCTCAGTGCTACAACCACTATAGGCTAGTGACTTCATTTACCAATTTCAATTGGCACACTGGACCCCCACCCTTATAAGTCCCTAGTATATGGTACGTGGGTACCCAGGGCTTTGGGGTTCCAGGAGAACCTCATGGGCTGCAGCATTCTTTTGCCACCCATAAGGAGCTCAGACAAACCCTTTCACAGGACTGCCATTGCAGCCTGCGTGAAATAATGCACACATTATTTCACAGTCATTTTCACTGCAGTTAAGCAACTTATAAGTCACCTATATGTATAACCTTCATTTAATGAAGGCTAGGTGCAAATTTACTAAGTGTGAGGGTACCCTTGCACTAGAAAAGGTGCCCCCACATAGTTCAGGGCCAATTCCCAGAACTTTGTGAGTGCAGGGACGCCATTACACATGTGCACTACATATAGGTCAATACCTACATGTAGCTTCACAGTGGTAACCCCGAATAATGCCATGCAAGGTGTCTAAGATAATGGAATTGTCTCCCCATTCCAAATTTGGTTTTGGGGGGCCAATTCCATGCATCCTGGGGGCTCCACCAAGGACCCCCAGTACCGAAAAACCAGCTGTCTGAGGCTTGCAATGCAGCTATAGCTGCTGCCACCTCACAGACAGGGTTCTGGCCTCCTGGTGTCTGAGCAGCTCAGTCCCAGGAAGACAGAACAAAGCATTTCCTTCGGGAGCAGGGTGTTACACCCTCTCCCTTTGGAAATAGGTGTTACAGGCTGGGTAGGGGTAGCCTCCCAGCCTCTGTAAATGCTTTGAAGGGCACAGATGGTGCACTCCTTGCATAAGCCAATCTACACGGGTTCAGGGACCTCTTGTCCCTGACCTGGCACGAAACTGGACAAAGGAGAGGGGAGTGACCACTCCCCTGTCCATCACTACCCCAGGGGTGGTGCACAGAGCTCCTCCAGTGTGTCCAAGACTTCAGCCATCTCGCTTTGCAAGGTGTGGGGGCACTATGGAGGCCTCTGAGTAGCCAGTGCCAGCAGGTGATGTCAGGGACACCTCCTGTTAGGTCCATACCTGATAAGGTAGCCAACCCCCTCTCAGGGCTTTTTAGGGCCTCTCCTGTGGGTTCTCTTCAGATTCTACTTGCAAGTTTCCAGCAGGAATCCTCTACAACTACTACTTCATCCTCTGACCTCGGATCAACCGCAGCCTGCTCCAGGAACTGCTGTAACAGCAACAAAGTATCCAGAAGGACTACTTTTCCTCTGCAACTTCAGCTCCAGCCAGCAACTGCAACAGTTTCCATGGTGTGCACGCTCTGGGGACTCCCTGTCTTCACCCTGCCCCATAAGGACTGAAGAAATCTCCCGTGGAGTGACAGAGTCACTCCCCTGCTCAAGCAGGCACCTTCTAAGTTGATGATCGGTTCTCTTGGACTCCTCTCCTGGTAATGAGCTTGTTCCTTGGGAAAGAGAGGGTGGACCCCATTGACACAGACTGTCCTGAGGTCCTGCTATCCCAATTTGGAGGAGGTAAGACCTTTCCTTCCCTGAGAACGACAGTACCCCCTGTGCACCTTGTCTTCTTCACCTCCTGAGGCCTCTGTGCACTATTTGCAAAATTCTTTCATGCACAGCCTGGCCCAGGTCCCAAGCACTCTATCCTGTGACGTTCCACTCGCTGAGTTGTTCTCCGGCGGCATGGGACCTTCCTTTGTAGTGCTGCACCAACCACATTTTGCACGTCCTTTGTCCTAGTGTCCTGGGACTCCCATGGGTGCTAACCTGGTGCTCTAAGGGCTCTCTCAAGTGCTGAGAGCCCTCTTTTCCTCCTCATACAGAGTTGAGGCCCCCATGTCCCTCCTAGGTCCAGATAGCGCCAACTTGATGCAAAACACAACTTTGCCAGAACCAAGGCTTGTTGGAGGAATCCAGGACCAAAACTTGCCTGCATCCAACTTCTCTGCATGGGACATTCAGTGCATCATGCAGGAACCCTCTGACATCTTCCTTGAGTGCATTTCTGCAGTCGTCATCCAACCTGGAACTCTTCTTTGCACCCTCTCCTGGGTTGGCAGGGGAACCTGTCCTTCCTGGAACTGCTTTCGTCTTTTGGACTTGGTCTCCTTCCTTTGCAGGTCTTCAGGTCCAGGAATCCACCATTTTTTGTTTGCAGTCTTGCTTGGTTCTTGCAATAACTCTAATCACAACTTGTAGTATGTCCTAAGGAAACTTGCAGTACTTTACTCCTGTTTTTCTGGTGTCTGGGGTGGGGTAATTTACTTACCTTTACTGTATTCCTACTCTCCCAGTGATTCTGCACACACTACACTTGTCTAGGGGGAATTCGTGATTTGCATTCCACTTTCTTAGTATATGGTTTGTGTTGCCCCTAGACCTATGTTTTCCCATTGCATTCTATAGCATTTCCTATGGTTTGCACTATTCTATGTCTAATTACTTACCATATTTTGGTGTCTAGTGTATATATTTTGTATAATACTTACCTCCAGAAGGAGTATTGCCTCTAAGATATTTTTGGTACTGTGTCACCCAATTAAACTTGTATTGTCTTTACTTGTATATAAGTACTGTGTAACTATAAGTGGTATTGCAGGAGCTTTGCATGTCTGCTAGTTCAGCCTAAGCTGCTCTGTTATAGCTACCTCTATCAGCCTTAGCTGCTAGAACACTACTACATTTCACTAATAAGGGATAACTGGACCAGGTGTAAGGTGTAAGAAGCCAAGGTACCCACTACAATCCAGGCCAGCCTCCTACAAGATTGCAGTTCAATGTATTAAATAAGTGAACATTAATTCAAAATATCTATTAATAATCTAGACTGTAGATAAATGTAGGAGTATTTTCTGAAGTACTTAAATTCTTCCTTGCTGTTGAAAGGCATTTAGTAATTATTGTCATTACTATTTGTAGAATAATTGTTCTCAGTTATTTCATTTTAATTAACAACACATTGGGCACTTGATTTGTAAGCTGGATATGAACATCTGTCTGCTTTTTATAACCAACTTAGGTATATATTCAGTGATGAAAAGACAGAGAGATGAATGACAGCTTCCCTCTGGCATCATTCCTTTTTTTTGCAAGGAGAACATTTTCAACAACCTAGTGAAGAAAGCAGTCTGCATCCCATGGCAGAGAGTAAATACAGACTAATATTTCTGCTGATAGGTGTTCCTAAGTTTGTTGACAGTTATTTAATCTAGTGGCTCTCCAACCTTTCAAAAATGCACAAATTGTTAGATGCACCCCAGGTGAGATTCTACCCAGCCATGGATGCAGAGACAGATTTCATTTTGTAGTTGCATGACTTCAGGATTGGCTTTGATGCAGATCACCATACAGAATTGTTCCAGCTGGAACTCTCTGCCATGTTCAACACCATCAGTCATTTCATCTTACTAAGCTATTTGCCAGGGGTGGGGTTAAGTGATTTTGCTGTTTTGTGGTTCTCATCATTCTTAGCAGGAAATAGCTAATCTCTTATTCTCTTGAACTTCCAGTCCAGGTCCACATTGATGCACTGTACTGTTCCCTAAGAATCATCATCTTCAATCTCATTTAACGTATATTTGATTTATATGTTGATCCATACTATCAGATCTTTTGGCCTGGCCTGAAAGCCCTACATCAGTGACACCCACAGTATCTTAAGACTTGAATGTCCCCCTGAAAAGATCCAGCATACGTAACTGAGGTGTTGCTCTGTGGCCACAAAAGTCTTTGAAGTGCTAGCTTCTGACCTACTTCGATGGGTGCTCTTTCCTCTGGCATGGTTAAGAACCTCGGGTTTCAGTTTAACAAGGAACTTGTTTTTGAAACCCAAGTTGATTCAGTGGTTGCCAGTTTATTTTTCCATTTAAGGCTTCTGAGAATCTGAGATCAGTCCTTCCCATTATCCATCAGTAAATGAGCACCATAGTGGTAAGTGCATGCATCCTGTCTAGACTCTGTTAATCCAATGTCTGATATCTGGGCCTCCCTGTTCAGACTTCGGTCAAGCTACAACTTCTCCATATCCAGCAGTTAGTTTTTTTTAGCTGTGTATGTTTAAACACATAACAGAATCTCCAAACTGTACTACCTGCCAGTGGAGCTAATTTAGGTTCTTTGTCTGGTACATCGGACTCTACATAGCTATTGTGCTCCTGCCTATTAGACCCAAACTTCATAGTATCATATTGCATCATCCTTTCCTTTGGCCTCCTACTTTAGAGCAATAGTCCCCCACTTTAGGCAGACCTCTGTAAGAGACTAATCCTTTTCTGTTGTGGAATCAAAGTTGGTGAGCAGACTGCTGCTGTCTCTTGGGGGTATCCAAAATCATATTTCTATTTGTAAAGTTTGGCAGGGTCGTCTTTTCCATTAGCCCCATTCAGTCCTTTTTTTACTCATATTTAATAAGTCATTCCTTGTGCCAAGATAGCCCTCAATGAATGCGCTGTTATATGTCATTCATTCATCCATTCAGCTGTAATGCATAGACAGAAATATAACTTAAAAAGGTACACTGATTAAAGTAGGTAGAAAGTGAGACAGATGGAAAAACAATACTAAGGACAAAATAAAGTTTGATGTCCAAGAAGACAGGCAAGTAGACCTGCATAGTCATAATATTTAACAAGACGGGGCACTCTAAACCCGCTGGGCACAGGGAATGTTTAGTTAACATAGCTCGTTGCTCAATGTGGTACATATTGGGCAGTAGCACAGTGACAAACACACACCTATTTACCAGAGGATAGCCCCATATTTACCTAGATACATTTTGTGGAATCAAGCACATTTGCACTGAGTATTGTAGCACCAGGTCCTTACTTTTTGACGGGTGGATGTGAGATGGGTAAAGGCCTTTAATGACAATTTTATTATCAAGTTCCATTTCTTGGTCCAAATTCTGTCCATAACTTGTATTCATCTATCTACTCCACGTTCGATTCAGAGATCGTGTACTGTTCTTAAAAAATGGATCTGCAATGCAAAAAGTCATAAGTAGTTCATTGTAGATGATTCCAAAATGCAGGACAAATGCTATGCTCTCGTCTCAAAATGCTGCAGCTGGTTTTTATGGTTGAGCACGTGCAAGCACTCTGGACCATGTTGTAATCTCTCTGTGGGCTTCTAACCACGCCCATGTCAAGCCCATTACTTTCATAAGTTGGTGGGCTTGGCTTTTAAAAATCAATTGATTCCCTTTGTGGAAGGCATACATACATCATGCCTTTTCGGGTGTTTAGCCCTCCTCTAGTGCACTGGTAAACTACTGAAAACATACAAGGCTCTGTATTTTCAGTTGGTTTCTGGACTACTTAATCTTTTAATTTCCTGTGCAGCTTGATCTCACTGGGCAGAAGTCGAGCTCTTTGCATGACATCGACCCTGTTACACGGATAATTGCACTTTTGCTGGTTACATAGATAATTGCACTTTTGCCTGTAACATGGATATTTACACTTTTGCCGTTAAGTTTCACTGCGAGCGAACTTCTGTTTCTTTTTCTGTGTCTCCTTCACGCTCTTGGCGACCATCGGCTTGCATATATGAAACTGTTTTACTTTCCATTATTAGTTTATGTGTCAAGAAAAGTCAGGATAGGAGTTTACAATGCTAATAGCTCTAACACGAGCAAAAGCGAGACACTTTGCATTGCAAAGGATTGTTTCATTTCCCATTACAGCCACTTCTAAAGGAATTGTATATTATGGGGAAATCATGCTGTATAGTGTTCAAAATATGAAATGTGCAACTTCCAACTCTTCTCTGAAAAATAATATAAGAACAAGTTTCTTTAATTTAATGATTCAGGTATTTTTACAGGAAAACTGAGGAAGAACTTTAGTTCCACAACGAAATCAATGTCTTTAATCAACTGACGGACCTTGTCAATAGGATGATTAAAATAACATAGAAAAGGATGAGTGTAATTTCCTTGCCACACTACTCGTGGAGATTAAAGATGGCCCCTCACACAAAAATCAACAAGCAGTTGACAGGTATACTTCACAATCCACAGCCAAGTTGACCTTTTGCTCTGAATGAACATGTAATAAGAAGATTCTATAATAGGAAGTTGTCTGGAGATACCTGTATTTTATAAATAATTACTTTGTTCACCCAAACTATACCTATGTCCCATTCACAGATATCAAAGACCCCAGTCACAAACATTTTTCATGTGTATATTTAACTTATTTTCAAAAAAAGTGGCAAATACGAGCATAACATATGGCTTCAAATTACCAAAGTAAGAATCTTGAGTTTGTCACCTAAATGCAACGTAAACTTAGGAAAATCCAAACAAAGTTGAAATAGACCTGTAATGAAGGCGCATGTACTCAGGTGAGTGTTAAGGGGGTTGGTGCTGCAAATATTGTGAACAATCATTACATTGTGGGTATTATTTTTTTTCTTTCAATACATGCCGTACAATCATACATCTAACCTTGTTCCTCGATGAAGAAGAGATACATGATACTGACAGCCCATAAAATGGCTTGGGGATAATAACGACATTGACATTGATTAAACAGAGTAAATTGAGTGAAGTCTTCAGTTTACAAAAAATTTCCAATAAGAAAGGTATTAAATGTAAATTTCCACATTTACTCCTATCCAACACCTGCGGATTTCATGCATTGACAAGGTGTCAGATACACAAATTTACGCCAGGAAATGCATAAACAATTTAGATTTCCCTCGTGCACACCTTAGGAGTCTCAAGTATTAAGAAACAAGCTCTGAAAAATTGGGTGCACATTTTGGTCCCCCACTTATGTAGTAATAGGTTGTGTCTCAAACTTTTCAGTTGCAGGTTGTCGTAATTCAGCCTTCTTAATGCATATTTACTAGACAGGTCTCTATTTGTGATCCATGTGATCTTCTATGTACAAAAGAATGGTGACCAGCAGGCATGAACGTCAATTCACTGAAATGCCAGGGGTAGCGAATGACATCTCACACCCCTTGACCTTCACTTTCACTCACATACACATACTTACACATACACACAAACTCACATTTACATAGAATCTTTCTCACATAAACACACTGTTACCCGCGAGCATGCACACAACATACATTTAAAAGTATTGTCTACGTATCTAAGCTGCCCCGGACGGGCATATACCAGCTAATTGTACTATATTTTTATTACACTAGTAGTGAAAATATATGATTATTCACTTTTAGTGACAGAAAACAAAGAGCGTGGAGCCCCAATTGGCATCCAGAAGTACGAGCAACCAGTGGTCTGTACACAGGGGTATTTCTCCATCTCCTATTCATCTGCAGTGGTAGGAATCTAAGGGACACAAAAGTGTGTAAGCTGTCACAATTTGAACAACAAAACCAAAACAGCAGTCCACATTGTGCAATCATGTTCTGGAACAGTGTAATTTAAAAGTATGTGCCCATTTATTCCGTGATGCAGAAATTATCGATAGGCCTGTGCACCCCCATTGAAATGGCGACCGCCTGTCCTGGGTAGAGGGACAGGTGGAAGTGAGGTAATTCCGCCAACGTCGTGCGCCGTGGCGGTAGGCGGTCATGAACCACCATGCAATTCCTCATTGGATTATATTGGGCCCTATGGGGTACAGTAGCCAATGGGGATCTATGCCGGCGGTGACGATGTACACCGCTGAGGATGTGACTGCCATTTTTTATCTCAATCCTCACTTGTTTCCTGACCTTCCACAGGAGAAGACCTACACTGCATGTGCTGCTGTGACCTGTGTCTGGAACCTACCATGGCCTGTGTGACCGAAGGAAAGGGCCCTAGCCTTCACTTCAGAGCAGTTGGAGCAACTGGTGGATAGGGTCCTACACCCAGTACGGACTGCTATATGGGCCTCTAGACCAACAGGTACACTGTGGGCACAATGCATGTGGCATTGATGCATGGAGATGTGTGTGAAGTCATCTTGTACGGGTGGGGGTGCGGGAATGCCTGTTGGTGGTGTACATGTTGTGAGTTGGCCTATGTGTGTTGCAATGGTGATGGGATCGGGTATGGTGGGCCATGTGTGAGACAGGCTGGACTGTTTGTTTAATGGAGTTCTCCTGTATGTATTAACTCTGCAGGACAGCATCCATCAAAAGAAAGGATTATGGTGTGCCATTGCAAAGGACTTGCAGACCCTGGGGGTCTATGGAAGGTGGAGCACCCACTGTCAACAACAGTGAGAGGACCTGAGACGCTGGGGACGGAAGACCGAAGGGGCCCAGATGGGGATGGCCTCCCAACGAGGAAGGGGTGCTCGTCGGACCCTGACCCCCCTGATGGCCCACATACTGGCGGTGGAATACCCTGAGCTGGATAGGTGCTTGAGGAAATCACAGCAGCCACAAGGGGGTGAGTACAGTGGGTATCATTACAACTTATGGCTGGTGGGGTGGTAGCTGGTTGGTGGTTGTGTGTTAGTGGTTGCCCCTAAGGCCGTCCAGACATAGCAGCGTAGGACCTCAGCATGGTAATGGTTGCATGGCAAATACAGGTAACCTAGCTTGTTAGTATTCACTTCTAGGTAGGGCTGTGTGGGTCCCAGGTGTGCTGCAGTTGGCAGTGTTTGCTCCTCCTCATGCCTTGGTGTCTAGCCATTTCACTGGTAGTGCAATGCATAGTGCGTAGGCCTGTTCCCTGTCTGTGAGGGTGCTGTGTGCGGCAAAGGTGGTGTTGGTGCAGTTGTTGACCCAGTGTATCCTTTGTCTCTCTCTCCCCTTCCTTGTTTTGTCATCCTGTGTGCATTAGCATTATCTGGTGGAGGAGCAGAGGCACCGGCGACAGAGGGAGCTGCAACCCACAGGACCCTGGAGCCAGAGTCCACCGACACTGAGGGAACGAAGGGTGAGGGGAACTCCACGCCGGAGACTGGAGGGGACAACACAGACTCTGATACCTCCTCTGATGCGAGCTTCAAGATGGTGACGGACACCTGTGTGACCACCCCAGCTACAGGTACAACCGCTACCCCCGTACCAGCACCACCCTCCCAGTAGCCCCTCAGCGAGTTGCCCATGCCCGCTCACCCAGGAGGGTGGGCATCTCCTTCGCCCCAGGTACCTCAGGCCCTGCCCCAGTGAGCCCTGCTGCCCCGAGTGAGGAGGCTATTGACCTCCTGAGATCTATCTCTGTAGGGCAGTCAACCATTGTGACTGCCATCCAGGGACTGGCATCCCAGATGCAGCAATGCATTGCATTACTGGAGGGCATTCATGGTGGTTTGCCAGTCCAACAGAGATCGATTCAGGCTCTGGCCTCATCTCTAATGGCAGTCATTGTCCCTGTTTCTACCATCTCCTCTCTAACTTCCACTTCCCAGTCCCATTCTCGTCAACCCCAACACATCCCAAGCACACAGAGAGACGGGCATGCACACAGAAGCCAACACCCAAGTGTGGCACAGGCAAACACAAGCACTATACTTCATACCACAGGCACTCACGCAAACAACATACTGTTGCAGACACAACAACATCCACAGCCTCTACTGTCTTCCCCTCCTCCTCATCTTCCATCTTCCTGCCTGTTACGCCCACACTCACACCTGCATGCACTACATCTACATCTACATCCACTATCAGCATCACCACACCAAACAGAACACACACAACACTGGCAGACACCACCACAACATCCATGCACGTGTCCCCTGTGTCCTCTCCCACAGTGTCTGTCCCCCACTCCTAAAGTACACAAACGCAAGCACTCAGACACAAAACAGCCATCCACCTCACATCAGCATACAGCCCATGCACCTGCACCAAAATCCAGCAGACATACACCTCCAATAACCACACATCCTCCACTCCCATTACTCCTCTCTCCTCCTGCCCCAATGTCCCTAAAAAGCTTTTCCTTGCCCAACTTGACCTCTTCCCTACCCCCGTCCTGCACGTATGAGCAGGGCTCCAAGGACATAGCCCGGCACCTCAGCCAAACAGTCTACGGGGACAGTGGTAGCACCACCTACTCGTGCTGGTAAGGATACCAGACCTACGACACAGAAGGGGATGGAGCCAGCACCACCAGGAATGAAAGGGAAGAGTACTGCACCAGCTATGAGGAAGGGGAAGGAGCCTGCACCACCAGGCAGAGAGGGGAAAAGCCCATCCACTCCTGCCAGGAAGGGTAAGGGACCCCGACCCATGAACAGGAGGAGACGGGGCACTCTACACCAGCAGAAGCTGTTAGGCAAACACCGCTACCACAACCGGCTGTCATGGGGCCCCCACCGCCAGCTGTGGATGTGCAGCCATCAGTGAGTGCAGAGGCAGCCTAGGGGCCTCCTCCAACAACCACCACCATGCAGCCATCAGTGAGTGCAGGGACTGCCCAGGAGCCTCCTCCAACCACCACCACAGTGCAGCCGTCAGCGCTGGTGGACGCCATGTAGGCCACCCTCCAGGGCCTGCTGTGTGGGCTGCCCCCTCCAGAACCAGTGGGCAAGTCACCCACTCGAGAGACTGTGGCCTTGCACTCTTCAGGACAAAGCAATGGGCAAGTTGCTTCCTCCAGAACAAGTGGGAAAGACACGCTCTCCTCAGACTGTGACCTTGCACTCCCCAGGACAAAGCAATGGTCATGTTGCCCCTTCCATAACCAGTGGGAAAGACACCCATTCCAGAGACTGTGGCCTTGTACCAAATATGTCAGACACTCAGTAGCAAATACAGGTGATCTGCACAGATGGGAGTGGTCTGACGCCTTAAAGCTACATTTTCACATATTCAGAAGTTTGTACCTGGAAATACTAGATGGGTAGGATGACACAGTAGCTTGCATACGTATGTATGGCTGGGTGGAGCCGCACATGTGACAATGTCAATTGTGCATCTTTACATGCAGTCATAGATATACCTTGACACAGGTGATCTAAACATGCACATGACCAACTCTAATGCAAGATCTCCATCTATTAGTCAGGCAATGTAAGTATTATGTATTCCCACTAGTCTACATCCATGTAGCACCTACTACATTGTCACAGCTGCTAAAGTGTGACAGCAAACACCATACTACCAGAGCTGAGTACAAGGATACAGTCAGTATTTACTCACTTTTGGCTGCTGTGATGCCCTCAAATGCACATTCACCAAAGGGAAGGCCACCGCCACAATGCGGGCCATTGGGGGGGGTCAGGGTCCAACGGGCCCCCCTCCCTGTTGTGATGACATCCCCAGCTGGGCCTCAAAGGTCTTTTGGGCCCAGCGTCTCAGGTCCTCCCACCACTTTCTACAATGGGTGGTCCACTGGCTGTGGACCCCCAGGATCCCCACTTGCTTGGCGAAGGCACGCCAAATCCCCTTCTTCTGAAAGGCTTCGACCTGCATGGATGACACAGCTAAAAGGAGAAAGTCATGTATACATGCACCATACCAATAGGAGTGGTCAGTACATATCAGTCAGATCAAGAATGCACACATACCCATCCTCTCTACTCACACGCCTTCACATTATGCCATCTGCATGCATTTACACCCTCACAAGTTTACATTCCCGATGCAATGTCACACACAACACCTATCACACATGGTTAGGGCATTGGACTCACCTGCTCATTTGGTGCCCATATAGGGATAGGGCCTCCTCCACCAGCCTCTCAAGCTCTTCCGGGGTGAAGGCAGGGGCCCTATCACCTGCAGAACATGGCAGTATACAGCAGCTCTCATCGTGGAGGTCTTGCTGGTAGCAGTGTCAGGAGTCAAGTGAGCAATACTACAGAAAATGGCAGTCATAGCCACCACATACAGGACCGTTACCGCCGGCGGTCATACCCATTGGCCCAAGTCTGCCAAAGGCAGCAATGTTAACCAATGGCAAGTTGCACAATGGTTGTAACCGCCTACTGCCATCACGACTCCCGCCGGTGGAGTTAGGTCACTTCCAATTGTCCACTACAGTAGGTTTGGCCATTTTGGGCATGCCATTGATGGATGTGCTTACTAATCTGCATCAGTCACTTACTCCTCCAAAACACTGTGTATCTGTATGTAGTGCCATAATGGTTGTGCAAAATATTATGCCACATTTTACAAAATGACATGTTGAGGGAGTATGTATGGTGAGAACTATGTAAAGCTCCTCTGAGGTATATTGCATAGGTAGATATTGGTAGAATCTAAAACATATGTTTTAGTCGCACACACATGTACCATAACATTAGTTTCATATGTACAATCCCATTTACATGTTAGCCAATGTGCAGCAATGAAGGTGAAGGATATTAGGTGTCAGCTAATATACAATGTGTTAATGATGAGTTCATACTGCATAACTCATAGTATATTCCTTTCTCTCAACATAGTTATCCTACCATGAGGAAAGTGAGACAACCACCAGTGTACTGTCCACTAGTAGACCAGGTAACCATGGAGGAACGGCATGTCATCCAGACATAGGCCCTCATTCTGACCTTGGCGGTCGGCGGAGAGGCGGCGGTCGGACCGCGAACAGACCGGCGGTATTAAAAATGGCATTCTGACCGCGGCGGTCACCGCCACGACTGACCGCCACTTCCCCACTCCGACAGCCACGGCGGTCATGACCGACGGGCTGGAGTCTGCGCACTCCGGTCCGGCGGTCGACCCAAGACCGCCAACGGTATCATGACCCTGCTTTCCGCCGCGGTTTCTGGCGTCCGGGAACCGCCATGCGAACCATGGCGGTAGGCACTATCGGGGCCAGGGAATTCCTTCCCTGGCACTGATAGGGGTCTCCCCCACCCCCCACTGCCCCCCCGAGTCCTCCCCCCACACCCTCCACCCCCCTGCCACCCCCCAGAGGTGGTACGAACCCCCTCCCCACCCCCACCCCGACATGCACATACACGCACCCCGACATGCACACACCCCCAACATGCACATATACACACCCCCTACACACACACATACACAACGGGGACACATACCCGCACACATACATGCCGACATGCGCACCCGCCGAACTACACACATTGCCCATAGGCACAGCAGCACTCCCCGCCCGCATGCACGCACTCACACACCCCCTCTACACACTCACACGCACACCCCCATGCACGCACACATCACACAACACCCCCCCAACCCCTCCCCTCACGGACGATCAACTTACCTTGTGCGTTGGTCCTCCGGGAGGTGACAGGAGCCATGGGGAGGTGACCGCCAACAGAAGACCGCCAACAGAAGACCGCCACACAGAAATGTGGGTCGTAATTCTGTGGGCGGTGTTCTGCTGGCGTGGCGGTGGAGGTTGACCAGTCTCCACTTTCCCGCCGACCGCCAGTGTGGCTGCTGGCCGCTTTCCGGCGGAACGCTCCCAGCGGTCAGAATGCGCACAGCGGCATACCGCCGCGGTCGGCGGTCTTCACCGCGGCGGTAACTCGGCGGTCTTGCGAAAAGACCGCCAAGGTCAGAATGAGGGCCATATTGTCTGAATCCTCATTGTTAGACCTGGCATCTTTGGTGTGGTCTCCCCCATCTTTTTTGCTTCTGCTTCCCATGTTATTACCGTGTGCTGGACTCTGTTTTTGCTGTTTTTAGTAGTCTGGGTACTTTACCACTGTTGACCAGTGCTAAAGTGCAGGTGTTCCTTGTGTAAAATGTATGTTAAATATGTTTTTTCTATGATTGGCACATTTGATTTACTAGTAAGTCCCTAGTAAAGTGAACCTGATGGGCCCAGGCCCTGTAAATCAAATGCTACTAGTGAGCCTGAAGCACTGGTTGTGCCTCCTACCTGAGTAGCCATGTAAACATGGCTCAGACCTGCCACTGCAGAGTATGTGTGTAGTTTTACACTGCCAATTCAACCTGGCAAGTGTACCACTTTCCAGGCCCAAGCTTCCATTTGTACACATGTGCGGTGCCCCTAAGGTAGGCCCTACGTAGCCCCATGGGCAGGGTACAGTGTATGTTAAAAGTGGGTCATGAACTAATGTATTTAACATGTTCTAACAGTGATAAACTACCAAATTCATTTTTCACTATTGCAAGGCCTATCTCTCCCGTAGGTTAACATTGTAGCTGCCTTTAAATATCTTTTAAGTGTATTTTTCCTTTAAAAGCAGATAGAAATTTGCAGTTTGGTGTACCTGAACTCACAATTTAAAAATACATATTTTTGTAAAATTGTTTTTGAAAATGTCAGTTTGAAAATGCCACTTTTAGAATGTGACATTTTCTTGCTTAAGCCATTCTGTGACTCTGCCTGCTTCTGTTTTATCTGTATGGTTCAGACTCACAGTTGGGCTGAATGTGAATCCCTTATAGACAGTGACACAAAGTGAGCTGCGGTATAGCCTGCATATCCTGATGAGGCATCTAAGCTAGAGTGGAGGGAGGAGTGGTCACTTATGCCTGAATGGGCTGTGCCTGACCTCACACTATGCAGTCTCTAATGTCCTGGTGTGTGTCTGGGGCCAGGCCCGGGCAAGGCAGGATATTGTGAACGACAGAGGCTTTCCTTTGAAGTTTGCCTACTTCAAAGGCAGAAAGGGGTATAACTAGTGGGCCCAAAACCCTAGATTTGCATACTTCTGGAACCAAGAGGAACCTCTGCCAAGGAAAAGAGCTGATGAGCTGGAGGAGGAGTATTGCCCCTTTGCCTGTGACTGTGCTTTGCTGGGTTGACCTACAGTTGATGCATCTGCCTGAAAGAGGACAAAGACTGGACTTCATGGTATATTCCTGCTTGTGAAGAATCTCCAAGTGCTTGGACTGAGCTGGCCTCCTGTTTTGAAGTCTCAGGGCCATCAAAGACTTCCTCTGCCAGCACCTGGACTCTCTGCTGAGACTCCTGCCCTGCCAAGTGGTGCCCTATCCAGTCCTTTGGCCCTTGAAAGGTGAAGCTGGTAGAACAAGGACTGAAATCCAAGCACAGGAAGCTGTGCAAGGAAAGGTTTGACGCACCACTTGCAACACTGTACAAACAACACGCCACCTGATTTGCGGCTGAAATTGATGCACCAGCTGCATCGTGGTGGGGGAAATTGATGCATCACCTGCATTGCAGCTGGAGAAACGAGTCAACATCCGCTTGAGTCTGCTGATAATGATGCAAACCCACAAAGCATTGTTTTCCATCACTGTGAAACCGGATTTCTCATGCATTGTCACTGGGCGTCAAAATCATCGTGAACCTGTGGTGATCCAAGGTGCCCCATCTGGAAATGGACTCATCGGTCTCTTGCAGGAGAGAAAATTACGCATTGCCTTCCCGACCGGAGAAGAAATGACGCACGGCCTCACATGGGAGTAAGGAATAGACGCATCACAGACTTTTCCAATGCACTCTCACTTGTGTGTCTTTATTTTTGACGTAAAACAGGTACTTTGTTTAAAAACAACATTTCCATTGTTTTCTATGGAATAGGAATCTATTCTTTTGAAAATTCATAACTTTACTTGTGTATGTTAGATTTTTGTTGTTTTGCTTGTTTGGTTTAGAAAAATATTGCCTATTTCTCTAAACTGGTGTGGTGTCCATTTCGTAGTGTTTTCACTGTATTACAGTGTGTGTTGGTACAAACATTTCACACATTGCCTTCGAGATAAGCCTGACTGTTTGTGTCAAGCTACCAAGGTGGTGAGCAGAGGTTGTCTTAGGAGTGTAACTCCCTTACCCTGACTAGAGTGAGGGTCCCTGCTTGGACAGAGTGCAAACTGACTGCCAACCAGAGACCCCATTTCTAACAGCCATACTATCATGGATCTTTGTACACAGGTGGGGCCATATCTGATGCCTGCCATTCTCAATCCATATGGCATACCTCCCATTGTTCAAGCCTTGTCAGTGCTACACTTCCTGCCCACAGGGTCCTTTCAAAATACTGTTGCCTTAACAACAGGGATGTCTCAGCCCATGTTCAGTCTGGTGTTGAAGGATGTACTGTGTGCATTGTTGAAGCACCTCAACAGCTAAAAAAGGTTTCCTCATTGAGCAGATTTGGCCAATGTGAAGGAAGACTTTTATGAGATGGGACACATTCCTCATGTGATAGGAGCCATTGATGACAACCATGTAGCCCTGTTTCTGTCCATTGTCAATGGACAGGTGTATAGGAACAGGAAGAACTACCACTCAATCAATGTACACCAGTACATCTCACAAATCACAGCCAAGTTTCCAGGATCTGTGCATAAATCCTCCATCATGCGGAACAGCAATGTCCCACATCTGATGTCACCACCCCAAAGAGAGAGGGCCTGGCCGCTTGGTACGTTTGCATTGTAGTGTGTGTTTGTGTGTTATGCCACCTGTCATCACAATATAGCCAGTCACAGGACCTGTTTATGAGTTGTTCAACCACTGTGTTCACAGGTGATTCAGGCTATCTAAGCCATCCTTGGCTGTTGACACCAGTGAGTTACCCAGCCATGCCAGGGGAACTCTATTACAATGAGGCCCATGGGAAGGCAAGGCATGTAATTGAGGGAACATTTGGGCCCCTGAAGGCAAGATTCAGGTGCTTGGACTGATCTGGTGGAGCCCCCATCTACTCACCCCCACAAGGTAGGCCAAATAATCATTGCCTGCTACATGCTCCACAATCTAGCCCTGAGATGTCAGATAGCATTGATAGCAGATGAGGAGGCGACGGATGGACCATTGGCTAGAAATGCTGATGTAACAAGTGATGACGAGCCAGAGGAACAAGGAGGAGGTGACTCTAGGGCAGATCTCATCAATCAGTACCTCCACTGACATACAGGTGTGTGAAGTGGACCTTTTGATGTGTTGAATGTGCACACCTTGAAGTAGATGGCTGCCGTTACACTTTCTGACTTGATTCAACAGTGGGGGTGTCATGAGCTCCAATGCCTATGTGTGAGTTGTGGATGAAGACTGATAGATTGTACAATGTACAGTACAATATGGTCTGCTATATTATGTAATGTTACATCTGAGCCTAACATACACTTCTGTAATAGACTACTCAGTATTTAGGTATGTTTATTGCATTTTCCTATCCTCTTTTCCTTCCACTCACTGAATTGCTATATCGTGTTTGGCTCTGCAGCCTGGGCTTGAGGTATTCATTGTCAGTAGCCAATGGTAATTGCTGACAGACATTGCTGACAGGCATGAGAGGTGTACTTGACAGATAGCTGGTAAAATTGATATAATTACAGTGGGATGGTACCTTGTTAGTACTTCCTTAATTCAAGTGGGGTTGTGACTCCTTAGTCCTTTCCTATTACCAGTGGGGTTGGGGGGATGTGAAATGGTGTATTATGTGTCATTTGATGTTTGTAACCCATGTGTCATGATTGGATTATAGGCTCTGGCTTCAAAATGGGTGGGGTACTATGTGATGACCATGGGACTTTGCTGTGTTTGTATTCTGATGTTGCTGTCTAAGGTGCACGTAACTGTATTCTGGCAAAGGTGTGTGACAATCCTACATGCATGGGGCCTATGTTAGCGTATGGTTAAAGTAATGGGTTCCACAGTGATGTTCTTTGTTTGTTCCATGGGATATGTGGTCATGGAGCTATGGTGTGGGTATGTGAGGAGCCTGTGCCTGGTGATATATATTGGTCCAATCTGGGTGTCCCTTATTTGCAGTTAGTTTACCATGGGCGTGACTTCCATTATCTGTATATGTGCATTGTATGCCACCATGCCTTCCATCCTGATTATACTCTTTGTCATGCTCTATTAGCAGATTGGAATACTGACTATACTATTGTGATACTCTGGATTCCAAGCTCTCTGACATCTGTCCTGTGACATTTCTGTTGCCATGTGTCTCCTGCTGTCTGATGACCATTACACTGGCTGTTAACTGCAGATGGCCATGACCAGACCACAGTTGACAAGCATGACAGTTGTTGGTGTATTATAAAAGACACATATACAGTAGCTGTGTCCAATTGTGATTTATTGTGCATATCAGAATACTAAAAGTCAAAATAAAAGTGCATAAATGAAAATTAAGGTGATGAGTGAGGTCATGGTAGATGGATTCATCAGAGTAGCTGCTACATCCAGTTGGTTACACAGGTCCAGTATCCTTGTACCAGGGAATAATGTCTCAGAACTGTCTACAGGGTGTCTCAGAGGCATACAAGGGTTACAAATCAGGAGATGGTCACTTCATGGCAGTGGGTTTGATCTTGGCATCTGCTCCAGCTGAATGTTTGGATGGATGTCCCCATTTTCAGGGGCTTTTTTGGCTACAGAGAAAAGGGTGTCTGAGGCATGTGGTTCCCTCCATTCCAATACCTGTCACAGATGTAAATGGGGTAAATGTTAAGTTGCTAGTGGAAGAGGCCTGATGGTGTGTTGAGAAACCAATCAGGGTAGTATTGATGCCCCTCAGCACCCCTGCAATGGAGGCCATGTGGGTATTTTGTGCCGGCCACTGCTGCATGACTTCCTGGTGGTAGTCACTCTTCAGCCTTTGATTTTCCCTCAACATGGTGATTATTTGTCCCATCCTGTCCTGGGAACTTTGGTATGCTCCTAGGACTTGGGAGATGGGTTCCTGGTCAGTGGAGTCCCTTTGAAGCCCCATCCTCTGGCCCACAGCATCCCTCCTACCACTGTACCCCCACGTGCTTGTGCCCCTTGCACGGTGTGCCCACTCCCAGTGGTAGCAGGACCTTCATTGTCGGAGATGTCATGGTTCGACTCAGGTCCCTGTACTGTGGGGCACACAATTGATTGAAGAGTCCTTGGGACAGATGTTTGGGGGCAAATAGTTGCCAGTGATGTGGGTGCACCAGGGGTGAGGGGGTTGATGTGTGTAGGGTGAGGCACGGAGTCGTTGACTGACCAGGTATCCCAATTGGGCCAGGTTGTTCATCATTGTTCAGATATCCAGGCATGTTGTCCTCACTGGAGCCTCCATTCTGAGGAGGACTGGAAGTCTCAGATATCCTTTCTAACGTGGCAATGGCAGGGTTACCTGTGGACGGAGTGAGATACAGAGTTCAGGTTAGAATGTGTGTTTGGTTACCTCTTTGTGAGATGCAGACAGTGGCTTTACATGATTCCCTGCAATGACATTGACAGATGCTGCACAGCATACCTTTATTGTACATACAAATCTGTGACTTGACTTCCATACTCTATGTTGGGAGCTGTCATACAAGTTTAGTACAGATTGCACTGCAGTTGGGTTCTGGTTTTGTCTGATAATTGACATGACTGTTCACCTCTGTTACCAACAGAGTAGTCAGGTTTGCTAAATGTCACACCTTAAAGCTGCACAATGATATCCTAGTGGGAACACAGTATGCAAGTATGCAAGAGTAGCAGTCTGGTAGCTAGATGTTGTGCATGTGCATCGATTCAGCCATCTTACTTTCCAACCCAGGTCAGTCTATTTCTGGCTTGGGATATTTGATCTGTGGCCATTAGGAATGGTCACATACCTGTAGCTGTGTCTTGCTTTATTTGCTATGGTGAGTGTGTCATTGCATTGCTGTCATTGTCATGTACTGGTCCTCTCTAGAACAAGCTGGATGGCATAGCTAGTACTTTAGTTGTACATGGATTACATGTAGAGTGTTGTGCACATTCCAGGTTTTCACAATGATGGGTTAGTGCATTCTGGGAGTCGTAGTGATATGATTAGCCAGTAGTTAACATGCCATTGCCAAGGGCTGTGAGGGCAGTTTGGCTGAGTGGAGTGGTGAAATGCAAGAGAGGGGCATTAGGTGATTAGGTGGGAGGTGTAGTGGGACATTAATTAAATAGGGAGTATTTGGGTGATGAGGAAGCATGCAGGACAAGACAAATGTGTGACATGACTGTTGTGGGTGCTTATTAGATTCCAGTCCCCCAGGTATTCCAGTCAGGGCCTCAGGATGCAGTATGTCCATGATGATGTGAACTGGGGGGGAGGAGATGGGGGCCCACAACAAGTCTTCTGCACGGCTATCATGGAACACACCTTCCCCCTGAGATAGCTCTGCATCTCCTGATGTCTTCCCTTGTTTGTGGATGGCTGCCTAGTGAATTGACCCAGTTGACTATCCTTTGCCAGAACTCCATTATTCTGGCAATCAATGTTTGTTGGGCCTGTGCTCCAAACAGTTGTGGCTCTACCCTGACAATTTCATTCACCATGACCCTCAACTTCTCAACAGTGAAATGTGGTTATTTTTGTGGGGACATGGTAGTGGTTGTGTAGATGGTGTGTGCGGTGTTGTGAGTGTAAGTGTGCACTGTTGGGTTATTAGTGAGGTGTGGGTGCTGCGTTGTGAGGGTGAGATGGTTGTTGCGGATAGTGAATGCTAGTGATGTGTGTATTATGTTCGTTGTACTGATGTGGGGTGTGTGCTGAACTTGATGTGTTCATGTTCCTATTGTGTAAAGGTGCCATATCTATAATATTCTCTACTCTCTCTGTAACTGAATGGTGTTTTTTTGCAAAGGATTGTGGGTTGTGTAGAGGTGTGTTATATAGTGCAGTGAGTAGGTGTGTCAGGTGTGTGGATTTTCGTCAGGTGTAGGGTTTTCTATATATCCAATGTGGTGTGGTGTGGTGTTCTGTCTGATGTGAGTTCTGACCGCTGCAGTTCGCACTGCCAATGGTTTTCTGCCATGTAAGAACAACTGTGGTGATTTGTGTCTCGTAATCTGGTGGGTGGATTTTTATCAGGCTGGCGGTGTTGGTGGTTGGACTGCCTCTTTCCTGCCTTCCAGTGTCCTGACAGTTTTGGATTTTTGTCTGTATTTTGGTAGACTTCACAGCGTGACTCTTAACACAGCAGTCGGATTACCATCTAGATTACAGTCTTTTGGCAGCCGCCAACGCAGCGTTCTTTCCAAAAAAAAAGCACCAAACTTGTAATAAGGCCCTATGTCTTCTGACACCTTGTTGCTATTTCTTTCAACATGGATATTTGGGCCACGATTTATACTTTTTTTGCACCGTATTACCATAATTTGTTTATGCAAAACGCTTTTGTATCAATAAATGACAATAATGCGGCACAAAAAATATATAAATCAGGGCCTTGGTGTTTTCTTTCTCTAACTGCAAAGTAGGAGGATTTTGTAAAATGAACTTTGTGATAATCTTGGTAGTGTGAAAGGGAAGGCTGCAGGATATCATTTTTTAGTATAATAATTTTATTAGTACCAAAAATGCAGCACAAAAATAGAAGCTATGTATAGCAACTGCCATATGAACAGTAATAACTGTGATCATACCTGTAACAAAATATAATTATCCAAACTTTATAATAGAAAACAAAATGTATATCTAATAAACAAGAAATGTAAATTATGCATTAAAAAAAGAAAAAAAAAGGAAACAAAAGGAAAGAAGAAGAGAGGAATAAAGAGAAAGGTGATATTATAACCAGTAATGAAAGTAACATAAAGTAGTATGTATATTACCATGCATTGAGGTAATCAGTAAGTTGTGCTTGATTAAAGAATGTCACAAAGGGTAAGTAGATATTCCTTAAAATGAGCTAAATCAAAGCAATTGACTAAATAGATTGTTTTGATAAGTAGGTAGTAGCTGGTAACCACAGCTTTTCAGGTTTCATAGCTATGGGGAATTAATTTAAATTGCAAGTATCTAATCTGTGAATGTGACACATTAGAGTTCACCATAAATGGACAGATATATTATATTTCATTTTAAAACTGGAAGAAATAACCTGTAAAGCAATAGCTATTAACATATCAACTAATTTTATTAGCAAATTGTCAGAAGACCAAATAACATGAACAGCATCAAAATATCATTTTTATAGATAAAGGCAAGAAAGTCCCAGTAATACAATTTTTCTAAGATCATACTGACTTCCAAAATTCAACTATTCTAAAACAAATAAAAAACATATGTTGATATGAACCTTCAGAACTATCACATCTCCAGGCCATCTGTTGTCCAGCCAGAACAAACCTGGATAGTTTTTCAGGGGTAAAGTACATCCTACTGTTAAAAATGTTGCATTTGCAATACACTGGCAGAAAGAGCTACAGGGTGCAATTTTAACCATTTATTTCCAAATGTCTAAAGACCAAGTACAACCTAAAATGTATTCACATATTCAGTCTATATTAAATTAATTCTTGTGGATCCTAATCAACCCAGAAATGTATACAAATTGAGGCTTAATAAAATGTCCAGTGGTGGCCCAAGATCCATTTTAGAAGATTATCCACTGAAAAATGTATAGTTTGTTTGAACAAATTCAACTTAGTGTTAAACAGTCAATAAACCTTTGTCTGCCCAGTCTTTTTTTGTAATGCATTTATCATACCATATGAGACTTGTGAAGAATTTGTGCAAGGTAGGTTGCTTACATACCATAAGGTGTTTTAACAATGTACAAGAATGTGTTACTGTAGATAGTAACCAAATTTTGGAAGAGAAGAGATAAAAACGTATGTGCATATAGGTAAAGGAAGAGACAAATGTGAGTTGTAGGTGAGATCAAACTAAGCAGTAGTGTAAGTAGAAGATGTTATGAAACTCTGAATTTGTTTAATGGTAAATTATTTGTGATAATACAAAAAATATGGACAAATACCACATCATATTTGGAAAGCTTGCATCTTCCAAGGCACTTCCATGCATTTTTTCCATTCCATAAAAAATTGAAAAGATACTATCAATTTGTAGAAATTGTGTCTCAGAAAGTTTAAGTAGAAACATCATAAGCAAAAAAAATTATAACTGACAATATTATTGTTTTAATTGTGTCCAATATACCCCACCAGGTGAAAAATAGAGGATACTATCTCTGGGTAGTGCTGCAGAGATTTTCAAATAGTTGAACAATATTGGTTGTAAGAGTGTCCCTAAGGGAACTGTAGTACCAAATACCTAGTACTTTAATCTTTGACTAACTCCAAGCCAAACCTACATGAGAAAACTGATCTCAGTGACAATATTTGTTAAGGCATAGTAACTCTGATTTAGGTATGTTAAGTTTATAATCAGACACTGGAAGACAGTTGTTAAGTTAATTAAAAAAGACAGGAGAGAAGATTCTGGAGAAAACATAAATAATAATATATCACAAAACAAAATAAAATGATGGATGGAGTGTTGAAACCTTTCAAACACTTATCCCCAGTCACAGATCTGGGTTTAATTCATTGTCATTTTGCTCATCACATCAGCCCAGTTTAGACCCAGCCATATGCAAATCAGTCTTGACCCTGTTAATTGGGTTAATTGAGCGGCATGTGAATCCTTCTCTTTGGATTCTTCTTTGTCTTGTGTAACATTTTTTGTACACTGATTTACACATGTACGATTTATTGTCTCTCTATGTGTGTGGGATGTAAAGTTCTCCGACACCGTACACTGGTATGAGAGGTGCTATCAAACAAATTAAATACATGTGAGAGAGGGCTACAGAGAGAAGAGAGACACTTTTGGAGGGTGATAGTGAGGGAATCATTAGAGAGCCCCAACAAATATTATCGCATCCTGGTGCACTGTAAGATAATCTTTTAATGTGTTTAAAACCTAATAGAACTGAATATTGGAAAATGTGTTGTACAGTGCACACTTTTGCCAGTGGTCAGGTTTGCTCTCTGTGCTCACTCACTATGCACCGTAGTGGGGCTGCTCTGACAAAATTTGCCAGGGCTGCTATGCATTTCCTGTCCGGCCCTAAAGGCATGAACAATCTTACTTCGACAAATGTTAACTCCCATGAACCTTCAGTCAAGTAAATGTTTGCCTAAACCAGGAAACATATTGGGTCAGGGGTTTATCAGTGAAAATGACATTGTGCATTCAAAGGAACGCCTATGCTTTGAGGAAGAAGAACAAGGTTGTTTGGGAGGTGGCTGGCCCAAGTCTGTTAGTGAGGTTCAGTCTAATAAGGATTCAAACATTGAGAACAACATTTTTTTTTCTTGTCCAAAGGAGGAAGATATAACAGCAGCTGACATTAGTTATGTTCAAAATTATAGAAATATGTTGTTGGTGCATTTCCTAGCCTAAAGCAGTGACAAACTGGCCTATAAGACAATAAGGCAGTTCCTGATGGGTTGGTCTAACAGGTCTGTGAGTGGGGTGCTTTTGCAGCATTTTATGGTCCTGTTTTAGGCCGGGTAGGAATTTTTTTGCGGCTGATTTGCCTGTTATTACCACAAACATTGCCTGTAGCAAGCACAAATCCATGCAGTCTCTCATACCTTGCAAAATACCCATACAGCGTGGTTTTTGCAAGTCCAAAGCTGGTTTGATTTGCAAATGTGGGCCACTTTTTCAACAATCTGGTTCGCTAATAGGGGCCACTTTAATTTTGGTCCCTGGGACTATATTTTGCCTTAGTCTGACCCTGGCCTAAAGTGGACAGTTTTTATGCTGTTTCAAAGAATCTCCACTTATTTTACTGAAATCTGTCTCTGAGAGTTACAGCACAGTTTTCAACTGAATTTGTCTACACTTTCTAGAACATGTGTAAGCAGAAGAATGTTGGCCATCAGTTGGAATTCCATCTCTTCCCGACTATTTGACATTGCTGTCTCTGGTCAAACACAGTATTGTTGTTCAGGTAGGTATGTGCGTTGCCTGTCTTTTCTGTGGCAAGTTAGGTTTTCCTGAGATCTAATACTGCTGATTCTTACTTTATCAATGAACTTGACATTGTGAGTTCCACATGTCCTGTAGAAGGCAGGAAATCAAGTTCAAGAGCTTGCTTATTACAGTATGAGTAAGTAACTTTAAATGTCTGTTTATAAGTAGAGAGTACAATGTCATCCACCTCTACAAGTATGCACTTGAAAAAATAACTGTTTTCCTAAAAGTCTTGGACACTCATTTTCTACCACCTTTCATGATAGTTTTGATCGCAAATGCCCTGCACAGTATAAATGAGGGCACGGTTGTAAGAAAGAGTATCAGCTGTGACTGCCATTTCAAACTGTATTCTCTCTCCTGTCTTTACATTTTCCACCTTCAAAACGGTCATTTTTACGATATTGAATGTTCCACATCCATCACACACTTTTATAAATCTACCCGTATTTCATCTTGAACTATCTTCATATTCAACATAATTTCTTCCCACTTTCTTCACAACTATAGATTCAGAAAATGCAGACTTACCCTTGTAAACACACCATGGCAATTTGATTCTAACGTTTTGACCAGTTGACACCTACAACTCCTTAACTCAAAATTTCTTTAAAACTTGCTCTTGCTTTGTCACAACTCTTGATGTCTAGTATTTTCCCCTTCACACACATGGAAACAGCTAACTTAGGTTGCATTCTCTTTAAAAAATCTAATGTAGATTGACCAGTAGTACAATGTGCCCCAGTTCTATTCACCATCCCACATTTGCATTAGCATACTGTGGGGGCCTGTGGTCAGTCTGAATCCTGAGATGAGTCCCAAACATTTCAATTTCTTCGGTGCCCAGACAACAGCAAAGATTTATTTCTCAAAGCACTCCACCTCTATTTCTTGGATAGTTACTTCTTAGAGATGAAAGCTACAGGTTGGTCTAGGCTCTCCTCACTGAACTGTGAAAGGACTACCCCTATTCCATATTCTGAAGCATCAATCTGTTCTATAAATTGTTTGGAAAAGTCAGGGGCCTTGTGCACAAGTGCTGGTCACATGGCCTGTTTTAGGGAGCTAAAGCCTTTCTGGCAAGCCTCTGTCCAAATCACCATTTGTGGCTGCTTCTTGGAAGTCAGCTGAGCCAAGGGAGCAACAATGGTACCATACCCCTTGACAAACCTGTAATAATCTGTGAGGCCCATGAAGGCCCTAACCTCAATTTGAGTTTTTGGGGTCTCCCAGGCCAGAATGGTCTCTATTTTGGCCCTCTGAAGCTGCACTTTACCCCTGCGCACAAGGTGACCCAAGTACACCACAGACCCTTGCTGTATTTGGCACTTACTTGCCATGATAGTCTGGCCTGCATTCTGCAGGGCCTGAAACACTTCCTGCTGGTTGAAGAGGTGGTCCTTTCAGCTGCCACTGAAGACACCTATGTCATCCAGGTAAGCAGCACTGAAGGCCTCCGTACCAACCAAAACCCGATGCATCAGTCTCTGGAAGGTGGCAGGAGCAGTTTTCAGTCCAAAGAACATCAAGTTAAACTGAAAGTGGCCCTCTGGAGTAGCCAAGGCTGACCTTTCCTTACCCCTTTCAGTTTGGGCAAACTGCCAGTACCCTGAAGTTAGGTCAAACGTACACAGGAACTTGGATGCTCTTAACCTATCAATGAGCTCCAGTGATGGGCGTGAGTATCAGTCTTAGTGACTGAGTTGACCCCGCTGTAGTCCATACAGAAACAGAGTTCTGGGGCAGCGCCCAATGGGGAAGCTTTAGGTATAAGCACCTCTGGGCTGCAACAGGGACTATTGGAGTGCTCAATCACCCCTAACTCGAACATCTTAGAGACTTGCTCCTTGATGCCAGCCCTGACTTTGTCAGGCAGCCTTGATATTTTGGTTTTGACCCAGGGCTGTTTCCTGTATCAATGACATGGGTGCACAGATGTGCAAGCCCAGGAGTGAGGGAAAACAGTGCAAAGTGCTACAATAGTTAGTGCCAGTCCCTCTGCTTTTCTGGGGTCAGGGTGGGAAAGAGGTTGACACCTGCCACTGACCCACCTTTCTCTTTTGATGATAGGGTTTCAGGGAAAGGTTCATTCTCCTCTTCCTCCCCATCATCTATCATCAACAGCATGGTGACTTCAGTGTCAAGCACTCATCTGAAGTTCCCACAGGAGTGAGCTGTAGTATATGATGTTGAGTCCCAAATCCACTACCAGGTCTGAGTCACCTAGCAAAGTCAACTGCTTAGACAACCCTAACCTAATAGGAGAAAGTGGCAGAAGAGACACTACTCCAGTTATCTGCACCATCCTTGGCCTTGCCTATAGAGCTATTCTTCTTCTAGTTCCTGTAACTAGTGAGGCTAATATAGATAACAATGTAGAGCATACCCTCCATCTGCCTACCCTCCTCTTTCCCACCTATTGCTGTTTCACAAATGAGTGTTGGGAATGGTATCTGGTTATCACTGGAATTAGTTCACTTTTAGAAACACTCAAAAGAGGTATAATCAATGGCTGTCCATTGGTCATATGAGGAATGAATCATATTACATATCAGAAAACGGTTGGACATATACAATGAGCAATAATGTGATGCAATGATGATCATGAAACAATTATTAACCCAGAGTAAGTATCACCACATTTGTTTGAAATGATTCCTCTATGTAGTTTATCTATGTAACTTTCATCAGCTGTTAATATACATTAACTGTCCAAAAAGTTTAATAAAAAATGGGAATAAATTTGCAGTTGCCAAGTGGAATAACTGAGTAAATGTTACAACAAGTTTAACAGAACAAGTAGCGGTTAGCTATTAATCCATTGTTAGCTCATCACCCAAATGAGTCTGTTAACGGTTAAAGGTTAGCCTTCAACAAAGTGAGGCACCTATATTGTTTTTTCTGTGTTTGCAGACCTTACTAGTCTGAACAGGAGTGGAGCCTGGATTCAACACGTTGAGCTAAGAGGAATGCCCACACAAACAGGATGAGTATACCAATTGCACATGTGGTGTTACCACCATAATGTGCAGATGTAATCTGTTTTTCTCTCTTTCTCTCATTCCCTTTTTAGGTCAGTTCAGTATCATCAGAGGCTCTGAGGGGTTCATGTGAGGTTCCAGAAAACTGACAACAGGAAACGCTGCTGTCACGAAAAGGTAAGCTGGGAAGAACTGGAGACTCTTCACAGGCTGATGGTAGGAATGACAAGTGGTCCTTTCTGGATAGGTGCAGTTTAAACAGCCAGTCACACCCAGCAACACCTAATATGGCCATTCAGTCTTGTGCGGCCTCACAGCTAGCAGAACTTCAGTCTTTGTTTATGAAAACTGAAGCCCAGTTCTGGGATTGGGGAGCAACTTGAAATTCATGTGAAATATGCATTGGTGCTTGGACGCATGGTACCCTGGATGCAAGATGCACACTAGTGTGCACAACGTTAATGTCTTCCTCACAAGCAGAATCACAGATGCTTCCAGGCTCAGAAAAGTCTAAATCATCGATCCATTCTTGCACATTGTTTGGTTCAACAACCAAGGTTAGACAAGGCTGACACTCAATGTGGCTTGAGAAGGTTGATGTAGAGGACCCTGAGGGGGTGTCTAAGGGTCTTGAGGTCCACCAAGTAGGTGCCCCCCCTTCCGATCAACCTTTATATAAGTCCCAGTCTTGGGAGGTTCTTGGATGCACTGATTCTATGACCCATACTTTTTTCCCAGGGTGAAATTCCACAGAGCCACAGAGGTATCCGTCTGGTCATACCATTTCTTAATGACCTCCTGACTAGCCCCAAGTTAACATAAAACTTCTTCCAGAACTTGGTCCTCTGGTACCGGAGTACTAGCATATACTTAACTACATCCTGGGAAGGTCCTTAGGAGCTTTCTCCCACCCCTCCTTAACTAGACTGAGAGGTCCCCTAACAGTTTACCCATATAGAAGATTTATAGAGGGTGAATAAAACCATCTTCTGTGCTACCTCACTGTCGAAAATATTAAGATGACTTCCCATTTCCACCTCATGGGTTCAGATAGGCCCTTAATCATGGCAATCAGGATTTTGTTGAATCTCTCAAAAAGCCCATCTGTTTGTGAATGGTAGGGGGTGGAGAACTCATAGCTAACCCCTCTTAGACACCACTTCCTTGGGGAAACCCTGTCTGGTGAAAATCCCCATGAGCGCCACAGCCACTGCAGGTCCAGTTTCAGTGCTCAAATACATAACCTCTGGGTACCCAGTGGCATGGACCACCAAGTGTTGCCAGAGGCTATGTTGGGGTCCGGTGGCCCTACAATGGCAATGTCTACCTCTCAAAGGGAGTGCCAGAGACAGAAAAGGAATTCAGGGGAACTTTCAGCTTCTTCCCTGTCATCCCACTAGCCTAGCAGACTAAGCAAGACCTACAGAATGTATATGAGGAAATCTTCATCTGGGGCCAGTAAAAATGGGGGACAAGCCAAAGGTCTTGTCTCACCCCAGATGTCCTGCCAGGGATATCTCAATGGCCAGGCCTGATGAGAATGGCAAGTAGCACAGATGCCTTAAACTTACTATACTGGAGTTAATTCTCCAAACAGATGTTTTGATTTCCAGAGGTATCAACAGCTGTCTGGGCTTCAGCCTGTTGTCTTATGCCCTCCAGGACTGGGCACTCCCTCTGTGCCTTAAAGAACTCCTCCCTGGTGGGACCCCCTTCTGCTTTCCATTCAGCAAGCTCAGGCAGGCGATGAAGGGAGTCAATCTCCTGCCCAGTGGGCTCCTGGGCATATCCTTGGGTGACCCACCTACCTCTTCTGTGGGACATTCAGGGGCTTGTTTCTCACATCCCTGGCCCTTCTCTCCCTAGACACCTCTCCGGGAAATTTTTCCATGATCCAGACCACCTTGACTCCCTTTCTGGGCAGCCATGGACCTGGCCGTCACTACACTTATTCAGGCAACCCCAACATTTGCAGGTGTGACCTGAGCTCCACTTCCTTCAAGGCAGTGTGCTCCAGACCCTGCCCTAACAGACAGTGCTCAGGCATAGCTCACAAAACCTTTCAGAAGACCTGAGACCCACTCCAACTCAGAGGGAACTAGAACCAAATGGAAGAGGCTATCCTGGCTGTCTGCTACTACAACCTGGTGGGATGTATTAGGAATTACTTGCTCTGAGGACAGCAGATGACAGCTTACCATAGTCATACTGGCGCCTGTGTCCCTTAGAGCCTCCATCCTCAGCCTATTCATGGTCATCCACTGCCCATACTTTGCAGTATTTGAAGGAATGTGGGCTTTGGACACAATATCCATGTCACCCAGGGACACAGTGGCCCTCATTACAACCCTGGCAGTCGGTGTTAAGGCGGCGGTAATACCGCCAACAGGCCGGCGGAAAAAAAATTGAATCACGACCATGGCGGAAAACGCCAACATAGACAGCCACTTTAACACTCCGACCGCGACGGCGGTAGACACAAACACCTCGGCGGTCACCGCCAACATACAGGGGGAGAACAAAGTACTGCCCACCATATCACAACAGGCCTATTTGCCACCTTTTCCGGGGTGGAACCAACGTTCTCAAAAGCACGGCGGAAACAGTATACAGAAGGGAAACCACTCACCTCTCGACACCCAATGAGGAACCAGGACGCCATGGAGCCTGAACTACAGGTGTTACCAATGCTGATCTTCCTCCTGCTCTATCAGGAGCAGGACAGACGCCGTCAACGGCCACGGTGAGTACTGTACCTACAACACAGGGGAGGGGGAGGGAAAAGAGAGTGACACACACACACAACATGCAATACCCCCACCCCCTCCCTCACCCGCAACAATACACACACAAATACATGCAGCAACATTACATATACACTCCCCACCCCCTGGAAGAACGCAAGGACAAAAGGAAATGTTTGTAACGATTGTAATCATGAAAACTCTGATAGTGAAAGTTCAAAATTCAGTATATACAAATGTGTACACCAATACACAAGTCCGGATAGTGTACCAAACAATGTCCGTGGACCAGTGGTCCCAAAATGCATGGGTGAAGCCCACTCAAGATACCTGACTCAAAATGGAGAGAACACTGCTGGGGCATCAGATTGAAAACAAACAGGCACCTCAGGGGGAAGGGAAGAGGGGCATCTCAGGCGGATGAACGCATGATGCCACTGCTGCATGAGGAGGCTCCATGCCCACAGTTTGGTCCTGGGGAGTGCAAAGCCACAGTCTCTCAAGTCTTTCCAGTAGGTGGTTTGCCCACTGCTTTATCCTGGGGAGTGCAAAGTCACAGTCTCTCAAGTCTTTCCAGTGGCTGGTTTGCCCACTGCTTTATCCTGGGGAGTACAAAGCCACGGTCTCTCAAGTGGATGACAGTTTCCACTGGTTCTGGAGGGGGCCTGGTGCCCAGAGTGCTTCATCCTGCCAAGGACTGAGGTAGTGGATGTATGTCTCCACTGGTTCTCGAGGGGGCATGGTGCCCAGAGTGCTCCACATGCAGTGTGGCCGGTCCCATTCACTCACCTGGGTGTGTGTGCCACGAGATTGCGTAGGAACAGGTAGCATTATACGCCATGGAGGCAGAGACATACCCCACACTGCTGCGGCTTCGCCTTCCACCTACAGGTGCAAACAGTGATGGAAGTCAGGCCTCACGGAATCTGGGCAGGGTCCAGGAAGTTTCCTACAGCCTCGGACGACTGACCACTGGGGATGGTAGCCATGTCAGCAGTGGTGCCACTGTCCGAGCACGTCGCAGGGCTGGTGGGGGTGCTTGCGGCGGTGTCTGTGGGGGCAGTGCTGGCAGTAGTGCATGGGTCAGCACCTGTTGAGGGACACAGCAGGACGTCTCCTGCAGCCTCGGACGGCTGCCCACTGGGGAAGATGCTGTGGACTGTTGCTGAGGCTGCAGACGTGCCGGTGGCTGTGCAGGTGGCGGTGCAGGTGGCAGTACAGATGGTGGTGATGGTGGCGGTGAAGGTGGCGGTGTTGGTGGCGGTGCTGGTGGCAGGGCAGGTTGCGGTGTTCGTCGCTGTACGTGTTGGTGGAGTCGTGGACTGAAGGGGTGACACTAGTCCCTCAGTCGGTGCCACTGTGCCCTGTCCTGACCTGCTCTTCTGCTTTTGTCCCTTCCCCACCTTTGATGGGGCCACAGGTGTCTTGCCACTGTCCCTTTTTGTTTTGGCGGAGCCCTTGGTGGCTGGTAGGTGTGGCTTCTCCCTCCGGGATGTGGGCACCTTCTTCACCTAGGCAGGTGTCGGAATGTCCTTGCCCTCGCTACGTGGCACACTGGCAGCCCTGATGGGTGGCGCACTCCATGACCCTGCAGTTGCTGGCACCACTGTAGCTGGGGATTTGGTGGCTGAGGTGCTGGGCTGGGACCTGGAAAGCCTGGCCCTAGGGGAAGGACGGGGGGGAGGTGATGGGAAGAGGTCAAGGTTTGCCAGAAAACGTTTTTTAGACACACTGGGACTGGAAGATGGAGGGGGTTTGGGAGTGGAGGAAGGGTTAGTGGTTGTAGGAGGTGTACGTTTGCTGAATGTGGGTGACGGTGCGTGGGCCGGAGGCTGTTGTGAGGTGGATGGCTGTTGGGTGGGTGTGTGCCTGCGTTTGTGTACTTTGGGAGGAGGGCTCACAGACACACCAGGAGAGGACACCGGGGATGTGTGCATGGTAGTGGGGTAGTGATTGCACGTGAGCGGTGTGTGGTGATGGGCGTGCTGGTGATGGAGGTAGTGGCTGAGGATGTAGTGCATGCAGGTGTGTGTGGAGATGAGACAGGGAGGGAGGAGGAGGACGTGGAGGAGGGGGACACAGTGGAGGCAGTGGATGTTGCTGTGTCTGCATGGGAATGGTGCTTGTGTGAGTGCTTGTGGGATGTGTGGTGCTTATGTTTGCCATGTCCACTCTTGTGTGTTGATGAGTATGCATGATGGTCTGATGGTATGCTTGGGATAGGCTGAGGTACAGGGGATTGGGTCGGAGTGGAGGAAGTTGGAGGGGGGAGGCTGGACACAGGGACAATGGCTGCCATCCGTGCTGAGGCCAGAGCCTGAAATGCTCTCTGTTGGGCAGCCTGCCCAGAATGAATGCCGTCCAGGTATGTATTTGTTTGTTGCAAATGCCTCTCAAAACCCTGGATGGCATTCAAAATGGTAGATTACCCAACAGTGAGGGATCTCAGAGGTCAATAGCCTCCTCACTTAGGGCAGCAGAGCTGACTGGGGCAGGGCCTGAGGTACCTGGGTCGAAGGAGATGCCCACCCTCCTGGGTGAGCAGGCATGGGACACACGCTGAGGGGCTGCTGGGAGGGCGGTGCTGGTAGGGGGGGTGGCGGCTGTACCTGTTGATGCGGTGGGTACAGAGGTGCCCACCACCACAAGGAAGCTCCCATCAGAGGAGGAGTCGATATCACTGGTGTATGCTCCTGTCCCCGTAGTGGAGCTCCCCTTGCCCTGCTTCCCACTGGTGGCTTCAGACTCCGTTGCTTCACCCTCCAGGGCCAAGTGGGTTGCAGCTCCCTCCTGCTCCGGTGCCACTGCTCCTCTGCCAGATGATGCTATTGCACACAAGAACAGGGAGACAAAACAAAAAGGGGGGGGAGACAGAAGAAAAACATTTTCAGTGCATGCAACACCACTACCGTTGGCGGACACAACACACAGGGAGCAGCCCTCTCCACTATGTGATGCACTAACAGTTCCTGGAAAATTCACATGCCCATGGGGTACGAGGCCTAAACCCAATTGCTGCACACCTGGAAGTCACAGGAGCCAGACTAGGTGTAGATGGCTATTACCACTAGTGGGGTTGGGGTACCACAAAGCCTGCCTAACGAGGGACCTTGCATACCAAGTTTGCCCTGGCCTACCTCCCCACCCAGACACCTCGTAATGCGCGCTGAGTCGGCTGAATGAGAGTGTACTCACCCCCTTGTGGCTGTTGTAATGCCCTCAAGCGCCCATCTAACTCCGGATAGGCCACGCCAGGATCCGGTACATCAGGGGGGTCATGGTGTGATGGGCACCCCTTCCACTTTGGTAGGCCATCCCCAGCTGGGCCTCTACCGTCTTCTTGCTCCAGCGGCGCAGGTCCTCCCATCTTTTACGGCAGTGGGTGCTCCGTCTGTGGTAGACCCCCAAGGTCTGGACGTCCTTGGCGATGGCACACCAAATACCCTTCTTCTGGTGGGCGCTGACCTAGAAGAAAGGTACAGGAGGAAAGGAAATTACTCACCTGTCTGGAACGTCATACTCATTGCCCACCAGTTCCCACCCATGCCCTGACAAACATACACTCACCATCCACACATGCAGGCCTCAGCCCACCCCATGTGTCTTCCAGCCACACCACTCAAAACAGGCATTGCCCATGCAGCATGCTCACAGTGTACTCACCTGTTTGTGTGGAGGACCGTACAGTTGCGTGTACTCGGGGGGGGACCCCATCCACTAATTTCTCCAACTCCTCCGAAGTGAAGGCAGGGGCCCTTTCCCCAGACACTGTAGTCATCGTCGCTTCCAGCACATGTCACAGCAGCACTTGCAGTGTAGGTCCTCTCCTGTTGAAGGGCAGGTATCAAGTGAGGGAACAGATAGCAAATGGCGGTCACGTCCACGGCGGTGCGTACCGTAACCGCCGGCATACAACGTCATTGGCTCCTGGGACCCCTGGGGCCCAATGTTAACCAATGCTGAATTGCACCGCGGCCTCATTTCCCCTTGTCCCACCTTACAGGTCAGGCAGCGGCCATTTCAGGGGGCCACATGGGATGGACAAAAACTGCGTCACACCTATCTAGGCCAGGAATACAGACAGATACCGGCACATTGCGAATTACCAACGTTTCAGCAAATAACACATTGTGATACCTCTGTGTTGGATGACCCTCTGCTCGCTGTTCTCCTCCATAGGGCACGTCTGCTGGGGCAGGTGATGAGATGGAGGAATCCTCCGGAGTACAGACCCCGGGTGGACCTGTCGACAATGGAAGAGAGACACATCATAATCACATACAGACTTGATCATGCAACAATCCTGGAACTGTGTGCTCAGTTGGAGCCAGACCTGATTTCAGCAATACGCCATCCCACAGGAATTCCCCCTCTAGTGTAGGTTCTGTCTGGACTCCATTTCTTGGCCAGTGGGACTTTTCAAACAACAGTGGCCATGGCATCAGGGATGTCCCAGCCAATGTTCTCTAACGTGTTATCCAGAGTGTTATCTGCCCTGCTGAAACACATGCGCAGCTACATCGTTTTCCCTTAGGTGGAGGATTTACCCACAGTGAAAGGTGACTTCTATGCCCTGGGACATATCCCCAACATCATTGGTGCCATTGATGGTACACATGTGGCATTTGTCCCCTCCGCAGGAATGAACAGGTGTATAGAAACTGCTAAAGCTACCATTCGATGAGTGTGCAGATGGTGTGTTTGGCAGACCAGTACATCTCCAATGGGAATGCCAAGTATCCTGGCTCAGTGCGTGACGCTTTACATTTTGAGGAATAGCAGCATCCCTTATGTGATGGGCCAACTCCAGAGGCACCGTGTGTCACTAATAGGTGAGGCCAAGGTCCTAACACAGTTGACATAGGTGTCTGGGTATGGGGTTGTCCGTAAGGGTTAGTGTGTGTCTAACAATTGTCCCTCGACATTTGCAGGTGACTGGTTACCCCAACCTGTCATGGCTACTGACCCCAGTGAGGAATCCCAGGACAAGGGCAGAGGAACGCTACAATGAGGCACATGGGTGGACTAGGAGGATTATAGAACGCACCTTCGGCCTCCTGAAGGCCAGATTCCGGTGCCTCCATCTGACAGGTGGCTCCCTATACTACTCACCGAAGAAGATCTGCTGTATGCTGCACAACCTGGCTTTGTGAAGGCAGGTGCTTTTTTCTGCATTTTCTGCAGGAGGATGGGCCAGATGGTGGTCTTGTGGCAGCTCTGGAGCCTGTGGACAGTGAAGGAGAGGAGGCAGAAGAAGAAGATGTCAACAACCGAAACAACATCATCATGCAGTACTTCCAGTGAGACACAGGTAAGAAGATGTAACTGCTTCCCACATCTCATACTATTGTTGGAGCTAGCATAAGTCTGTCATTTTCACTCAGTGTATGGACCCTGAGTTGTTACTTTGGCTTTCCATTTCACAGATCTGGCTCCCACTTTGTGCCCTGTGCTATGTTTACTGCTGGCCTACAGCTGTGTTACATTGGTATGTGATCACGTACATTGACATTGCTATATTCCAGAGATTTTGCAATTACACATTTGTGAAAGCACAGACTGACTCCAGCTTGTTTTGTGATTCAAGTGTGTTTATTTGTGTGCATATAAGTGGAGGGGAGAGTAAAATGGGCTGGGGTGATGGTGGAGGAATGTCCATGGCAGAGTCCAGTCTATTTGTTTCACAGGTGAATTGTCCAATGGGGCATAGGAAGTGGACCAATGGCACTTTCATGTGGACAGGCTGTCAAAGTGGGGCAGAAGGCTGACATTCAGGGGTGTCTTATTTCCTGGTGGGTGTCTTGGCAATGTTCTCTGTCTTGTTCCTGGATCTCAGGGACCGTTTGCGGAGTGGTTCTCCATCTGCAGGGGGTGGGGTGCTGGTGTCCTGTTGTTCCTGTGGCGGTGCCTCCTGTCCACTAGTTCCGGCGGAGGTGGAGGGCTGTTCATCATCCAGGCTAGTGTCAGTGGCCCATTGGTGTGCCACAGTGTCCCTCCTGGTGTTGAGAAGGTCTGCCAGCACTCCAGCAATGGTGACCATGGTGGTGTTAATGGACTTCAAGTCCTCCCTGATCCCAAAGGTAGTGTTCCTCTTGCAGCCGCTGGGTCTCCTGAAACTTGACCAGTACCGTGCCCATGGTCTCCTGGGAATGGTGGTAAGCTCCCATGATGTTGGAGAGTGCCTCGTGGAGTGTCGGTTCCCTGGGCCTGTCCTCCCCCTGTCGCACAGCAGTCCTCCCAGCTTCCCTATTATCCTGTGCCTCTGTCCCCTGAACTGTTTGCCCACTGCCACTGACCCCAGGTCCCTGATCATCCTGTGTTAATGAGGTTGCCTGGGTTCCCTGTAGTGGTGGACACACTGCTGAATGATGTGTCCTGGGGACAGAGGGATGGGCCCGCTGGGTGGGTACTGTGGTGGGTTTCCTGAGGGGGGAGGTTCAGTGGTGGTTTATGACTGTGTCAGGAGAACCGACTGTCCTGAGGTCCCTGATGGGCCGGGCTGGACATCTTGATCCAGGCGTGCAGAGCTGCTGTCGTCACTGTGGGCCTCTTCTGTGGGGGGACTGGATGTGTCTGGCACCTCCTGTCTGGTGACGTTGGGTAGGGGCGCTGTTGGGTTGTAAATGCATAGTTATTGTATGTGTGTGTGCCATCTTGTGCAATGAGTGAGTTACATTCTACTCCTGTGCTTGCATTATTGGCTTGGCCCTTGCGTGATTGGTGATTTTGGGGCATGAGTGAGTCTCTCTACTGGAAATGCTTTGGTGATGAGTGTCCATGTATTGGTGTTACATGCAGGGCTTGGTTTTGGGATGTGTGGTGGGGTGGGTGGATAAAGTAGTAAAGATTTGCCTTACCAGAGTCCAGTCCTCCTGATACTCCTGCAAGGCCCTCAGGATGCATGATTGCCAAGACTTGCTCCTCCCATGTTTTTAGTTGTGGGGGAGGAGGTGGGGTCCAGTCCTCTGTATAGCAATCTGGTGTCTGGATACCACGGAACGTACCTTCCCCCGTAGGTCGTTCCACCTCTTCCTGATGTCATCCCATGTTCTTGGATGCTGTCCCACTGCATTAACCCTGTCAACAATTCTGCGCCATAGCTCCATCTTCCTTGCAATAGATGTGTGCTGCACCTGTGATCCGAATAGCTGTGGCTCTACCCGGACGATTTCCTCCACCATGACCCTGAACTCCTCCTCTGAAAACCTGGGGTGTCTTTGGGGTGCCATGATGTGGTGTGGGTGATGTGTGAGGTGGTGTGTGTTGTGATGTGTTAGGGGATGTGTTGGTGTGTGTTGTTTGAGGTGCGTGGATGTTGTATGAGTGATGGTGTTGTGTGTCTGTGGATGCTGGTGATGTGTTAGGTACTCTCTCTCTCTGGCCTTCTTTCAAATTTTTGGTTGTAAGGGTTTGTGGTTGATGTGGGTGTGTGCTTTATATTGGATTGGGTGTGTGGATGTGGTGTGTGTATGTGTATGAGGTGTGTGTATTTTGAATTGTCCAATGTGGTTGTGTTTTGTTAGTGTGTATATTTTGAGCGCGGGTTGTGTACCACCAATGGTTTACCGCGATTGTAAGACCGCTGCGTTGATTCGTGGGTCGTGATACTGTGGGCATATTCCTGTTGGAGTGACGGTGTAGGTTTTGGTATCGCCAGTTTATCACTGATCTTTGGTGTGGCAGACTTGTTTGGGTGTCTGTATTGTGGCGGATTCCGAGCTGTGGGTCATAATACCTGTAGCGGAATTCCGCTGCCGCAACAGTATGTTGGCAGTCTTCTGCATGGTAGAAAGGGGGATTTACCGCCAGGGTTGTAATGAGGGCCTAAGTTCTTTGCTTCACTAATGACCGAGCTGAAACACTCATGCACTGACAAAAATCTCCGGAATGCGCTTCTTATTCTAAAGAAGACATTTATTAATTCACCTTGCAAGGTTCGTAAAGGAAGATTAGCATGCTGAAAGCACACGTTCAAAAATGATCACAGCAATTAAATGAGAACATGTACAAATGATTCTCCACTGCAATATACCCAGCAAATATATGTATCTACATGTGTATTTAAAAAAAAAAAAAATATATATATATATATATATATATATATATATATATATATATCACAATGAAAAGCAGTTAACAAGAATTAAAACGTATGCACCACCATGAGGCACGGGAACATCTGCATCATCTCCCTCCTATAAGCATAAGATCTCCCAATCCCAGAATCGATAGAGGAGAGAGAGATCAATTAAACTCATTGGAAGAATGACACACCCCAGTGTCCTGGGCATTTACGAGATCTGATTCACTCTCGGTCCCCGGTCCATCTGGTCTCGGCCTCTTGTACTTTGAACAAACAAGAGAGGAAAATTCTAGAACCTCCCTCTCACTCCAGAAGTTTATTATTAAGCTTTGAAAAGAACACGTTGGGACTTGGCCACAATCCCAAGGTGCTCCTTCAAAACAAGACTGTTCCCTGTCGTCTTAGTACATTCTTATCAGCAGAAGCCCTTGGTGGGAAAGAACACGAAAACAAGTAGAATGAAAACATGACAACGTGGACGACTACTTGCAGTTTTTAACGTGGCAGTCGCTAATGCTAAAATAAAGTCAATAGGCATAATAAAGCTGGTAGTCACTAATGTGATGGTGTGCTGTTAGGCTAAGTGCAACAGGAGTCAGTGGTCAAAAGACAAATATCATTAAACTATGGTAACCTCACTAACCACCCCCCAACAACTTTGGCCAATTCTCCCCCAAGCACTACACTAGCCAACCCTGGGGTTCTCCTCCACTTAGATTCTGTGCCCTCTTTGGGCACTTCGGATTGTTGTGCAGCCATCATTTTATAAACATTATTTTAGCAAACTAGACCTGCCGCTGTGCACTTTAACCAAGATGTATTTTATTTAGCTTTGTTATATTGTTTTAACATTAGCCACATTTGGGGTCTTGTTTTATTTTCTCTATCTAGCTGTTCTTCACCAAGGTCAGCACTGCATTCTTAAACAAGACATTTCTTTCACTCTGTGCTTCTCTCAAGGCTGCAGTAAGATAGGTTGCAGGCAAAAGTGGTACGCTTTATCTCCAATGTTCACAGAAACATACATACTCTTACATGGGGATCCTTTCTTGGAACATCAGATGTTTTATTATAAAAACACTACTTAGACCCATGTAGGTTACAGGGAGATTCCCACCAGTTGACCACGACTCTATGCTGATGGCTGATCGCTTCGCTACAGCTGCTTATGTAGATTACAGGGCTCTTGCTCAGGTAAGATAGATGATGTTTTCCCAGGGGGAACCTTATAGGCAGAATTAGAGATTAACATGCTGTGTTCTAACATAGCTTAGCTAGGAAATATCCCTACAAACCATAGTGACAGTATGTTAGTGTTATTCTTATGTTTTACTCTCCTCACCATTTTAATCTTATTGTGCTTCATCATCCTAGTTATTGAAATACATACTTATTATCTAAGATGCATTTACTTCAGTAAAACCTTATTGAACTTTACTCTGCCTCTGATTGTCCTTGCATTTGTGAGACTAATGTACCTAAGAAAAATGGATGAGATCTGAGTGACCATGATTTCCCTGAGGAGTCATGTATGTCATGCGCCCGGTAGCCCCATCATCTCTGCTCTTGGGTGGAGATGAGGCACTGCTAGTTAGCCAGAACAAACCCCGATTAGGCCGACAGGTGTCAAATGGTGCTGGATCAGACTCATTCCTCTGCCGTACAGGTGATTTTGCCACCCAAATCAAGTAGTCTCATTAGGATAATGAGAACCTAAGAGACAGGATTACCCTTGTAATACCCATTCTCACAACATTCATATCACCTGGGAGCAGGGTTGTTATGAGTTTTGTCGGAGAAACCTTTTTTTCTGGTGGCCATATTGGGAGTGAGACTCTTTCCTTGAGAACTATTTTGGGGGCCTAGATAGAACTCCTTCTTTTTATCACCCCTCCTTCTTCTGGTAGAAATCCTGACCACCCTTTTAAGTGTCCACCCCACCAGATTCTTTCTTCGACATTCTGGGGGTATCCAAGAGGTCTACCTCCCCAGTAGGCTACCTAGGGTCAGTAAGCTTGCAATCTATTAGTTGCCAGGTTGCACATCCCATTTACATCATCTACCTTGCTGCCCCATACCCAGCCCTTCAGTGTCTTGCTGGAGCAATCTAAGAAGTTGATCCACAACGGGTTTGGGACTTTATGGCGGTCCCTGAATCTCTGTCTGTACTTCTCAGATGTCAGTACAAATTTAATAAGGAGAATGGACTTCATGGGGGCACACTTGTTCTGGTCCTATAGCTCTAGTGTCAGGAGTGCCCCCCCCCACTTTGTGTATGTACCTCCAAAACCTACCCCGCAGTACTCCTCTGGGACCGTATGTACACTCAGAGATATGTTATAAGCTAAAAACTATTGGTCTATATGTCTACCACCACATAACTGGGCACAAGGTCATTGGTTATCCAGAATCTCGCCTCTCCACTGGAGGCTGCTGATGTGCTGCCACCATTACTGCTAGACTGCACCTGCTTGGATCTCAAGCCAAGCCATTCTGAGACTGAGATCATGGGCCATCCTCCTCTCCTTTGTGGCCAATCTATTTTCCTCCATGGGCATTACACCATTAGCCTTTTCCTTCTCTAGTCTCCACTTGGCTAGCTCCAGTTTCAGTTTCCTCTCTACTTTCCTGTCCATCAGCTCCTTTGAGGTCAGGCCCCTGGTAGGCACACTGCTTCATGGTCCATCCTGGACACCCAGGGCATCCAGGTCATCTGCTGGGGTGGAGTTGGGCTCTCCTGGCAGCACATAACCCCTGGCTGGGTATTCTCTCTACTCCTCCTCTGTCTGTGATCTCTCCTCCTCATTGTGATCTGCCTCTTCCTTCTCTGAGGTGACCTGCCATTGCAGCACCTCTTCAAAGGCCCTGAGGGCTACTTGGAGATCCAACTTGTTAGCCTTCAAGTCTGCTTTCAGTCCCTTCTGCTTGCAGAGTTTCAGCAGCTCAGTCCAGCCGAGGATGTCAAAGTTGCATGAATTAATCTCCTGGGTGCAGAAAGGAAGTTAGGGGCCTTAAGTTTAGAAAAGGTGAAAAATAACCAATTGAAAATGTAAGGAAGAATTTAAAAATGGGTCACTCTGATGTCAAGGTATTAATCTGGGATGTTTGTGTAACACAAATCACTGTACGGTACTGCACAAACACAAGTCCTGACCCACACCATTCAATACCGATGTGAGAAATTGGGTTGTTGGTTTAAAGGGGTGTGAGCCGTGGTCAAACAAGAGCTACAATCCTTTGCAGAGTGAAAGACAAGAAGTCAGTAAATTAAACTGTGCTTATCCCTAGGCAGCTTGGCACACAATGCAGTCAGGCTTAAGTTAGAGACAATGTGTAAAGTATTTATGAAGCACACAAACAGCAATAAAATGAAAACACAACACAAAAAATCCCCAACCAATTTAGAAAAATAAAGTACATTTTAATAAATTACTTGGCAACAAAATGACAAAAATTCTGTGAAACCGCATTTATGATGCTTTAAAGTTTTTTGTGAAATGTAGTTTGTAAAAGATCAGAGCTCCAATTGTGGACATTTAGTTGCACAAAATCAGGTCAAAGTTTAAAGTAAGGCCAACAATGATGGAGCATGGTTCAGATAAAAGAAGTGGATTTGGTCCAATCAGCACTTACTCTCAGACTTAAAAATATTTCTGAAGAAAAGTGTCTGAGAAGGTAGACGTTGAGTAGGACAAGACTGCAGGAGTATCTGAGGAGGAAGCATTGTTATCATATAGGCCGTGGAGCGCAGCTACAGTAAAGATTTTTACCTTTGGACTTTATCGTCCAGTTGGAAGAAGCAGAGGGCTGTAGCCCAAGACAGTTCCACAAGGTTGGATACCCCTTTGGTGAAGGACCTCTGAAACGGATTGACTGCTGTGGAGAAGAATGTAATAAGCCACAAAGTCAATCCGACTGGTGATGCACCTCTGGCGGAAAGCAAGCTCCTGGCTCTCAGAGCACATTTTGGCCTCAAGTCTTCAAGTTTTGGAAGCTGGCCATCCTGGCAGCTTTAGCACCATAACCAAGGGTCCAGGACTGGTGGGACATCTCGTGGGGGTTCAGGACTCACTCAGGCTAGGCCAAGGTATGGGTTCAAGATGTTGAGAGACTATTATGTCCCTGTGGTGCTAAACAGGAGGCAGAAAAACAAGCCCTTGGAGTCACTTCTGGTAGTCTTGGGTGCAGGTGTAGATGCAGGGCTCAATAGCAGCACTGGGCTCTGAGGGTGAAAGGCAATGTGGGAAAGTACCATCTTTCTTGGCATGTTACCCCCAATTTTACCTGTATGTCAGTATGTTTTTGCCCGTCTCGCTGGGATCCTGCTGGTCAGGACCCCAGTGCTCATAGGTTATGGCCTAATGTGTGTGTCTGTATAGTGCTTGACTGTGTCACTGAGGCTCTGCTAATCTGAACCTCAGTGCTTATGCTCTCTCTGCTTTTAAATTTGGCACTGTAGGCTAGTGACTTGATTCACCAATTTCTAATGGCACACTGGACCACCCTTATAAGTCCCTAGTATTTTGGTACCTAAGTACCCAGGGCATTGGGGTTTCAGGAGATCCTTATGGGCTGCAGCATTTCTTTTGCCACCCATAAGGAGCTCAGACAAACCCTTTCACAGGACTGCCACTGCAGCCTGCCTGAAATAACGCACACATTATTTCACAGCCATTTTCATTGCACTTAAGTAACTTATAAGTCACCTATAGGTCTCACCTTCACTTGCTGAAGGTTAGGTGCAAAGTTACAAAGTACGAGGGCACCGTTGCATTAGCAAAGGTGCCCCCACATAGTTCAGGGCCATTTCCCTGGACTTTGTGAGTGTGGGGATGCCATTACACATGTGAACTACATATAGGTCAATACCTATATGTAGCTTCACAATGGTAACTCCGAATATGGCCATGTAAGGTGTCTAAGATCATGGAATTGTCCCCCCATTCTAAATCTGGTATTGGGGAGCCAATTCCATGCTCCACCATGGACCCTCAGTACTGCCAAACCAGCTCTCTGAGGCTTGCACTGCAGCTACAGCTGCTGCCACCTCACAGACAGGGTTCTACGCTCCTGGAGTCTGAGCAGCTCAGTCCCAGGAAGGCAGAACAAAGCATTTCCTTTGGGAGCAGTGTGTTACACCCTCTCCCTTTGGAAATTGGTGTTACAGGCTGGGGAGGGATAGCCCCCAAGTCTCTGGAACTGCTTTGAAGGGCCCAGATGGCGCCCTCCATGCATAAGCCAGTCTACACCGATTCAGGGACCCCTTGTCCCCTGCTCTGGCGTGCAACTGGACAAAGGAAAGGGGAGTGACCACTCCCCTGTCCATGACCACCCTAGGGGTGGTGCCCAGAGCTCCTCCAGTGTGTCCCAGACTTCAGCCATCTTGCTTTGCAAGGTGTGGGAGCACGCTTGAGGGCTCTGAGTGGCCAGTGACAGCAGGTGATGTCAGAGACCCCTCCTGATAGGTCCTTACCTGATAAGGTAGCCAATCCCCCTATCAGGGCTATTTAGGGTCTCTCCTGTGGGTTCTCTTCAGATTCTACTTGCAAGTTTCCTGCAGGAATCCTCTGCAATTACCACGTTATCCTCTGACCTCGGATCAACCGCAGCCTGCTCCAGGAACTGCTGTAACGGCAACAAAGTATCCCAAAGGGATACTTTTCTTCTGCAACTTCAGCTCCATCCAGCAACAGAAACAGTTTCCACAGTGTGCACGCTCTGAGTACTCCCTGTCTTTATCCTGCACCAGAAGGACCAAAGAAATCTCCAGTGGGGTGAAGGAGTCACTCCCCTGCTCACGCAGGCACCTTCTAAGTCGAGGACCAGTTCTCTTGGACTCCTCTCACAGCGACGAGTGTGCTCCTTAGAACACAGAGGGTGGACCCTATCGACAAAGACTGTCCTGAGGTCCTGCTTTCACAATTTGGAGGAGGTAAGACCTTGCCTTCCCCCAGAACTACAGTACCCCTGTGCAGCGCGTCTTCTTCACCTCCTGAGGCCTCTGTTAACTATTTGCAAAATTCCTTCATTCACAGCCTGGCCCAGGTCCCAAGCACTCTATCCTGTGATGGTTAGCTCGCTGAGTTGATCTCCGGCAGCGTGGGACCTTCCTGTGTAGTGCTGCACCAACTGCATTTTGCACCTCCTTTGTCCCCCTATCCTGGGACTCCTGTGGGTGCGATCTGGTGCCCTGAGAGCTCTCAGAAGTGCTGAGAGCCTGCTCTTTCTCCTCACACAGAGTTGAGGCCCCCAGGTCTCCCCTGGGTCCAGGTAGCACCTAGTTGACGCAAAACCCAACTTTTCCAGAACCAAGGCTTGTTGGAGGAATCCAGCACCAAAACTCACCTGCATCCAACTTCAGGACGTGGGACATCCTTTGCATCATGCAGAAACCTGCTGGCATCTTCCTAGGGTGCATTTCTGCAGTCTTCGTCTGACCGGGACTCTTCTTTTGCACCCTCTTCTGGGTTGGCAGGGGCTCCTGTCCTTCCTGGACCTTCTTTAGACTTCTGGACTTTGTCTCCTTCTTTTGCAGGTCTGCAGATCCAGGACTCCACTCTTTGTTGTTTGCAGACTTGGTTGGTTCTTGCAATAATTCCAATCACGAGGTGTATTGTGTCCAAAGGAAACTTGCAGTACTTTATTCCTGCTTATCTGGGCTCTGGAGTGGGGTAATTTACTTACCTTTACTGTATTCTTACTCTCCCAGCAATTCTGAACACACTACACTTGTCTATGGGGGAATTCGTGATTAGCATTCCACTTTCTTAGTATATGGTTTGTGTTGCCCCTAGACCTATTTTCTCCCATTGCATTCTATAGCATTTCCTATTGTTTGCACTATCCTATATCTAATTACTTACCTTATTTTGGTGTCTGCTGTATATATTGTGTATAATCCTTACCTCCAGAAGGAGTATGGCCTCTAAGATATTTTTGGTACTGTGTCACCCAAATAAACTTGTATTGTCTTTACTTGTGTATAAGTATTGTGTAACTATAAGTGGTATTGCATGAGCTTTGCATGTCTCCTAGTTCAGCCTAAGCTGCTCTGCTATAGCTACCTCTACCAGCCTGGGCTGCTAGAACACTACTGCTTCACTAATAAGGGATAACTGAACCTGGTATAAGGTGTAATTACCCAAGGTACCCGCTACAAACCAGGCCAGCCTCCTACAGGCAGGCTCTAGGCACCAGGACAGTCCTTCCAGGTAGAGCAGCTGTCTGGCCAACTGTACAGCCACTCACAGTAGCAGGCAGTCCTCTAATAGTCCATCCACAGCTCCAGTAATGAACTCAAGAGTGGGTCTGAAGGTCCTATTTTAATACTCCGTGCCCTTCTTCTGGGAGGTGAGAGACGTTTTCTGCAAAGGTCCTTTCAAATGCGTGGAATTTCCTGACTCTCCTGCCCTGGCTCCAAGCTGGCTGCAGTGACAATACAGGATCATTAGGCCTATTGTATTGACCCAGGACACAGCCTTTTCAGGTGTAAGTGGAGCTGTGCTCAGTGTTGCCCCCATTCCTGCCAGTTGATAGCCCAGTGAGGTACACATAATCTCTTTATTGGGTGGCTGTCTGGGAGGAATTCAGAAAGTCTAACCATCAGCTACACCCAGTCATGTGACAGGCTGCAGGTACAAAGAGCAGAAAAATGCCAACTTTCTGAAAGTGACATTTACAAAACTGTAATGAAAAAACGACCTTAACATTAAAGAGGGTATATCATTAAGATTCCATAGGTACCAAGAATGACAAGTCAACCTTTTCTCAATTAGGAATTATAGTTTAATAAAGGTAATAAGGAACATCCAATGTTATCCTATGGGAAGGGTCGTCCTCACAGAAGTGAAAGACGAGTTTGGGAGTTTTTCACTTCTAGGACATGTGAAACTTAAGAGTACATTTCCAACCTTTTAATTCCACAGCACCCTGCCCTAAGGGATAACTAGGGCCTACCTTAAGAGTGCCCTATATGTAAATAAAAAGGGAGTTTAAGGCTTCTCAAGAGGGTTTAAATGACAAGTCAACATGGCAGTGTGACATTGCTTTCAAGCGGCAGTGCAGGCATGGGACAACTTTTAGAATGCTACTTAGGTGAGTGGCACAGGAAGTGCTGTAAGACCACTGGTAACATTTAGTTTACATTCCTGGGAAATATGGTACACCACTATAAAATGGACTTACAAGTAAATGAAATATGGCAATTAGATATTGGTCAATCAAACCATATTTAGGGGAGTAAGCACAAACATTTTAGTACTGGTTAGCAATGGTAAAGTGCACAGAACCCGAAAGCCCAACAGAGGCAAAATCCAGCAAAGACTGTGGGTACGTAGGCAAAAGGTTTGGGGGTAGACCACCCTAAAGCTGACAGGTCTAACAAACACCTTACAAATGAGCACACAAAACCCAATATTGAAAAAAGGCATACTATGAATTGATTTCTATGAACTAGTGAGTGACACCCATCTTGCAATTCTCCACTAAATAACTCAGATGAAATGGTTTCTCATTAATGGCATTACCGTGACATTGTTTTTCTGTTAAATCACAATCAACCATCAAAAGCATTTTGTGATTGAGGCTGCATATCTGTACATCAGTGTCTCCCAATGAAGCCAAATCAAGTGGGAAACTAAAATCATACCTTTGTTCTTCAATTACATTTATTAAGCAATGTTGCATACATGCATTCTGGAAAGCCCATAAGTCTCCATTTTGAAGAACTGAGGCTTCAATGTATTAGTCTTGGGTCAGAGAGTGAATGCAGTGTTGGTGTAATGACTGGTTTGTGATTCAAGAATGTTTTTGCACTACAAGAGCTGTTCTGACATTACAGAGTACAGAAATTGACATTTGGGAGGATTCCCAAGAATCCTATCCCATGCATAGCAATGGAACAAGATGCCCTTAACGATTTCAACTTGATGACTGATGATGAAGGGATGAGTCTTGCACGAAACAGCAGACCTCCATTTTTGTTTTGAGATTCACATTAACTGAGAAAAAGTGTCAATTATGAATAGCTCCCACTTTGCAGAAGGATACCACCCTCCTCCTGGCATTGATATGCAATCAGGTATTTGCTACTGCAAAAATCTTTTATACATTAGGCCCTGAAAGAATTTGCCTTCCTAGTATAACAGATTATTGGGCAAAATTTATTTCTGATGCTGGCACATTCTATATTGTATATCCTAGTGCAACCTAAAGTACTTTTAAGCTTATTGTTCTACTAAATGTCTACAAATGTGAAAACTTTACCTTGATCCACACTACCAAAATCCTGTTTCCCCATTACTGGAAAGGTTTTAAACTTCCCTTTTACTAGCCTCAAAGTGGCACCCTGTCTGTTTTTTTTGTGCACCTCCATCACCCTATTGGTGTCATGTTTTATCATCCGGTCTCATCCTAGTCCCTATAAACCAGGATGTGCTCAACCATATTCCAGGGTGCACATATCATATTTTCATCAACAGGTGTTTAGCTTCTAGAAGATAACCCTGGATTCCAATTAATGTTGGGTGCCCCAGGCATGGTTAAAAGCATGTGATGTTGGTGTCTATAAGGAGATATTGGCCCTCATTAAGACCCTGGCGGTTGGCAGTAACAAAAATGGAATCACGACCACGGCGGAAACCGCCAACACATACAGCCACTTTAATACTCTGACCGCCACGGCGGTAGCAACAAAAACTGCGGCGGTAACCGCCAACAGACAAGCGGAAGCCAATGTACCGCCCACCCAATTACAACCCGCCCATCTGCCAGCTTTTCCTGGGAGGTACCAACAGCATCAAAAGCACGACGGAAACAGTACACAGAAGGGAAACCACTCACCACCCTACAATCAACGAAGAACCAGGACGCCATGGAGCCCGAACTACAGGTGTTACCCATGCTGGTGTATCTTCTCATCTATCAGGAGTACCAACGGCGGTGGCGACGACCACAGTGAGTACTGCACCTAGCACATAGGGGAGGTGGGAAGGAAAAAGAGAGTGACACAAACACACGCAACATGCAACACCCCCACCCCACCCTCACCCCAAAACCATACACACAAACACAAGTATCAACTTTACATATACACCTCGTAACCCTCTGGAAGAACGCAAGGACAAAAGGAATGAAGTCCAACGAGTGTTATATTAGAAATAGTCAGAAATACTTTACGAATCCAAAAACAGTATTTACAAAATATACAATATGTACAAAAGGCAGTTCAATGACCACTCAAAATGTCCGTGGGCCACTGGGTCAAAACTCATAGGCCAAGCCCACACTTGACTCCTGCTTCAATACAGAAAGAACACTGCAGGGCCATCAGGTCGAAAACACACAGGCACCTCAGGGGGAGGGTGAAGGGGGTGCACCTCGGCCGGTAGATGGTAAAATGCCACTGCTCCTGGAGGGGGCTCCATGCCCACAGCGATGTCCTAGGGGGTGCAAAGCCACAGTCTCTCAAGTGGGTAGTTTGCCCACTGCTTGGTCCTGGGGAGTGCAAAGCCACAGTCTCTCAAGTCTCACAAGTGGGTGGTTTGCCCACTGCTTGGTCATGGGGAGTGCAAAGCCACAGTCTCTCACATGGATGCCTTTCCCCACTGGTTCTGGAGGGGCCTTTGTGCCCAGTGAGCTTCATCCTGCCAAGGATAGGGTGAGTGGGTGCCTTTCTCCACTGGTTCTGGAGGCAGCTCTGTGCCCCATGATGCAGCACTAGGGCGGTGGCAGGTCACAGTCCCTCACCTGTGTGTCAGAGCCACAAGATTTGCAGTGACCAGGATGCATGATAGTCCATGGAGGCAGGGTTAGAGTCCATTCAGCAGCAGCTACGGCTGGTAGTGCTGGTGCTGGTGGGGGTGCTGCCAGTGATGGGGGGAGGCTCCAGCCCCTCTCCTGCAGCCTTGGACAGCTGCCCACTGGGACTTCTGCTGCTCACAGTGGTGCTACTGTCAGGGGTGCAGGTGGCGGTGCTTGCGCCCGGGCCTGCGGCTGGGCTTGCGGCGGTGCAGGAGGAGGTGCTGGCCGCGGTGCAGGTGCTGCCAGTGGTGGGGGGAGGCTCCAGCCCTTCTCATGCAGTCTCGGACAGCTGCCCACTGTGGCTGCTTACAGTAGTGGTGCTTGCTGTGGTGCAGGTGGCGGTGCAGGTGGCAGTGCTTGTGACGGTGCTGCTGGTGGTGCTGGCCACGGTGCAGGTCGCGGTGCTGGCAGTTGTGATGGTAGCCACCAGGCCTTCACCTGCAGGCTCGGACGGCTGAAGTGCCTTGGCCGGTGTTTTGTGCCCATGCCTGCTCTTGGCAACTGGTGGTGTCACCTTGGGTCTAGCAGCTTAAGTCTTTGAGGTGGCCTTGCTGGGTGTTTGTGGCTCCTTCCCCTCGCTGGATGCTGTCCCCTTCTTTGAGTGTCTGACAGTTTCAGGACACCACAGCGGACGTGGACTTGCTGGGCTGGGTTTTAGCCACCCTAGCCCGAGGGGAAGGACGGGGGGAGTGTTAGGGAAGAGGTCAATGTTTGCCAGGAATAGGGACATTGGGGTGGTAAGAGGGTGAAGTTTGGGAGTGGAGCAAGAGGGAGTGGTTGTAGGAGGTGTCAGTCTGCTGTGTTTGGGTGCAGGTGCATGAGCTGGACGCTCTTCTGAGGTGGATGGATGTTGGGTGGGTCGGCGCTTGCGTTTGTGTAATTTGGGAGGAGAGGTCACAGACACAGTAAGAGAGGACACAGGGGACGTGTGCATGGATGTGGGGGTGGTGACTGCCAGTGAGGGGCGTGCAGTGATGGGCGTGCTGGTGATGGAGGTAGTGGATGAGGATGTAATGCATGTGGGTGTGAGTGGAGACTCTACTGGGAGGGAGGTGGACGAGGAGGAGGAGGGGGACACAGTGGAGGCAGTGGATGTTGGTGTGTCTGAATGGGGATGGTGCTTGTGTGAGTGCCTGTGAGATGAAGTGTGGTGCTTGTGTTTGCCAGAGCCACTTCTGTGTGTTGATTTGGGTGAATGCTGGTCTGAAGGTGTGCTTGGGATAGGCTGGGGTTGAGGAGATTGGTACTGGGTAGAGGAAGTTGGAGGGGGAAGGCTAAAGACAGAGACAATGGCTGCCATCAGTGCGGAGGCCAGAGCCTGAAATGCTCTCTGTTGGGCCGCCACACCAGAGTGAATGCCCTCCAGGTATGCATTTGTTTGTTGCAAATGCCTCTCGACACCCTGGATTGCATTCAGAATGGTTGACTGCCCAACAGTGAGGGATCTCAGGAGGTCAGTAGCCTCCTCACTGAGGGCAGCAGGGCTGACCGGGGCAGGGCCTGAGGAGCCTGGGGCGAAGGAGATGCCCACCCTCCTGGGTGAGCGGGCATGGGAAACACGCTGAGGGGCTGCTGGGAGGGCGGTGCTGGTAGGGGGGTGGCAGCTGTACCTGTTGTTGGGGTGGGCACAGAGGTGTCCGCTACTGCCAGGGAGCTTCTGTTGGAGGAGTCGCTGTCTGTAGTGTCCCCTCCTGTCTCTGTCGTGGTCCTCTCCTCGCTCTCTGTCCGACTGGTGCCCAGACCCTCGGTGGATTCGGCCTCCAGGCCCATGTGGGACACAGCTCCCTCCGTCGCTGGTGCCTCTTCTCCTCCGCCAGATGATGCTAATGCACACAAGGACAGGGTGACAAACCTAAAAGGAGGGGAAGGAGACTGAGGATACACTTGGTCAATGCGAGCAACAATACTACCATTGGCGTACACAACTCACAGGAAACAGCCCTATGCACTATTCCATGCACTACCAGTTACAATGGTAGTCACCAGCCCATGGGGTACAATGCCTAACGCCATCAGCTACACACCTGAAACAAACAGGGCCCTGACCAGCAGTAGATGCCCACTAACACTATTGGGGTTGGAGTGCTTCAGAGCCTACTCAACAAGGGACATACCCTGCCATGTTCGCCCTAGCCTAGGGGCACCCACAGTCCACATCCCCACCCAGGTAAAATCTTAATGCGTGCTAAGTCATGAATCTGAATTTGTACTCACCCCCTTGTGGCTGCTGTAATGCCCTCAAGCGCCCATCCAGCTCAGGGTAGGCCACCGCCAGGATGTGGAACATCATGGGGGGTCAGGGTACGACAGGCACCCCTTCCTCATTGGGAGGCCAGGCCCAGCTGGGCCTCCACTGTCTTCCTTGCCCAGCTGCGCAGGTCCTCCCACCATTTGCGACAGTGGGTGCTCCGCCTGTGAAAGACCCCCAGGGTCCACACCTCCTTGGTGATGGCACGCCAAATACCCTTTCTCTGATGGCCGCTGACCTGCAAGAAAAAGACAGCAGAAAAAGGATTAGTTATACCGTTCGGACCGTCACTCTCATGGCCCACCATATCCCTCCCATCCCCGAATGAACATACATTGGCCACCATACATGCAGCACTCTGGCCTGGACACCTCAGCCCCCCTACATGTGGCTTACACACAAAACACTCCATACATTCAAGGCCCATGCATCGTGCTCACATTGTACTCACCTGTTTGTCTGGAGGACCGTAGAGTAAAGTCTACTGGGGTAGGACCCTATCCACCAGTCTCTCCTACTCCTCCGCAGTGAAGGCAGGGGCCCTTTCCCCAGACACATGAGCCATTGTCACTTCCAGACACAGGTCTCAGCAGCACTTGCAGTGTTAATCAATCAATCAATCAAAACATTTTATTAAGTGTGCTACTCAGCTGGTAGAGTCTCAAGGCACTGTGGGGGGGAGGGGTATGATGCCACTTTACTGTTCAAAAAGCCATGTCTTGAGGTGTTTTCTGAAAGTCAGGAGGTCCTGGGTCTTGCGTAGGTTGGTGGAGAGGAAGTTTCAGGTCTTGGAGGCAAGGTAGAAGAAGGATCTGCCTCTGGAGGTAGTGCATTGGATGCGGGGGACTGTGGTGAGGGTAAGGTCAGTAGAGTGGGGGAAACAAGTGGGTGTGTAGAAGTTCACTCTTTCATTGAGGTAGGCTGCTCCAGTGTTGTGGAGGGATTTGTGGGCGTGAATGAGGACTTTGAAAATGATCCTTTTGCTGATGGGTAGCCAGTGAAGGGATCTGAGGTGGGCGGAGATGAGTTCATGGTGTGGGAGGTTAAGGATGAGACGTGCGGCTGCGTTCTGGATCCTCTGGAGTTTCTGCTGAAGCTTGTCTGTGGTACCAGCGTAGAGGGCGTTTCTGTAGTCTAGTCTGCTGCTGATGAGTGCATGGGTGATGGTCTTCCTGGTTTCTATGGGGGTCCATCTGAAGGTCTTTCGCAGCATGCGGAGGATGTTGAAACAGGAGGAAGTTATGGAGTTGATTTGCAGGGCCATGGACAGAGATGAGTCTAAGATGATGCCGAGATTGTGTGCAAGGGTGGAGGGTGTTAGGGGTGGTCCTAGGGCAGTGGGCCACCAGGAGTCGCCCATACTGTCTTGTTGGGGTCGAAGATGATGATTTCTGTTTTGTTGGAGTTGAGTTTGAGGTGGCTTGTTGTCATCCATTTGGCGTTGTTGAAGAGTCCAGCATGGAGGTTTGTTTTGGCGGTGGTGGAGTTTGTGGTGAGAGAGATGACGAGCTGGGTGTCATCTGCCTACGAAATGATGGTGATTCCGTGAGGGCGGAGGATGTTGGCGAGCGGGACCATGTAAATTTTGAAGAGGGTAGGGCTGAGGGAGGACCCTTGGGGGACCCGCAGATGATCTTGGTTGCTGGGGACTGGAAGGGAGGGAGGCAAACTTTCTGGGTTCTTTCAGCGAGTTAGGAGGAGAGCCAGTCCAGGGTCTTGTGTCAGATTCCTGTGTCGAAAAGGTATGCTCAGAGGATTTGGTGGCAAACAGTGTTGAAGGCTGCAGAAAGGTCAAGGAGGATGAGCGTGACAGTCTCGCCCCTTGTCAACTCTGGTTCTGATGTCATCAGTGCAGGCGATGAGGGTGGTCTCAGTGCTGTGGTTCTTGCAGAACCCAGACTGGGAAGCGTTGAGTGCGTTGTTTTCCTCTAGGAAGTGAGACAGGTGGGCTTTCACTATCTTCTCAGCGACCTTGGTGGGGAAGGGGAGAATAGAAATGGGGCGGTAGTTTGTAAGGTCTTTTTGATCTGCTTTGGGTTTTTTGAGGAGTGCGTTACTTCGGTGTGCTTCCAGGAGTCTGGGAAGGTGGAGGCGTTGAAGGAGCTGTTGATTACGACGTGAAGCTGGAGAGCGATGATTGGGCTGGCCTTGTTGAAGATGTGGTGGGGGCAAGGGTCTGTTGGGGAGCGTAAGTGGATGGAGTTCATGTTTTTTTTCGGTTTCTTCATCGTTGGTAGGGGCCCAGGTGTGCACTTGGTTGGAGTGGGGGGGTGTGGTGTTGTTGGTCATGTCAGTGGTGGTGATGGTGGGTGCAGGTGGTGTGAAGCTGTTGTGTATGTCTAACATATTTAGGTGAAAGTGGTTGGAGAGGGAGTTGCAAAGGTTTTGCATGAGAGTGGGGTCGATGTTGCAGGGTTTAGGTTTGGTGAGCTCTTTGATGATGGTAAAGAGTTCCTTGCTGTTATGTGAGTTACTATCTATGAGTTTTTTGTTGTAAGCCCTTTTGGTGGTTCGGATGAGTTGGTGATGTTTGTGTATGGTGGTTTTCAGGGTGGAGAAGTTGATCATGGAGGGTTCTTGGTGGCAAGCTTTCTTGGTTTTGCGGCATTCACGCTTGGAGGCTTGGAGTTCAGTGGTGAACCGGGGGGGGTCTTGATGTTGCGGGTGGTGTTGTTGCTTTTCAGGGGGGGCGAGTGAGTCTGCGCAGGTTGTAATCCATTGTGTGAGGTTGTGGGCAGCGATGTTGGGGTCGATGGTGAGGGGAGGAGTTTGTGCAAGCTTGGCTTTCAGGTGTTCTGTGGGGCTCTCATCCCACATACAGTAGGGTCTGGTGTGTTGTCGGTAGTGGGTGGGGAGTTTTGTGTAGGAAAAATGGACGCAGTGGTGGTCGGTCCATTGGAGTTCGGTGGTGTGTGTGAATGTTATGTGATTGCTTGAGGTAAAAATTGCATCTAGCGTGTGTCCTGCTGAGTGAGTGGGTGAGGTGACCAGTTGAGTACTAGGTTCGTGAGGTTGTCTAGCAGGGTTGTGGAGTTGTGGTCATAGGGGTTTTCCAGGTGAAAGTTGATGTCACCAGGGAGGATGTAGTCTAGGATGTAGTGAGGATGCAGTGTAGGTCCTCTACTGTTGAAGGTCAGGTAGCAAGAGAGTGAATAGATAGAAAATGGTGGTCACGTCCACGGCGGCACGTACCGTCAATGCTGGAGGACATTGCCATTGGCTCCTGGAACCCATAGGGCCCCAATGATAACCAATGCAAAGTTGCGCGGTGGTCATAGACCGCCTACCGCAACAGCGTACAACGCCAGCGGAATTACCTCATTTCCACTTGTCCCTCCTCACATGTCAGACAGCCGCCATTTCAGGGGGGTACAGGCCATGGCACCTAACTGCGTTACAGCAGACATTGGCACAGCAACTGTCTCTAGGATTCACATACTGGTTCTGTAAATGAAGAAATGCATCGTTATTGCAATAGATGTGTGAATATGACCCTCTGCTCACTGTTTTCCTCCATAGGCTTCAACCGCGGAGGATTAATATGAGATGGAGACATCCTCCAGTGTACAGACCCCTGGTGGACCTTGCGGCAATGGAGGACAGACACATTATCCTAACCTACAGACTTGATCGGGCCACAATCCAAGAACTGTGTGCCCATTTGGAGCCAGACCTGATGTCAGCTATCCGCCAGCCCACAGGTGTCCCCCATCTAGTGCAGGTCCTGTCAGTGCTCCATATCCTGTAAAGTGGTTCCTTCCAAGTGACAGTGGCCATGGCATCAGGGATGTCTCAGCCAATGTCCTCCAATGTGCTGACCAGAGTGTTGCCTGCCCTGCTGAAACACGTGCACAGCTACATAGTATTTCCCCAGATCGAGGATTTGGCCACAGTGAAAGCTGACTTTTATGAACTAGGACATATCCCCAACATCATTGGTATAATTGATGGTACATGTAGCATTTGTCCCTGTCCCCCCCCCCGCCTGAGAAATGAACAAGTGTTCAGGAATAGAAAAAGCTATCACTCTCTGAATGTGCAGATGTTATGTTTGGCGGACCAGTACATCTCCCATGTGAATGGCAAGTATCCTGGCTCTGTGCATGTCGCCTTTATCTTGAGGAATAGCAGCATCCCATATGTGATGGCACGACTCCAGAGGCACCGGGTGCGGCTAATAGGTGAGCACATGGTCCCCACCCAGTATATGTTGGTGTCTGGGTATGGGGTTGTCCCTAAGGGTTGGTGTTGGTCTAACAGGTATCCCTCGATATTTCCAGGTGACTCTGGTTACCCCATTCTCTCATGGCTACTGACCCCAGTGAGGAATGCCAGGACAAGGGCAGAGGAACGTTACAATGAATAAAATGGGCGAACAAGGAGGATAGTTGAGAGAACCTTCGGCCTCCTGAAGGCCAGGTTCTGGTGCCTCCATCTGGCAGGTGGATCCCTGTACTACTCACCCAAGAAGGTGTGGCAGATCATCGTTGCATGTTGCACAACCTAGCCATGAGACGCCAGGTGCCTTTTCTGCAGGACGATAAGCCTGGAGATGGTCTTGTAGCAGCGGTGGAGCCTGTGGACAGTGAGGAGAGGAGGCAAAAGATGACGATGTGGACAACAGAAGTACTATCATACAGCAGTACTTCCAGTGACACAGGTAAGACACTATAACTTCACTTATCATTTCTGTTTGCTGTGGGACATTGTACCTGTCAGCCTGAATTCCCTATATCTCTGGCCACTTACTGTACCCTTTGGCATTTCTATTTTCAGATCTCTGTGCCCCACTCTGGCTCCTTGTGTGTTTACTGCTGCCCACCACAGGTCATACCAATGTATCTATAACTGTACATATGAATTGAAATGTTTTAAGATTGTTGTATTAATACATATTTCAATCGACAGACTCCAGATTTCTATTTGTTCCAAGGGTGTTTATTTAAGTGCTAATAAGTAGAGGGGGATTTTCAATGGGCTGGGGTGATTGAGGAGGTATGTCCAGTTAGAGTCCAGACTCTTGGGCCCATATTTATACTTTTTTTAGCGCTGCATTTGAGCTGCTTTTTGATGCAAAAACCGTGCAAACTTACAAAATACAATTCTATTTTGCAAGTTTCCACCGCTTTTGGTAAAAATATGACGCAAATGAGGTTCTAAAAAAGTATAAATATAGGGCTTGGTATCACAGGTGCATTGTCCAAGAGGGCATAGGAATGGGAGCAATGGCAGTTCAAGGTGGACAGGGTGACAGAGTGGGACACAAGGGTGACAATTAGGAGAGTCTTATTTCCTGGCAGGGGTCTTGGCAATGTTCTCTGGCTTCTGCCTGGATCGCAGGGACCATTTGCAGGGTGGTTCTCCTTCTGCAGGGAGTGGGGTGCTGGTGGCCTGCTGTTCCAGTGGCTGGGCCTCCTGCCCACCAGCGCCGGCGGAGGTGGAGGGCTGTTCATCACTGTAGCTAGTATGAGGGACCCGTTGTTGTACCACTGCCTCCATCATGGTATTGGCCATGTCAGCCAGCACCCCTGTAATGGTGACCAGGATGGTGTGGATATGTTTAAGGTCCTCCCTGATCCCCAGGTACTGTTCCTCCTGCAGCCGCTGGGTCTCCTGCAACTTGGCCAGTATCTGGCCCAAGGTCACCTGGGAATGTTGGTATGCTCCCAGGCTCCCTGCAAGTGCCTCGTAGAGAGTGGGTTCCCTGGGCCTGTCCTCCACCTGTCGCACAGCACTCATCCCAGTTCCCTGTTGTCCTGTGCGTCTGTCCCCTGAACCGTGTGCCTATTGCCACTGACCCCAGGTCCCTGATTGTCTTGAGTTTGAGGGGTTGCCTGGGGTCCCTGTAGTGGTAGACACACTGCTGATTCACGTGTCCTGGGGACAGTGGTATGGGCCAGCTGGGTGGGTGCTGTGCTGGTGTTTCCAGAGGGGGGAAGCTCTGTAGTGGCCTGTCCCAGTGTGAGGGGAACCGACTGTCCCGAGGTCCCAGGTGGGCCGGGCTGGTCATCTAGATCCAGTTGGACAGAGCTGCTGTCATCACTGTGGGCCTCTTCTGTGGGTGGAGTGGACATGTCTGGACCCTCCTGTCTGGTGAAGTTGGGTAGGGGTCCTGCAGGGGTGTAAAGCCATGATTATTGCATCTGTGTGTGCCATGGTGTGCAATGGGTTGGTGACCCTGTACCCCAGTGCTTGCATTCCTGTGTAGGACCTTGTGTGATATTTGGTTTAGGGGGGTGTATGGTTATGTGCAGTGGACATGCTTTGGTGATTGGTGTCCATGCTTTGATGTTACATGCAGGGCTTGGGTTTGGGATGTGTGGTTTTTGATATTGGGACATATGTAAGGAGTTCGAGTGATGAGGGTGAGGGCGAGGGTGGGGGTATGTGTTCAGGTGGGAGGGGGATGAAGTAGTGAAAGATTAGCCTTACTAGAGTCCATTCCTCCAACTACTCCTGCGAGGCCCTCAGGATGCAGTATAGCCAAGACCTGCTCCTCCCATGTAGTGAGTTCTGGTGAGGAGGTGGGGGTCCGCCGCCAGTCCTCTGAACCGCAAGGGGGTGTCTTGAGACCACGGAACGCACCTTCCCCCGTAGGTCATCCTACCTCTTCCTGATGTTATCCTGTGTTCTTGGGTGCTGTCCCACGGCGGTGACCCTGTCCACGATTCTTCGCCATAGCTCCATCTTCTTAGCTATGGTGGTGTGCTGCACCTGTGATCCGAATAGCTGTGGCTCTACCCGGATGATTTCCTCCACCATGACCCTGAGCTCCTCCTCAGAGATCCTGGGGTGTCTTTGCGGGGCCATAGGGCGGCGTGGGTGGTGTGTGGGGTGGTGGGTGTTGTGATGTGTGGGGTGATATTTAGAGGTGTGTTGTGTGAGGTGCTTGGAAGTTGTGTGAGTGATGGTGTAGGTTGCCTGTGGATGTGATTGTTCTTTCTGGTGGTGTCTCTCTCTGGCCTTCTGTCGCAATTGTTGATGTAAGGGTTTGTGGGTGATGTGGGTGTGTGTTTTATATTGTATTGGATGTGTGGGAGTGGTGTGTGTATGTGTATCAGGTGTGTGTATTTCGAATTGTCCAATGTGGATGTGTTTTGCAAATGTGTGTGTATTCTGAGCGCGGCGGTGTGTACCGCCAATGGAATACCGCGGTTGAAAGACCGCCGCGTGGATTCGTGGGTCATAATAGTGTGGGTGTATTCCTGTTGGCGTGACGGTGGAGATTGTGTTATCACCAGTTTATCACTGACCTTTGGTGTGGCGGACTTGTGTGGGTGTCTGGATTTTGGCAGATTTCAGAGCTGTGGGTCATAATGACTGTGTCGGAATTCCGCAGCCCCGGTGGTTTGTTGGCAGTCTTCTGCACGGCAGTAAGCGGCTTTTAACGCCAATGTTGTAATGACCCCCAAAGTCTTATACCCTTTTAGCATGATTCAGCACACTGTAGGACGCCACTCAGGGTTTGAGGCTTTTGTCTGGACTGTTAGTACCTTTCTGTCTGTGTCTGTGTCCTGGTTCTTTAATCCTACTAGTCGAAGTCTCTTAAGACACACTGGGACATGCAACACAACATAAGCTAAGAAACAGGCAGATTCGCCTGTCATTGGAGCATGTACTAATGTCCTAGGAAGTGTTCAATGGTGTCCCTCAGAGGTGCAGGCTAGTCACAGTCTCACTATGAGTACTGTGCCTCAAAGCACCTATTCATGCTCCACTCTGTATCGTGTACATACCACTAAATGAATTAACAAAAAGTTACTTTCTTCAACTTTCCATAAAATTAATTAACTTTCATATAGAAATCCTCAAATTGTGGTGTTACTAGATGACTACGGCCTGATGTACTTAAAAACTGGTGGCAAAACTGGACGCAAATTGTGCATTAACATTTTCGGAGCAGTGTTTAATTTTGCCATGCAACCTACGTACTAATAGGTCACATCACAAAATGTCCTGTCTCAGGTAGTTGCAGAATGAGCTGGTTAAAAAACTTTAACTAGGCAGATCAGAACGAACCAACCTTTGTTCACCTACAAACACATGGATGTGTTTGTATTCAAAATCAGGAAAAGCTTTTTTTTTAAGCAGCCTATATTACTTGCAGGTAATAGTGCAGATGTAGAATAATCAGGGGAAAACAGGAGGTAATCTCCTGGACCTCTGGTGGCTAACCTGAGGTCACTCAACATGTATCAGGGTGAGATGTTCTCTGGGACCTCATTCTCTTTCATAGTATTGTTTAATAGTAAGCCACCTCTATCGACTGATATTTCTTTGTTTAAATCAGAACCGTCAATAAATAATCTAATGCATGCGTTATGTACTAACTAAATAAGTAAATATAAATAAACTAATACATTTTTTATAAAATATATAAATAAATATATACATAGGAAAACTGTAGTGAAGGGAAACTTTATTCATGCACATATGCGTTCTTTGTTCAGTTTTGAAGAAAACTCTCCTCCAACATTTCCCAAGTTAAAAAGTCATTTCTGTTTTCGCAAAGGACATATGTTAATAAAACATGAAGCTATAGATAACGAAGTAGATGTTCTTTAAAAACATAAATATTTCAAATAAAGTGGAGTTGCAGGATGTTAAAGTTTGTCATTGCATTTTTTTCTTGAATTAGTATTGATCAGTGAAATGCTGAAAAGACATTATCCCTGATCAAGTGATATTTGAAGAATCCGTGTCTGAAAAATCTTTATTGCTTTGCGATGTTAACTCTGAATACTGGCTTTGAAAAGACAGCCTTGGGGAAATTGCATTGATCTTTATTTACTGAATGAAGTATATTTTTTTGTACTTTAATCTATATGAAGTATAATTGATGAATATTGATCCAAACACCATCATATATAATTACAATGCCATTAATTCAGTAACTGTAAATTAAAAAAAGAGTTTTAGGAAGTTCTTATCTATATCACACTACAGTCTATAAATAACATAAAACAAAACACCATTGGTGTAGAAAGGAAACTAATTAAGCACAATGGACATAATCACACATTATAGGCCTTATTACGAGTTTGGGGGTCCTGTGACTGCCATGTTGCTGGTGGCGGTCAAACCGCCAACAGACCGGTGGAGAAGACCAACAAATTATGACCATTGTGGTATTCACAACAGAATACAGCCAAAGCACCATCAGCACCGCCACTGCGGTCTGGCTGCCATGAAAGACGGTTGCTGTGCTAAAAAAGGGGGGACCCTATACCTCTACCTGACCTGGGTACTACAACATGCAAAAACAAAAAGTGGTCAGCAGGTAGGAAAAAATTCAAACTTTCATTTATTTAAGAGACCAGTGCTAAATCCTGTCCTCATGGGTCAATTACTTTCCCTTATTTATTTAAATATTTTTTATACAAGGTCAACAGTAGCTCGTCGAGGGAAAATGCAACAGAAATATGAACATGACATAACAAATATTAACTTACATATACACAAACAATTATACTAAAAGTCAATGTTGGCAAAATGCCAGAGGAGGGTAATGCCCAGCAGCATTTCTTTACATTGTGGTTACTGTTACAAGTGTGATTGTAATCCACTGGATTGCGATGATAAAAGATTTAGATGCAACCAACTAACAAATACCTATTTGTTTTTTTAAAGGTATTGTGTAGTGCAAATTAGGTTCGTCATCTGAATTAAATCACTTAAAACCTCAATCTCGCAACAATATGTCAACACGTTTTGGCCTCTTCAGTCAGGGCCTCATCAGGACTATCAGGGGGCGATGACGCCACTTTTTTCTGTTGAAACCAAAAAAAACAGAACTTGTTGCCCCGAGTTACCCAGATTAAAACAGCTATAGCTTTTGTTGGTACCGATTAAGAGCAGCTGCCCCCTACTGAGGTTCCGATAATGAGTTTGCGAGCTCTCTTGAAATAATAAAGATTCGACAAGATAATACATGCAGTGACTTTCAAGTACTAATAATTCCAACAGAAAAGAGTCCTGCACCGGGCCCATGGGGGAAGTGCTAGCGCTTCCCCCATGGGCCCCCCCACACCTCCAAGTCGGGGATGGAAGGGGAATCCCTTCCCGTCCACCCATACCCCCCCCCCTCGGCAATCTGATGACGTCAGCGCGCTCACAGCGTGCCAGCGTCATCAGAAGCTGTAAGCCATTTGCTTCAAGCGCGTCGGCGGGAGAGGACATCAACGGTGAGTCTCTCTCTTTTGGGGGTTCTGGGGGGAAAACAGACATGGGGGGAAAGGAAAGAGTTTTTCCTTCTCCCCTGTGCCTGTTTTTAGTGGATTCCTGATCCACGATCGCAGGCGGGGCCCGCGATCGTGGACCAGGAATCCCCACTAGGCGCCAGGGATTTCTTTTCATATTTATTTTTGGGAGCGACCCCTTGGGCAAGGTTCGCTCCCATGGGGCTATTTTTTATTATATTTCGGCCCCCCCTCCCCCCCCGGGGGCAGATCATCCGTTTTTTCGGCCGATCTGCCCCCAGGAGGGGTCAAAAACCACTAGACACCAGGGATTTTATTTTCTTTATGATTTTTTGGGGAGTGACCCCTTGGGCAAGGGTCGTTCCCCTTGGGGGCCATAAATAATCCTATTTCGGCCCCCCCTGGGGAGCAGATTGGCCATTTTTTTTAGCCGATCTGCCCCAGGGGCAGTCGAAAACCACTAGACCACCATTAGTTATGTTTACCTTATGTTTTTGGGCATCGACCCCTTGGGCAAGAGTCGCTGCCCCGAGGGCAGTAATTTTTTATATGTTTCAGCCACCCCAGGGCTAGTTCAGTCATGTTTTTCGCCGATCTCACCCCTGGGGGGTCAAAACCCACTAGGCACCAGTGATTGTGTGGTGTGTTATGTGTGTTTGGGGGCACACTTTGGGCAAGGGTCCCCCCCCCAAAGGCGGTTAAAATTAGTATTGGCCATTTCTGCCCCCAAGGAGGGCAGAAACCACCATTACGCCAGGGATTTTTTTTTTTTTCCCTTTTTTTTTTGTACTGGGGATGCCCCCTTTGGCAAGGGTCGCCCCCTAAAGGGGGCACAGAGCTGCCTTGGGGCAGATCAGCCTATTTTTTTTTAGGCCCATCTGTCGCCAAGGGGGGCAGAAGCCACTTAGGCACAAGGAACAATTTCTAAGTTCTTGGTGGCTGGGTGTTTGTCAACTGCCGAAGTATTTGTATTTGTGATTATAACAGTTTATTTCTTCTTTTTGTTCTAGTTCAAAGCTTTTGCTTCCTTTGCTGTGGATCCTTGCGGTTTTGGCAGTATTTGTCCTGGGGTTTGCATAGTTGCATGTTTTAGGTAAGTGAAAGCAATTTACTCCAAAGGTGTATTGTTGACATGCATAAATGACATGTTTGTAGGTGGTGTCCTAAATGCAGGATTGTGTGTGAAATTGTCCTTAGATTTTAGCACAATGATATTTGTGTTGTCATATGTCTAAATTGATTTTTCTTTTTTCTTTTTAGTGGGATATCATTGGTGATTGCTGTGTCTGTGCAGAGTAGTTGCTGGTGAGTAGCTTTTTCAGGCAAGTGAGTGGTACAGTTTTTTAGTACATAACTCTTTGTGATAAAGATACACTTTGTTTATTACTTCTTTTAGTGCTAGTTGTTGTTGGCAATTGTTGTTGTTGTTGAGGATCATGGCTAGCCGCAGAGTGACGGCTCAGCAGGTTGTTGGCATGCTCTTTGAGTCATCTTCAGACCATGATTATGAGACTGACTCTGCATCTGAGGCAGAGGAGGAAGTGAGAAATTCTGGCAGTGAGTTTTCTGTCCGAGAAGATTCTTCTGATGAGGAAGCCACTCTCAGTGCAGATGAAGGGCCTGTTTTAGAGGAGGACATTGATGTGCCAAGAGTGCAGCAGCCTGGGGCTGAAGGGTTTCCCATTAGAAGACCTGACACCTGGATTGCCCCAAACATGGAGCAGCCACAGTTACCTGCATGTACTGGTCTCCCAGGGTGTAGAGTCAATACGGAAAACTTTTTGCCTGTCAATTTCTTTCACTTGTTTATGGACGATGTATTTTTGGAAGAGATTGTAGAGCAGAATAATTTGCATGCAGAGCAATAATTGAGGGACAACACAGCCAGACTTAGGCCTCAGTCTAGAGCTACTCAGTGGGTTCCCACATATCTGATAGAGATGAAAAAGTTTTTAGGTTTGACTTTTTTGATGGGGTTGATAAGGAAGCCGTCACTGGCTTCTTATTGGTCTATTAGTCCCTTGATGGCAACGGCTATATTTCCTGCAACTATGACACGTAATTGCTATTTGCTTCTTCCTCATATGCTGCATTTTGTAGACAATGCTTTAGCCTTGCCACAAGATCACCCTGATTGTGACTGTCTTTTTAAGATTAGGCCTGTCCTTGATCATTTTGTAGATCGTTTTTCAGAGGTCTATGTTCCAGGCAAAGAGATAAGTGTGGACGAGTCTTTGATCCTTTTGAAGGGGCGTTTAGTTTTTAAGCAGTAAATTCCTAGTAAGAGGGCACAGTATGGGATTAAATTGCACATGCTGTCAGAAAGCAGTACAGGATACGTGTATAATTTCCGGGTCTACACTGGTAGAGATTCCAGTATTGACCCTCCTGGTTGTCCGGCCACTTTTGGAGTTAGCGAAAAAATTGTGTGGGAACTTGGTAGACGACTGTTTAACAAAGGTCATCATTTGTATGTAGATAATTTCTACACTGGAGTGCAGTTGTTCAAGGAGTTGTTTAAGGTGGACACTGTTGCTTGTGGCACAATCCGTTCTAACCGGAAAGGCTATCCAAGGGAGCTTGTATGTAAAAAACTTGAGAGGGGACAGTGCAGTGCCTTGCGGAATAATGAGCTGCTAGCTCTGACATTTTCAGACAGAAGGGATGTGTACATGCTATCTACCATCCATGATGAGAGTACTTCCCCTGTGAGTGTTTGGGGTCAGGTTGCCGAAGTGCGCAAACCCGAGTGCATTTTGGGCTACAATAGGCACATGGTTGTTGTTGATAGAGTAGATCAGAGGTTGGAACCTTACACTGCTCTTCATAAGTCTTACGTGTGGTGTAAAAAGTTGGCCCGACATTTGTTTCATTTGGCAACTTTTAATGCTTTTATTGTGTTCAAGGATTGTTCACCTGAGTCAAGGATGAAATTTGTTAAATTTCAAGAATCGGTGATAGAGAGCCTTATTGTGGTGGAAGAGGCAAGAGTTCCTAGGGAAGCAGTGGTAGAGGATATGGCTAGATTGAAAGATCGCCACTTTCCAGATCACATTCCTCCCACTCCCATAAAAGATTTGCACACTAATAAATGTAGAGTATGTGCCCGAAGAGGTATCCGGAGGGAGAGCCGGATGTACTGTCCCAATTGCCCTTCAAAGCCTGGGCTGTGTGTGACCGGCTGTTTTAGAAGTTACCACACAAACAAAAAAAATTGGGAAATACCGTGAGCGTAAACTGCCTATTTTATATTTTCATATGTTCAATTTCACAGTTGGCATTACGGTCATGTATTTAGTTAGAGCTTTTGTGTTTGTAGTTTTGTACTTATTTTATAATTAGTTAGTGGTTTCTTTGTTGTTTATAAACAAAAAAAGTGATGGCGGTGTGCGTGGGGTGGCACTTGGCTTGCAGTGTGGGTGGGGTGGAGCTTGGCTGGCAGTGGGGTGGGGCTTGGCTGGTGGTGCGCATGGGGTGGTGCTTGGCTGGCAGTGTGGGTGGGGTGGCGCTTGGCTGGCGGTGTGGGTGGGGTGGTGCTGCATCAGCTAGTGTGACTGCTGTAAATCAGGCATGTGGGCGTATGTAAGTGATGGGCCCTTGAGTGGCGCTGTCTGTCAATGCGAGTGTTGTAATGTGCTGGGCCCGTGGCTGACAGCATGAATGGTCTTGTGCATGTCATGTATGAAAGGTGTGTGAATGGACTGTAAAACGGTTGGTTCCTTGACGCGGCTTTACAGCTCACGATCTGTGAATCATTGGTCAGTTTTTTGGCCTTTCAGTTATTAGCAGTGCATTTCACTTTTGTGAAATCTCTTGTTAATAAAATTTGATCTAATGAACCATCACTCACCCTCATTCCAAATCCAACCAGTATGTGTGATACAAATGACAAAACCTGCTCTGCTGTAATCAGGCATCGCAGCACACTTGTGACATGCTAGGTGTCTCAGGCGGGACCCTGATGATGAAGCATGCCACCAACTTGGTTGGTGGGTGAGGGGTCTTTTTCACATAACCTAAGTGTGTTTCTTTTTACAATTTTAGTGTTTGGCACATCATGGACGTACGTGGACACATCAAAATGATATATTGCAAAACTACCTGTGTTTGGGGGAAGGGAGCAGCTATGTTTTTTGACCTGGGTGCGGCCTTCATCTAGGGAAACCTACCAAACCCAGACATTTTTTTAAACTAGACACCTCAAGGAGTCCAGGGAGGTGTGGCTTGCGTAGATTCCCCAACATTTTCTTACCCAGACTCCTCTGCAAACCACAAATTTGCTTAAAAATGCATATTTTCTTGACTTTTCTTAGTAGGACCACTGCTCCAGCACAAAATTCCTACCCCCCAGCATTCCCCTCAGTCTCCCAAATAAAATAACACCTCACTTGTGTGGGTCCCAAAAGCAGAGTCAGCCTAAAGATGTATAAAAGAAGAATATGTGCTTATCAACTCGCTGTGCTATCTCCTCAATCTCTACAAGTTATTGGCCTTTTCCTGTTGTGGGCACTAGGCCTACCCACACAAGTGAGGTATCATTGTTATTGAGAGACTTGGGGGAATGCTGGGTGGAGGGAAATTTGTGGCTCCTCTCAGATTCCAGAACTTTCTGTCACCGAAATATGAGGAAAAGGTGTTTTTTTAGCCAAATTTTGAGGTTTGCAAAGGATTCTGGGTAACAGAACATGGTGAGAGCCCCACAAGTCACCCCATCATGGATTCCCCTAGGTCTCTAGTTTTCAAAAATGCACAGGATTGGTAGATTTCCCTAGGTGCTGGCTGAGCTAGAGGCGAAAATCCACTGGTAGGCACTTTGCAAAAAACACCTCTATTTTCTGTGTAAAAATGTGATGTGTTCCGGGGCAACGCTGGGTGGAGGGAAATGTGTGGCTCCTCTCAGATTCCAGAACTTTCTGTCACCAAAATATGAGGAAAAAGTGTTTTTTAGCCAAATTTTGAGGTAACGGTATATTGCTTTCAAAAATCTGACATCACAGGAAAAAGATAGAGAGTAAAACGTAGAGAAAAATTGCTGTTTTTTCACCTCAATTTCAATATGTTTTTATTTCAGTTGTGATTTTCTGTAGGAAACCCTTGTAGGATCTACACAAATCATCCATTGCTGAATTCAGAATTGTGTCTACTTTTTAGAAATGTTTAGGTTTCTGGGATCCAGCATTGGTTTCATGCCCATTTCTGTCATTGACTGGAAGGAGGCTGAAAGCACAAAAAATCGTAAAAATGGGGTATGTCCCAGTAAAATGCCAAAATTGTGTTGAAAAATTGGGTTTTCTGATTCAAGTCTGCTTGTTCCTGAAAGCTGGGAAGACGGTGATTTCAGCACCGCTAAATCTTTGTTGATGCCATTTTCAGGGAAAAAACCACAAGCCTTCTTCTGCAGTACTTTTTTCCATTTAAAAAAAATAATAAAAAAATCACTGTATTTTGGCTAATTCTTGTCCTCCTTCAGGGGAAGCCACAAAGTCTGGGTACCTCTAGAATTCCTAGGATGTTGGAAAAAAAAGGACGCAAATTTGGCATGGGTAGTTTATGTGGACAAAAAGTTATGAGGGCCTAAGCACGCCCTGCCCCAAATAGCCAAAAAAAGGCCAGGCACCTGAGGGGGAAAAGGCCTGGCAGCAAAGGGGTTAAACGGCTTATAAAGAGTTTGGCAACGCACTAATGTTACCCATTGAAACATAGACAAAAATGACATGTCCAGCAAAGGGGCCTACTTAGCACAAACAATATACCCACAGATACCCACAGGGGGCATGCCAACACCTTCAATACAATGGACACTAATCATGTGAATAAAAGCTACATTTAACATGAATACCTACATCACTTACACATGTACTGATGTGTAACCTAACACCTCAGGACTGAAGTAACACTGACCTAATCTACTACAAATGTAACCATGATTGACACATACAGAAAGAGTGGAGCAAATTGACTCACAGCATATCCCACTGCATCCAACATGTGTTTGTCAGATGGAACCCCAGCTACACTATAAAGTGAGGCAGAAATGAACTGATCAATTGAAAAATCTGTCTCAACTACCTCAGATTAGCAAAGGTAAGTTTGGCACAGTAAAGGCCTCAGCATAACTATAGGCACGATGTTACTATTGACACATGATGTAGCCACAAAACAGTGTATGTTGCACCCATATAGGTATGCTACAGCCCTATGTAACATGGACAAAATACATGGCCTGAGGGATCAGCAGGCTAGCCACTTACCTTCTCTATACTATATACATGGTACAAATTGTTTGTAAGCACATGCCAATGATATATCTAGTACTGTTAACGCTTGATTTCCACCATGCTATTCATGATGTAGGATGCCCACCCTCATCAACCTTCACAATTGCCAATGTATAGTTCAGACAAAACAATGGGGAAACCTCCTTACACCTCAAATGGCCTGTAGTAAGTATGCCATGTCACATTCCTGTTTGTATGACAGCCTCACATGACGTTCCCAATTATTTCAGGACACAGGATTACTTGGCCCTGTTACTCATCTATCAGACCCTATGTTGCACATAGAACTAGATCCAGTGAAATAGGAATTGTCAGAGACCAAAGAGCTGGACAACTTATCATTCGGGCACATGGACTGTGGAACAGTAGGTGGGAAGGATGACACTACAGGTTACACATATGTATAGCAGTGTAGAGGTACACATATGACAATGTCACATGTGCATAACCACATGCTGTCATACAATGTGGTTGACATTGGGGAGTAACATGGCCCTAAACACAATACTATGTCCACATCTGTGTACCAAAGTTGGCAACTGAAGTACTATGTCTCCCTAGGTGACCCTTTACCACTTACTGCATTGTCACAGCTGAGCCACTCAGATATCATACACTTAACTGTCATAGACATAAACATGTGTTAAGTCAGTACTTACCCTCTTGTGGCTGCTGTGCTGCCCTCAAATGCCCATCCACCTCAGGGTAGACCACTGCCAAAATGCAGGCCATTGGGTAGGGTCAGGGTCCAACAGGCAGCCATCCCTCATTGGCAAGACATCCCCAGTTGGGCCTCCATGGTCTTCCAGGTCCAGTGTCTCAGGTCCTCTCACCACTTCATACAGTGGGTGCGCTGACGACTGTGGATCCCCAAGGTCCCCACTTGCTTGGCGATAGCACACCAAATCCCATTCTTCTGATGGATGTTGACCTGCATGGATGACACAGACAAAAGGAAAAAGTCATGTACACGTGCACCATAACAATAGGAGTCGTCAGTACACATCAGTCAGATCAAGTATTCACACATACCCATCCTCTCTAGTCACACACCTTCACATTATGCCATCTGCATGCATTTACACCCTCACAAGTTTACATGCCCGATGCAACATCACACACAACACCTATCACACATGGCTAGGGCATTGGACTCACCTGCTCCTCTGGTGCCCCATATAGCTGTTCATACAGGGGTAGGACCTCCTCCACTAGCCTCTCAAGATAGCTCTTACGGGGGAAGGCAGGGGTCCTATCACATGCAGAAGATGGCAGTATACAGCAGCTCTCATTGTGGAGGTCTTGCTGGCAACAGTGTCAGGAGTCAAGTGAGCAATACTAGAGAAAATGGCAGTCATAGCCGCCACATACAGGACCATCACCGCTGGCGGTCATACCCATTGGCCCAAGTCTACCAAAGGTAGCAATGCTAAATTCCCTTTTTTTGATAGGCGTTGACTTGCATGGATGACACTTAAAAGCAAGAAGTCAGGTCCACATGCACCATACCAACACAAGGGGACAGAACACTTAAGTGACAGCAAGTAGGCAAACATTACCACCCTCTCAGTTCACACTCATGCACAATTGATCATCTGCATGCATTAACACCTATACAACTTCACATTTCAGGTATACCATCATACACCCAAACTCACACACTTTGGTATACCATTGGATTCACCTGCTCCTCTGGTGCACCATATAGCTGTTTATACAGGGGTAGGACCTCATCCACAAGCTTTACCAGCTCTTCAGTGGTGAAGGCTGGGGTCATATCACCTGCAGGATGTGGCATGATAGCTCCCAGAGGCAATACACAGCAGCTGAGGTAGTGGAGGTCTTGCTGGCAGCAGTGTCAGGAGTCAAGTGAACAACACTGCAGAAGATGGCAGTCACGTCTTCCATGTAGAGGACCGTCATCACCAGCGGACATCACCACTGGCCCAAGTACGCCACAGGCAGCAATGTGTTCCAATGGAAAGTTATGCAACGGTGATGACCGTCTACTTGCCGTGACAACATCCGCCGGCGGAGTTAGGTCACTTCCACATGTCCAATACAGTAGGTCAGGTGGGTGCCATTTTGAGCACATTTCATGTATGGATAAGCATTTTGAAACTGCGTCGTTATCAAATGCCTATATTGTGCTAATTATCAGTAATTGATTTCTTCAGTTTTTTTTGGTCCATTTGTGCTTGTGAGTATTTAAATCAGTGTAACAGAGGGATACGTGCTGACATAAATGTACACCTATTTTCAAAATACTATGGGGCAGATTTAAGAAAAGTAGGGCTGCACCTAGTGCAGCGCACACTTTCCTTGCACACCTTAGTGCCCCCCTACTGCCATCATGTGTGCACCGTATTTAAAATACGGTGCACCATGGTGCAGGGTAGGGGGCAATAGCGTCATTTTTTTACGCTATTGATGCACTCTGCATGAGTAGCACCAGAATGTTGGCGCTACTCCTGCAGAGCACATAGGGGCGCATTATAAATAATGGAAGTCTCCTTTTAACACCTGCTTTGAGCAGGCTTCAAAAGTGCTGAAAAAAATGGTACAAGGAAATCTCTTAGTTTCCTTGTGCCATTTTTTTGGCCCACCTAATAGGGGAACGCCCCACCTAGGCATACTTTGACTCACTTTGTAAATATGGCGTGCGGAAAATGTCACTTTAGCACTGTCTGAGCATTATAAAAATGATTCTATTGTGGCGCTAAGGTGGCGCTAGGGGTTCTTAAATCTGCCCCCCATGTGTGTTGCTTATGTAGATAATGTATGCAAATGTATTTCACATAATAATGGACTGACAAGCACTGACAGTCACAGATTGATATGCATGTACATTACGTTAGATAATTGGAAGCATGTGCATCAAGGGGAGTGTCATAGGATGCATAGCAATTTGTGGTCCTGTAAATGGCAAGTGTTATAACCAAACTAGATTGCAGATATGTGTGAGTTGCATATGTACATGTTCATTAAGGGTACATTGTTCATGTTACACACAATATTCATATGTTTCCACATAGCTATCCTGGCACGGAGGAGAGGAAGACAACCTCCAGTGTACTGCCATTGGGAGACCTGCAGTCCATGGAAGAGAGACATACTATCCAGATATATCAGCTGAATAGGCATATAATCATGGATCTTTATTATGAGTTGGAGCCTGATCTGATACCTGCCATGTGCAATCCCTATAGCATACCTCCCATTGTTCAAGTGATGTCAGTGCTACAGGCCCTGGCCACTGGTTCATTTCAGATTACACTGCAGGGAGCTCTAACTGCAGGCATGTCTCAGTCCATGTTCAGTCTGGTTTTGAAGGATGTTCTGCCAGCTACATCAGGAATCACCAACGTGTGTATTTGGCCTATGTGAAGGTAGAGTTTCATGCAATGGGACACAGTCCACATGTGGTTGGAGCCATAGATGACACCAGTGTAGCCATGGTTCCCTCCAGTTCAAATGAACAGGTATATATGGAAAGGAAAAACTATTACTCTTTCAACGTTCAAGTTGTGTGTTTGGCAGACCAGTACATTTCACAAGTCAGTACTAAGTTTCCAGGATCAGTCCCTGAGTCCTTCATCATGCGGAAGAGCAATATCCCACTGCTGATTACACGAATCATCACAGAGAGGGCCTGGCTGATTGCTAAGTCCAATTTGGCATGTGTGTTTTCCAAACTTATCTCCTGTTATCACAATTGTGCAAGTCATTAAAATATGTTTGTGTATTCATACCTATTTGCTTACATCTGACTCTAGCTATCCTAACCGTCCTTGGCTGCTAACCATCCTTGGCTGTTGACAACAGTGACGTACCCGACCAAGCTAGGGGAAGTCCTCTACAATGAGGTCCACGGAGGACAAGGCGTGATGTGGAGCGAACATTTGGGTTCCTAAAGGCTGGACAGATCAGGAGGACCCTCCTCTACTCACCCAACAAGATATGTCAAATCAGAGTTGCCTGCTGCATGCTCCACAATCTTGCCATGAGACGTCAGATACCACTCCAACCAGATGAGAGGGAGCCAGCAGTACCTGTGGGTGGGAAATGCTGACTTGCCAAGTGATGATGAGAGGGATAACGATGAAGCAGGAGGCTCCAGGGCAGATCACATCAATCAGTATTTCAACTGACTCAAGGTATGTGATGTATTCCTGATGCAGTGATTAATAATGTAAACCTAGGGTTGATGTGTAGCATGTCATCTCCTCTTTGCCATCAGCTAAGAGGTATTAAGTAGCTGAAATGCCTATGAGTGAGTTGTGCAAGCAGACTGTAATGTGGTATTGTGGAAAGAACCGACTGGTGTTGTTAATGCACTTGCAAAGTCACTCTTGTGAACATGACTTGTCTGAATTGAAGAATGTTTTCTGCTATGTCCTATTTGTTGTTGTATAGCTATTATAGCCATGTTTTAGACATGTTGTTTTAGCCTACTAGGCCTTCCGCTGTGCACTTTTGATCCAGTTACATTTTATTAAATTTGCTTGATTTTTCTAGCAATAGCCACAGTTGCAGTGCTGTTTTATTGTCTTTATCTCATTGTACTTTCACCTAGGAATGCTGTGTCTCCAGCATTCATAGAAATCACACACTCATACATGGGGACTATTTCTTAGAATGTCAACTGTTTTTTTAATTTAAAAAAAAAACCTTTGTCCTAGTCACGTTAGAGGGAGATTCCAGCCAGATGACCACGACTGTATGCTGATTGCTCCGCTGCAGCTACCTGCTTAAACGTCTGGACCCCTGATCCACTTGGGGACTGTGTCTCTCTAGACTACAGGCTTCTTCCTCCATTTATGAGGGATGACGTACCTCCAGGGTGAAACCCTAAGGGCAGATTAGGCTTACAACGCTGTGTTCAAACATAGTATGGTAGGAAAAATATATATCAATCCTAGTGACAGTATGGTAGGACTGTTCTTGTCTTTTACTCTGTTATTCACCTGCTTGTTTTTATTGTGTTTTATCATCCTAGTTATTGCAATACATGCCTTTTTTATCTAAGATGCAGTAACTTCAACAAATCCTTACTGAACTATATTTTGCCTCTGTTGTCTTTCCCTGTATGAGACTTTTTGTAACTGAAAGAAAGGGATGAGAACTGATTGACCATGATTCCCCTGGGGGGTCTTTCTTGTCATGTGACCGGTTGCCACAATCATCTGAGTCAAAGATGAGGCGCTGCTAGTTAGCAGGAGAACCCGGATTAGGCCAACAGGCATCATGTGGTGTGGAATCATACTTAGTATGCACAATCCATGTAATCTTGGCTCCCAAATCCAGTAGCCTCATTTCTAGAATGAGAACCTATGCACACTGTCATCTATGTCATTCACAAATTGTGTGACTTTCAGTTTAGCTCATCATCATTGGCAAGTCACAGACAGTGTCAAAGGCAGACAGATACTCTAGGCACACATGAAAAGTGAACATGACTGAATCCAGGTTACCCATCAAGGGTACTGGAGGTGGTCAAATAGTGCAATTGGTGTGCCAATATGTGTCTGACTCATGTGAAAATGCAGAACCATAGCCCCTACCATCACAATGCTTTTTGTTGTATGTAACCTACCCTGGACCTAGCTGTCAGTGTGTTCCTGCTTTGCAGACAAATGTGCATGTCTCTCTGGACTGACATAGGTGAGTGGCAACCCTACAGGTACGTGACCAATGGAAGTTAGAGATGCCTGGACTGGGGACATCAGCACTGATATCTGTCTGTACCATGGGGTAGTTATATTAGGGAGAAAAGGTATGATCATGTGATAAGGCTTCACCAGGTGATATCAAGGACCAGTCTGTATGCCTTCTGGCTTGTAGGAAGACTGATATGTCACTAACCTCTGAATCCTGTGGATTAGCAGTGTCTGCCACCTTAGCAAACATCTTGATCTTACCAACAGTTATAATCAATGTGTTGTTTGCATGTCTACCAATCAATGTCTGTAGATGTAGCATGCAAACATGTTTTAATCTGTCCATGCTTGCCTAATGTATTGAGTCTTAAGCTGATAGTGTCTACATGTGATGTCCATAACATAGGTTGTACAATATAGAGGTGCATATTGATAGCACCGTAGCCATGCATCACAGTTGTATATGGTTGATAAATGACACATACACAGGACCTGTGTTAAAGTGTGATTTATTGTGAACAGTTAAACAATAAGTAACAAGTAAGTTACAATGACACTATATAAACAGTGATGGGTTCAGTCATGGTGGTTGGAATCATGAGGGTAGCTGCTACACTATTTGAATACACAAGTCCAGTGTCCTTGTACCATGGAAAAATGGAGTTTGCTTTAAGAGCAGTCAACAGGGTGTATCTGTGGCACACAAGGGGAACAAGTCAGGAGAGGTTCACTTCCTGGCAGTGGGTTTAGTCTTGGCCTCTGCTCCTCCTGGATATCTGGGTAGATGTCCACGATTGGTTCCCCTGCTACAGAGTGTGGGGTGTCTGAAGCATGTATCTCTCCTGGCAGGGCCTCAGTTCCACTAGCAGCTGCAGTTATAGAAGCTCTTATAGACTCATTGCTAGTGGAATAGGCCCGATGTTGTGCTACTTTCCTATTCAGGATAGAGTTGATGTCCCTCAGCACCCCAGCAATGGAAGCTAGGCAGGCATGTTGTGCCTGCCACTGCTGCATGACTTTCTGGTGGGGGTCCCTCTGCGGCTGTGCATTTCCACAATCATGGTGGTTACCTGGCCTATCATGCCTTGGGGATATAGGTATGCTCCCTTGGGAGATGGTTTCCTGGTCAGTATTGACCCTTGGAGCTCCCAACTGCTGTCCCACAAAATGCCTCCCATGCTCCCTACCCCCCACGTGCCAGTGCCCCTGGCACAGTGTACACACTCCCAGTGGTGGCAGGTCCATCATTGTCAGGGGTGACAAGAGGAGACTCAGGTACTTGGACTGTGGGACACACAATGTGTGATACAGTCCTTGGGACACAGGTTTGGGGGTGAGTGGTTGCCTGTGATGTAGATGCAAAAGGGCTGGGAGGAGTTGATGTGGGCAGGGTGAGGCTGACAGTTGTTGACTGACCAGGTGTCCCTGATGTGCCACCTTCTTCTTCAGTTTCCACACATGTGGGGGTGTTGTCCTCACTAGGGCATTCATCCAGAGGGGACTGGCAGTCTCTGGTATCCTGTCCATGATAACATTTGCAAGGTTACTTGTGGGAGAAGTGGAACACAGAGTTTCTGTTACATTTAGAGTATGGTTGAAGTTATATGAGATGCAGACTGTGCCTTGACATAATCAACAGAAATGACAATGACAGCTGCTGCACAATTTTAGGTAGTACAACATGAGACTCTGTAATCTCAGTACCATACACCCTGCTTGTGGCTGTTAAATGATGTGGGTAATGATTGGACTGCTGATGCCATCCTATGTTGTCTGATTATTGCCACGGGTATTCATCTGTGTTGCCTACTGAAGTGTCTGACATGATACATGGCACAACAAAGAGGTGTACAATGCACAATAGTGTCAGAGTAGTGATACAGTATGGGAGTATGCAATAGACACTGACCTGTAACTGGCTGTACTGCATGTGCATCCACTTTTACGTTAAGGTTTCCATCCCAGGTAAGTACATTTTAATATTAGGAATCTTTCTTCTATGGGCATTGTGATTGGGCACTCAGCTATAGCTGGGTTTTGTTGGTTATGATAGTGGGAGTGGATCATTGCATTCCTGACATTGCCATTCACTGTTACACACTTGTATAATCAAGATGGTTTATATTGGTAGTTAGTTTCACAAGCATGACATCTCACATTTTGTGCACTGTTCTGATTTTCACAATGGTGGGTTATTGCATTCTGGGAATTGTATTTCTATGAGTTCCCAGTACTTCACGAGCTATTTCCAAGGGCTGTGGAGCCAGGTGTGATTAGTGGACATGTGGCATACCAGAGAGGGGTATTGGAGCATTTGAACAGAGATGTAGTGGGTGGTATGTGAATTTGGGTGGGTTCAAGTGGTGAGGGAGCATGTAGGACATGACAATTGGGTGACATGTATTTTGTGGGGTCTTACCAGGCTCCACTCCCCCAGGTATTCCTGTCAGGCCCTAAGGATGCAGTATGTCCAAGAACTTCTCCTCCCAAGATGTGAAAGTAGGGGGAAGACATGGTGGCCCACCACCAGTCTTGAGGACCGCCAGCTGGTACCTGACGGCCATCGAATGCATCATACCCCTGAGGACATTCCATCTCTTCCTGAGGTCCTCCCTTGTGCGTCGATATCTGCCTACAGAATTGACCCTGTTGACTATTCTTTGCTACAACTCCATGTTCCTGGCGATTGATGTTTGCTGGACCTGTGATCCAAACAGGTGTGGTTCTACCCTGACAATTTCGTCCACCATGACCTTAAACTCCTCATCCGTGAAACGTGGGTGTTTTTTGTGGGGACATTGTAGTGATGGTGAAAATGGTGTGGTTGTGTTCAAAGTTAAAAGGCTGGAGTAAAAGGTAAGTGGTGAGGTGTAGGTGCTGTGATGTGAGTGGGTGATAGTTATTGTGGATTGTGTGTGGTAGTAAAATGTGTGTTGTGTATGTTGTGGAGGTGTGATGTGTGCACAGTAAAATGTATGTGGACGCCTAATGTTGGTTTTCTTATTTCTGTGTACAATTTTGCTTGTCTGTGGGTGTGTGTGGCTTTCAAGTTGCAAAGGGGTGTGTTATATAATGTAGTGTGTAGGTGTGTCATGTGTGTGGATGTGTGTCAGGTGTGGGGTATTGAACCTATCCAATATGGTGCTGTGTTCATTGTGCTGTGAGTTGAGACAATTGTGGTTCACACCACCAACGCTTTTCTGCAAGGGAAGTACAGCTGTTGTGATTTGTGGATCATAATCTGGTGGGTTGATTTCTGGCGGGCTGGCGGGGCTGGTGGTCAGACTACCTCTCTTCCATCCTCCAATGTTTTGGTAGTTTCAGAAATGTGACTATTTTTGGCAGACTTCTCAGTGTGTTTCTTAATACTGCTGTCGGTTGCCACCAACATGGTGGTCTTGAGGTGGCCGCCACCCATGCAGTCTTACTGTCAGACCGCCAAAGTCATAATCAGGCCCTATATCCTCTGGAACTTGTTAAATGGCTGGTGGGATATCTGTCACATCAGTGATGGAGTATCCCGTCCGTCAAGGTTGTAATCAGGCCCAAAGTCCTTGGTGCTTGCTCAAGACACCTTTTACTACTGTATTATGGAAAACAGGAGTAAGGAAGTGGCAATGTGTTGCCAGAATTTATGTGCACATGTGTTATGTAGAACTTATTTGTAGCTGCAATGTGTTTTTTTAACCTGCTGTATTTATGTGGTGGATTATTGCAATGTGCTTTTTTGTATTGTCCTGTGGTTGTTGTGTTGCACTCTGTTTTGATGATGTATTATGAGTTGCCATATAATTTTTTAATTGTGTAATGTTGCTTGGTATATGGTATTATGTTATGTTCTGCTTCCTACTTTAGATATGTCAATATATGCTCATATATTTCCAGCTAAAAGCAGCACATGCCTTGAAAGCCCTTGTCGCAAGCAATCCTTGACTGCTGTCTAAATGGTAAAAAACACACTGATCCAGCACTTAATCCATTTAAGATATCAGTCAGCTCAGAAGGTCCTGAAGTGAGTTGTTGCTGTTTATGAATGCAAGGCACACACAACATCAAAGCATGGAGACACTGAACAGCTTACAGTTTTATTTGACTGGTAATCCAAAATATAAGCTCCAGTTGCAGGGAGGCACAGAATTACCTGCAAAATGAACAATATTTTAGGCAGTTCAATATTTCTGGCCACCTGTGATTGGATACATATACTGGTATGGGGTCCTGCAAGAAACAGGACACCATCACTTTGATTGCATTTGTAAACTGGAAACGTAGGTGCAGATTTATGAAAAGTGGCACTGCATCTAATGCAGCGCCACCTTTTGTGCACTCCTTAGTGCCCCTAACACCACCATGTGTGTGCCGTATTTAAAATATGGCACACCATGGAGGTAGTCAGGAGCACTTGTGTCATAATTTATTATGCTAGTCCAGCGCTTTGAAGGATTAGCATAAAAAATGTTGACGCTAATCCTACAAAGCACCCAGAGGCCCATTAAACACAACGGGCGCCTCCCTTTAATACCTGCTCTCAACAGACATTAAAAATGCTGACAAAAGTGATGTAAAGAAATCTTTTTGGTGTCTTTGCTTCATTTATTCAGGTCCCCTAGCACCAGAACATCCCCCTTGCATCCATTATGCCTGCCCAGACATAATGTGGCGCAAGGGGTTACAAAGTGGCTCAATGTGGCGTTGGAATGGCGCTAGGCACTCCTAAATCTGGGCCTTATTTTTTAAGAGGAAGTCAATGTTCCTTAAAGAAACTGTTTGCCCTCCTAAAACAAAGGGTCTCCAGACCTCCAAAATTGAGGTAGCAGTCAGGACCGCTGCTGTTGCGGCAATCTGACTGCCACATTAAAACCCTGGCAGTCAGACTGCCAGGGAACCCCCAGCACCACCAGAATCCATGATCCCGGCAGCCTGGCATTGGCAGAGATCGTAATCTGCCAGGGCAGTGCTCAGTGCAGCGCTGCCTTGTAGATTCCGACCTCGTTATCACTGGTAACATCGTCATGAAAAGGTTGGCAGAGAACCGGTGTAGGGGCCCACTGGCGGGGGGGCTCCACTGCCTATGCACTTGGCATGGCTCATTTGCGGACAGTGAACATTACAATGGTGCTGGTGCACCCTGCGGGCTACAGCATTGCAGCCGGCTCGATTACAAGCCAGAAACAATGCCATAGCCTGTTTCCCGCTAGGCCGGCAGATGGAAAATGAGGTTTCCGTCCGCCAACCTAGCGGGAATCTCTTAATAATTATGGTGGGGTGGTCACCACGAAGGCTGCGGCCACCCTGTTGGGAGTTTGGCAGATGGGCTTTCCTGTCCACCAAACTCTTAACTAGGCCCAAAGTGTTTAATTTGGGAGTACATTTGGGGAGCAGACAGTTGTCCTCTGAACCTTGTGTGCTCCCTTTTAAGGTCACAGCACGATTTAGAAAGGACAAGGCTTCCAAAGGGGACTTTGGGCTAAATGTGCTAACATTAGAAATACCAATTTCCTAATTGCGATTTTCCCTGAATCGCAATTAGGAAATCAGTAGTCCTAATGTATGAAGTGATTCCTAGTGGGCTTCAAAAAAACCTGCCTCATTCATATTAATGAGTTTGGACACAATTTGTGAACCATTAGGAATCTCAGGCATCACAGAGATGGTTGCCTGCTGGGCTAAGCAGACCCCCATGTCAGTGACTGCTTTTCAATAAAGCAATCCATATTTTTTAAAATGCAGCCCATTTTTCTTAAAAGAAAACAGGATGCTTTTTTAAAAGAATAAACGAAACGCTGCAGTTTTATTTTTTAAAAGTATCATCATCTCCCACACAGTCATGCAGGTTCTGGCTTACAGATCTAGAAAATTCTGTTTCATCAGCATTTCAGGCAAACAGATTAAGTGACTTTCCGATATATCAGCACTACAGCACGTTCTGCATGTTACAAATGGGCTAGTTGTGGTCTGCTTGTCACATACTTAGTAAGACTGGTCTGATTTTCACTCACCTATGCTCGGCAGTCTGTTTATATTTTCTGCTATCACATCCCTGCTTGCACTATATGGATGTATGTACCATTGAACCCTTATCTACAGGTTTGTCTTGTATGATATTTAGAACAGGGGTGATGTTTTCACCACATCACTTGCCTCAAGATAAGCATTAGCATGATTCCTTGCATACCTTTTTATGTTTGCATGTGTCCCTACATCTTCCCCTTAAGGGTGTCCTGCTTTTGCACTCTTCACAAAATGCAGCGCTTTTGGACATTATTTTGGGATGGATCCCAGCATTTTAATTGTAAGGGTCTTTCTTTTCTTCTCCTGCTATTCATCCAGAGAGTGACAAACACCAATTTTGATTACATATTGATCCAGATCATTCTAGCTAGGTAAGACACATTCTTTTGTTTTCTTCTATCTCCTGCTCAATTAGATGCCCTATGTTCTCAGACTGACCATCTATGTATTTCATCCTTTTGGTCGCTACTAGTTTCTTGTCCTGATGAAGACTCCAACTGATTTGTCTTAAGTGGGGGTTGCAATTTTGACATTCTGTGGGCCTACCCATAAGTGTAACTGAAAGATTTCTAGATTAAATGCCTATAACATTGGTTTTTTTGTGATTGATTGACTCAAATACCCAATGGATACTGTCCCTCTGTAAATATTGTATTAAACTAATTATTTGTTTGTACTTTTTCAAAATGTTCATGCTCACTCTTTTTTATTTGCACTGTGCCATCACGTGGAGCACCTATTGTTGATTACAATATGATGATTAGTATTACTTGTCACATCTCCATTTGAATGGATTATTTTCTTCCACTTGGAGGTTGACCCATTGCATATACATTTATAACAAATAATTTCCTTTCAGGACATCTTTCCTTTCACATTTTATTACCCTTGTTTCAGGGGTACAGTGTGCCCCACTTGTTGATATAACTAGAGATATTGGCATATAATGTTTACAAAGTTTTAAATTACAGTTTTCTTTGCAAATAACATATATGTCAGGCTCTCGGAAACTACACTGAGCAAATTTGGAATTACAAAGCTCTTAAATATATCTAGAGATCAAGAAATTATTTAGAAAAATCCCTTTTTTTAACAAATTGAATTGGCAGCTTTACTTATTTCTTCCGGCACAATATCCTTTTCTACGAAGGAAAGGTCTACTGTGTGCACTGGGACTCAATAAATAGAAAGTAAACAACTAGTAATTGCTAGTTTTAATGGGATATTTCCCAGCATGTATAACTCTTGACTAAATGTTACACTTTCATCCAACATGTCCTCATCTTTATTAAAGTTATGACCTGTGTGAATTGAAATTTGGTTCTATCTGTTTTAACTTTTAGATAGTTTGCCAGTAGTTTTCCCAATTAGTTTTGTCCATCATAGTATTTAAAATGTTAATGGATAAGAAGATAAAAAGAGGCACAATCAGCAGAAACTTTATTCTAATGTGCTTTATACTTATTCAATTGAGTTATTGATATTCCCTTCTTTGAGTTCCAGTAACCATAGTCAGCCTTCATATTCATATTTAAAATCATCCTCAGCATTCCAATTTTTATTAGATACCTAACTGATTGTAGTCACCACTTTAAAGGAATCCCAAACAGTAGATAATTTTTGTGAACATAACAAATTCATATACAAACTCCTGAAATGTGGAAATTGAGTATTAGTCTAATAGCACTGCATTATTAAATATCGATCTTCAAGCTTGAACCTAAAAGGGTATTAATTCAAAGTTTGTAAGAACAGGTGCTTGATCTGAGATTAGACTAGCTTGAGTGTCGGCCTTTAGGAATGACTGGGTTTTGCTCTTGGCCACTAGTAAATAATCAATTTAGGATTGTGCTTGATATAGTGGTAAGAAAAAGGAGTATTTTGTTAAGCTCAGATGATGCAGTCTCAATACATAAACCAAAGATTTGAGTACTAGCAGAGCAGGACTGTTTGTCCATCTACTTGGGATAAATTTGACTTTTGAATATCTATCAAATAAGAGATCTCAATAAATCTAAAATATTTTCCATTGTATTCCATCATCTTCCTAGCAATATTATTCGAGAAAGATGTATCCACTTCTGTGAGACCCTACAGATTATAAACAGTAAACTGTACCTTGTCAAAAATCAATCAAGCAACAGACCACCTCTACTCTGTATCACACCTTTGAGATTTAACCAACACATTCAGACATTCATTACCTAAAACGGTTGTGCTATTGTTTTTCTTTAACACGGATAAAGCAAGCACATTGCCCACCCAACATCTCTTAAGTACCATTGCTTATCGTTCAGAAAGGTGTGATTCTTGTATCAAAGCTATGTTAGGCCTAGGCTTAGTAAATGTGAAATAATTATGTGTCATTTATCAATCCTTGAACACACCAAATACAGTTCTGAATTAGAAAGCATAACATGAGTATATAAAACATATGTCAAAGTTAAAAAAAGCATACCATGTAAGGATCAGCTGAAGATTAAAATAAGAAAAATAAGGAAAAAAAGAAAAAAGACAGATAGTATAGAAAGTGAAAAAGGCAGTACAAGTTACAAAGATGACACCTGAGAAGCCTACCTAAATGGATAAAACCTAAGGAGGGGTGCGAAGACCACATAGACGAAGGTGGCACATTATCACTCAGGGTAATTGGGACACTAAGGACACAAAAAAGATCACAAGCAGAACCATAATCCAGAAAAAATATATATGTCTGTCGGCACCATGGCTACACCCTAGATGAACAAAAGTGTGTCACAACACTAAGTTAATTATTTTCTAATCCTTACCACCTTCATCACTTTGGAAGACAATATTTTCCAAGTATATAATTATGATTCTTTTAGGTTTTGTAAATTAGTTTTCACCTAACCTGTGAGTCCTTTGGCTATTCAATTGAGTGGTTGACAGCAGACCCAGAATCTTTAAGATGAAAGATTTAAAAAGCTCAATTTGATCAGTACCTTCAAGGTTTTCTGGAATACCATAAATTCAAAGAATATTTCTGCATTTACTATTCTCAAGTGCTGCAGCGTGTTTTTCAGAGCACCTTGCAAATAGTTTACTCTCTGCTGCTACTTCAAATCCCTTCTGTGGGAAATCTGTGGGAAATCTGCCTTTTCTGCATAGTCTCCCCCAGGTTTTAACTTTTGGTGGGTACCCATATATTTCCTGACAGATGTAGCAAAATCTGTTTTTGTGACTTGCTAATTGCGAGTCTGAGAGAGTCTCAGACACCTTCTGCGACTCGCTATGGGGTCGCAAAGACCCACCCCATCAATATTCATGAGGTGGGTCGCATTTTGCGACCTCATAGCGAGTCCCTGCACACACAGGGATGGTGGCCTGCTGAAGTCAGCAGACCGCCATGTCTGTGACGGCTTTTTAAATAGATCAGTTTTTTTTTTCATTTTGAAGGAAAACCAGTTGCAAAATGAAAAAAATACCGAAACCATTTGGTTTAATTTTTTCAGAGTAGGCAGTGGTCCATAGGACCACTGCCTACTCTGAAAAAATATTTTTCTCGACATTCACAAAGGGGTGGGGGTCCCATGGGGACCCCTTCCCTTTTGCGAATGAGTTACCACCAGTGTGACACTGGTGGTAACTGCGCATTGCTTTGCGACCGCATTCGCGGTCACAAAGCAAGCCTGAATTGCGATGCGAGTCGCAAATAGGAAGGGAACACCTCTTTCTATTTGCGAGTCACATTTACAAATTGCGAGTCGGTACCGACTCGCAATTTGTGAATGTGCATCGCGTTCGCCCATTTGCATGCCCCAAACTGCGATTTTTGCAGTTCGCGACATGCAAACGGCTTGCTACATCTGGCCCTTAGTCCCTAACACATGGTGTAAAATGTACCCAGGGCCTGAAAGTTAACTGATACTATTCAAGTTTATTTATTTATGATAGGGAACTCTTAACAAGGTCCACATGAAAGTCAAGAGAAGAAAAAGTAAATACATACACAAACGAAAGTCTAATTACCCAGCGAACATTACACTCAACAAATAAAGTACATCATATTTAAAATCCTTATGCTTAATATAGATTTAAAAAACACTTTAAAAGTTTAGTAATTCTAAATCAGAGCAATTCATTAAAAAGGTTGTATAAGAATTCTGAAACAAACAACATATCCCTGACACTACAAAGTTCTGAGTAACCCATCATCTCACAAACATTATACTCTGCATATGAGATACAGCATCTTTAAAATCCATATAGTTATAATTGTAAAACACTCTTAAAAAAGTTAAAAATCCTAAAACAAAACACTTTATGAGGAGGATCATACAAAGTTTGGAGAAACTCCGGTATAGACAAAATAGAGAGCTGGAGACAAATGGGTCTTAGCCACTTATGATGGAAAGGCAGGTGACCGGGACAGGCAAATAGCACATGATTTAAATCTTGGACTTCAGCTCACAGGAGTTACACTCCATTGTAGAGCCATAGCATTTGGCTGTAAGAACATTCATGGAAGGAATCCCTGATGGAGCAAAATCCAGAATTACTTAACCCCATGTGACAGATTCCATGTAATATAAGGTTGGGCATTTTTTACTAACATTGAGTTAGGTTAGGTTCAGAAAGCTGATCTTTATTGCACAACCTTCATCTGTTTGAAAACTTAAAGAACACATGGCCTGTTTCAAGCAGATTTTCAATTCTGAAGAGGTGATAGCCAAGACCTAATTGTGGTCCAACTCCAACATTTCTAAAGCATAGGAAAAATTCCTACAAATAGTGGACCTACAATTATTATTCGCCAGAATTCCTTTCCTCAGCAAGGACCTTAATGTATTATCTTCACTCCTTGCAAGGCAGGCAACCCAATGTACGACCCCTGCTAAACCCTGAGCAAACATACTTCTTAAACCCATTTCCAATCTTAAGACCACCACAGAGGTAGCTGTGTTAACTGGAGTGAGTTTTCTGAGAATTTTTTCTTCCAGCAAATTCAAAACCCCCCATTTGGAAATATCAATCACTTCCGAAACATAAAGGAGGGATGTTAGAATTTTTCCATGATAGACCGCTAAAAGATAAACAAAAATGCCTCCTCCCAGTAGCCCTAAACACAGCCCCTAAACCTCTTGCTTGGCAGCCAGCTTTACATTTATTGTTTTCTATGTGATCCTTATCACTGAGATCCCCACACATTATCTTCCCCAAGAAAGTACATGAGTTCATGATTTCAAGCTTTTGGCCGCTATGTTTCCATGGAAGCACACAATTTTGCTTTTAGAAGCATTAACCTTTAAAAAGTGGGCATCCGTGTACTTTGACAAAAACTAGAGATGATAATTTAAGCCTTTAGGGGTTAAATCTAAAATTTTAATATCATCAGTGATTAATAAGCAGACTACAGATTTACCACCAGTTCGTGGGGCAAAACCCTCACACTGAGAGAGGTAACAAGGAAGATCTGAACTATTTAAAGAGAAGGGCAGAGGCGCCAAGAGACACCCTTGTTTTAATCCATTCATGGTGGGTATCTCTTGGGACAGATCTTCATCCTCCTAGTAATATTCTACACCAAGTAGAAAACTGAAGCACAGTCACTAGTTCAAGTAAAATGTTTGGTATACCTAAAATAGCAAGCTTTCCCCACAGCAAGTCTTTATTCACTTGGTCAAAAGCCGTAGAAAAATCAATAAAAGAAGAATAAACCTCTCCACCTCTTATTTTAACGTACTTTCCAGTGGTTACTTGAATTGCTGGAATATTGTCCATAGTGCTATGTTTACGCCTAAACCCCGTTTGCTCCTGAGGAATGATATTTTTGTTATCAGTCCATACAGTTGGTCTAGATAGCAGACATTTAGCAAAACATTTTCCCACTGCATCGATAAAAGTGATCTGCCAGAAGTTGGAAGGACAATTTCGATCACCCTTCTTAAATTTAGACACAATGATACTTCCGGTCCAAGAAGGTGGAATACTTCTGTTTAACCTTTTAGCTGCTGGGCCTTTTCCCCCCAGTGCTGAGCCCTTTTTTGGCTATTTGGGGTAGTTCGCTCTTAGGCCTTCATAACTTTTTGTCCACATAAGCTATCCATGCCAAATTTGCGTCCTTTTTTTCCAACATCCTAGGGATTCTAAAGGTATCCAGAGTTTCTGGGTTCCTCTGAAGGAGACCAAGAAATTTGCCAAAATACACCTAAAATTTTGTTTTTTTCAAATAAATGGGAAAAAAGGGCTGCCGAAGAAGGCTTGTGGTTTTTCCCCTGAAAATGGCACCAACAAAGGGTGTGCAGTGCTGAAATCACCATCTTCCCAGCTTTCAGGAACAGGCAGAGTTGAATCAGAAAACCAAATTTTTCAACACAATTTTGGCATTTTACTGGGTCATACTTCATTTTTACTATTTTGGGTGCTTTCAGCCTCCTTCCAGTTAGTGACAGGAATGGGTGTGAAACCAATACTGGATCCCAGACAGCTAAGCACTTGTGAAAGGTAGACACAATTCTGAATTCAGCAAGGGGTCATTTGTGTAGATCCTACAAGGTGTTCCTACAGACAATAACAGCTGAAATAAAACAATATTGAAATTGAGCAGAATAAAACAGCCATTTATCTCCACGTTTTACTCTGTAACTTTTTCCTGCAATGTCAGATTGTTTAAAGCAATATACCGCTATGTGTGCTGGACTCTTCTGGTTGCAGGGATATATAGGGCTTGTAGGTTCATCAAGATCCCTAGGTACCCAGAGCCAATAAATGAGCTGCACGTGGCAATGGGTTTTCCTTCTATTCTGGATATACAGCAATTCATTTGCTGAAATATAAAGAGTGAAAAATAGGTATCAAGAAAACCTTTGTATTTCCAAAATGGCCACAAGATAAGGTGTTGAGAAGTAGTGGTTATTTGCACATCTCTGAATTCCGGGATGCCCATACTAGCATGTGCATTACAGGCCATTTCTCAAATAGATGTCTTTTTTACACAATGTCTTACATTTGGAAGGCAAAAATGTAGAGAAAGGCATGGGGCAACAACACTTGTTGTGCTATTCTGTGTTCCCCCAAGTCTCCCGATACAAATGGTACCTCACTTGCGCGGGTAGGCCTAATGCTCGCGACAGGAAAGGCAATGTGGACACATCACATTTTTACACTGAAATCTGACATGTTTTTTGCTAAGTGCCTAGCTGTAGATTTTGGCCTCTAGCTCAGCTGGCACCTAGGGAAACCTAAAAAACCTGCACATTTTTGAAAACTAGACACCTAGGGGAATCCAGGATGAGCTGACTTGTGGTGCTCTCACCAGGGTCTTTTACCCAGAATTATTTGCAAATCTCAAAATGTGGCCAAAGAAACACTTTTTCCTCAAATTTCGGTGACAGAAAGTTCTGGAATCTGAGAGGAGCCACAAATGTCCTTCCACTCAGCATTCCCCCAAGTCTCCCGATAAAAATGGTACCTCACTTGTGTGGGTAGGCCTAGCTCCTGTGACAGGAAATGCCACAAAACTGAATGTGGACACATCACATTTTCCTAAAGAAAACAGAGCTGTTTTTTGCAAAGTGCCTAGCTGTGGATTTTGGACTCTAGCTCAGCCAGCACTTAGGGAAACCTACCAAACCTGCACATTTTTGAAAACTAGACACCTAAGGGAATCCAGGATGGGCTGACTTGTGGGGCTTTCACCATGTTCTGTTACCCAGAATCCTCTGCAAACCTCAAAATGTGGCCAAAGGAACACTTTTTCCTCATATTTCGGTGACAGAAAGTTCTTGAATCTGAGAGGAGCCACAAATGTCCTTCTACCCAGTGTTCCCCCAAGTCTCCCACTAAAAATGGTACCTCACTTGTGAGGGTAGTCCTAGCGCCTTCAACAGAAATTACCACAAAACACAACGTGGACACATCACATTTTCCTAAAAAAAACAGAGCTGTTTTGTACAAAGTGCCTAGCTCTGGCTTTTGGCCTCTAGCTCAGCCTGCACCTAGAGAAACCTACAAAACCTGCGCATTTTTGAAAACTAGACACCTAGGGGAATCCAGGATGGGATGACTTGTGGGGCTCTCACAGGTACTGTTACCCAGAATCCTTTGCAAACCTCAAAACGTGGCCAAAAACACTTTTTCCTCACGTTACGGTGACAGAAAGTTCTGGAATCTGCGAGGATCCACAAATGTCCTTCCACTCAGCATTCCCCCAAGTCTCCCGATAAAAATGGTACCTCACTTGTGTGGGTAGGCCTAGCTCCTCCGACAGGAAATGCCACAAAACTGTATTTGGACACATCACATTTTCCTAAAGAAAACAGAGCTGTTTTTTGCAAAGTGGTTACCTGTTGATTTTGGCCTCTAGCTCAGCCGGCACCTAGGGAAACCTACCAAACCTGAACATTTTTTTAAACTAGACCCCTAGGGGAATCCAGGATGGGGTGACTTGCGGGGCTCTCACCAGGTTCTGTTATCCAGAATCCTTTGCAATTCTCAAAATGTGGCCAAAAAATATTTTTTCCTTACATTTCGGTGACAGAAAGTTCTGGAATATGAGAGGAGCCACAAATTTCCTTCAACCCAGCATTCCCCTAAGTCTCCTGATAGAAATGGTACCTCACTTGTGTGGATAGGCCTAGTGCCCGCGACAGGAATAGATCACACAATGGTCAATGTTGGTCCTTACATGAGGCAAATGTTGAACCTGGGATGATCCATTCCTGATGTAGGCACTAGGTATAGGCACTCAAGTAGGGTAGTGTTTTTATCAGGACAGGTGAGAAATCACTGGGTGGTAGGAATTGTGTGGATCCCATCATATTCCTGTGTTTGTGGTACAGAAATGCAAGAAAAATTGAGTTTTTATTCATCATTTCAGGTTTGCAGGGTATTCTGGGTAAGAAAACTTTGGGGAATCCGACAAGTCACACCTCTGTGGTCTCCCCCAGATGTCTAGTTTCCAGAAATGTTTGGGTTTAGTATGTTTCCCTATATGGCCACCGAACCCAGGACCAAAAACACAGGTGCCTGCCTTACAAAACCAGTTTGTTTTGTGATAAATGTGTGATTCTGATGTCTCCATAATACGATTTGAGCAGAGGAATTTGGAGCCAAACTAAATTGGGGAGCTCCCAAGAGAGCACTCTCTCTTTGTGCTTGCCGCTGCATTTACCTTCTCTCTGGGTTGGGCTAACCCACTATTGTCCCATTGCACAGACTGTGCTTGCGGAGGGACAGCAGGACTGTCCTCATCACCTCCCTCATAATTTACTGGAAGAGGAGTTATACAATGGGACTTCTCCAAATGAAAAATCCCTCCCAGAGTCTGCGCCATTATCCTATCCCTCACCCTGTCTCAGTATCTGCTGTCTCAGTCTCTGATCCTATGTCAGAGCTGTCCTCTATAACCCGAGTGACGGCGTCAGCAGCATTCATCCATCAAGATGCCATCTCTGGTATTAGCTAAACTGTTGCTCTAAAACACTAGCCTACGTAGACAGTCACAAAATTGCTGCTGTGTGTGTGATACGTGCAACAGTAGAGGCCACCGTACCTGCGCTTCGTCCCTCAATCAGCACGTTCTTTCAAAAACACTCATAAAGCACCAGGTCACATACCACTCATCACAGTCTTTAGCACCTCCTGCGCCCAGTCCAACAATCATTATTGGTGCTCCCACTCCCATGTTCTCCTTCTCAGATTCCCTCATTACCTTCCAGCAAAAGTGCCTTTCATCTCTCCATAGCCACCACCCATCCCGCACATACATTTAATTTGTATTATGGCGCAGGAAATGGCTCACTTTACCAATGTACTCAGCTACTTACATAAAATACAGATTTGCTCTTTGCAGTAGGCATATAAACCTTTGGCGTTTCTTTATGGCACTAAAACTGCCACTAGACAAAAGTCTGATCTTTTTGTAGCATAAACATAATCACAAGACTTACTTTACTTTTTTTATTGCTGCCTAAAAGCTACAGTTGAAATGTGCCAGATGAAGTATGTGCATTGCTTTGAAGACAACTGGTGGCAAATATATATATATATATACATATATATATATATATATGTATATATATGCAAAAAAGAATAGAGAACTCTGGGTAGTTCCCAAGTTTAGGTGGAGAGCAGCTCTAGTAAGAAGCACTCTGCAACAACAGCGACACTCTAGATTTGCTCACCTCAAATGTCCGTTTATCTAGCAAAGTTTTGAAGCATAGGATCATCACAGTACTATTTACCACTCCAGACACAGTATTACAGCTTTGGACTGGTAAAATACCATCCAAGCCAACCTGGAATAAGAAAAAGCAACCCCTGACGTGTTTCGCTCTCATTAGAGCTTATCAGAGAGGTTTAGCTTTGTCCAGACACAAGGGAGCACCTAGTATATGTCAAAACAAATCCCTTTCAGGGTTAGAGTGATGCATAAATTATGCAAAAAAGAATGGAGAACTCAGGGTAGTTCCCAAGTTTAGGTAGATAGCAGCTCTAGTAAGAAGCATTCTGCAACACCAGCGACACTCTAGATTTGCTCACCTCAAATGTCTGTTTATCTAGCAAAGTTTTTAAGCATTGGATCAGCACAGTGCTATCCACGCCGAGCTAGATAGTGACAAAGTTTTTCGCCATTTATACAGCAAAGTCTTGAAGCATAGGTTTGACACAGTGTCAACCTTGCCCAGCTGTAAAATGACAAAAGCCCCCCGGGAAACCACACATGCATTGACAAAAGTGATCCATATATATATATATATATATATATATTTATATATATATTTATATATATATATAGCCATGTAGATAGATATATCTATCTACATAGATAAATATATATATATATATATAAATATATATATATATATATATATATATATATATATATATATATATATATATATATATATATATTTTTTTGTAGTTGTATCATTTCCTTGGGGGCCAAAATGGCCCCCAGGGAAACCCTACAACTACTAAAAAAAAAGTATTGCCCCCACAGGGGGTTTCCCTGCCCACAGACGACCCCCTGTTAAATTCTTTATTTATTTATTTATTTATTTATTCTTTTAAATTAACCCCTGGGGGGGTGCGATCGAGCCCAGGGGCCACCTACCTCATTATAAAAAACGGCCCGTTTTCCAAGGGGGCCGACCCCCCCAAGTGAAATGCCTGGTGTCTAGTGGTGTTTCCAGGCCCTCGATCGCAGCTGTGCTGAGTCTACCTTTCATATGAGGCCTTCCTGAACGTGGGGAAGGCCGTTTGGGGCCGTTTTCCCCATGGGAGCAGGAAGCGGCCGTAAGGCAGATTCCTGCTCCGATGGGGAAAACAACAATGTGACACAAAGGGGCAGGTGGGAGGCGGGGGAAGACACGGAAAAGCTTCTGTTTCTCCCGGGTAGTGAAAAATCAAAAATCCTCGGGTGCACTGGTCCTGACCCGCACAAGGGAGGTAGTGTTTAACGGGTTAAGAAGCAACTTCTAAAAACGACAAATACAGTCTTACTTCATGAGTGAATATCCTGCTTTATTACAGAGATGGGTAATTCATCTGGGCCCATTGCAGCAGAGACGTGCATAGCTTGAATGGCCAGCTCTACTGACAGGACTATTCATGATCTTTAAATCACTTAACAAAGAAAAATGAGGTATAACCTAGCACTAGATTCTCTAAGATTGCATTTCACCATGGATACCCATTCGTGTAAGAAGCTGGCGAATGCGAAAGAGGCTTCCCTTTTGCTATGATACAATTGTTTTTCCTAAGGAGATCAAGTAGGAGTTTCCCTCTCTTATTTGTTCTTATCAAAAGAAGAAAAGCACTAGGTGGGATTCAGAGGTCTTCCTCTCTACCTCACAAACTTGAAGCAAGGCATGATTAGATATGTTGCAGTTTAAATCTCCTACTAGAACTATATAAGGGGTTGCTCGTTATCAGGAGCATTATTTATATAAGAGAAAAACCTTTGCAAAAGAGTGTCATAGACAGCTTCAGGGGGGATATAAACATTGACCAATAACAGGGTGATAGAACCCCAGATCTAATCATGAACATGAAAGATTAAAGCCATAATAAAATTACTCAGATATTTGTAACAATCATACTTCCACTCATGTTTAGTTGATAATAGCCAGGCATCTACCCCTTGGCATGCACCCTTCTGGAAGGTGTGGCCTTATAATCTATAACATAGTAATCATCCCACAACAGATCCCTCTCACACCATGTCTCCTGGACGTAGATCAAATTAGGACTTCAAGAACTTAGAAGATGTAACTTCCCCCTACTATACTTTACACCTGTGGCATTCCACAAGACAACTTTCAGGCCGATGCTAGTTGTGGGATCGCAACAGTGTTTTCATTAAATCCAAAAATAAAGGTCAGCAATCTTTTCACTCTGTAGCCTTTCATTAGTCCTTTTCTTATCTGTTGTTTTGTCTTTCCCATGGTTTTCTCATGCTCTCAGAATTTTCTCGATACCCGGATTTATGGGGAGGAAGAAAATAGAGGCCAGGGTCAGGTAAGTGCTTTTGTCTACTTTTGTTCTTTTATTCATGCAAAAAGGGGGATTTTGTGTGGTAAGGGGATACTTCGTGCATCGGCTTTACCTGTAGGCAACACCCATGTGGACTGGCTCTCGAGCCAGACAGAATTTGCCCCAAAACGTGACCTCTTTGGTGAGAGTCGGGGTCCTCGTGAGATAGTGTTGTTGTGGGAAAGGAAGAACTTAAGTGCCTTTTCTGGAATTCCCCTTGGTTCACCACACCATCCCCCTCCTCCCCCTACCCTTCTTAGTATTGGAATAATCCGACCACATAAGCGATCGCATACCTGATTAAGTCATGTCTCTCCAAGGACGTGGTGGGTCTCTTAATTTCTCCTGGAGCTCTTGTTTCTGTTGCTGTCTTCTCCCTCTGCTCTGCTCTCTCTCTCAAAGATAGGACCACAGTCCTGTCAGCTGGCGGGATCCTCTAGTTGCAGATTGGCCGCTGCTCTATTCCTCCTTCCTCACGGGTCCATCTTTGCACACCCGGACCAGTGTCCTACTTCCTTGCTGCCCTTCCTTCCGCTTCCTTTTCTTTTATCCAGACATCGTATGCTTCCTGATGCGTAGCGACGTATCACTCATGATTGTCCCCCTGGGGCACTGGTCAGGCAGTTCAGGGTACTCTAATCTGTTTTCATCTGGAGACATGTTGCATTCACTCTCCCCCGTTAGTGTCTGATGTAGCCAGAAATCTAAGGGATACATCAAGAGAAAATCTTATATTTTGGGACTGGAAATCCTGCTATCTTGTTTAGCCTGCTTTTTGCTAGGAGATCTGCTAGCTGGGCTGCATGCATAGAACAGTGTAGAATATACCATCATTAGTATCCTACCATTCCCAAGAAGGAATGTATGTCGCATTTTGTTTTGGGAAGTGGTATCTTTCTAATTGCCTCAGCTTTATCCAATTGGGTCCGTATACAGGCCTTTTATATAATGTACCCCAGATAGTTAATAGAACTTTGAGCAATGGCACATTTTTCCGGGTTAGCAATCAACCTGTCACCCTTTAGGGATTGTAGTATTGTTGACAATTGTTCTAGGTGGTTTTCCCAGTTACGACTGTAGATGACAATATCATTGAGGTAGACCACTGCATATTCCAGATGGGTCTTTAATATGGTATCCATGAGACGCTGAAAGGTTGCTGGGGCCCTGTGCAACCCAAAAGGCGAAACCGTGAACTGATGAAGACCTGAACGGGTAGAAAACGCTGTTTTCTCTTTCTCTGGGTATTCAGGGGAATCTGCCAATAACCCTTTGTGGGGTCTAAGGTAGAGTGATATTGTGCTTGGCCTAACTGTTCTATTACCGCATCCACACAGGGCATTGGATAGGTGTCAAAATTAGATATGGCATTTAGCTGGCAAAAGTCTATACAGAACCGAATAGCCTGTTTGGTCTTGGTACTAAGACAACCGGGGATCACCAGGGGCTATTTGACGGTTCTATTATACCTACCTTCAACATTTCCTGCATCTCTTTTTCTACAACCTGTCTCTTGGCCTTCATGATACGATATGGTTTTAGGCATATTGTTTCCCCTTCCTAGATTTTGATGTTATGTTGGATAAACGTAGTTTTCCCTGGGGACTTTGAAAAAACTCCCTTATGTCGGGTAATAAGATTAATTACCTGGGTTCAATGTTTCTCTGACAGATCAGGGCCAAATTTGGGGAGGATGGGGAAGCAGTGGTATTTCTAAGGGCTTGGTCTTATTTATGAGGAGGATGGAGCTATCCTTAATAGGAATGGAATCTCTGTCTTCCCAGACTGTAAGGAGGTTAACATGATGGATCTGACTATTTCTGGGGGTGTGAGGGAATTTGATTCTATAAAGAACTGGGGTAACTTTTTCTACAATCCTATATTGGCCCTGCCACCTAGCTAGGAACTTGTTTTCCGATGATGGTAACAGAACCAAGACCTTACTACCTATAGGTAAGTCTCTTAGTCTTTTCCCAACGTCATACCATTTCTTCTGTTTCTCTTGGATTTCTTCTAAGTGTACCCTCACATCCTCCCAACCTGTGTGTAAATATTCTTTCAACTGTTGGGTATACTCGAGTATATCTCGGTCTTCTTCTTCTTTTTCCTCCCATTGTTCTGCTGCCATATCCAGGAGAGTCCCTGGTTGTCTGCTTATGACCAACTCAAATGAACTATGCCCAGTTGATGCCCAAACCAGTCTCTTCATGATTCTGTTATTGCCTTTCGGGAGGGTCTTGATGGTTCTGCTGTACCTCTCTACCAGGCTGTCAGTTTGGGGATGGTAGACAGAAGTACATATCTGTTGTACCCCCCAGGTTTGACATATCTGGGACATGAGAGGTGACATGAAAGGAGTGCCCTGATCCGTAAGAAGTTCCTAGAGAAAACCCAACCTGGAAAAGAATCCAATCATGGTACGTGCTATGTTTTTGTGGTCATACTGTTAAGGGGTATTGCTTTGGAGGTAACAAGTAGCATAATCTACCCAGGGGCACACCACACCCCATTACCACCAGCCATTACATGGCGGTTGGACCGCCATGCATAGGCTGGTGGAAAAGCACAGTCATAATCTGGAGGGTAGTGCTGATTGCAATGCTGGGCTGGTGTCATAAGACAGATGGCATTGCCAGTCCATTAGCTGATGGCAACCTGCCAATGCCAGGCCATTGGCCCATGGGGCTTTCCCCACGGTCCAAATGTGCCAGTTCCAACTGCGCTGTTGGCAGTGGTCATATTGCCAATGGCATTCTGGTGGTCATGGGACTGCCAGACTTGTAATGAGGGCCCATGTGTGCACTTATACAACTTGCTGCAATTTCTCCATCATATTAGCTAGAGGCCCTTATCAAAGTTAAAAATAAGTACAGATAAGACCACAGCACTCATAATAAAGGTCAATAACATATAGGGGGTCATTACAACATTGGCGTTAAAAGCCGCTTACCACCGTGCAGAAGACAGCCAATACACTGCCGCCGCCGCGGGAGACCGCCACAGCTATTATGACACACATCACGGAATCCGCCGAAATTCAGACACCCACACAAGTCCGCCACACCAAAGGTCAGCGATAAATATGCGGAAACAAATCCTCCCCCTCCACGCCAACAGAAACACACCCATGCTATTACGACCCACGAATCCACGCAGCGGTCTGTCAACCACGGTATTGCATTGGCGGTACACACCGCTGCGCTCAACATACATACACATCTACAAAACAACGTCACATTGGACAATTACAAATACACACACCTGATACACATACACACACCACTCCCACACACTCAACACCATATAAAACACACACCCACATCACCCACAAACCCCTACAATCACAAATTAGAGACGAAGGCCAGAGAGAGACAGCACAGAATAGATAACACCATCACACAGAGGCACACTACACCATCACCCACACAACATCCACGCACAAAACACCACATACCACTACACTCACCACACTCATCAACACATACACCACCCCACACATCACACACAACACCCCATGTCACGCCAAAGACACCCCCGCTTCTCCGAGGAGGAGCTCAGGGTCATGGTGGAGGAAATCATCAGGGTAGAGCCACAGCTATTTGGCTCACAGGTACAGTACACATCCATAGCCAGGAAGATGGAGCTATGGCAAAGAATAGTCGACAGGGTCAACGCTGTGGGACAGCACCCAAGAAATCAGGAGGACATCAGGAAGAGGTGGAACGACCTACGGGGGAAGGTGCCTTCCACGTTATCCAGGCACCACATCGCGGTACAGCGGACTGGCGGCGGACCCCCACCTCCTCCCCCACAACTAACAACATGAGAGGAGTAAGTCTTGTCCATCTTGCATCCTGAGGGCCTCGCAGGAGTCGTTGGAGGAACGGACACTGGTAAGTCAAATCTTCACTATCATATCCCCCACCCTACCTGCATGCTATCACACACACCCACCCTCACACCCTCCCCTATCACCCCAACTCCTCATTAATCTACCCATAACACCAACCACCCATCCCAACCCCAAGACCTGCATGACACAACTAAGCATGGACACCCATCACTAAAGCATGCCCACTTCACAGACCCACAACACCCCCCAACCATCACCACACAAGCCCCCACACAGGAATGCCTGCACTGGGGTTCACGCACACCCAACCATTGCACACCATGAAACACACACATGCAATAATCATGTACTTATACCCCCGCAGGAACCCAAAGGAATGTCACCACACCAGAGGGTCCAGACAACACCACTCCACCCCCAGAAGAGGCCCACAGTGACGACAGCAGCTCTGCCCTACTGGATCTTGATGACCAGCCCGGACCATCGTGGGCCTCAGGACAGTCAGTTCCCCTTGCCCAGCCACAGCCCAACACCGAGCTTCCACCCTCTGGTAACCCCAGCACAGCACCCACCCAGCGGGCCCATACCTCCCTACCCAGGACAGGTTAATCAGCGGTGTGTCCACCACTACAGGGTACCCAGGCTAACCCACCACCCCAACAACAACAGGGACCTGGGGGCAGTGGTAGTGGGCACACGGTCCAGGGGACAGAAGCACAGGAACACCGGGGAACTGGGAGGGCTGCTGTGCAACAGAGGGAGGACAGGCCAAGGGAACCCACTCTCCACGAGGCCCTATCCTCCATCATGGGAGCATACCACCACTCCCAGGAGATGATGGCAACGGTCCTGGACAAGTTGCAGGAGACCCTGCGTCTGCAGGAAGAGCAGTATTTGGGGTTCAGGGAGGAGCTCTGGACCATCGGCTCCACCCTGGGCACCATCGTAGGGGTGCTGACGGACATTCAAAAGACCTTGAGGGACACCGTGGCACTCCAAGGGCCCCTGACACTAGCCAGGATGATGAAATGCCCACCACCTCCGCCGGCGCTAGTGGACAGGACGCCCCGCCACAGGACCACCACACCAGCACCCCACCCCTGCAGACGGACAACCACCACGAAAGCGGGCCCTGAGATCCAGGAACAGGACAGAGCAAGATGGCAAGACCCCAGCCAGGAAATAAGACCACCCTGATTGTCCCCCCACTGTCCCACTTTGTTACCCTGTCCAGATTGGAACTGCCCCAGCTCCACTTCCAATGGCCAGATGTGCAATGTACCTGAGACTAATAGACAGGACTCTGCCATGGACATTCTTCCACCATGACCTCTCCCCATTTCACAACCCCCCTATATTTTTATGCACTTCAATAAAGACCCTTGAAACCTCAATAATATTGGTGTCAGTAATGATGGTGAACTTTGTATTGTCAATTACAGTGTTAAAAATAGGTTACCCATTGGAAGGTCAACATACCAATGTCACACATCACAAGCCTTTCAAGGGTGCAAGCTGTTGACACATAGGTTACCACATTACTGAAACTGAAATGGAAGGGGACAACTCAGTTACCAAATAGGGAGTGAAATGTAGGTAGAGGATAGAGGTAGAAGTGTGAAATGTAATATAATGTGAAACATGAAATTGTACTCACCTGTGTCTCATTGAAAATATTGCTGTATGACTGACTCCCTGTTGTCGTTTTCATCTTCATCAGCTTCCTCCTCATCACTGTCCACAGGCTCCACTGGCTCACCCGCTGCAACAACACCGTCATCTGGATCATCCTCCTGCAGAAAAGGCACCTGGCGTCGCAATGCCAAGTTATGCAGCATGGAGCAGGCGATGATGATGTCGCACACCTTCTTCAGTGAGTAGAATAGGGACCCACCTGTCATATGGAGGCACCTGAACCTGGCCTTCAGGAGGCCGAAGGTACGCTCGATCACCCTCCTAGTCCGCCCATGGGCCTCATTGTACCGTTCCTCTGCCCTGGTTCCGGGATTCCTCACTGGGGTCAGTAGCCAGGACAGGTTGGGGTAACCAGAGTCCCCCAATAGCCATACACGGTGCCTCTGGAGTTCACCCATCATATCAGGGATGCTGCTATTCCGCAGGATGTAGGCGTCATACACTGAGCCAGGGAACATTGCATTTACCTGCGAGATGTACTGGTCTGCCAAACAGACCATCTGGACATTCATCGAATGGTAACTCTTCCTGTTCCTGTACACCTGTTCATTCCTGCGGGGGGGACTAGAGCTACATGGGTCCCATCAATGGCACCTATGACGTTGGGGATATGTCCAAGGGCATAGAAGTCACCTTTCACTGTAGGCAAATCCGCCACCTCAGGGAAAATTATGTACCTCCTTACGTGTTTCAGCAGGGCAGACAACACTCTGGACAACACGTTGGTAAACATAGGCTGGGACATCCCTGATGCCATGGCCACTGTTGTCTGAAAAGACCCACTTGCAAAGAAATGGAGCACTGACAGCACCTGCACGTCAGGGGGGATTCCAGTCGGATGGCGGATTGGTGACATCAGGTCTGGCTCCAACTGGGTACATAGTTCCCGGATTGTGGCACGGTCAAACCGGTAGGTCACGATGACATGTCGCTCTTCCATTGTCAACAGGTCCACCAGCGGTCGGTACACTGGCGGATTCTGCCATCTTCCAATATGTCCCAACTGACGGTGCCTAAGAAGGGCAACAGCAAAAAAACTGTCAGCATTCCTCCAGGTATGTACCCACAGTCACACACAAGACTACACCAGACAATTAACCCATAAGTGAAAGGTTTTGAGTGTAGGCCTCCGTATGTGTGACGCAGTAGTAATTGAAGCCATGTGGGCCCCTGAAATGGCGGCTGCCCGACCTCTAAACTGGGACAATGGAATTGTGGGGTAACAGGGCTGGCGTTGCACACCTTCGCGGTAGGGGGTCGTAGAGCGCGGCGCAATGCTGCATTGGTTAGCATTGGACCCTATGGGTCCCAGGAGCCAATGAACAGGTACGCTGGAGGTGTTGATGCGCACCGCCGCGGATGTCACCGCCGCGGACGTCACCACCAGTTTCTATCTCTTCAATCACTAGATACCTGACCTTCGACAGGAGAGGACCTACACTGCTAGTGCTGCTGTGACCTCGGTCTGGAAGCGACGATGGCTGCTGCGTCTGGGGAAAGGGCCCCTGCCTTCACTGCACAGGAGTTGGAGAAACTTGTGGATGGGGTCCTCCCCCAGTATACGCTACTCTACGGTCCTCCAGACCAACAGGTTAGTACACAGGGAGCACGTTGTATGGGCTAGGCCTGGGTGGACAGGGTTGGGTCGATGAGGGAAGGGGGCAGAGCACATAGAACAGTCATGCATGGGGATGAATGGGCCACAGGGATAGAGTTGGGAGGGGCCAATTACAACGACGGTGCTGCAGGTAATGACTGTTCCTCTTTCCTTGTGCATGTCATGTAGGTCAGCGCCCACCAGAAGAGGGACATTTGGCGTGCAATCGCCAAGGAAGTCCAGACCCTGGGGGCCCACCAGAGACAGGGCACCCACTGCCGGAAGAGATGGGAGGACATTCGACGCTGCAGCAAGAAGACGACGGAGGCTCAGCTGGGGATGGCCTCCCAACGTGGAAGGGGTGCCCGTTGCCCCATGACCCCCCTGATGTTCCGGACCCTGGCGGTGGCCTTCCCGGAGTTGGATTGGCGCTTAACGACATCACAGCAGACACAAGGGGGTGAGTACAACCTCATCCTATGGACTTTGCGTGCAGTGGAGCTGTCTGGGTGGGGGTGGTGGGCTGTGGGTGTCCCTAGGCCAGAGCGAGTTAGGTAGGCAAGGCCCCTCCGTTATGTAGGCCATGTGGCACTCTACCTCAGCTAAAAAAAAATGCAAATTGATGTATAGTTGCCCCTTTGCCATCCATGTGGGCTGATTTCTACCATTGCCATGTAGGCCATATCCCAGAAATTGCATGTGCAGAGGGCAGGAGCACGGCGTAATGCAGGGGGCTGCTGCGTTTGTCTTGTCCGCCAACGGTAGCAGTATGCCATGCACTAAAAATCTCTTTCTTCTCTCTCCACCCTATTTCTGCTCTCCCTGTCCTTCTGTACATCAGCATCAACAGGCGGAGGTACAGTGGCACCGGAGCACGAGGGAGCTGCATCCCACACGGCCATGGAGGGCCACACCCCAGACTCTGAATTCACCAGTGGGACGGAGAGCGAGGGGAGCTCCCCTCTGGTGGCGGCACCATCTGTGCACCCCACTTCTACAGGTACAGCCGCCACCTCCCCTACCAGCACCGCCCTCCCCTACCAGCACCTGCTCAGCGTTCGCCCCGTGCCCGCTCACCCAGGAGGGTGGGCATCACCTTCGCCCCAGGCACCTAAGGCCCTGCCCCAGTCACCCCTGCTGCCCTCAGTGAGGAGGCCATTGACCTCCTCAGGTCACTCACTGTTGGGCAGTCTACCATTGTGAATGCCATCCAGGGTGTAGAACGAGATTTGAAACACGGTAATGCATTCCTGGAAGGCATTCATTCTGGTAAGGCTGTCCTTCAGCGAACCCTGCAATCTCTGGCCTCAGCACTGATGGCAGCCACTGTCCCTGTGTCCAGCCTCCCCCCTCCAACTTCCTCCACCCAGACCCAATCCCCTGTACCCCAGCCCATCCCAAGCACACCTACAGACCAGCATGCACACAAGTCAACACACACAAGTAGCTCAAGCAAACATAGGCACCACACACACCACAGGCACTCACACAAGCATCAGGCCCATACAGACACAGCAACATCCACTGTCTCCACTGTGTCCCCCTCCTCCTCTTCTCCCTCCTCCCTCCCAGTATCGTCTACACACACACCTGCATGCACCACATCTACAGGCACTAGGACTCGCACCAGGACACCCAGCACCACAAGCCGCTCACCTGCACTCACCACCTCCACTGCCATATACACGTCCCCTGTGTCCTCTCCCAGTGTGTCTGTGACGCCCCCTCCCAAAGTACCCAAACGCCGGCAATCACTCACCCAACATCCATCCACCTCACGACAACCTCCAGTACCTGCACCTGCACCCAAAACAGCTAAAGTGACACCTCCTACAACCACCTCCTCTTCCTCCACTCCCAGAGCCCCTCCAGCTACCCATCCCAGTGTACGTCAGAAACTGTCCGTATGTCAAATTGACCTTTTTGCCCCCAACGCCCCCCTCCAGTTCATCAGTCCCGTCGTAGCGCCTCAGCCAAAAAGCCTCCAGTACCAGTGGTGCGTGTACCAGGTTTTTGGAGTGCCCCGTCCACCAGGGCAGGCAGTAGGACCCGGAGCCAAGGCACTGTCAGCCCACCCCCTGTAAAGGCTCCGAAATTGGAGAGTGGACGACGGGACCGTGTCAAGACTCCTGGTGGGACAACCAGTGAAATGGGATCCAAGGCGATTGGTGAGTCATCTGTAACTCAAAAGAAGGTGGGGAAGGTCCCGAGGAAGTCTCCCCAACCTGTTGTGAGTGTCACGGCGGAGAAGTGCGCCATCATTTCCGGTGGTCCAGACACAACCGCCAGCACCGTCGTCACTGGCCCAGAGACTACCGCCAGAGTCACAGCCCAGGAGGGCTCAAGTATCGTAACTGGTCAGGAGACCACCGCCAGAGTCATAGCCCAGGAGGGCCCAAGTATCGTTACTGGTCAGGAGACCACCGCCAGAGTCATAGCCCAGGAGGGCCCAAGTATCGTTACTGGTCAGGAGACCACCGCCAGAGTCATAGCCCAGGAGGACCCAAGTATCGTTACTGGTCAGGAGACCACCGCCACTGCCTGAGTCACAGCCCACGAGGGTCCAGAATCCCACAGCCCTGCTGGGCAATGATGGAACGTCAAGCCACACTCCAACGTCCAGTTTGAAGTTCGTCATGCCACACACCAACGTCCAGTGTGGAGTTCGTCATGCCACACACCAATGTCCAGTGTGGAGTTCGTCATGCCACACACCAATGTCCAGTGTGGAGTTCGTACTGCCACACACCAAGGTCCAGTGTGGAGTTCGTCATACCACACACCAATGTCCAGTGTGGAGTTCGTCATGCCACACACCAATATCCGTACCAGAACCACCATGGCAAAGCACCGCTGAACGAGGCCAAGACCGCCATGGTGAAGACCGCTGAACAGGGCAAAGACTGCCAGGGCAAAGCACCTCTGAACAAGGCCAAGACTGCCATGGTGAAGACCGCTGAACAGGGCAAAGACTGCCATGGCAAAGCACCGCTGAACAAGTTCAAGACCGCCATGGTGAAGACCACTGAACAGGGCAAAGACTGCCATGGCAAAGCACTGCTGTACAAGTCCATGACCGCCATGGTGAAGACCGCTGAACAGGGCCAAGACCGCCATGGTGAAGACCGCTGAACAGGGCAAAGACTGCCATGGCAAAGCACCGCTGAACAAGGCCAAGACCGCCATGGTGACGACCGCTGAACAGGGCAAAGACTGCCATGTCAAAGCACTGCTGTACAAGTCTATGACCGCCATGGTGAAGACCGCTGAACAGGGCCAAGACCGCCATGGTGAAGACCGCTGAACAGGGCAAAGACTGCCATGGCAAAGCACCGCTGAACAGGGCAAAGACCGTGTGGGTATGAATAGTCCGGCACATCAGACATCGTTCTCCCAAGTGCAGCTGGGACTGTGACAGGACATGTACTTTCACGGGGAGACTCATCCAGTCTGGACACCAGTCCCACCCAGTACCAGTAGAGAACTGCATCTACTTGCGAGACTGTGGCTTTGCACTCCCCAGGATGTAACATTGGGCAAGCCACCCACTTGTTAGACTTCAGAGACTGTGGCTTAGCACTCCCCAGGATGTAACAGTGGGCAAACCACCCACTTGTGAGACTTGAGAGACTGTGGCTTTGCACTCCCCAGGATGGCACAGTGGGCAACCCACCCACTGAAGTGACTTGAGAGACTGTGGCTTTGCACTCCCCAGGATGCATCAATGGGCATGGAGCCCCGTCGTGGATCTGGCTTCGCATTCATCTGGCTGAGGTGCCCCCCTTCCCTTCCCCCTGAGGTGCCTGTATTGTTTCTATCTGATGCCCCGGCAGTGTTCTCTCTGATTTTGGTCAGGTATCTATTGTGGGCGTCGCCCATGCATTTTTGGACTGTTGGTGCACGGACATTGTTGTGTACATATCTGCACTACTTCTTGTATTGTACATTTATTTTTGACAGATTTTGTGATATATATATCCGTATATTTTTTAATGAGTAGTATATTGGCACAATACAAAGTTTGACCGCTATTCGCTTTGTCTTTGCATTCTTCCGGGGGGATTGTGGGTTGTTACTGTGATTTTTGTGAATGCATTGGTGTGTATGTTGTAATATGCGAGGGTGGGGGTGTTTGGTGGGTGTCCCCGTAACTTTTGCCTCCCCCCTCTCCCGTGTCGTGGGTGCTGTACTCACCGGTATGTTCTGCGCCTACGTCGCTGTTGGTCGTAGATGAGCAGGAATGCAAGGGCAGGGAGTATTTGTAGTTCCGGATCCATGGTGTCCTCGTTCCTCGTGGGATGTGTTGAGGTGAGCGTTTTCCTATAGCAAAAGCTGTTTCCGCCGTGTTTTTATCCACGGTGAATCCGCCCCGGAAAAGGTGGCGGATTGGTGTGTTGTGATAGTATGGGCGGTATAATGTCTTCCGCCTGTCTGTTGGTGGTGACCGCCGCGCTGTTTGTCTGTATCGCCGTGGCGGGCGGTGTGTTAAAGTGGCTGTCTTAGTTGGCGGTTTCCGCCAGGGTCGTAATTCCCTTTTTTTGTCCGCCGGCCTGTTTGCGGTATTTCCGCAGCTTTAACACCGTCCGCCAGGGTTGTAATGACCACCAGAGTCTTCTTTCTTCACATAGTGACTTTTTCAAGGCTAGATAATGCTTGAACATTTACCATGTCCATCTAAATTATGGTGTAATATACTGTTGTTACATGACATGTCCCTGTATTGTGTCACAAATATCTGGATTTCACAAATGGGGTCTCTGACCTGGATAGTGTAAAGACTTGCACACTTCCACTTGTAAATAAACACCTTGTACACATTAAGCATGTCTTCTTCTACTGTGATCCATCTACTCAGCTAAATGACTTAAATGTGTGAATCAATGTCATTGGTAACAGAATATCAGTACATGAGTGCAGGATTTAGGGGCACAAAGCTACATTCAAGGATCCTAACATGACAAATGCGTATGCTGATCTCATCTCCTAAAAGCAATTCACTGAGTATGGTACAAATGAAGGACACATATATGATTTCCTCATCACATACAGCAGGAATGGCTGAAAAGCAAGTGTAGGGCAATATTGTCAGCTGGGAGTACCAGAAGAACTCATTGGTGTGGTACAAAGGCAGCTTACCTTATCAGTGAGGGCCACCGGTCAGTATTGCACGATAGAGTTCCAGTTGTGGCTGTTGTCAGACATGTCACAGTTCCCAACATTATTACTACAGGACCCTAACACTGACAGCTGAAGTACCAGACTTACCTGTCCAATACAAAGTATACATAGTCATCATGAATGGTGGGTACACTGGATGGCAGATGCATGGACTACTAGATGTGATGTTGCAGTCAATGTGACAGCTCCGTTGTCAATAGGGGTAGCACATGGTAAATGAGGGTTTTGAAGACAGGATGGATTCCCTAGGCCATTTACCCAATTCGCCCAGTGAACTCATGGCGAGAACCCTGAGACTCACACTAATCACACAAAATGTATGCAATTATAACAAGATATTTATTATTAAAATAATCTACTTAAAAACATCTAAAACCTACCCTATCCTGAACTAACATATACTAACTATACTTATCGTACAACTGCATCTATCTAACCAATGCTAAACATAACTTACACATGGAACACCACACTCTAAACATTGGCCCCCCCCTTGTGAAATAAGAAACAAGTAGGACAACAATTACTACAACTACACATGTACTAACTAATCATATGGCCTAAACAAATATATATATATATATATATATATATATATATATATATATATATATTTTTTTTTTATATGAACAAATACATACCGCAACATGACCCCCCGCCCAACCACCCACCAATAAAAACATAAGAATAGTAACCCACCCCTGGCTACACTACACTAACCTACCACCAACTACATAAAACCCAAACTAAAATATGTTACAACTTTAAAAGAGAGGGGAAGGAACTGAGAGGTAGTCCATTAATGTACAAGTTCATTTCTTGGACTTCTTCACCTTCTTCTTGAAGTATCTCAAGATTTTGCGGTCTTCTGCCAAGTCCTCCTCCAACTTGTCCAAACGACTGAGGATTAGGTTGATGCCCGACGTAGATCCAGTTCAAACTACGATGGCCCAGTGGTTGGTGGTGGCAAAACTGGTGCCTGTGTGTGACTGGTACTGCAGATGTGGATGGGGTGGGTGCAGCTGGGAACCCCTGCATGGTTGAGGACCTTGCTCCATGTATTGTCTTCAGTAGCCTGTATGGGTCCCCAATGTGGGAATGCTTGTCTTTCCCCAGAAGCTTTTTCAGCTCGTAAAATGGCATGCCATGCAGCGGTATCCAGTATGCACTTCCAGGATGTGGCAGTAGCATTAGGTCCTCCGTGTGAACTGGCGCCTCTCATCATTATTCATGTTGGCAGCTGTAAAATGAGGACAAGCAACCATCGGTATCATCATTGGGTAGAGTATGTACAGATTTGTAACTTACACTGCTACAGCTGATTACACATACAGTCCTACACACATCCCTCAAGAAAATGAATTGCTCTTCATCTACGTATATATCCAACCATACATCACCAGTATCTTGTACATGTCAGTGCGATGACTTCAATCCATTAAATAGCAAAAGGAGCCACAGCTGATAGGAACTAATAATGGCCTGCTCGACATCAGTCACATCCACACTGTGAGCAACATGTGTCTCAACAAGTTTTGATTTCCTGTCTCCGTGAGTAGAAGGGTGGCTGGGCATGCAATCCATCAGCAAAACACCCCGGTGTCATTATGGAGTGAAGGTGTGGCCCATTTGTTAGGGGGGCTGATAACTACAAAGCTGGCATTCTATGTTTCAGTACATCTACATTCATGTCTCTAGGTGTAAAACCTAACCTGAGCCTACTTTACAAGGGTCTAGCTGCATTTCCCATGCTGTGGACACATGTACAACTGATGCTATCTTGCCATGAGAAAGATTGGGCAAAATCTGAGCTGCACATCACAGTTGTCAAGGCATAACAGGACTGAAGCCCCTACCCTGTGCCATGTAGTCCTACATATGTTCAATAGCACACACATGGTGGCTATGTGGATGCCTTTAATGCCACAGTAATTGTGGCACAGCTTAGTGTGCTGCAACTTAATCCAGAAGCATTTTACATCATTAGCAGATGCATGTCAGATATCTTCACAGCACCAGCTACACACATAGCATTGCCTTCTTATGCATCTGTGATGTGACCTACTTCAGTCACAATTCACATGGTGGCTGCACCATACTGGTAAAACTGCTGACATCGGATGTTAGGAGATTAATAGACTTTTACCTGAAAAACCTTGACTGGAGTTGTCCACATTGTGTACACTGATTACTGCAGTTCTGCACATTATGACTCCTTTCTGTACCACTACCTCATCATATGGAGCGTCCTGAGGCACCTGTGATGTGTGTATGTCTCCTACAGAATCCCCCTAGGGACTACTGAAGTTAGAACCCTATATATGTGCCATCTTGTCAACAAGTGTACGTTATGTGTGGTACACATTGCTGATTATGGTGCTGTGACAAGGTTGTTTACAACAGGCATGCTATGTACATATACAGCTGGCCTGTGACCTATGATGGCACACATCCATGAATATGTGTTCAGCCATTATTATCCTTTTACACACAATTCCATGCCAGCACACGTTGCCCTTTGAACTACTTGCAAGCCAATCTCATTGCACAACCACACAACATACATGATGGGACTATGATAGAGCACCATGCTGACGGACAATTAGCAGTGCAGCACTCCACCATATTCACAATGCAGGGTTGAACCGAATTGATTAGGAGACGGCGTATCACTGTATTATCACGTACACCAGCGCTAATTTTGCTTCCAGTACTTGACCCAGCCACCCTTGCCCGATGGTGCATAGCTGGCTGCGTTGAGGGGGAGATTGTCATTGTGCATGGAGGGACACCTTCCTACACAAACATAATCTTCAAAGGGTCATTGCACTTTCGATGTGTGCTGCCAAATACAACACCCATTGAAAGAGCAAAAATGGAGAGTACAACAACATATATTTTATCTTGTTGTGCCCTGCTACAGCCACATCTTGGTGTGTTTTCAGAATTTGTACAGCCTCTATTGTAAGAAAATGTGTTGATCTGGGACACCGTCTAATTGCTATGGTGTGTTGCTGTGGCATAGCCACAGCAACACCCATTGCATGCTCCTTCCACACAAAGTTCTGACTGTGAAGGGGCTGTATTGACAAGGGAATGTGAAGCCACAAAATGTGTTTTAAGTCCACCTTGCATACATGGTGCAGGGCATAGCGTCCCTGGAGCCTCATATATATTGAAGCTCTGGTGGAGCTTGGGCCTCTGACACATTCCCCATGATGTCACCATCCATCCTCCTATGATGTCCAGAAAAAACATCTCTCATTGCATTCCACAATTCTGACTGACTCACACCAAACCCTGCAGGTTAGTGAGTGATGTGCCAGTGATGGAGCTGAAGCAGTGCGGCCCCATACTGTCAGTGAGGAGCAGCAGACTAGTGGGACAGACCCAGCAAATGTGTGTGGTCATGGCGATTGTATAGATTGACTCTGATACACAATGCACATTTCAAATGGAACTGCAAGTAATCTGGACCCAGTGCATGGTCAAGCTCCCTTACGTGGCCTTGCATAATAACACCAAGAGGCCTATAGGACTACAGTATTGCAGCACCTATTGCATCTATACTGTCCTTGTGGGCCTTAGTATACTTTTTACTGACAGCCATGTCTGTGCGTAGTCATTGATAAGTCACAGCATGATGATGGTATGGTCCACCATCATGGATTGATGTGAAGGCCAATGATGCACTCAGCAGGAGATGCTACAGATCATGGAAACTTCTGCTGAGCACATAAGGGCCCTTCTCATACATATATATATGCCCAAAATCCACACCTTCGCTCAGCAGCCCTACAGAGTGTTTGGAATTCATACATAGGAAAATAAATCATGGCTCTGAGGTTTGGAGTATGCCCTCCCTATATTAATTTTACACACCCTTTAATTTCTGTTTATAGCACAGGCATCATTCCTAGCTGTTTATTGAAAAGTTTAACTGTGCATGCATCACTAAACTTTGACCCATATATGGGAGTGGCCGAGCACCTAGTGCTGCGCCTGTTGAAGTGCGGGCCCTAGCGCATTCCTGATACTAACTGCGCACCATGGTGTTAGTTGGGAGAAGTAGCGTCAAAATAGATTGCCAGTAGTATGGCGCTTCAAAAGATTAGCGTTATAGGTTTTTTCGCGTCTCCTGCTAAGCACCCAGAGGCCCATTGATGATGATGGGAGCATATTTTTAACACCTGCAAAGAGCACGCGTTAAGAAATCCACCACAAATGGGGTGCAGCAATCTCATTGACTTCTTTGTGCTAATATGGAGCCCTGCTCTGTGCCAGAACAGCCCCCGTGCATACATTGTGCTAGCACAGCCATGATGTGTGCCAAGCCTTTCTAAAGTGGTGCAATGCATGCATTGTATAACTGTAAAGACAACGTGGGCTAAATGGCAGTTTTGCCCCACCTTACTGTTAATAATATGACACCATGGCAGCGCAAAGGTGGTTATGCACTGTTCATCCTACATCAGTCCTTCATTGGCTGAATTAGTCTACATTTGAACTGCAGGCCTCAAGTGCACAGAGACTCTTCATACAGGTTGCATACAACATGTTCACAACCATTACATGCAGCTGATTGTATTGTAATGGGAGACGTTCAGTTCAGCTGATTTCAATGCCCAGATGGGCTAGCAGATCGTGCTCCCTTGCCACCAGATCTGCCCACCAATGTTTGAGCTGGTGCTCATTGCGTCCGGTCTTGAAAGTGCACGTCAGGTGGGGTACCACCTTGCCTCACTGCAGCTGCCTTGCCTCAGTGGGGTAGCCAAGGATCACCCAGCCGCCCAGGTGCAGCATCAGAGGCAGGTAATCGGCCACCAATCATATGAACCTCCCCAGTTCAACTGCAGACATTCTCCCCATCCTACCCTTCCCAGACATTTCCAACGGGGAAAGGACGTCACCTAAAACAATATAAGAAAAAGAAACTTAAGCCCAACAACTCCCCAAACTACCCAAACTACCCAAATAACTTAACTACCCCGGACAGACAGCCCACAATAGAGTGACAAAAACAGTACACTCTCAATACAAATAAGAAGTAAATAGACAATTTAGACACCCCAAAAAATTGGACACAACACGGGGGATACAAGATCTCCAAACACACCACAAATCCACCAGCACCTCTAAAACACAACCACACACAGTCACAGGGGAATAGACTGTGAAGTGAAGGTGAAACTACACTTACTGTACCATGCTTGCAGGCAGGATGTCCTGGCACATCACTTCCTGGGCGCATGCATCACATTTTTTGTGTCATGTGTGGTTTTTTTTACACATGATAGTCATGTATCGATTTTTCTCCATGGTACACTGAGAGTAGTGGTAATGTTGAATTGCTGCTCAGGGCCCAGGCATATTGGAATAGTGTCATTTTTTTCCATTGTAGCCCTTGAATGCACCCTGATTCAATTCACATGTTACATGTGCTGTCCTACTATGTGGTATATGTTTTTTGGCAACATGTGCATGTCTATGCATTAATGTCATTACAGTGTCATTGGTATGTGTAACCAATACTTGTATTCATGAGGCAGTTGTAGGGACTCACTTATACTGCGCATATGTGCATGTGTCCCTACATTGTGTCGATATGTATGTTGGCACATGTGTGCTATGCGTGTCCATATGTGTATGCCTAGTGAATAGCAGGGGGACTACATAGTTATGTCTGTGGGCAATAAATGTATACATACCTACACACATATTTGTATTTAGGCCCTATCTCCAACACATGCTAAGGCATGTCTCAGCCATTAAATGTTGTACTCAGAGTATGCAGTAGACTGGGACTGCATTGACATTATGTATCCCCTGTCAAGTTGCGTGTGCATGTGTGTCTCCTCACTGGTTACTTATCGTGTTTAACTAGTTATAGGTCAGCTACACATATGCCATGGAGTTTCCCATGGAGTTTCCCAAGCATCTTAGTTGCTGCAGATGTTATGGACACGTGTGTTGGTGAACAATGCTATATGCCATGTGTCTGTTTAGACATGCGTTGTGTCATTTGTGTCATACATCATGACATTGCTGTGTTAAGGGGATGTGCAAGCTCACATTGATATCTTCCTGCATAGACAGAAGTTTGCTTTTTACTATTTCCTGGTAATATTGGCACCTATGTTCTGTATATCACTACACAATTGATTAGAACAGTATTACTCTCACATGTTTTGTGATACCCATGCCATTCTTTTGCTTCTAGGTTAGCTTTTGTACAGAATCCATTCACATTACCATGGCTGGCTCACTATTTTGGTACATCTGTGTAGAGATCTTTGGGATATGTGTGCCTGCCTCCAAATGTATACTCTGATTTGTCGATATCATGTTATTCATGACTGTCACATACAATGCTATACCACTGTGTTACAGTGTTGCAGTTTGGCATAGATGGTAGGCCTACCCATCTTCATGAATGTGTGAGTTTGTGTGGCAGCATGTGTATTTGCATATGATGGTGCAGGTTAATGGTGCTCCACTTCACTCTGCCCCCTATGCACGTGGATCAAGAATCTAACATAATCATACGTTGATGTTGTCAGATCAGTGGTAGGTGGGTTTATTGAGCTGGGATTTTTACCATTAATGATAGCTAATTTCCAGCCTGTGCACACTCCCTAGTAGATGAAGACATGCCCAAATGTGGTCATACAGACCTTGTTGTAATGATTATCAATGCAGTACTTTATGTCAGCCCTCCCTCTCAGGTACAGAGGTTGTGTGCTCACACATGTAGGACATGTATGGATTTTTGGATTTCAGAGTTGTGTCCATGTTCAGCTTCCTTAGGGGTTGTATAACAGCTTTGATGTCAAGGTTGGACAAATTACATGGTGCAGATGGTATTGTATGTGACTGACCCTGTTCTGGTATCATGCGGAGGGCAAATACCATGGTATGCTAGTTGCAAACATGTATGGGTCATGTACGAACCTGGCCACCATCTCTGTATATCACTGAAAGTTTGACATGTCGACATTGGTGTCTTACAGAGTCTGTTTGGGTGTATGTCTGGTTATTATTCACCGTTTCTGCCATAACTGGTGAGGTATCTATTGTGTCCTCCATTGCTCCTAGTCTTTTGTCTGCTAGCACCTTGTACACATCTTCTACAGCAACATTGACTGGTGATATTGGGAGAGGATACAACATGTGACTTGTGTAATGTGGAGATATTCCCTTCTCCTACAACTGTCAACTTAATAATTAATGTCCCATTGGTGATATTAGTGAGATGCAATGAGTGCCAGACACACATGACATTACACTTGACACAGCACTTGAGTAATTTCCACGTGTCATGGCGTGCTGTATCCTCAAGAATTTGTGGGTATCTCAGAACATTCCATCCACATCCTCAGTTGAACATGGCAAAGCAATTTTCCCAGCATGACACAACCTAGCTGTGCAGATGCCGCCCCCTCATGCGCTGCTGACATTAATCGAGGTCTCTCAATTTTATTGGGCATTTCACGTACACCAATGCCTGGAATATTAACAACAGCATTTAGCGCACTACTCAAGCAGTAACTATATTTAGAAGGAAATCCTTTAGGAAAGGGCGTGCCATGAGCTGTAGCCCTTATGGCAGCCGAAGTCTCCGTGTCTGGTTTGGAACTCGAACGAGTCACTGCAGCCACAGTAGCGACAGCCACTGCCGACTTCGCGGCTTCATCAGCCAATGTATTCCCAGCAACGTGAATTCCAACGCGCTGGTGTCCAAGTGTATGTACAACATGGACCTTAGGAAGTGTTTCTTTCAGATCCGCAACCTTACCCCACAACAATTTGTGTTTAATGGTGTTGCCTTTAGAATCTCTGAACCCATTCAACTTCCAATAGTGTAAATAATCATTGAAAGACTGAACACAGTAGTAGGAGTCACAGACCAGCAAAGTTAAAGTCGCCGGATCCGCGTGTTCCAATGCTAACAATAGAGCTTTGAGCTCAGCCAGCTGTGCTGTACAATCTCCCAAGGTTTGAGTATAAGTATGTCGGGGGCAGAACACTTCCCCCTCCATAGTGCCGCTCACCACCGCACATGCAGCAGAATACTGTTGTTTAGTCCCAACCGCTGGTTGCGCAGAGCCATCGGTATACATGACCACCTGATATTGGTCAATAGGCAATGTGCCAGCAGGAACTGGGTATTCTATTTCATATTGAAGAAATTCTTGAGTCTGCAGTTTAGGGTCAAATATGTAATCTACATCAGTGGCTGTCAAAGACGTAGCCCATTGTATCCATTGCGGGTGTAATGCTTTCGAATTAGGAACACTCGCTTTTGTAACAGCCTCTAAGGCTGGAATCAGGGAAACGACAATGATGCGTTGTCCCTGGGCAAGCGTTCTTTCTTTAATCACAGCTATCTGTACTGCAGTGAGTATTTTCTCAGTTTGTGCAAATTGTTGTTCTGCAGAAGAATACAAGTGGGACTTGAATGCAATCGGGACTGTCTCACCCTCATTAAAGGTGACATATGTAAACCCAACAGCCCCAGGTATCACCCTGATGACTAAATGCGGTTTATTGTCCCGTGTGTGTAAATGTTGAACTGCTAAGAGATCAGTTTGAAAATCTCGTAGTATATGTGTATGCTCAATCGTCCAAAATCTACTCGAAAAATTTGGGCGAATCAACTCGTATAAGGGTTTTATACACGTAGTATAATCAGGAATGTAAGTTCTGCCAAAATTCAGAAATCCCAACAATGACTGGAGCTTCTGAACCGTATTAGGAGGATGCAATTGAGCACATTTCTCCCAAAAATGTGGCGCTAAGCTCTTGCCCTCACTCGACAATTCATATACCAGGAAAATGACGCTGAGGAAGGCAATCTTTGACTTCTTAAAATTAAACTTATAGCCAATTTCAGCAAACCCCACAACAATGCGTGCTGCATGCCGTAGATGTTGCAGAATCTCATTGTCTGTCAGATATATGTCATCAACATATGATAACGCTTCAGGGTCCAACTCGTGCAGCATTTCAGTCACACGAGCCGGAAACAGTCCTGGGCTATTCTTATACCCCTGAGGCAAACGACAAAACTTTTTCTGAGAGCCAAACGCACTGAAACTGGTATAGTCCCGACTTTCGGGTGCTATATTTTGGCAGAAAAATCCATTTGAGATATCTAATGTTGTTTTGTATTTTTTACGCACAATATTATTCATAAGCGCTGCGCTATGTGAATTCTGTATTGCATATGTGCGTGTATGTCCATTTAAATGTCTGTAATCCACCACTATCCTATATGAATGGTCCGGTTTAACAACTGGAAATAAGGGATTATTAATCGGTGAGACACAGGGTTCAATTACACCCTGGTACTCCAATTGTGTAAGAATTGTCCTAACTGATGCCCTTGCCTCAAATTTGATAGGATACTGCGGCTGCGGCTGAGATTCGCCCTTTATTGGAATTACATGATAAGGTGATTGTCTATCCCACCCCACGTTATTTCTATATAGGGTGGGGGCCTGTGCTAGGATATCCGCCGTTTCGACTTGTATGAAGTCATCAGTTGCTTTCACCTCCAGATGCTCTAGAAGACTCCGGCGAACTATTGTGACCTCTGCCACGCTGTCTAACAGTGCCAACGCCCATGTCTTGTTCGTCAAGAGAACTCTCTTCTTGAGCAGCATGTCTAACTGAGACTGCTGCCACTTTTTTCATTTTAAATTGACACATCCCACAGGCACTCACGCAAGCATCACACAAATGCAGACACACCAACATCCACTGCCTCCACTGTGTCCCCCTCCTCCTCGTCTCCCTCCTCCCTCCCAGTCTCGTCTACACTCACACCTGCATGCAATTCCTCTACAGCCACTACTACCATCACCAGCACACCCACTTCCACACCCCGCTCACGTGCAGTCACCACCCCCACTACCATTCACAAGTCCCCTGTGTCCTCTCCCAGTGTGTCTGTGACGCCCCCTCCCAAGATACACAAACGCAGGCACACACCCACCCAACAGCCATCCACCTCACAACAGCCTCCAGCGCAAGCACCTTCACCCAAAGTCAGCAAACGAACACCTCCTACAACCACAACCTCTTCCTCCACTCCCAAACCCCCTCCAGCTACCCGTCCCAGTGTTCCCCAAAAACTTTTCCTGTCCAACCTGGACCTCTTTCCCACACCTCCCCCACCCCGTCCTTCTCCTAGGTCCCGAACTAGCACCTCAGCCACAACATCTCCGGGACCAGTGGTGCCTGTAGTCACTGGAATCTGGAGTGCACCGGCCACCAGGGCAGCCAGTGTGGCACGGAGCCACAGCACAGACAGTCCCCCATCAGAAGTTGGCCAGTGGCCGGCGGGAGAGGGAGAAGACTCCAGCCATCAAAGCCGCTCCCAGGGTTACAGGTGGGAATGTGGAGTCAGCTGCGACACCAGGTGGGGAAGGGGCAGAAGAAACTCAGCAAGTCTGGGAAGAGCAGCACAGCGGAGAAGACCGCCATCATCCCCGCTGCCCAGGAGGCCAACGCCACCAGCCCAGCTGCACAGGAGGCCACCACCAGCACCAGCCCAGCTGCCCAGGAGGCCACCGCCAGCACCAGCCCAGCTGCCCAGGAGGCCACCGCCACCAGCCCTGCTGCCCAGGAGGCCAACGCCACCAGCCCAGTTGCCCAGGAGGCCACCGCCAGCACCAGCCCAGCTGCCCAGGAGGCCACCGCCAGCACCAGCCCCGCTGGGCTAGAGAGGACCGCCAGCACCAGCCCCACTGGGAGAGAGAGGACCGCCAGCACAAGCCCCGCTAGGACAGAGAGGATCGGCAGCACAAGCCCCGCTGGGACAGAGAGGACCGCCAGCACCAGCCCCGCTGGACTAGAGGGGACTGCCAGCACAAGCCCTGCTGGGACAGAGAGGACCGCCAGCACAAGCCCCGCTGGGCCATGAAGGACTGCCAGCAGCTGAGTCACTGCAAAGGAGACCGCAGCTCCAAGTACCGCTGAACAGGGCACAGCTGTCTCAAGCACCACTGAGCAGGGCACCGCCGTCTCAAGCAACGCTGAACAGGGCACCGCCGTCTTAAGCACCGCTGAACAGGGCACCGCTGTCTCAAGCAACGCTGACACATGAGCGCCAAGGGCACTGACACTACTGAGTCTGTCACGGGCAGAATGAAGCACTCTGGGCACCATGCCCCCTCCAGAACCAGTGGAGAGATCCATCCACTACTCTGTCCTTAGCAGGATGAAGCACTCTGGGCACCATGCCCCCTTAAGAACCAGTGGAGAGATCCATCCGCTACCTCTGTCCTTAGCATAATGAAGCACTCTGGGCACCATGCCCCCTCCAGAACCAGTGGAGACTGTTATCAACTTGAGAGACTGTGGCTTTGCACTCCCCAGGATGGAACAGTGGGCAACCCACCCACTGTAGAGACTTGAGAGACTGTGGCTTTGCACTCCCCAGGATTGCACAGTGGGCAACCCACCCACTGTAGAAACTTGAGAGACTGTGGCTTTGCATTCCCCAGGAAGGAACTGTGGGCAACCCACCCACTGTAGAGACTTGAGAGACTGTGGCTTTGCACTCCCCAGGATGGAACAGTGGGCAACCAACCCACTGTAGAGACATGAGAGACTGTGGCTTTGCACTCCCTAGGATGGAACAGTGGGCAACCCACCCACTGTATAGACTTGAGAAACTGTGGCTTTGCACTCCCCAGGATGGAACAGTGGGCATGTGGCCCTCTCGTGGATTTGGCATCGTGCACTCAACCGGCTGAGGTGCCCCCCCTTTCCCTCCCACTGATGTGCCTGTTTTGTTGCTCTCTGATGCCCCTGCAGTGTTCTCTCCGCCATGGTTGGGGATCTTGTGTGGGCCTCGCCCATACCGTGTGGGCCCAGTGTTCCACGGACTTAATTGGAGCACTACCTGGACTACTATGCTTGGCATATATTTTGTACATGGTGTATATATATATATATATTTTTGCCTACTTGATTTTAATATATCACAATGGTTACACTCATTTTCTATTGTCTTTGCATTCTTCCGGGGGGGGTTGGAGGGTGTAACTGTGATGTATCAATATGGATTAGTGTGTGTGTTGTGGTGGGTGAGGGTGGGGGTGGGGGTGTTGCGTGTCCCTGTTTTTTCCCTCCCCTGTGTCGTAAGTGCAGTACTCACCGTGGTCTTTGCCGCCGGCGTTCGTGCTCCTGGTAGAGGAGCACGAAGACTATTGCTGGGAGAATTTGGGCCCGTATTTATACTTTTTGACGCTAAACTGCGCTAACGCAGTTTAGCGTCAAAAAATTTGGCACCGGCTAACGCCATTCTGAAGCGCCATGCGGGCACCGTATTTATTGAATGGCGTTCGCCGGCGCAAGCAGACCGGCGCTGCCTGGTGTGCGTGGAAAAAAACCACGTACACCAGGCAGCGCCGGCGTAGGGAAAAATGGCGTTAGGGCGTCTTAAAAATGGCGCAAGTCAGGTTGACGCTAAAAAATCGTCTTAACCCGATTTGCGCCATTTTAAACGACGCCATTTACATGACTCCTGTCTTAGTAAAGACAGGAGTCATGCCCCCTTGCCCAATGGCCATGCCCAGGGGACTTATGTCCCCTGGGCATGGTCATTGGGCATTGTGGCATGTAGGGGGGCACAAATCAGGCCCCCCTATGCCAAAAAAAAAATATTAAAAGATTTTTTTTTATACTTACCTGAACTTACCTGAATGTCCCTGGGGTGGGTCCCTCCATCCTTGGGTGTCCTCCTGGGGTGGGCAAGGGTGGCAGGGGGGGCAGGGGAGGGCACCTGTGGGCTCATTTTGAGCCCACAGGCCCCTTAACGCCTACCCTGACCCAGGCGTTAAAAAGTGGCGCAAATGCGGGGTTTTTTGACCCGACCACTCCCGGGCGCGATTTTTGCCCGGGAGTATAAATACGACGCATTTGCGTCGCCGTCATTTTTTTAGACGGGAACGCCTTCCTTGCATCTCATTAACGCAAGGAAGGTGTTCACGCAAAAAAATGACGCTATTTGCCCATACTTTGGCGCTAGACGCGTCTAACGCCAAAGTATAAATATGGCGTTAGTTTTGCGGCAAATTTGCGTCGAAAAAAACGACGCTAATTCGGCGCAAACGGAGTATAAATATGCCCCTTGGAGTTCCGGGTCCATGGTGTCCTAGTTCCTCGTGGGGTGTGTAGAGGTGAGCGTTTTCCCTTCGAAATCCTGTTTCCGTCGTGTTTTTATCCACGGTGAATCTGCCCCAGAAAAGGTGGTGGATTGGCCTGTTGTGATACTGTGGGCGATACTTTGTCCTCCGCCTGTCTGTTGGCAGTGACCGCTGCTCTGTTTGTTTGTACCACCGTGGCGGTTGGAGTGTTAAAGTGGCTGTCTTTGTTGGCGGTTTCCTCCACGATCGTAATTGCACAATTTTTACCGCCGGCCTGTTGGCGGTCTTTCCACCGCTTTAACACCGACCACCAGGGTTGTAATGACCACCTTAGTCAGGGAGGAGTCTGGCAAGCTGCACAGGGACTTGGTGGGGAGTGCACTGTTTAGCTGCAGCCCTACCTCGCAAGACTCAGGAGGCAGTGCCCCCTGGAAATGTGGTGTTGCACTACTGCTGCACAAAACCCTCCCTCTCACAGTCATTAAATCATGGATTGATCCAGAAGGACGCTGTGTGTTTGCTAAGCTGAAGATGGAAGACTCCTCACTGTGCATGGGCTCCGTGTATGCACCAATCGGCTCAAAGCGACTGTTCTTTCTAAAAATCAACTGCCTCCTGACGGAGATAGGGGCGACTTGTTATGTCATAGGGGGAGACTAGTATCAGACTAGAAACCCAATACTGGATAGGACGGGACCCCTGGACATTAGCAATAATGCCGACGGAGCCCTACAGTCCGATATCCTATTGGACAATGGCCTGGTGGATCACTGGAGACTGACACATCCAGTTGATAGGGAGTACACCTTTCTGTCAACGGTGCACGGCACTCAATCCACTATCCAATCATTGTCGCTGTCCAGGTGATCCTGGTATGCCCGGGTCGCAAACCATGGAGATTTGCCATACATCGCTATCGTTCTCCACAGGGCAAGACGCAGTTGAGAGCTCATGCGTCCAACTTCGCTCAAGACATCTTGGGCACTGTCAAATCCAGGAGGATTATGTGGGCTGCAGCCAAAGCGATGATACAGGGGCAGCTCATGCAGGACGCGGCATTAGCAAACAAAAAGAGAAAAGCGCGACAAGCGGCACTGGAAACTGACATCCGTCGTCTCACATGCCAATACACTGATCACCCCTCTCTCCCGCGCGTCGCAGTCTGGAACACACCCGTATGGCCCTTAACGAGCTATACACCTCCCAAGCCGAGTACTCCTTACAACGTCTGCAGGGGAGGCACTATGAGCAGGGCGAGAAAGCCGGCTGATTGCTGACAGCTCAGCTTCGTCAGAGAACGGCTTCTCTCGCTATACCAGCCATCCGCTCTCATACAGGAGACATGCTCACGCATCCACAAGAGATAGTCAACGAATTTGCGTCCTTTTACCGGCATCTCTACATGCCAGAGACATCTAGCCCTGCCCAGCTTGAGGCATTTTTTGCCGAAATTGACTTGCCCTCTCTATCCGACGACGGGCGCAGTCTTCTGGAAGGAGAAATTAGTAGACTGGAAATAGAGAAAGTCATCTCCAACCTCCCCTACCAAAAATCACCCGGGGAAGATGGATTTCCTGCTGAATTTTATAAATGGGCCGGGAAGGGGGTGATTGATATTTTGCATGGGGCTCTGAGCGAAGCCTGCAGGATGAAGGCTTTGGGTGCCATCTTCAACAATGCCACAATAGCGATCATACCGAAACCAGGGAGGGACCCCCTACTCTGCAGCAGCTATCGGCCCATTTGTCTCCTTAATGGCGATATCAACATTTTAACCAGTATTTTAGCAAATCGATTGCATAAAGTCATCCCATCCCTAATACATCATACTCAGGTGGGGTTTGTACCGGGCCGTACCTCCCGAAATAACCTGGGCACTCTATGCCACAACCTATGGGCCTCCAGGGAATTGCCGGAGGCTGCACTGGCTTTGTCTCTGGATGCTGAGAAGGTGTTCGATCGCATAGAGTAGCCCTATCTATTCGCAACGCTGGCAAGGTTTGGTCTGGGAGACTTGTTTGTCTCTATGATACAACTGCTATATTATCACCCCACGGCACGGGTTAACTGCTGAGGTTTCCTCTTGGACCCTTTTCCCATCCTCAGAGGGACACGAAAGGGATGCCTCCTCTCACCCCTTTTGTTTCTATTGGCAATGGAAACACTTGCAGCTGCCATCCGCTCCTCCCCCTCATTAAAGAGCCTCACTCTGTCGAACTGTATCTCCAAAATATACTTGTACGCCGACGATGTCCTTTTAACTATAATGGACCTAGAGTGTTCTTTTCCAACTTTGTTGGAGATCATTGATGGGTTTGCGCCCCTCTCTGGCTACCGTATTGACTGGGACAAAAGCAAGGCACTTCCCCTTTCGCGTGTGACCACGAAGGCCGTGCTCCTCGGCTTTCCATTTCGGTGGACTCCGAGACGCCTCAAATATTTGGGGGTGTTGGTCAATCAAGGTCTGGTGCATATGGTGGCGGACAACCTGGATCCCCTTATTGCGCAAATGAAACTTGATTTTGAGAAGTGGAACCATCTGGGCCTCTCCAGGTGGGGTAAGGTACAGGCGGTAAGGATGGTCACGGTGCCTCGTTTTACCTACATCTTGGAGCTCTTACCCTTGCAAGTGCCTCTCTCTACTATGCGGAACATTGACACTCTCATCAGAGCCGTTGTGTGGGGTTCCACGGGGCCATGCCAGGCACCAGCTAAACTGCTGGCATGCCGATCCCACGGGGAATGGGACTCCCCTCAGTGGAACATTATGCGTTTGCACTACATTTATCACAACTGGCCCACACACTGCCTGGAGTGCCGGACCCGCCACAGTGGGTAGCTTTGGAGAAGGCGCTGCCTTCCCATGACGGGGGATTTCGAGGGCTCTATTGTGATGACCTCTTGTCTTCCAGTACGGCAAACCTGATTCTGAGGTCGACCCGGGTGGCCTGGCATAGGGCTCACCGCCTGTTCGGGGTACACAATCTCTTGCATGCCCAGGCCCCCTCATGGAACAAAAATGGCTTATGGATAGGAGGAGAGGTGCATAACTGGCCCCAACAGAGCAGGGTCCGTATCCTTGATCTCACTCAGGTCCTAGAGGGCGTAGCGCCCAAATCCTTCACTAAGCTAGAGGAGGAATTTAACCTTCACCCGCGGCAGGAATGGCGTTACCTGCAACTCAAACACTGTTTGCAACAGGGCGCTGACACGATCCGATGGGGACTCCAGACCTCGCCTGGAGTAACCTATATGAAAATGTGGGAAAAATACAAAGGCATTATGGCAGGCCTCTACGAGGCTATCACATGACATTTATACTCACAACCTCTCCTGGACAAACTGCGCTTACAATGGCAGGACCATCTGCAACGGATGTTTGACGCAGAGGACTGGGTGGACATCCTGGAGGCTCTGGGCGAGGGTACTCTGGAGGCCCAGCTAAAGTTCTGTCTCTTCAAGGTGCTAAATGACTGGTATTAATCCCCAGTGAAGTTGCCATAGAACATGCAAAATGTTTGCGCTGTACAGAGACACATTGTGATCTGTTACATATCTTAATTGATTGCCCGACGGTCCAGCCTCTGTGGGCAGCTGTGGGTTTCACTCTGGCTGTGTCTATACCACTTCCAAAACCGCTCTCCCCCTCCCTTATCATATTGCATGATATGACCTCTCTTCCAGCCCAGCCCAAATCGCATTCTTCAACATTGGCGATCAGCACCCTTCCCAAACCCCTGGAGGAACGGATTGCGGCAATGACCTGCATAGCCACGCATGAGATAGTCATCTACAACCTACAGGATCAGGCCCATATATTCAACCAGTTGTGGACCCCCTTCCTTGCAGCAGGACTGTCATAGGTTGCTCGACACCACCATACCTATTGCAGGCCACTCCTTGCCTCTCACTTCTGTTCCCGACAGCTCCCAACCGAAACCAAAATCAGAACCAGACTCTTAGCCAAAGCCAAGGCCTTAGCTACCACATTCCTACTTCCCCCGAGCCTTTAGCCTTTAGCCTTTAGCCTTTACCTCCCCCTCTTACACAAAAGCTTCACCTTAACCCGCCCATACTCCCCTCCCTCCCCCCTCCAGTATTTAGGGGGTCATTTTGACCCTGGCGGCCGGTGACCGCCAGGGTCACCGACCACGGGAGCACCGCCAACAGGCTGGCGGTGCTCGCTCGAGCATTCTGACCGCGGCGGTTCAGCCGCGGTCAGAAACGGAAAGTCGGCGGTCTCCCGCCGACTTTCCGCTGCTCGGGTGAATCCTCCATGGCTGCGGAGCGCGCTCCGCAGCCATGGGGATTCTGACACCCCCTACCGCCATCCTGTTCCTGGCGGGTCTCCCACCAGGAACAGGATGGCGGTAGGGGGTGCCGCGGGGCCCCCGTAAGAGGGCCCCACTGTGTATTTCAGTGTCTGCAAAGCAGACACTGAAATACGCGACGGGTGCAACTGCACCCGTCGCACCTTCCCACTACGCCGGCTCCATTCGGAGCCGGCGTCCTCGTGGGAAGGTAGATTTGCCCTGGGCTGGCGGGCAGCCTTTTGGCGGCCGCCCGCCAGCCCAGGGCAAATCTCAAAAGACCCTCAGCGGTCTTGTGACCGCGGAGCGGTATTTTGACGGGGGAACATTGGCGGGCGGCCTCCGCCGCCCGCCAATGTTAGAATGACCCCCTTAGTCTCTTCCCCTGCCTCCTCCCCCTGTTATACTGATAGTACCCGAGCCGGCCATCATCACTCTACGGAACTCATTGACACACGTGATACATCCTCATCCTGTTCTATATTTTCAATCACCCCCCTCCCTCCTTGTCCACTCCAGCCCCACCTTTTTCTTCATACAGTGTTCTCTGTTGCCCTTCTGACATTAATTTCCCTTTCGTCCCTTCTCTCTTCTTCCTTTTCCTTTACCTCTTCCTCTCTCTCTCGCTCCCCTTTTTGTTTCCTTCTTTTTAATTCGCCCTCTCTTTTTTCACTCTCTTTCTCTCTCTTTTCTCCTTACTTATCTCTTTTTCTTTTCTTTTTTCTTCCTCTTTTTACACCTCCCTTTTCTACTATTGTCGGGCTGCTGTGCCGCATGCCCTGTGTAGGCCTTAGTGTCCTCACAAACATTCTCAGTTTAAAAGATTTGATCTTGGCCCTCTACTCTCTTCCTTGTAGGATTCCCTCATAGTTGTATCTTAATGAGTCACAGCTGCTATAGAAGGCACCAACCACTACCCACAACGGGCAAACGACAATGGGCATGCAACCCCAGATAATCTGATACTCTGATATTTTGACATCCTGCTATTCTGACTTTCTGATCTCTAACATGAAGGAACGCGACCCGTACCAGCGTTTTAGCGGAAACAGGTGGTACGGTATAACTCAGACCTGCGCCTCATTTCAGCGAGACATGTCATTTCAGGTGCGCCACTATGCTGCTATGTGCCCATCTCATCCTATTTCCCCCCTCCCCATTCCCCTTCTCCTTTTCCTTCTTCGAGTTCCTTCTTTCTTCTTTTCGTGATTTCTCTATCTTCTTATGTTTTATTACAATTGTCCTTTTATAATGATTAGACGTATGGTTTATTGTATTTCACTCGATTTACTTCCTATTTGATCCATTATATGTCATTTCTTGTTAATGTAGGGACCTCGGTCCCCTTTAGTTCTGTATTATCTTGCAATCCTAATAAAGAATTTCAACACTAAGAATCTGTGCCAGTGGATTAAAATAGAGGATGTATGGGCTTCCCCCAGAAAATAAACAAAAGTGCATTACAGCGCATAAAGCAATTATACTGGGAAGCAGTACGATCCCAGATTTGGTGTTACCAGACATGGGGATTGAATGGAGCAGGTTCTAAATCATAAGTGCTCTCCTAAGTTTGAGCAATATTTGCACAGAATACATCCAGCCTAGGCTAAAAGTCTATAAATAAAATTCAGGGTGGATATTCTTCTGTTGAATTCCATTACTGTTTATTGGAAAAGAGGTGGTCGAGAGAGCAGTATTTGCACGTATTACCCACTGGAAATGAGACTATGCCACATTTTGTTTTCTTTTTCCCTAAATATTTGAAGCCCAAGAAAAAGTAGATTGTTCCCTTGTGCAGACTTTTTGGCACTCAGAACCACCAGGAGACACTTAGGTGGTCATTACAACCGTGGTGGACGGTGTTAAAGCGGCGGTAAGACCGCCAACAGGCCGGCGGTAAAAATTTTGCACTTACGACCGTGGCGGAAACCCCCAACAAAGACAGCCACTTTAACACTCCAACCGCAACAGCGGTACAAACAAACAGGCGGGAGACAATGTACGCCCACACTATTATGGCAGGCCAATCCGCCACCTTTTCCGGGGCGGATTCATCGCAGATAAAAACACGGCGCAAACAGGAATTTCAAAGGGAAAGCGCTCACCTCTACACACTCCACGAGGACACCATGGAACCGGAACTCCAAATTCTACCTGCGATAGTCTTCCTGCTCCTCTACCAGGAGCACGAACGCCGGCGGCGAAGACCACGGTGAGTACTGCACCTACGACACAGGGGAGGGGGGAGGCAAAAAACAGGGACACACACACGCAACACCCCCACCCTCACCCACTACAACACACACAAATGCATATCAATACATCACAGTTACACCCCCCAAACCCCCTGGAAGAATGTAAAGACAACAGAAAATTAGTGTAACCATGTAATATATTAAAAACAAGTAGACAGAAATATATATATACACCATGTACAAAATATATACCAGGCATAGTAGTCCAGGTACTGCACAAAGAAAGTCAGTGGAACACTGGGACCACACGGTATGCGCGAGGCCCACACAAGATCCCCGACCATGACGGAGAGAACACAGGGGCATCAGACAGCAACTAAACAGGCACCTCAGGGGGAGGGAAAGGGGGGCACCTCAGCCACTTGAGTGCACAACGCCAAATCCACGAGAGGGCCACTTGCCCACTGTTCAATCCTGGGGAGTGCAAAGCCACAGTCTCTCAAGTCTCACAAGTGGGTGGGTTGCCCACTGCCATATGCTGGGGAGTGCAAAGCCACAGTCTCTCAAGTGGATAACAGTGGGTGGGTTGCCCACTGCCATATCCTGGGGAGTGCAAAGCCACAGTCTCTCAAGTCGATAACAGTGTGTGGGTTGTCCACTGCCATATCCTGGGGAGTGCAAAGCCACAGTCTCTCAAGTCTCTACAGTGGGTGGGTTGCCCACTGCCATATCCTGGGGAGTGCAAAGCCACAGTCTCTCAAGTCGATAACAGTGGGTGGGTTGCCCACTTGCATATCCTGGGGAGTGCAAAGCCACAGTCTCTCAAGTCTCTACAGTGGGTGGGTTGCCCACTGCCATATCCTGGGGAGTGCAAAGCCACAGTCTCTCAAGTCGATAACAGTGGGTGGGTTGCCCACTGTGCAATCCTGGGGAGTGCAAAGCCACAGTCTCTCAAGTGGATAACAGTCTCCATTGGTTCTGGAGGGGGACTGGTGCCCAGAGTGCTTCATCCTGTGAAGGACAGAGGTAGTGGATGGATCTCTCCACTGGTTCTGGATGGGGACTGGTGACCAGAGTGCTTCATCCTGTGAAGGACAGAGGTAGTGGATGGATGTCTCCACTGGTTCTGGAGGGGGACTGGTGCCCAGATCACCCTGTGACGGACCCAGTTGCGTCAGTGCCCCTGCCGGTCATGGGCTAGCGGTGCTTGAGTTGGCGGTGCCCTGTTCAGCGGTGCTTAAGTTGGCGGTGCCCTGTTCTGCGGTGCTTGAGTTGGCGGTGCCCTGTTCAGCGGTGCTTGAGTTGGCGGTGCCCTGTTCAGCGGTCCTTGAGTTGGCAGTGCCCTGTTCAGCGGGGTTTGTGCTGGCGGTCCTTCATGGCCCAGCGGGGCTTGTGCTGGCAGTCATCCATGGCCCAGCGGGGCTTGTGCTGGCAGTCCTCCATGGCCCAGCTGGGTTGTGCTGGCGGTCCTTCATGGCCCAGCGGGGCTTGTGCTGGCGGTCCTTCATGGCCCAGCGGGGTTGGTGCTGTCGGTCCTTCATGGATCAATGGGGCTGGGGCTGGGACTGGCGGTGCCCTCCTGGGCAGCTGGGCTGGGGCTGGTGGTGCCCTCCTGGGCAGCTGGGCTGTGGCTGGCGGGCCCTCCTGGGCAGCTGGGCTGGGGCTGGCGGGGCCCTCCTGGGCGGCTGGGCTGGGGCTGGTGGGGCCCTCCTGGGCAGCTGGGCTGGGGCTGGTGGGGCCCTCCTGGGGCAGCTGGGCTGGAGCTTGGGGGGCCCTCCTGGACAGCAGGGATGATGGCGGTCTTCTCCGCCATGCAGCTCTTCCCAGACTTGCTGGGTTTCTTGTGGCCCTTCCCCTCCTTGGAAGGTGTCACAGCTGACTCCACACTCCCACCAGGACCCCTGGGAGTGGTTTTGGTGGCTGGAGTCTTCCCCCTCTGGCCAACTTCTGATGCTTCACAGGTGGGGGACTGTCTGTGCTGTGGGTCCGTGCCACACTGGCTGTCCTGGTGGCCGGTGCATTCCACATACCGGTGACTATAGGCACCACTGGTCCCGGAGATGTTGTGGCTGAGGTGCTACTTCGGGACCTATGAAATGGACAGGGTTGGGGAGGTGTGGGAAAAAGGTCAAGTTAGGACAGGAAAAGTTTTTGGGAGACACTGGGATGGGTAGCTGGAGGGGGTTTGGGAGTGGGGGAAGAGGTGGTGATAGTAGGAGGTGTACGTTTGGTGACTTTGGGTGCAGGTGCATGCGCTGGAGGCTGTTGTGAGGTGGATGGCTGTTGGGTGGGTGTGTGCTTGCGTTTGTGTATCTTGGGAGGGGGCGTCACAGACACATTGGGAGAGGACACAGGGGACGTGTGAATGGTAGTGGGGGTGGTGACTGCACGTGAGCGGAGTGTGGTGGTGGGTGTGCTGGTGAGGGACATAGTGGCTGTATAGGTAGTGCATGCAGGTGTGAGTGTAGACGAGACTGGTAGGGAGGATGGAGACGATGAGGAGGGGGACACAGTGGAGGCAGTGGATGTTGGTGTGTCTGCATGTGTGTGTTGCTTGCGTGAGTGTGGGATGTGCGGTGCTTATGTTTGCCTGAGCTTCCCTTGTGTGTTGACGTGTGTGCATGCTGGTCTGATGGTGTGCTTGGGATAGGCAGAGGTACAGGGGATTGGGTCTGGGTGGAGGAAGTTGGAGGGGGGAGGCTAGAGAAGGGGACAATGGCTGCCATCAGTGCTGAGGCCAGAGTTTGAAAAGCTCGGTGAAGGGCCGCCTGACCAGAATGAATGTCCTCCAGGAATGCATTTGTTTGTTGCAACTGCCTTTCTACACCCTGGATGGCATTCAAAATGGTAGACTGCCCAACAGTGAGGGACCTGAGGAGGTCAATGGCCACCTCACTGACGGCAGCAGGGTTGACTGGGGCAGGGCCTGAGGTGCCTGGGCCGAAGGTGATGCCCACCCTCCTGGGTGAGCGGGCACGGGGCGAAGGCTGAGGGGCTGCTGGCAGGGCGGTGCTGGTAGGGGGGGTGGCGGCTGTACCTGTAGATGCGGGGGCACAGATGTTGCCACCACCACAAGGGCGCTCCCATCAGAGGACGTGTACGTGTAGCTGATGTCAGCTCCTGTCCCCGCCGTGAAGCTCCCCTCGCCCTCCGTCCCACTGGTGAATACCGAGTCCGTAGTCTCGCCCTCCAGGGCCATGTGGGATGCAGCTCCCTCGTGCTCCGGTGCCACTGCTTCCCCGCCTGATGATGCTAATGCACACAAGAACAGGGAGACCACAAAAATGGGGGGATGACAGAAGAAAGACATGTTGAGTGCATGGAATACCGCTACCATTGGCGGACAAGACAGACACAGAAGCCCCCTGCACTATGCCGCGCACTTGGGCTCCACTGTTCAATTCCTGGGAAATGGCCTACAAGGCTATGGACGACATCTGCACACATAGATGACACAGGGGCATGAATAGCTGTACTTGACAGTCTACAGAGGTGGGGCGGGGTGCCACATGGCCTGCCTTATGGAGGGGCCTTGCCTACGGAACTCGCCCTGGCCTAGGGAAACCCACAGCCCTCCTCCCCCACCCAGACACCTCCACTGCACGCAAAGTCAGCAGAATGAGAGTGTACTCACCCCCTTGTGTCTGCTGTGATGCCCTCAAGCGCCCATCCAACTCCGGGTAGGCCACCGCCAGGATCCTGAACATCAGGGGGGTCATGGTGCGACGGGCACCCCTCCCACGTTGGGAGGCCATCCCCAGCGGAGCCTCCGCCGTCTTCTTGCTCCAGCGGCGAATGTCCTCCCATCTTTTCCGGCAGTGGGTGCTCCGTCTGTGGTTGACCCCCAAGGACCGGACGTCCTTGGCGATGGCACGCCAAATATCTTTTTTCTGGTGGGCGCTGACCTACATGAAATGTACAGGGGAAGAAGAGAACTCATTACCAACTGCACCATCAAAGTGATTGGCCCCCATCCCTACCCTTGCCATGTGGCACATGCATTCACCATCTTTCATGCACGCAGCACTCTGCCCCCTTCATTCTTACATCCAGCCCTCTCCACACAGGCATAGCCCTTACAACATGTTCCCTGTGTACTTACCTGTTTGTCTGGAGGACTGTAGAGTAGCATGTACTGGGGGAGGACCCCATCCACGAGCTTCTCTAACTCCTCCAATGTGAAGGCAGGGGCCCTATCCCCAGATGCACGAGCCATTGTCTCTTCCAGACCGAGGTCACAGAAACACTTGCAGTGTAGGTCCTCTCCTGTCGAAGATCAGGTATCGAGTGATTCAACAGCTAGAAAATGGCGGTCACATCCGCGGCGGTCACGGTCTCACAACACAAATACAGGCCACATTTTGTGTATGAATGGTGTTCTGGGTAGACTGAGGGGACATACCTCTGAGTTGTTTGACTCTGTGGTCGCTGTTGTCCTTCATATGCACCGTCCGCCGGGAAATGTGAGGAGATGGCGGCATCCTCCGGTGTACCGACCGCTGGTGGACCTGTCCCCAATGGAGGAAAGAAGTTTGATCATCACCTACAGGTTTGACCGTGCACAATCCAGGAACTGTGAACCCAGTTGGAGCATGACCTGATGTCAGCAATCCGCCATCCCACAGGAATCCCTCCTCAAGTGCAGGTGCTATCAGTGCTCCATTTCCTTGCAAGTGGGTCATTTCAAACAACAGGGGCCATGGCATCAGGGATGTCCCAGCCTATGTTTTCCAACGTGTTGTCCAGAGTGTTGTCTGTCCTTCTGAAACACATGCAGAGCTATATTGTTTTCCCTCAGGTGGGAGACTTGCCTACAGTGAAAGGTGACTTCTATGCCCTTGGACATATCCCCAACATCATAGGTGCCATTGATGGGACCCATGTAGCTTTGGTCCCCCCCCCCCACAGGAGTGAACAGGTGTACAGGAACCGGAAGAGTTATCATTCCATGAATGTGCAGATGGTGTGTTTGGCAGACCAGTACATCTCCCAGGTAAATGCTATGTTCCCTGGCTCAGTGCATGACACCTACATCCTGCGGAATAGCAGCATCCCTTATGTGATGGGTCAACTCCAGAGGTACTGGATGTGGCTATTGGGGGACTCTGGTTACCCCAACTTGTCATGGCTACTGACCCCAGTGAGGAATCCCAGGACCAGGGCAGAGGAACGCTACAATGAGGCCCATGGGCGGACTAGGAGGGTGATTTAACGCACCTTCGGCCTCCTGAAGGCCAGGTTCAGGTGCCTCCATATGACAGGCGGATCCCTATTCTACTCACCAAAGAAGGTGTGCCAGATCAGTGTGGCCTGCTGTATGCTTCACAACTTGGCTTTGCGACAACAGGTGCCCTTTCTGCAGGAGGATGGTCCAGACGGCGGTGTTGTGGCAGCTGTGGAGTCTGTGGACAATGATGAGGAGGAAGCAGAGGAAGAAGACATTGACAACAGGGACTCAGTCATCCAGCAATATTTCCAGTGACACACAGGTGAGAAAACATTCCTGCCTACTACAAGTACTTTTACACTTCTACCTCTATCCTGTCTGTCGATTTCAACCAGTGTATGGTCACTGAGTTGTCATTTTCCCTTACGGTTTCACAGGTGTGGTTTCCAACGGGTGTCATCTGCTTAGATTCCTCATGGACTTCAGATGTGCGACATAGGTATGTTGACATTACATTTGAAAAAGCATTTTGTCACTGTCATTGCTAATACACAATTTCGAAATCACAGACTGACTCCAGATTGTTTTGTGCTTCAAGGGTGTTTATTGAAGTGCTCAAAATTGGAGAGGGTAGTAAATTGGTGAGGGGGATGGTGGAGGAATGTCCATGGCAGAGTCCAGTCTATTAGTCTCACAAGTGCATTGCCCGTATGGGCATATAAAGTGGAGCTGGGACAGTTCCAATATAGACAGGGTTACAAAGTGGGACAGTGGTTTGACAATCAGGGTGGTCTCATTTCTTGGCGGGGGTCTTAGCATCGTGCTATGTCTTGTTCCTGGATCTCAGGGACCGCTTGCAGGGTGGTTCTCCGTCTGCAGCAGGGAGGGGGTGTTGGTGTGGTGGTCCTGTGGCGGTGCCTCCTGTCCACTAGCACCGGCGGAGGTGGTGGGCAGTTCATCGTCCATGCTAGTGTCAGGGGCCCCTTGTAGTGCCACAGTGTACCTCCTGGTGTTAAGTATTTCCTTCAGCACCCCTACGATGGTGCCCAGGGCGGAGCTGATGGTTCTGAGTTCCTCCCTGAACCCCAAATACTGTTCCTCCTGCAAGCGCTGGGTCTCCTGAAACTTGGCCAGGACCTTTGCCATCGTCTCCTGGGAGTGGTGGTATGTTCCCCTGATGGAGGAGAGGGCCTTGTGGAGAGTGGGTTCCCTTGGCCTGTCCGTCCCCTGTCGCACGGCAGCCCTCCCAGTTCCCCTGTGTTCCTGTGCCTCCATCCCCTGGACCGGGTGCCCACTGCCACTGCCCCCAGGTCCCTGTTGTTGTTGGGGTGGTGGGTTATCCTGGGTTCCCTGTAGTGGTGGACACACAGCTGATTGACGTGTCCTGGGGACAGAGGTATGGGCCCGCTGGGTGGGTGCTGTGCTGGTGTTACCAGAGGGTGGAAGGTCTGTGGTGGGCTGTGCCTGTGTGAGGGGAACTGACTGTCCCGAGGTCCCAGATGGTCCGGGCGGTCATCTAGATCCAGTTGGACAGAGCTGCTGTCATCACTGTGGGCCTCTTCTGTGGGTGGGGTGGAGATGTCTGGACCCTCCTGTCTGGTGACGTTGGGTAGTGGTCCTGCAGGGGTGTAAAAGCATGATTATTGCATCTGTGTGTGTCATGGTGTGCAATGGGTGGGTGACCGTGTACCCCAGTGCTAGCATTCCTATGTGGGGGCTTTTGTGATGATGGTTGAGGGTGGTGTTATGGGTATGTGCAGTGGGCATGCTTTAGTGATGGGTGTCCATGCTTTGTTGTGTCATGCAGGGCTTGGTGTTGGGATGTGTGGTTTGTGTTATTGGTACATTTGTTAGGAGTTGGAGTGATAGGGGAGGGGGCGAGGGTGGGGGTCTGTGATAGCATGCAGGTAGGGTGGGGGATATGATAGTTAAAGGTTTGACTTACCAGAGTCCATTCCTCCACCGACTCCTGCGAGGCCCTCAGGATGCAGAATCTCCAAGACCTGCTCCTCCCATGTTGTTAGTTGTGGGTGAGGAGGTGGGGGTCCGCCCCCAGTCCACTGTACCACGATGTGGTGTCTTGAGACCACGGAACGCACCTTCCCCCGTAGGTCGTTCCACCTCTTCCTGTTGTCGTCCTGATTTCTTGGGTGCTGTCCCACTGCATTGACCCTTTAGACTATTCTTCGCCATAGCTCCATCTTCCTAGCTATAGAGGTGTGCTGCACCTGGGATCCAAATAGCTGTGGCTCTACCCGGACAATTTCCTCCACCATGACCCTGAGCTCCTCCTCCAAGAACCTGGGGTGTCTTTGCCGTGCCATGGGGTGGTGAGGGTGATGTGTGGGCTGGTGTGTGTGGTGATAAGTGTTGTGATATGTAGTGGTGTGTGGTGTTTTGTGCGTGGAAGTTGTGTGGGTGATGGTGTTCAGTGCCTGTGGCTGCTAGTTTGTGGACGGTGGTGTCTCTCTCTGGCCTTCTTTCTGAATTTTGTGTCGTAGGGGTTTGTGGGTGTGTGTTTTATATTGTATTGGGTGTGTGGGAGTGGTGTGTGTATGTGTATCAGGTGTGTGTATTTCGGATTGTCCAATGTGGCTGTGTTTTGTATATGTGTGTGTATTTTGAGCGCAGCGGTGTATACCGCCAATGGAATACCGTGGTTGAAAGACCGCCGCGTCGATTCTTGTGTCGTGATAGTGTGGGCGTATTTTTGTTGGCGTGACGGTGGAGGTTTTGTTTTCGCCAGTTTATCACTGACCTTTGGTGTGGCGGACTTGTGTGGGTGTCTGAATTTTGTCAGATTTCGAGATGTGGGTCATAATAGCTGTGGCGGAATTCCGCAGCCGCAGCGGTGTGTTGGCGGTGTTCTGCACGGCAGTAAGCGACTTTTACCGCCAATGTTGTAATGACCCCCTTTGTATTGATACTCTCCAGGCAATTTAAGTCAACTTTGTGCTACTTGTGAACAGAAGAGCAGGTCCAGAATTCCTCACAGTTTTCAAGCAGCATGGTTGTTCTTCGTATGATTTTTATATGTATATGATTGTACTGATTTCAGTCTCTGAGAGTGCTGCTTTTAATGTCAGTGTCAATCTATGTGTGGGGAAACCCCTTATTTCAAATAAACAGTGTGCTGGGGATACCTACTTTCACTCTTTTCTAAGTGCTGAAAAGTACTCCTAAACTTTCAAAAAGTTCTAAAAAGTTTAAAATGTTTTTTTCTCTGTCTTTCTAAAAGCTCTGACAAACTTTTTTCTCTTTTTCTATCACTTTAACTCTCTCTAAAAATGTCTGGCACAGGCCAAAATGTTGATCTGTCCAAAATTGCCTATAATCACCTTAGCTGGAAAGGAGCAAGGAGTCTCTGCATAGAGAGAGGTTTGAGTGTAGGGAAGAATCCTTCCTTGGAATTGTTACTTAACATGCTTAGAGAACAAGATAAGGCAAAAAGTGCCCCATCTGTTGAAAAAGTAGCTAATGGTTCCCAATCTGATCCAGGGACTCCCCCAGGAAAAGATTCAGGAAAGAAACTTCTTAGCCTGCCCATTACTAGACAGTCAAGCATAGTTGGTACTGAGGTGGAGTCACATCATACAGATGGTGTGCTCTCACATTACACTGTCAGCCAAGCTGTTAGGGTGCCCTCTGTAAGGGACAGGTCTCCTTCTGTTCATTCTCATCATACTTCTGTGTCTAGGAATGTCCCTCCCAACCAACCTTATGACAGATTGTTAGAAAGGGAGCTCAATAGATTGAGAGTGGAACAAACCAGACTGAAGCTCAAGAAGCAACAGCTGGATTTGTAGAGACAGACTTTAGAAGTAGAGAAGGAGAGACAGAAACTGGGTTTAGAAACCCATGGTGGCAGCAGCAGTATTCCCCATAGTCATCCTGCAAAAGAGCATGATTCCAGGAATCTGCATAAGATAGTTCCCCCTTATAAGGAGGGGGATGACATTAACAAGTGGTTTGCTGCACTTGAGAGGGCCTGTGTTGTACAGGATGTCCCTCAAAGGCAGTGGTCTGCTATCCTATGGCTATCATTTAGTGGAAAAGGTAGGGATAGGCTCCTTACTGTAAAAGAAAATGAAGCTAATGATTACAAAGTTCTTAAGAATGCACTCCTGGATGGTTATGGCTTAACCACTGAACAATACAGGATAAAGTTCAGAGAGACCAAAAAGGATTCTTCACAAGACTGGGTTGATTTCATTGACCATTCAGTGAAGGCCTTGGAGGGGTGGTTACATGGCAGTAAAGTTACTGATTATGACAGACTGTATAACTTGATCCTGAGAGAGAATATTCTTAATAATTGTGTTTCTGATTTGTTGCACCAGTACTTGGTGGACTCTGATCTGACCTCTCCCCAAGAATTGGGAAAGAAGGCAGACAAATGGGTCAGAACAAGGGTGAACAGAAAAGTTCATACAGGGGGTGACAAAGAGAACAATAAGAAAAAAGATGGTGAAAAATCTCAAGATAAGCATGGGGATAAGGGTAAAACCAAAGATCCCACTTCAAATCTTAAACACTCTTCAGGGTGTGGGGATAAAACAAATTCTTCCTCTTCTTCTCAACCTACACAATCTAAAAAGCCTTGGTGCTTTGTGTGTAAAAATAGAGGCCATAGGCCAGGGGATAAGTCCTGTCCAGGTAAACCCCCTGAGCCTACCACCACTAATACATCAAGCTCTAGTGCCCCTAGCAGTAGTGGTACTAGTGGTGGGACTGCTGGCAACAGTCAAGTTAAGGGTGTAGTTGGGTTCACTTATGGGTCCATAGTAGAAACTGGGGTAGTCAGTCCCAAGACAGTTTATGTCACACCTAGTGGCATTGGCCTTGCCACACTGGCTGCTTGTCCCCTTACAATGGATAAGTACAGGCAGACAGTTTCAATAAATGGTGTTGAGGCCTTGGCCTACAGGGACACAGGTGCCAGTATCACTTTGGTGACTGAAAACCTAGTGGCTCCTGAACAACACATCATTGGACAACAGTATAAAATGATTGATGTCCATAACTCCACTAAGTTTCTTCCCTTAGCTATAATTCAGTTTAGTTGGGGTGGAGTCATTGGCCCTAAGCAGGTGGTGGTATCACCTAGCTTACCTGTAGACTGTCTCTTAGGTAATGACCTAGAGGCCTCAGGTTGGGCCGATGTAGAGTTTTATGCCCATGCAGCCATGCTGGGAATCCCAGAGGAATTGTTCCCTCTCATTTCTACTGAAATGAAAAAGCAAAGGAGAGAAGGCCTGAAAACTCAGGATCCCTCTCCAACAACAGGTAAAAAGGGTATCACAGTATCCCCTAACCACCCTGCCAATCAGGATATCATTCCTGTGGTGGGAGAAACCTCTCCTGGGGTGGCACCTGTTCCAAGGGAATCATCAGCTGGCAAAGCTGTACTCCCTGAGGTAGAAGTACCTCTCTGTGGGATAACTAACATTGGTGACAAAAAGAGCACAATTTTAGTTAACATGGAGCATCCCTCCAACCCTCCCAGAGAAACTTTAGTGCAGAAACCCTGCACTGCCTCACAACACTTAGGACAGCATCCCTGCCCTAGTGTGGAGCTCATAGGACAGCATCCCTGCCCTGCTCCAACTCAAGAGAAACAGCATCCCTGTTCTCTCTTCCAGCCATATGGACAAAGTTTTTGCCCAGCTATGGCTTTTCTGAGACAGCATCCCTGTCTGGCATTTCCATCATTACAAATAGGTTCAGTGGACAATTCCCACTGCTCTAAACTAAAACTTACTGATAGAAACTCTAAAAATACATTTTCACATTGTTGCTTAGCTAAAAAACTTCAAACAGGGTGGTTTACATCCCCACAGGGAAGTAACCATATAGTGGATGATAAAGGGAGTAACCAGTCTATTGCAGAGCTACTCTCTACTTATCACCACTTAGACAATAAAGTCTCAACTGGCCAAGGTTAGCCTTATTGTCCTTCGTTTGGGGGGGGGTTGTGTGAGAAAGTAGCCTCTTTCTAGCCTTGTTAACCCCACTTTTGGCCTGTTTGTGAGTGTATGTCAGGGTGTTTTCACTGTCTCACTGGGATCCTGCTAGCCAGGGCCCAGTGCTCATAGGGAAAACACTATGGCCCTCATTCTGACCCTGGCGGTCGGTGATAAAGCGGCGGCCAAGCCGCCAACAGGCCGGCGGTCTAAAATATGCAATTCTGACCCTGGCGGGAACCGCCAACACAGCCCGCCAACTTAACACTCCGCCCGCCACGGCGGTACAAACAAACAGCGCGGCGGTTCCCGCCAACAGCCAGGCGGCAGACAATGTACCGCCCACCCTATTACGACCCACCAATCTGCCACCTTTTCTGGGGCGGGAGCACCGCCTATAAGAACACGGCGGAAACAGACTACGAACGGGAAAACGCTCACCTCTACGCACTCCACGCGAGATTCCGGCAGTATGGAACCAGAGTTGCAGGTCATCCCCGCACTCCTATACCTGCTCATATACCAGGAGCACGCCCGGCGGCGCGGAAGACATCGGTGAGTACTGCATCTACGACACAGGGGAGGGAAAAGATTACCGGCACACACCCACCCACCCACACCCACTACAACACACACATCAATGCATTCCCACAGATCACTGTCACAACCCACAAACCACCCCCCACCGAAATAATGCAAAGACCAAAAGACGAGATCATAAACGGGCAGATATATTGAAATATGGACACCAGTAATCCCAATAAATAAATAAACTATGTACAAAATATATACAGCTACTAAATGTAGTCCAACCACTGTCCGTGGATCACAGGGGTCCTGTGCAAAGGGGCAAGGCCCAGTCCCACGACAAGAACTCCACGGAGAAAACACTGCAGGGGCATCAGAAAGAAAATAGGACAGGCACCTCAGGGGGAAGGGAAGGGGGGGCACCTCAGCCACTTGAGTACACGACGCCAGATCCACGAGGGGACTCCATGACCACTGGGCCATCCTGGGGAGAGCAAAGCCACAGTCCAAACAGTCCATACAGTGGGTGGCCTGCCCACTGAGCCATCCTGGGGAGAGCAAAGCCACAGTCCATACAGTCCATACAGTGGGTGGCCTGCCCACTGGGCCATCCTGGGGAGAGCAAAGCCACAGTCCAAACAGTCCATACAGTGGGTGGCCTGCCCACTGGGCCATCCTGGGGAGAGCAAAGCCACAGTCCATACAGTCCATACAGTGGGTGGCCTGCCCACTGGGCCATCCTGGGGAGAGCAAAGCCACAGTCCATACAGTCCATACAGTGGGTGGCCTGCCCACTGGGCCATCCTGGGGAGAGCAAAGCCACAGTCCATACAGTCCATACAGTGGGTGGCCTGCCCACTGGGCCATCCTGGGGAGAGCAAAGCCACAGTCCAAACAGTCCATACAGTGGGTGGCCTGCCCACTGGGCCATCCTGGGGAGAGCAAAGCCACAGTCCATACAGTCCATACAGTGGGTGGCCTGCCCACTGGGCCATCCTGGGGAGAGCAAAGCCACAGTCCAAACAGTCCATACAGTGGGTGGCCTGCCCACTGGGCCATCCTGGGGAGAGCAAAGCCACAGTCCATACAGTCCATACAGTGGGTGGCCTGCCCACTGGGCCATCCTGGGGAGAGCAAAGCCACAGTCCAAACAGTCCATACAGTGGGTGGCCTGCCCACTGGGCCATCCTGGGGAGAGCAAAGCCACAGTCCATACAGTCCATACAGTGGGTGGCCTGCCCACTGGGCCATCCTGGGGAGAGCAAAGCCACACTCCATACAGTCCATAACAGACCCCACTGCCACTGGAGGAGGCAAGTTGGCCAGAGGACATCCTGCAGCCCTGCCCGAGATAGATCCTGCCCTGCCACGTCTGCCAAAGGGCCAGCGGTTCTTGCCTTGAAGGGCCCAGTTCAGCGGTTCTTGAGACGGCGGGGCCCAGCGGAGCGGTTCATGAGACGGCGGGGCCCAGTTCAGCGCTCCTTGCCTTGAAGGGCCCAGTTCAGCGGTTCTTGAGACGGCGGGGCCCAGCGGAGCGGTGCTTGAGACGGCGGGGCCCAGTTCAGCGGTTCTTGAGACGGCGGGGCCCAGTTCAGCGGTTCTTGAGACGGCGGGGCCCAGCGGAGCGGTGCTTGAGACGGCGGGCCCAGTTCAGCGCTCCTTGCCTTGAAGGGCCCAGTTCAGCGGTTCTTGAGACGGCGGGGCCCAGCGGAGCGGTGCTTGAGACGGCGGGGCCCAGTTCAGCGGTTCTTGAGACGGCGGGGCCCAGTTCAGCGGTTCTTGAGACGGCGGGGCCCAGCGGAGCGGTTCTTGAGACGGCGGGGCCCAGTTCAGCGCTCCTTGCCTTGAAGGGCCCAGTTCAGCAGTTCTTGAGACGGCGGGGCCCAGCGGAGCGGTGCTTGAGACGGCGGGGCCCAGTTCAGCGGTTCTTGAGACGGCGGGGCCCAGCGGAGCGGTGCTTGAGACGGCGGGGCCCAGTTCAGCGGTTCTGGAGACGGCGGGGCCCAGCGGAGCGGTGCTTGAGACGGCGGGGCCCAGTTCAGCGGTTCTTGAGACGGCGGGGCCCAGTTCAGCGGTTCTTGAGACGGCGGGGCCCAGCGGAGCGGTGCTTGAGACGGCGGGGCCCAGTTCAGCGGTTCTTGAGACGGCGGAGCCCAGTTCAGCGGTTCTTGAGACGGCGGGGCCCAGCGGAGCGGTGCTTGAGACGGCGGGGCCCAGTTCAGCGCTCCTTGCCTTGAAGGGCCCAGTTCAGCGGTTCTTGAGACGGCGGGGCCCAGCGGAGCGGTTCTTGAGACGGCGGGGCCCAGTTCAGCGCTCCTTGCCTTGAAGGGCCCAGTTCAGCGGTTCTTGAGACGGCGGGGCCCAGCGGAGCGGTGCTTGAGACGGCGGGGCCCAGTTCAGTGGTTCTTGAGACGGCGGGGCCCAGCGGAGCGGTGCTTGAGACGGCGGGGCCCAGTTCAGCGGTTCTGGAGACGGCGGCCGGTCTATGGCCAACTGTTCATTGCCTGGTGGTGCCCTCCTGGGCAGCGGGGATGGTGCTCCTTCAATGCCCACCTGGGCTGTGGGTGGTGGGGCCCTCCTGGCCAGCTGGGCTGGGTCCTCCCTGGGCAGCGGCTATGGGGGTGGTGGGCTCTCCCGGGGCAGCTGTGCCGGTTCCTCCCGGGGCAGCGGCTATGGGGGTTGTGGGCTCCTCCTGGGCAGCAGGCCTGCTGCCTGACCTCTCCGACTTGCTGCCCTTGCCCTCCTTAGTCGTGGGCCTGTGGCCCTTTCCTCCCTTTGGAGCTGTGGCTGGTGACTGTCTCTGGGTGGTGTCCGGGGGGATGTAGAAGGCGGGCTCCTGCGGCGCCCCTTCCGCCTTCTGCTCCTCTTCCCAGGGGGTGGGCTGGCTGTCCCCTTGCTGCTGGGCGAAGATCCAGACATGCGGGCTGGCGGGCTCCAATACCCCTGCACCCTTGTCAAGGGGGCTGCAGGGCTGGTGGTGGCTGAGGTGCTCTTCTTACCCCGACGAGAAGGAGGGGGGGGCTCAGGGTCAGGAAAGAAGTTAGTAGTGGCGAGGAAGAGCTTCTTGGGACAATGGAGAGTGGTAGGTACAGTGGGAATGGGAGTGGAGGGAGAGGATGTGGTTGTAGGTGAGTCACGTTTGCTGTCTTTGGGTGCAGGTGCAGGAGGGATAGGCTGTCGTGAGGTGGATGGCTGTTGGGTGGGTGGGTGGCTGCGTTTGTGTGGTGTGGAAGAGGGGGTGACAGACACAGTGGGAGAGGACACAGGGGACGTGTAAATGGCAGTGGGGGTGGTGACTGCACGTGTGCGGACTGGAGTGGAGGGTGTGCTGGTGATGGAAACACTGGCTGATGGTGAGGTGAATGGAGGTGTGAGTGTAGACGTCACAGGGAGGGAGGAGGGAGACGAGGAGGTGGGGGTCACAGAGGTGGTAGTGACTGTTGGCATGTCTGCATCGGAATGTTGCGTGTGTGAATGTCTGCGTGATCTGTGGTGCTTATGTTTGGATGAGCTTCTCTTGGGTGTTGAGGTGTGTGCAGGCTGGTCTGATGGTGTGGGTGGGACAGGCAGAGGAACAGGAGACTGGGAGGAGGGAGTTAGTAGAGGCAGGCAGGAGACAGGGACAATGGCTGCCGTCAGTGCTGAGGCCAGAGCCTGGAACGATCGCTGATGGGCAGCCTGACCCGAATGAATGCCCTCCAGGTACGCATTGCTGCGATGAACCTCCCTCTCCACCCCCTGGATGGCATTCAAAAGGGTTGTCTGCCCAACAATGAGCGTTCGGAGGAGGTCAATGACCTCCTCACTGAGGGCAGCGGGGGTAACAGGGGCAGGGCCTGAGGTGCCTGGGGTGAAGGAGATGCCCGGCTTCCTGGCAGAGCGGGCACGGGGCGAACGCTGAGGGGCTGCTGGGAGGGCGGTGATGGTGCGCTGGGTGGCGGCTGTACCTGTAATGGCGGGGGGCACGGATGGTGCCACCCCCGCAAGGGAGCCCCCTTCCGAGGACGTGTCCGTGTCGCTGCAGGGTCCAGTCGTCCCCGTCGTGGAGCTCCCCTCGCCCTCCGTCTCACTGGTCCAGTCTGACTCTGTGGCATGGCCCTCCTGGACCATGTGAGATGCAGCTCCCTCCTGCCCCGATGCCACTTCTCCTCCGCCTGATGATGCTGATGCACACAAGCACAGAAAGACAAACAAAAAGGGGGGGGGAGAGAGAAATAAAGGGATATTGATTACATGGATCTCCGGTACAGTTAGCAGACATGACAGACACAGATGCCCCCTGCACTAAGTTGCGCACTTGGGGTCCGCTACGCATTCCGTGGAACATGCCCTACACGCCTAGAGTTGACAACTGCACCCATGGATGACACGGCCCAGGGATGGCTGTACTGACAAACTACTGAGGGTGGTGGCTGGGGACACAGGGGCTTACGGGGGTGCCCAGCCTACAGATATCGCCCTGGCCTAGGGGGACCCCCAGCCCTCCTCCCCCACCCAGACACCTCCACTGCGCGACAACAGAGTAGATAATGCTTGTACTCACCCCCTTGTGTCTGCTGTGCTGCCCTCACGCGCCCATCCAAATCAGGGTAGGCCACCGCCAGGATCCGGAGTGTCCTAACTTAAATTGCCTGGAGAGTATCAATACAAAGGGGGTCATTACAACATTGGCGGTAAAAGTCGCTTACTGCGACAGACTGTATAACTTGATCCTGAGAGAGAATATTCTTAATAATTGTGTTTCTGATTTGTTGCACCAGTACTTGGTGGACTCTGATCTGACCTCTCCCCAAGAATTGGGAAAGAAGGCAGACAAATGGGTCAGAACAAGGGTGAACAGAAAAGTTCATACAGGGGGTGACAAAGAGAACAATAAGAAAAAAGATGGTGAAAAATCTCAAGATAAGCATGGGGATAAGGGTAAAACCAAAGATCCCACTTCAAATCTTAAACACTCTTCAGGGTGTGGGGATAAAACAAATTCTTCCTCTTCTTCTCAACCTACACAATTTAAAAAGCCTTGGTGCTTTGTGTGTAAAAATAGAGGCCATAGGCCAGGGGATAAGTCCTGTCCAGGTAAACCCCCTGAGCCTACCACCACTAATACATCAAGCTCTAGTGCCCCTAGCAGTAGTGGTACTAGTGGTGGGACTGCTGGCAACAGTCAAGTTAAGGGTGTAGTTGGGTTCACTTATGGGTCCATAGTAGAAACTGGGGTAGTCAGTCCCAAGACAGTTTATGTCACACCTAGTGGCATTGGCCTTGCCACACTGGCTGCTTGTCCCCTTACAATGGATAAGTACAGGCAGACAGTTTCAATAAATGGTGTTGAGGCCTTGGCCTACAGGGACACAGGTGCCAGTATCACTTTGGTGACTGAAAACCTAGTGGCTCCTGAACAACACATCATTGGACAACAGTATAAAATGATTGATGTCCATAACTCCACTAAGTTTCTTCCCTTAGCTATAATTCAGTTTAGTTGGGGTGGAGTCATTGGCCCTAAGCAGGTGGTGGTATCACCTAGCTTACCTGTAGACTGTCTCTTAGGTAATGACCTAGAGGCCTCAGGTTGGGCCGATGTAGAGTTTTATGCCCATGCAGCCATGCTGGGCATCCCAGAGGAATTGTTCCCTCTCATTTCTACTGAAATGAAAAAGCAAAGGAGAGAAGGCCTGAAAACTCAGGATCCCTCTCCAACAACAGGTAAAAAAGGTATCACAGTATCCCCTAACCACCCTGCCAATCAGGATATCATTCCTGTGGTGGGAGAAACCTCTCCTGGGGTGGCACCTGTTCCAAGGGAATCATCAGCTGGCAAAGCTGTACTCCCTGAGGTAGAAGTACCTCTCTGTGGGATAACTAACATTGGTGACAAAAAGAGCACAATTTTAGTTAACATGGAGCATCCCTCCAACCCTCCCAGAGAAACTTTAGTGCAGAAACCCTGCACTGCCTCACAACACTTAGGACAGCATCCCTGCCCTAGTGTGGAGCTCATAGGACAGCATCCCTGCCCTGCTCCAACTCAAGAGAAACAGCATCCCTGTTCTCTCTTCCAGCCATATGGACAAAGTTTTTGCCCAGCTATGGCTTTTCTGAGACAGCATCCCTGTCTGGCATTTCCATCATTACAAATAGGTTCAGTGGACAATTCCCACTGCTCTAAACTAAAACTTACTGATAGAAACTCTAAAAATACATTTTCACATTGTTGCTTAGCTAAAAAACTTCAAACAGGGTGGTTTACATCCCCACAGGGAAGTAACCATATAGTGGATGATAAAGGGAGTAACCAGTCTATTGCAGAGCTACTCTCTACTTATCACCACTTAGACAATAAAGTCTCAACTGGCCAAGGTTAGCCTTATTGTCCTTCGTTTGGGGGGGGGTTGTGTGAGAAAGTAGCCTCTTTCTAGCCTTGTTAACCCCACTTTTGGCCTGTTTGTGAGTGGATGTCAGGGTGTTTTCACTGTCTCACTGGGATCCTGCTAGCCAGGGCCGAGTGCTCATAGGGAAAACACTATGGCCCTCATTCTGACCCTGGCGGTCGGTGATAAAGCGGCGGCCAAGCCGCCAACAGGCCGGCGGTCTAAAATATGCAATTCTGACCCTGGCGGGAACCGCCAACACAGCCCGCCAACTTAACACTCCGCCCGCAACGGCGGTACAAACAAACAGCGCGGCGGTTCCCGCCAACAGCCAGGCGGCAGACAATGTACCGCCCACCCTATTACGACCCACCAATCTGCCACCTTTTCCGGGGCGGGAGCACCGCCGATAAGAACACGGCGGAAACAGACTACGAACGGGAAAACGCTCACTTCTACGCACTCCACGCGAGATTCCGGCAGTATGGAACCAGAGTTGCAGGTCATCCCCGCACTCCTATACCTGCTCATATACCAGGAGCACGCCCGGCGGCGCGGAAGACATCGGTGAGTACTGCATCTACGACACAGGGGAGGGAAAAGATTACCGGCACACACCCACCCACCCACACCCACTACAACACACACATCAATGCATTCCCACAGATCACTGTCACAACCCACAAACCACCCCCCACCGAAATAATGCAAAGACCAAAAGACGAGATCATAAACGGGCAGATATATTGAAATATGGACACCAGTAATCCCAATAAATAAATAAACTATGTACAAAATATATACAGCTACTAAATGTAGTCCAACCACTGTCCGTGGATCACAGGGGTCCTGTGCAAAGGGGCAAGGCCCAGTCCCACGACAAGAACTCCACGGAGAGAACACTGCAGGGGCATCAGAAAGAAAATAGGACAGGCACCTCAGGGGGAAGGGAAGGGGGGGCACCTCAGCCACTTGAGTACACGACGCCAGATCCACGAGGGGACTCCATGACCACTGGGCCATCCTGGGGAGAGCAAAGCCACAGTCCAAACAGTCCATACAGTGGGTGGCCTGCCCACTGAGCCATCCTGGGGAGAGCAAAGCCACAGTCCATACAGTCCATACAGTGGGTGGCCTGCCCACTGGGCCATCCTGGGGAGAGCAAAGCCACAGTCCAAACAGTCCATACAGTGGGTGGCCTGCCCACTGGGCCATCCTGGGGAGAGCAAAGCCACAGTCCATACAGTCCATACAGTGGGTGGCCTGCCCACTGGGCCATCCTGGGGAGAGCAAAGCCACAGTCCATACAGTCCATACAGTGGGTGGCCTGCCCACTGGGCCATCCTGGGGAGAGCAAAGCCACAGTCCATACAGTCCATACAGTGGGTGGCCTGCCCACTGGGCCATCCTGGGGAGAGCAAAGCCACAGTCCAAACAGTCCATACAGTGGGTGGCCTGCCCACTGGGCCATCCTGGGGAGAGCAAAGCCACAGTCCATACAGTCCATACAGTGGGTGGCCTGCCCACTGGGCCATCCTGGGGAGAGCAAAGCCACAGTCCAAACAGTCCATACAGTGGGTGGCCTGCCCACTGGGCCATCCTGGGGAGAGCAAAGCCACAGTCCATACAGTCCATACAGTGGGTGGCCTGCCCACTGGGCCATCCTGGGGAGAGCAAAGCCACAGTCCATACAGTCCATAACAGACCCCACTGCCACTGGAGGAGGCAAGTTGGCCAGAGGACATCCTGCAGCCCTGCCCGAGATAGATCCTGCCCTGCCACGTCTGCCAAAGGGCCAGCGGTTCTTGCCTTGAAGGGCCCAGTTCAGCGGTTCTTGAGACGGCGGGGCCCAGCGGAGCGGTTCATGAGACGGCGGGGCCCAGTTCAGCGCTCCTTGCCTTGAAGGGCCCAGTTCAGCGGTTCTTGAGACGGCGGGGCTCAGCGGAGCGGTGCTTGAGACGGCGGGGCCCAGTTCAGCGCTCCTTGCCTTGAAGGGCCCAGTTCAGCGGTTCTTGAGACGGCGGGGCCCAGCGGAGCGGTGCTTGAGACGGCGGGGCCCAGTTCAGCGCTCCTTGCCTTGAAGGGCCCAGTTCAGCGGTTCTTGAGACGGCGGGGCCCAGCGGAGCGGTGCTTGAGACGGCGGGGCCCAGTTCAGCGGTTCTTGAGACGGCGGGGCCCAGTTCAGCGGTTCTTGAGACGGCGGGGCCCAGCGGAGCGGTGCTTGAGACGGCGGGGCCGAGTTCAGCGCTCCTTGCCTTGAAGGGCCCAGTTCAGCGGTTCTTGAGACGGCGGGGCCCAGCGGAGCGGTGCTTGAGACGGCGGGGCCCAGTTCAGCGGTTCTTGAGACGGCGGGGCCCAGTTCAGCGGTTCTTGAGACGGCGGGGCCCAGCGGAGCGGTTCTTGAGACGGCGGGGCCCAGTTCAGTGCTCCTTGCCTTGAAGGGCCCAGTTCAGCGGTTCTTGAGACGGCGGGGCCCAGCGGAGCGGTGCTTGAGACGGCGGGCCCAGTTCAGCGGTTCTTGAGACGCCGGGGCCCAGCGGAGCGGTGCTTGAGACGGCGGGGCCCAGTTCAGCGGTTCTGGAGACGGCGGGGCCCAGCGGAGCGGTGCTTGAGACGGCGGGGCCCAGTTCAGCGGTTCTTGAGACGGCGGGGCCCAGTTCAGCGGTTCTTGAGACGGCGGGGCCCAGCGGAGCGGTGCTTGAGACGGCGGGGCCCAGTTCAGCGGTTCTTGAGACGGCGGGGCCCAGTTCAGCGGTTCTTGAGACGGCGGGGCCCAGCGGAGCGGTGCTTGAGACGGCGGGGCCCAGTTCAGCGCTCCTTGCCTTGAAGGGCCCAGTTCAGCGGTTCTTGAGGCGGCGGGGCCCAGCGGAGCGGTTCTTGAGACGGCGGGGCCCAGTTCAGCGCTCCTTGCCTTGAAGGGCCCAGTTCAGCGGTTCTTGAGACGGCGGGGCCCAGCGGAGCGGTGCTTGAGACGGCGGGGCCCAGTTCAGCGGTTCTTGAGACGGCGGGGCCCAGCGGAGCGGTGCTTGAGACGGCGGGGCCCAGTTCAGCGGTTCTGGAGACGGCGGCCGGTCTATGGCCAACTGTTCATTGCCTGGTGGTGCCCTCCTGGGCAGCGGGGATGGTGCTCCTTCAATGCCCACCTGGGCTGTGGGTGGTGGGGCCCTCCTGGCCAGCTGGGCTGGGTCCTCCCTGGGCAGCGGCTATGGGGGTGGTGGGCTCTCCCGGGGCAGCTGTGCCGGTTCCTCCTGGGGCAGCGGCTATGGGGGTTGTGGGCTCCTCCTGGGCAGCAGGCCTGCTGCCTGACCTCTCCGACTTGCTGCCCTTGCCCTCCTTAGTCGTGGGCCTGTGGCCCTTTCCTCCCTTTGGAGCTGTGGCTGGTGACTGTCTCTGGGTGGTGTCCGGGGGGGATGTAGAAGGCGGGCTCCTGCGGCGCCCCTTCCGCCTTCTGCTCCTCTTCCCAGGGGGTGGGCTGGCTGTCCCCTTGCTGCTGGGCGAAGATCCAGACATGCGGGCTGGCGGGCTCCAATACCCCTGCACCCTTGTCAAGGGGGCTGCAGGGCTGGTGGTGGCTGAGGTGCTCTTCTTACCCCGACGAGAAGGAGGGGGGGGCTCAGGGTCAGGAAAGAAGTTAGTAGTGGCGAGGAAGAGCTTCTTGGGACAATGGAGAGTGGTAGGTACAGTGGGAATGGGAGTGGAGGGAGAGGATGTGGTTGTAGGTGAGTCACGTTTGCTGTCTTTGGGTGCAGGTGCAGGAGGGATAGGCTGTCGTGAGGTGGATGGCTGTTGGGTGGGTGGGTGGCTGCGTTTGTGTGGTGTGGAAGAGGGGGTGACAGACACAGTGGGAGAGGACACAGGGGACGTGTAAATGGCAGTGGGGGTGGTGACTGCACGTGTGCGGACTGGAGTGGAGGGTGTGCTGGTGATGGAAACACTGGCTGATGGTGAGGTGAATGGAGGTGTGAGTGTAGACGTCACAGGGAGGGAGGAGGGAGACGAGGAGGTGGGGGTCACAGAGGTGGTAGTGACTGTTGGCATGTCTGCATCGGAATGTTGCGTGTGTGAATGTCTGCGTGATCTGTGGTGCTTATGTTTGGATGAGCTTCTCTTGGGTGTTGAGGTGTGTGCAGGCTGGTCTGATGGTGTGGGTGGGACAGGCAGAGGAACAGGAGACTGGGAGGAGGGAGTTAGTAGAGGCAGGCAGGAGACAGGGACAATGGCTGCCGTCAGTGCTGAGGCCAGAGCCTGGAACGATCGCTGATGGGCAGCCTGACCCGAATGAATGCCCTCCAGGTACGCATTGCTGCGATGAACCTCCCTCTCCACCCCCTGGATGGCATTCAAAAGGGTAGTCTGCCCAACAATGAGCGTTCGGAGGAGGTCAATGACCTCCTCACTGAGGGCAGCGGGGGTAACAGGGGCAGGGCCTGAGGTGCCTGGGGTGAAGGAGATGCCCGGCTTCCTGGCAGAGCGGGCACGGGGCGAACGCTGAGGGGCTGCTGGGAGGGCGGTGATGGTGCGCTGGGTGGCGGCTGTACCTGTAATGGCGGGGGGCACGGATGGTGCCACCCCCGCAAGGGAGCCCCCTTCCGAGGACGTGTCCGTGTCGCTGCAGGGTCCAGTCGTCCCCGTCGTGGAGCTCCCCTCGCCCTCCGTCTCACTGGTCCAGTCTGACTCTGTGGCATGGCCCTCCTGGACCATGTGAGATGCAGCTCCCTCCTGCCCCGATGCCACTTCTCCTCCGCCTGATGATGCTGATGCACACAAGCACAGAAAGACAAACAAAAAGGGGGGGGGAGAGAGAAATAAAGGGATATTGATTACATGGATCTCCGGTACAGTTAGCGGACATGACAGACACAGATGCCCCCTGCACTAAGTTGCGCACTTGGGGTCCGCTACGCATTCCGTGGAACATGCCCTACACGCCTAGAGTTGACAACTGCACCCATGGATGACACGGCCCAGGGATGGCTGTACTGACAAACTACTGAGGGTGGTGGCTGGGGACACAGGGGCTTACGGGGGTGCCCAGCCTACAGATATCGCCCTGGCCTAGGGGGACCCCCAGCCCTCCTCCCCCACCCAGACACCTCCACTGCGCGACAACAGAGTAGATAATGCTTGTACTCACCCCCTTGTGTCTGCTGTGCTGCCCTCACGCGCCCATCCAAATCAGGGTAGGCCACCGCCAGGATCCGGAACATCAGGGGGCTCAGTTGACGGCAGGCACCCCGCCTACGTTGGGAGGCCATCCCCAGCAGAGACTCGGCGGTCTTCTTGGTCCCGCGGCGGATGTCCTCCCACCTCTTGCGGCAGTGGGTGCCCCGTCGATGGTGGACCCCCAGGGTCCGGACTTCCTTGGCGATGGCACGCCAAATCCGGATCTTCTCATGGGCGCGGACCTATGTGACACGTACAGGGAGGGAGAAATACCACGTTCAAGTTTGTCAGCATTTTCCTTGCCAGTGGCCCAACATGCCCCCCATCCCCGCCAGGCCCCCCGCCATGCCCCCCGCCAGGCCCAACATGCCCCCCATCCCCGCCAGGCCCCCCGCCATGCCCCCCGCCAGGCCCAACATGCCCCCCATCCCCGCCAGGCCCCCCGCCAGGCCCAACATGCCCCCCATCCCCGCCAGGCCCCCCGCCATGCCCCCCGCCAGGCCCAACATGCCCCCCATCCCCGCCAGGCCCCCCGCCAGGCCCCCCGCCAGGCCCAACATGCCCCCCATCCCCGCCAGGCCCCCCGCCATGCCCCCCGCCAGGCCCAACATGCCCCCCATCCCCGCCAGGCCCCCCGCCATGCCCCCCTGCCAGGCCCAACATGCCCCCCATCCCCGCCAGGCCCCCCGCCAGGCCCCCAAGCCAGCCAGTGGCCCCAAATCCAGATAGAATTAAACTCACTTGTTGGTCTGGAGGACCGTAGAGTAGCGCATACTGGGGGAGGACCCCATCCACAAGTTTCTCCAACTCCTCTCCAGTGAAGGCAGGGGCCCTTTCCCCAGGTGCAGCAGCCATTGTCCCTTCCAGACCGAGGTCACAGCAACACTTGCAGTATAGGTCCTCTCCTGTGAAAGTTCAAGTCGCAAGTGGATAAGTAGATAGAAAATGGCGGTCACGTCCGCGGCGGTGCGTACCGCGGCGGTGCGTCCCGCCACCGCCGGCGCCCTTCGCCAATGGCTCCTGAAACCCATAGGCTTCAATGTTAACCAATGCGGCTTGGCGCCGCGGTCTTGGCCCGCCGCCCGCCGCGGTGTGCCACGCCAGCGCATTGACCTCACATCCCATTGTCACACTTCACAGGTCAGGCAGCCGCCATTTCCAGGGCCCACATGGCTCAATTTCAACTGCGTCACACAGGCCTAGGCCTTGGATAGCCACTCAGACACGCCATTCACTGCATAGAGAATCATTTACTGTGCTAGCTGTGAGTACGTACCTGTGGGTTGCTTGACTGTGTGCTCCATGTTGTCCTTCCTAGGCACCGTCCGCTGGGTTGGGCGAGGAGACGGATGAATCCTCCTGTGTACCGACCGCTGGTGGACCTGTCGACAATGGAAGAACGCCACATTATCCTGACCTACCGTCTTAACCGTGCCACTATCCATGAACTGTGTGCCCAGCTGGAGCCCGACCTGATGTCCCCCATCCGCCAACCCACAGGGATTCCCCCTCTGGTGCAGGTCATGTCAGTACTCCAATTCTTGGCAAGTGGGTCATTTCAGACAACCGTGGGAATTGCTTCTGGGATGTCTCAGCCCATGTTTTCGAAGGTGTTATCCAGAGTGTTGTCTGCCCTGATGAAATCCGTGAGGAGCTACATCATTTTCCCTGAGGTGGGCGAATTGGCTACAGTGAAGGGTGATTTCTACGCCCTTGGACATATTCCCAACGTAATTGGTGCCATTGATGGGACCCATGTGGCTTTGGTTCCCCCAAGAGACAGGGAGCAGGTGTACAGGAACAGAAAAAATTACCATTCAATGAACATCCAGGTGGTGTGTTTGGCTGACCAGTACATCTCGCATGTAAATGCCAAATTCCCAGGGTCAGTGCACGACGCCTACATCCTCAGGAATAGCAGCATCCCTTACGTGATGGAACAGCTACAGAGACACCGTGTATGGCTAGTGGGGGACTCTGGGTACCCCAACCTGTCGTGGCTACTGACCCCAGTAAGGAATCCCCGGACCAGGGCAGAGGAACGGTACAATGAGGCCCATGGGCGTACTAGGAGGGTGATCGAACGCACCTTTGGCCTCCTAAAGGCCAGGTTTAGGTGCCTGCATATGACAGGTGGATCCCTAATGTACTCACCTAAGAAGGTGTGTCACATCATCGTGGCCTGCTGCATGCTTCACAACCTGGCTTTGCGTCGCCAGGTGCCTTTCCTGCAGGAGGATGGTCGAGACGGTGGTGTTGTGGCAGCGGTGGAACCTGAGGAGAGTGACGAGGAGGAAGACGACGGGGCTGAAACAGACAACAGGGACAGAATCATTGAACAGTACTTCCAATAGGACACAGGTAACATTTCAAAGATAATTTAGTAAATGTTAACTACTCTCCTGCATCTCTGCTGCCTGTCTATTTGCCCCAGTGTATGATGACTGAGTTTTGGCTTTTCCCTCCCTATTTCAGATCTGGGGTCCCCACTACGAGTCCTGTGCTTCGTTTCCCCATGGACTACAGCTTTGTGGCAGCTGTTTGTTGACTTCACCATGTACAAGGACATATTTGCACTGTCATGTCAATTACAATATATTGAAATCACAGCCAGACTCCAGATATTTTGGTGCAAAATAGGTGTTTATTTAAGTGCTCAAAATGGGATGGGTGGTTTCAAGTGGGTGGGGGCTATGGTGAAGGAATGTCCATGGCAGAGTCCAGAGTAACAGTCACACAGGTGCATTGTCCAGAGGCCTGTGGAGAGATGGAGCATGGGCAGTTCAAGGATGGACAGGGTGACAATGTGGGACAGTGGGATGACATCAGGTGGTATCCATTGCTGGCGGGGGTCTTGACATCCTACTCTGTCTTCTTGCGAGATCTCAGGGCCCTCTTGCGGGGTGGTTCTTCTCCTGCAGGAGGTGGGGGTCTGGGGGGCTGCTGCTGTGCGGGGGCCTCCTGTCCACTAGCGCCGGCGGAGGTGGTTGGCTGTTCTTGGTCCAGGCTAGTGGCAGGGGCCCTTGGGTGTTGTTCAGTGTCCGCCCTGGTGTTGACGAGGTCCTGCAGCAGCCCTACCATGGTAACCAGGGTGGTGTTGATGGCTCTGATATCCTCCCTGTACCCCCGATAGTGTTCCTCCTGCAGTGCCTGGATCTCCTGGAACCGGGCCAGTACCGTCGCCATCGTCTCCTGGGAGCGGTTGTATGCTCCCATGATGGTGGTGAGGACCTCGTGGAGAGTGGGTTCCCTGGGCCTCTCCTCCCCCCCCTGTCGCACAGCTGCCCTCCGAGTTCCCCTGTTTCCCTGGGCCTCTGCCCCCTGGCCGGTGTGCCCACTACCACTGCCCCCAGGTCCCTGTTGTTGTTGGGGTGGTGGGTTATCCTGGGTGCCCTGTAGTGGTAGACACACCGCAGATTGACGCGCCCTGGAGACAGAGGCATGGGCCCGCTGGGTGGGAGCTGTGCTGGTGTTCCCAGAGGGGTTAGGGTCTGTAGTGGCCTGGGCCTGTGTGAGGGGAACCGACTGTCCAGAGGTCCCCGATGGTCCGGGCTGGTCATCGGTGTCCAGGTCGACAGAGCTGCTGTCATCGCTGACGGCCTCTTGGGTGGGGGGTGTGGAGAATTCTGGCCCCTCCGCCGCGGTGTGTTGACGGTCGGGTCCTGCAGGGGTATAGAGGTATGGTTATAGTTTCAATGAGTGGCATATGGGTGTATCTATGGGTTCTCGTGTCCCCAAGTGCTGGCATTCGTGTGTGGGGGCTTTGGTGAGAGTGGCTTGTGGGGGGGATGTGTATATGCATTGGGCATGCTTTGGTGATGGGTGTCCATGCTTAGTGGACGCATGCAGGCCTAGGTTTTGGGATGTGTGGGTTGTGATGGTGAGACATTGGCGGGGAATAGGTATGCTGGGGGTGGGGGTGAGGATGGTGGTGGGGTGAGGATGGTGGTGGGGGTGAGGGTGGGAGTGAGGATGGGGGTGGGGGTGAGGGTGGGGTTCGAGGATGGGGGTGAGGGTTGGGGTATGATTTGGCATGCAGGTGGGGGGGAAGCAGTATTGAAGCTTCAACTTACCAGTATCCATTCCTCCGCCGACTCCTGCGAGGCCGGCAGGATGCAGGATGTTCAAGACTTCCTCCTCCCATGATGTGAATTGTGGGGGTTGAGGTGGGGGTCCTCCGCCAGTCTTCTGCACGGCGATGTTGTGCCTGGATACCATGGAACGCACCTTCCCCCGTAGGTCGTTCCATCGCTTCCTGATGTCTTCCCGATTTCTGGGGTGCTGTCCCACTGCGTTCACCCTGTCGACAATCCTCTGCCATAGCTCCGTCCTCCGGGCAATGCTGGTGTATTGTATCTGTGTGCCGAACAGCTGGGGCTCTACCCGAACGATTTCCTCCACCATGACCCTGAGTTCTTCGTCTGTGAAGCGGGGTTGTCTTTGGGGTGCCATGGGGTGGTGTGTATGATGTGTGGATACTCCATGTGTATTTAAGTGAGTTGAGTGTGGTGGTGTGTGTTGTTTTGTGTGTGGATAGTGTGTGGGTGATGGTGTTGAGTGGCTGTGGCTGTTATTTTCTGGATGCTGGTGTCTCGCTCTTGCCTTCTTTACGAATTTTTTAGCGTAGGGGTTTGTGGGTGATGTGGGTGGGTGTTTTATATTGTATTGTGTGTGTGGGAGTGGTGTGTGTATGTGTATCAGGTGTGTGGGATTCAAATCGTCCAATGTGGCTGAGTTTTGTTCGTTTGTGTGTATTCTGACCGCGGCGGTGTGTCCCGCCAATGGAATACCGCGTTTGAATGACCACCGCGTGGATTCGTGGGTCGTAATGGCATGGGCGTATTTCTGTTGGCGTGACAGTGGAGGTTTTGTCACCTCCACTTTTCCGCCGACCGCTGGTCTGGCGGTCTGTTGTGGCGGTCGGATTTTCGGAGGTTTGCCTTCTGCGGGTCAGAATGACCGTGGCGGGTTTCCGCGACCGCGGCGGGATTATGGAGGATTTCTGACCGGCGGTAGGCGCCTTTTACCGCCGAGGTCAGAATGACCCCCTATGTTTTCAGTATGTTTGTTATGTGCCACTGGGACCCTGCTAGTCAGGACCCCAGTGCTCATAAGTTTGTGGCCTATATGTATGTGTTCCCTGTGTGGTGCCTAACTGTCTCACTGAGGCTCTGCTAACCAGAACCTCAGTGGTTATGCTCTCTCATTTCTTTCAAATTGTCACTAACAGGCTAGTGACCAATTTTACCAATTTACATTGGCTTACTGGAACACCCTTATAATTCCCTAGTATATGGTACTAAGGTACCCAGGGTATTGGGGTTCCAGGAGATCCCTATGGGCTGCAGCATTTCTTTTGCCACCCATAGGGAGCTCTGACAATTCTTACACAGGCCTGCCACTGCAGCCTGAGTGAAATAACGTCCACGTTATTTCACAGCCATTTACCACTGCACTTAAGTAACTTATAAGTCACCTATATGTCTAACCTTTACCTGGTAAAGGTTAGGTGCAAAGTTACTTAGTGTGAGGGCACCCTGGCACTAGCCAAGGTGCCCCCACATTGTTCAGGGCCAATTCCCCGGACTTTGTGAGTGCGGGGACACCATTACACGCCTGCACTACATATAGGTCACTACCTATATGTAGCTTCACAATGGTAACTCCGAATATGGCCATGTAACATGTCTATGATCATGGAATTGCCCCCTCTATGCCATCCTGGCATAGTTGGCACAATCCCATGATCCCAGTGGTCTGTAGCACAGACCCTGGTACTGCCAAACTGCCTTTCCTGGGGTTTCACTGCAGCTGCTGCTGCTGCCAACCCCTCAGACAGGCTTCTGCCCTCCTGGGGTCCAGCCAGGCCTGGCCCAGGATGGCAGAACAAAGGACTTCCTCTGAGAGAGGGTGTTACACCCTCTCCCTTTGGAAAATGGTGTGAAGGCAGGGGAGGAGTAGCCTCCCCCAGCCTCTGGAAATGCTTTCATGGGCACATTTGGTGCCCATTTCTGCATAAGCCAGTCTACACCGGTTCAGGGACCCCTTAGCCCTGCTCTGGCACGAAACTGGACAAAGGAAAGGGGAGTGGCCACTCCCCTGACCTGTACCTCCCCTGGGAGGTGCCCAGAGCTCCTCCAGTGTGCTCCAGACCTCTGCCATCTTGGAAACAGAGGTGCTGCTGGCACACTGGACTGCTCTGAGTGGCCAGTGCCACCAGGTGACGTCAGAGACTCCTTCTGATAGGCTCCTTCAGGTGTTGTTAGCCTATCCTCTCTCCTAGGTAGCCAAACCCTCTTTTCTGGCTATTTAGGGTCTCTGTCTCTGGGGAAACTTTAGATAACGAATGTAAGAGCTCATCCGAGTTCCTCTGCATCTCTCTCTTCACCTTCTGCCTAGGAATCGACTGCTGACCGCTCTGGAAGCCTGCAAAACTGCAACATAGTAGCAAAGACGACTATTGCAACTCTGTAACGCTGATCCTGCCGCCTTCTCGACTGTTTTCCTGGTGGTGCATGCTGTGGGGGTAGTCTGCCTCCTCTCTGCACTAGAAGCTCCGAAGAAATCTCCCGTGGGTCGACGGAATCGTCCCCCTGCAACCGCAGGCACCAAAGAACTGCATGACCGGTACCCTGGGTCTCCTCTCAGCATGACGAGCGAGGTCCCTTGAATCCAGCAACTCTGTCCAAGTGACTCCCACAGTCCAGTGACTCTTCAGTCCAAGTTTGGTGGAGGTAAGTCCTTGTCTCCCCACGCCAGACTGCATTGCTGGGAACTGTGACTTTTGCAGGTACTCCGGCCTCTGTGCACTTCTGGCGGAAATCCTTTGTGCACAGTCCAGCCTGGGTCCACGGCACTCTAACCTGCATTGCATAACCTCCTAAGTTGTTCTCCGGCGATGTGGGACTCCTTTGTGGGACTTCGGGTGAGCACTGTTTCACGCATCCTTGTAGTGCCTGTTTCTGGCACTTCTCCGGGTGCTACCTGCTGCTGATAGAGCTTCTTGTCTTGCTCGATGTCCCCTCTGTCTCCTGATGCAATTTGCAACATCCTGGTCCCTCCTGAGCGACAGCAGTGTCCAAAAAACCTTACCACACGATTTGCAACTAGCAAGGCTTGTTGGCAGTCTTTTGGCAGGAAAACACTTCTGCTCGACTCTCCACGGCGTGAGGGATCCATCCTCCAAAGGGGAAGTCTCTAGCCCTTGTCGTTCCTACAGAAACCTAAGCTTCTACAGTCCAGTAGCAGCCTCCTTGCACCCGCAGCTGGCATTTCCTGGGCATCTGCCCATCTCCGACTTGCTTGTGACTTTTGGAATTGGTCTTCTTGTTACACAGGTACCCTCGACTGGAAATCCATCGTTGTTGCATTGCTGGTTTGTGTCGTTCCTGCAGAATTCCCCTATCACGACTTCTATGTCCTTTGGGGAACTTTAGTGCACTTTGCACTCACTTTTCAGGGTCTTGGGGTGGGCTATTTTTCTAACCCTTACTATTTTCCAATAGTCCCAGCGACCCTCTACAAGGTCACATAGATTTGGGGTCCATTTGTGGTTCGCATTCCACTTTTGGAGTATATGGTTTGTGTTGCCCCTATCCCTATGTGTCTCCATTGCATCCTATTGTAACTATACATTGTTTGCACTGTCTTCTAATACTATTACTGCATATTTTGGTATTGTGTATATATATCTTGTGTATATTTGCTATCCTCATACTGAGGGTACACTCTGAGATACTTTGGCATATTGTCATAAAAATAAAGTACCTTTATTTTTAGTATAACTGTGTATTGTGTTTTCTTATGATAATGTGCATATGACACTAAGTGGTACTGTAGGAGCTTCACTCGTCTCCTAGTTCAGCCTAAGCTGCTCTGCTAAGCTACCATTATCTATCAGCCTATGCTGCTAGACACCCTATACACTAATAAGGGATAACTGGGCCTGGTGCAAAGTGCAAGTACCCCTTGGTACTCACTACAAGCCAGTCCAGCCTCCTACAGGGACACAGGCACAGGGGGTTAGGCTCAGTGGGAGGGCATCAGTGGCCCAGGGGGGAGGCCACAGGATGGATGCTGCAGCCCATGACGTGATCTCTGAGGTCCTGGGAGCATATCACTATACCCAGGACAGATTGGCCCAGATACTATCCACCCTGGAGCAGAGTCAAAGGGTGCAGCTAGCACATCACCAAGAGGCCATGGTGCAGTCGAAACTGCACAATGCCACAATGGCCAGAATAGTAAATGCGATGCTGCTTGTCCCAACACAGCCTGAGGCCCACACAGACCAGGAAGCCCCTACTACAGGCCAGGATACATACCAGACAACAACAGCAGCAGCAGCAACTGCACATGTACCACCCTCTCAGGACAAACAGGGGACATCCATCTCAACCTGTACCGGCCAACACCAGGTGCCCAAGCGGACCCTCAGGCCCATTTATGGCACAGGAACACCTGCCAAGAACAAGGCCCCCTCAAAGAAGTGACTCTGCCAAAAACTGTCCTCCAAGTGTCCCACTGAATCAACCACCAAACTGTGTGAAAAATACAACAAACTCTTGTAAGCATGGCTTGACCTACCAGTACTGCCAACAATGCTGTGACCATGTTGCCATATTGTACAACCACCAGTAGCCCACTCCCATCACTGTAATCTGCACAATTTAATCCCTGCACCAACTAAAACACCTTTTCACCTGTTACAATGTCCCTTGTCTTTAAGTTTAAACAAAGTGAAGTATGGATGCAACTGTTTGATAACTCTTTTATTGTTATCTGAGTAGCAGGAAATGCACCACACGCCTTACATGTTGTTGTGCCTACAGATGTGTTGAACTTTAGACTATATAGTAATCTGTCCTATGCAGACCTGGTCACAGTGGCAATGAGAATTGACCCAACACCCCCTAGGTGACAAGGCACACTGGCAGTATGATGCACAGACAGCAATCTCATCCAATTGTCCCACAAAGTTACTGGAAGTAGAGTTGTATCAGTTGGGTCCTGGTATTTACATCTTCCCCTTCCTCATCATCACCATCACTTTCATCCCCTCTCTGAGGAAGCTGGTCTGGATGTACAGCACCCTCCTCCTCCAAGAGGGGGATAGAATTTCTCACAGCCACGTTGTGCAGCATGCAGCAGGCCACCACTATTCTGCACACCTTTTTAGGGCCATAGACCAGGGAACCGCCAGAGATATGTAGGCAACAAAATCTAGCCTTCAGGAGACCTAATGTGCGCTCTATCACCCTCCTAGTACATCCATGGGCCTCATTGTAATTCCTCTCTGCATCTGTTCCAGGATTCCTGACTGGTGTCAGGAGCCAAAGCAAGTTGGGATAGCCAGAATCACCTAGAAAAAGGTCCAAAACAGGACTTTCATTGACAACCCACAGTGGCAGACAGCCTGGCTGTCTGCTATGTGGCAATAAGTGTCAGAAACACCGACCTATGATCCACCCTCTGTCCTCTTGTAGTTGTTCCATCTTGTGTGACACACCACTGTTCCTCAGCACAAAAGAATCATGGACTGAACCAGGGAACATGGCATTTGCATGTGAGATGTACTGGTCTGCAGCACACACCAATTGAATGTTCACAGAATGAAAGTTCTTCCTGTTTCTGCACACCTGTTCACTGACTCTTAGGGGGATGATAGCTATGTGGGTGCCATCGATGGCACTTATCACATGGGGTATGTTGGCAAAGGCATAGAAGTTCGACTTGATGGCAGGGAGGTCAGCACTTTGGGGAAACCTCACATAGGACTGTAGGTGTCGTACAAATGCATTCAGGAATCTTGACAGTATAATGCTAAACATTGGCTGTGAAAAACCTGCACCCATACCCACTGTCACTTGAAAGTAGCCAGTGGCCAGGAAATGGAGTGCAGAGAGCACCTGCACTTCAGTGGGGATGGCATGCTGATTACGATTTGCCGGTGTCAGTGCTCGATCCAGTAATGCACAAAGTTCAAAAATAGTTGCACGAGTGAGTCTGTAATTCATAATGATGTGACGCTCCACCATGGTCCGCAGGGGCCCTTCCTCGCCACAAGGGTCTGTACCTAGGAGGAGCTGAAAACATGTGTGAGGAACACACACACATCTACACACATTGATTCTCATCCAGCACTGCTGGAATGATTGTCAATGACACTAATGCATAGTATGTGTGACATTACAGCAACAAACCCACAATGATATATCAGGGCTGGTCAGGTGAGGTAATGTATATTGTTACATGTCTATGGGTGTTTAGGGAACAATAGGGCCTGCATTGTGCAGAAGAGAGTTTTACAACTGTGTAGTTAAGGCCAAAATATCTGCCCCCTGTAATCCAGAAGTATCATGGTGGAAGTGACCTTATACCTCTAGCGGTTGACGTAATAGCGGAAGGCGGTGTTTACCGCTGTGCGCAAATTCATTGGTTAACATGGTTGTCAATGGGGGTTCTTAGCATATCATGATCGCCGCCGGCGGTGACGGTGTACACCGCCGCGGTGTGTACACAAACTCGTCACTGCAATGTCACTTGACTCCCTGATCTAGTGCATGCAGGTACTCCACTGAGTGTACTGCAGTGTCCTGCCTCTGGCCATGGAAATGGCACGTGTTGCAGGGGAAAGAGCCCTGGCCTTCACCAACGAGGAATTGGAGAAGCTCATGGACAAGGTCCTGCCCCTGTACGCCAAGCTCTATGGTCGGCCAGAGGTACAGGTGAGTAGGAGGATTGGGGGTCATGGATGTGTGTAGTGGTGGTCGTAGGCTGCATGCATGTGTGCACTTGTGACACTGTATGGTCCAGGGTTCCTGACATGCTGCGTGTGTGTGTGTGCTGTTAGGCGGTTTGAAATGTCCGGCGCATAGTCGACGTATAGCCATCTGTATATGATTCGCCAGTGTCTGACCTCAGTGTTACTTTTATGTGTGTCCCATATAGGTAAGCACCCACCAGAAGAGGGGACATTGGCATGCCATCGCCAAGGAAGTGCAGACCCTGGGGTCTACAACCAGTGGAGCACCCACTGCAGGAAGAGATGGGAGGACCTACGGCGCTGGGTGAGGAAGATCTGCGAGGCCCAGCTGGGGAAGTCCTCCCAACAGGGAAGAGGTGCCCGTCGGGCACTGACCCCCCTTATGCAACACATCCTGGCCGTGGTGTACTCGGACCTGGATGGGTACTTGAAGGCTGCACAGCAGTCACAAGAGGGTGAGTACACATACCATATTTTGGCCACTTGATGGATGTGTGTGTGTGTGGGCATTCGTATTTATGCTGTCTAGTGGCAGGTACTATGACTGATGTCCATCTACATATGGCCCCCGTGGGGAGTAGGTGTGTTTAGGTCAAGTCTGCAATACGTCATGTCCTTAACTTAGTTGGGGAATGGCTGTAGAGCAGGGTTCTGGCCACTAGTCAGGGGCATAGCCATGTGTACAGCTTTAGGTGCTGCCTGTTGGAGGGTTTTCTGGGTGGGTGTATGTGTGAACCACTAATGTACCCTCATTCAGCTATTTACAATTTCTCTCCTGTTTTGTCACCCCATCCCTGTTCTCTTGTGTTGTCTGTGTGTATCAGCATCTTCTGGCGAAGGAGCTGAGGCAACGGCGAGTGGGGATGCAGCAGCCCACGGATCCTCAGAGGCAGAGTCGTCCAACGCCAAGGGGACCAGTGGGTTGGAGGGCGAGGGTAGTACCCCAGGGGAGGCAACTACCACTGTAGGTAGTGACTCTGATACCTCCTCCGATGGGAGCTCCCTGGCTTTGGCAGACCCTAGTGGGCCCACCCCTACTGTGTCATCTTCTACCACCCCATACCATCACCACCCTCCCAGTTGCTCCTCACCGAGTTGCCCGTGCCTGCTCACCCAGAAGGGTGGGTGTCACCTTCACCCCAGGCGCCTCCTTCCCTGCCCAAGTCAGCCCTGCTGCCCTCACAGAGGAGGCTATTGACTTCCTGAGACCCAACTCTGTAGGGCAGACAACCAATGTCAATGCCATCCAGGGGCTAGCATCAGAGATGCAGTAGATCAATGCCTATCTGGATGGCATTCACAGTGCCGTGTCTGGCCTACAGAGATCTTTTCAGGCTCTGGCCTCCTCTTGGACGGCAGCCAGTGTCCCTGGTCATTCTGTCTCCCCTCCAACTACCTCTACCCCTTCCAGCACCCCACTCCTTTCACCTGTCCAAAGCACACATTCTGACACACAGGCACACACGTCAACACACAAGAAGCACGCATCAAAACACAAGCACCACACCTCCCACTACAAGCATACACACTGCCAACATACATATGCACACACACCAACATCCACTTCCCCCAGTGTGTCCACCTCTTCTGCATCCCTGTCTGTCCCCAGTACATGCACACCCCCAGGAACTGCACCCTCAGTCAATGTTGCTGACCCTATTCCTGCAGTCACCCCAATAGCACATATCCATTCAGGCACCCCACAAACCACACCTGCACTCACCACAACTACTTTAGTTGACACATGCAGCACACTCACCAGACTTGCAGACACCCAGAGAACATCCATTTACACTGGCAGCCTGTCTTGTCCCACTGTGTGAACCCCCCCACCTCCCAAGACACCCAAACGCACCAAAACACACAACCATCACACATCCACCACACCTCAGCATACTATCCAGTAACCTGTACCCACATCATGCACACCTACACCTTACAACCACTCCATCTACCTCCACTCCCATGCCTTCTTCTAGGTCCACCCCAATTGCACCTAAGAAACTTTTCCTCTCCCATGTTGACCTATTCTAACCCACTGGCCCACCCTCTCACGTCTCTAAACGTGCTCACTTCCTTGCCCTGTCCACTCCTCCCACGTCACAGCTCGCCCCTGTCCGCCCTTCCCATTCCCGTGCCCCTTCTCAGAGAGGAAGAAGCCCCGTGCTGAACCAGGTCCATCTGCCACCCCCTGGTCCAAGCCCACTCCCCCAACTTCCAAGGGCAAACCAAACCCCCTCCACCTGCCAAACAAAAATCTGAGTCCCCCCTTGTAAATCCCCAGTGCCACCACCCCCTTCCCCTGTTCCTTGAGGTGCCTGGATGCCCCATTGTTGCCCCTATGAGGTGGAGTACTGTGGCACTTGTGGGAGTCAAGTTGGGGCCATTTTGGCCCATCGGACTTATTTTACTATGGACTGGCCATTGGCCTTCTATGCACTTCTGTTGCTCAGTGAGCATAATAAAGGTTAATGTGTGGCCTGTGTTGTTAGAGGCACACTCTGGAGCCGTGGTCTCTCGTTTCATTGTTTGTGGGTGTGGGGCACATGTATGTACTTTGGGCATGTTGGATTTGCCTTGTGTCGGGTAAGTACCTCTTGCTGTGGGGTGTATGGCTTGTGCTGCTGTGAAGGGTTGTGGGAGCATTGCAGGGTGGGTTGAGTGGGTGGGTATGTAACTGTGCCCTTTCTTCCCTTGTTTCATAGGTTGCGGTACTTACCGACGTCGTCTTTGTCGGCGGTCTCGGTCGTGGAGGTATATGGCAAGGAGCAGGGCTGGCATGATCTGTAACTCTCTTTCCATGTCTGCTTTGGCGTGTTGTGTGGGCCTCCGGTGAGTGTTTCCTTATATTTGGTTTGTTTCCACCTGGCTTTGCATGGCGGAGGTTCCCGCCCCAGAACTGATGGCGGTCTAGTGCTTCATTATTTGATGGGCGGGTAGAGCCTTTCCGTTGGCCTGTGGGCGGGCTCTTCCATCATTGTCGGCACTCCTCTGCTGGGTCTGAGTGGTTTTCAGGATGACTGTGTTTCAGTTGGTTCATTATTTGGCAGTTCAGACCGCACGTCTGTTGGCGGTTGTTACCGCCACCACCGGCGGTGCGGTGTTTACCGCTGTGTTCATAATGAGATCCATAGTGGCTAACTATGGACAATCTATTCTAGATGCCCTGACCAGTGATAGTCCCTTGATCCTAGCTACATATGCCATGATGGTAAGAGAGCTAAGGGCCCTGTGGTGTAAGCCTACAGTGTCTAAGGCAGTTGGTAATATTAGAGGGGAGACACTAGGGTAGGAAGGTTGGTTTGGTAATGAGTGTGCGAGTGTGGAGAGAGATGTTTCCCATTCCTTAGCACAGCACCATGATAGCTGCACCACTGGAGAGAAATTTAGAGAGTGGAGAAGAGAGGGAGCCTGCAGCCGAGAACAACTCCAAAAAATCTGGGAATTGGTAGCTAGAGCGAGTGCTGTAGAAATGTGTATAGGTCCATCTGCTTTGGTTCACCATTTTATTACTTTATATATTACTGCTCCGGCTGGCCTCTTGAATCCATGCTGGTACAAGATGTCCTGTCTACCTGTCCTAATGCAATAGAAATACTAATCCCGGAAGTAATCAGAGCACTGGGTGCTATGAAGAAGCACAAGGCTCTTGGCCCTGATTTGGTGCCCCTGGAGCTTTATTGTGAGGCACCCTATTACTGGGCTAGACTCCTCATTAAAACGTTCAACGCAGCCCTTGGGGAAATGCAGTGCCCCAGTCCTGGCGTTCTGCCATTATTGTCCCAATGTATTAGAAGTCTTGCTTAATCGTCTGCTGGGGTTGGTAGATGCCCAGGACGTTATGACAGTAGTGCAAGCTAGCTTTAGGTCCTGGGTAGGAACTATTGACCAGGTTGTTCACCTCTTTATGATTTCATATAAATTCACAGTAATCAGGAGGTCTTCGCTGTATTTGGCCTTTATGGACAGAGGCAAATGATGGAGGTCATTGTTGAGCTTAGGGGTTGATGCTCCCCTATTGAAAGCAAAAGTGGCACTTCACTCAGGCAATACAGCCAGAGAGAGATACAGGATGGGCAGGGAGTGAACAGATCCTTTCCAGGTTCAAAAGGGGTTCTGGCAAGGCTGTGTTTTGGCGCCACTGCTTTTTAGCCTCTTCCTAAATGATGTGGTTCACTACCTCCCAGAAGAACAGCAAAATGTGCCTCTTGTAGCTGGATCCCAATATTATTATTTGCAGATGACGCAGTGCTTATGGCATGCACAGAAAATGCAGCCCATAGGCTACTTAGTCGCTTCCCAAAATATTTTGCTAGGAAAAATCACTGATTGTTAACTGTAGTAAGACCATGAGTATGCTCTTGTGGCAAACTTGTAGCCTTAGGCAAACATTTGTGATCCATAATATACTAATTGATGCAATCAAGCACTTATTGATTATCTTGGTGTGCAGTTTTAGGACAATGTAAACTGGGACAGTCATGTATGGAAGGCAGCTATAGTCCTAAACCAAGCAGTGGGGGCAATTTTGAAGTTTAAGCATAAGGCTGGCACCAGAAGTATCAATACCATCTTGAAAATATACATCCAAAAGGCACCGATTGCACCACTCTATGAGGCAGAGCTTAGGGGATATGCTAACACTAGTGTGCTGCATGCAGCTGAGAATAATTTCCCCTAGATTCTTGTTGGGCTTAGGGCTGGGAACTCCATTGAAGGCCCTTTTTGCAGAGTGTTGCTTAGTGCCAATATCAGAACTAGCAGCCTTGGGGCCACTATTATACTGGTTAAGGTTAGTATATAACGCTAAGGTGGCAGTGTACTTGAAAACCCTTGAATAGGTCACTTTGAGTGGTGGACTTGGGGGGCTCACGTTAAAAAAGATCTTAGGAAATCTCTATCTGGAGGCTCTTTGGGCAGAACCCGTCAGACAGGAGACTGCGGGTCAGTTTAAGACGCGGTAATGTCAATTCGATAAGATAAGGGTATGCCAGGAATTGAGGCCCGAATAAATTACAAGTTATTACTTTAACAATGTCTATGACCCTGCCCCTACAGACTGCCTGGATTTGTTGTACCCTGAACTAAAGCGCTCTCTATATATAAAATATAGGTTGGGTGTGCTGTCGTTGAGAGGTTATCTAGCCTGTACCCATAGGCTAGCGACTGGACTAGAGTGCTGCGATTGTAGCCTTGGGGAGTTAGACAATGTTGTTCACTTCACCCTGTTTTGCAGGATATGTGACATGGCTCAGGAATGGTGGCTCTACCCCCTTTTTAAATGTAGTGGGGCAAACAACATCAAAACTGTATTAGCACTTTGTGGAAGGATGGGTAACATCAGTGCTCATAATTTGGTAGCCTCATATATATGGGCTGCTTGGCCCTGCCAAGCTAGGGTTGACCATATTATAAGATCTTAAAAGGCCCCAGCTTTGACTCTTCTGTGTAATGGAACTACCTACTCCTTCCTGTAGAAATGGGTCTGGTCTCAATAGCCATATTTTGGGCATATTTATAGTGCCCTAGCGCCACCTTGTGTCACATGAATATCATTGTTTCTTAAGTTAATGTGGCCCAACGAGGCAAAAATTCCCACACCTTATTTACAGGGTTACATGCATGCATTGTGCCACCCTGTAACACTTTGTGCTACATTATGCCTGTACCATGCATAATGTATGCAAAGGTGGCGTTCCACTGTTAGGGGAACTTGAAAAATGGCATAAAGAAATCTATGAGATTTCCTCACGCCATTTTTTACGGCACTTAAAATGCCGGCTCAAAAGCAGGCATTAAAAGGGGCCTTCCATTCTTTAGAATTGGGCCCTAAGTACTCGGCAGTATTTGTGCCATTATTTTGTCGCTACACCTGCAGAGTACATCAATAGTGTCATGACAAATGACGCTCTTGCCCCCTACCCTGCTCCATGGTGCACTGTATTTTAAATACGGTGCACACATGGTGGCAGTAGGGGGGACCTAAAGGCACAAGGAAAGTGGCAATGCACTCAGTGCAGTGTCACTTTCCAGAAATCTGCCCCTAATGCCCTGCTGTAGCTAACTGTTGCTTTTTCACGTATGTTCTCTCTGTACCTCTTTTTAATTTTTGTTGTATATTGAGGGTTGGCTCCAGTAGTAGTTGACTTTTCTCCCAATGTTTTGATATTAATAATTGCAATGTAAACAAGCACTTCCTTTCTGGGTCCCCCTTTTAAAGATTTTGGCACAGATGGGGGGGTTGCTCTTTATAGTCGTAAATGGCGGTAGTGAAATTTGTACACATGTGCAAGGTGGTTCGATAAATTATCTAACTGTCTTGTGTGGAGCTGCTTTGTTGCTGTTGTTCTTTTCTTATTTAACAATTATTTGTTTTTATATGCTAATTACATTTTTTAACATTTTATGCATATTGTTTTATAAAATTGTAAGGCTCATAGCTGAAACAATCAATAAACAATAAGACAATTCCTCACTGAACTTTTTGATTGGACCAACTTCAAATCCAGTTTTATTGCTGAGCATGCAAATTGGTTGTTAGGTCCTAAACCGCCAATTGGCGCCCTACTGCTCCCAATCCTAGCGCACCTTCTCAGTTATAGAGAGAGAGAGAGAGAGACACTGCGGTCCACTTGACTCCTTAGTGTGGACCACTGCAGTGCCAGGGCTTTAGAGTCTTGTTAGACCCAAGTTTCACTGTCACTGCCCAGGAGGTACGCTGCAAGTACTTTGATGCTGAAAACCCTCAGTGCAAGCTAGGCCTCAAGTATGCCATGTTGTATTCTGCGCTGCTCTTCTTCAATATCAATGGACATCCCCATCTTTTCGACATGCCTGCGGACATTTTGGTCTTCTGTAAACTATACTCAGTTAATGGGGCCTCTTCTCGATGCACCACTCCAGAACGCTCTCCTTCACCATCCTCATCAACATAACATTCAACCATCTGATGGCTGGCTTTTTCTTGTCCTCCCTGCCTTACTTTCATCAGTGATCGGCAGGATGAACCCTTTTCCCTCCCCTCTCTCATGATGGAGGGGGTGCAGTGGCCTTGGCTCCCATTGGCCTTCATTGTACATTTGCTGTTAAATATGTTAAATGTATTATGATTGCAATCCTGTTGCTTATCTCTTCTTTCGGAATCCATGGATGTGACCCCTGCCGACCAGAGAGTTGCCTCATTGCAATTGTTTTGATCAGTTTGGGGATTTGCTGGATGTCTCTTCATCTTGTGTAGGTGAGGGGTGGTCATTTGATTCTTGGTTGCTATTTGTTTTGTGTGTATTGTAATGTTTCCTAGGCGTTCACTCTATTTGTTTACTTCATGACACGATTCCCCTTTTTTCGTACTTCTGACAGCATTTGATAGTAGGAAGAAACTCATACACATCACCCTTCTTACATTGAATATCCACGCCCTTAAAAATCCATGGAAGTGAAAGCAAGTGTTCTCATAACCCTTCTGCCATGCAGCCAGGGTGGTATTTCTTCAGAAGACCCAACTTCCCCTAGTACTCTCACACGTTTGCTTCCACTTAGGGAGCCACCAGTATTTTTCTTGCTATTGCTCTTATTCCAGGGGTATATGCATCCTCATCCATAAGAGTGTCCTTTTCTCCATTACAGCCAGCTTCACAGACCCAGAGGGCAGTTATGTCCCTCTGACTGGAACTCTGGAGGACCACCACATCCTCATTGAGAATGTCTATGGCCTCAACGTTGATGCACCTGATTTTTTACCAGAAAGCACATTCCCTCATTGGCAGGTAAAGATGTAGTGTGGTTAGTTTTACGTATCCTTTGTGCATTAGCTTTCAGGCTTTAGGCCTTTGTGCACTTTGCCCTGGATATATTTTATTCATTTGCTTGCAGCTTAGAGCCTCTGTGCACTTTGCTCTAAATACTTTTTATTAGGCTTCGTACTGTTATTTTTCAAATAGCCAGTTCTACGGTCTTGTTTTATATTCATATCACACTGTTTAGCCTACTTCAGCACTGGAGTTCTCCATAACACATTCCTGTTCACTCTGTGCTTCAGTCAAGGATACAGTCTGGTACATTGCCGATAGACGTGGCAGGAGTTTAGTCTTTGGCATTTCTGCGTAGGGACATTTTGTGATCACGCTGACATGTTAGTTATAAAAACACTTCCTTGTCCCAATACACGCAAGAGGGAGATTCCGACCAGGGAACCACAACTAGACGCTGACTGCCTCGTTGCAGATGCTGAACCAAGATCACAGGCCTTTGCTCAGGTATGAGGGCTGATGTCTCCCCAGTGATTCAGAAAGGCAAGTTAGAAGCTTAACATGCTGTGCTCGAAATAGAACAAGCAGAGGGAGAGTAGAAACTATTAGACACGATGATAGCTTTTACTCTCCTGGTGACTATTTCAATCCTACTGTGTTGTATGGTTCTGGTTATTGCGGCTCACGCCTTATTATCTAAAATGCAGTTGTTTTATTAAAAATTTTGTTAGAAATGGGGATATAAAACTTATACTGCCTTTGTCATTTGTATATGAGATCATACTGTAAATGAGAGAGTTGGTTTGGATCTGAGTGACCACGACTTCCCTGAGAAGTTCCAAAGATGTCATGCGCTCGGCTGCCCAATCATCTCTTCCCCGTGGGAGAAATGACGCACTGCTAGTTAGCCGGAGCAAAAACCGGATTTAGGGTGACAGAGTTCCTTACACGTGGGTCAGACTCAGTCCCCCACACCGTTATCGATCCTGCTGTCTAGAAATCCAGTAGTCTCATTTTGGATAATGAGAGCCCTCGCGACATGGCGCCGCCAACGATTGGTCTGGCTCTAATTTTTAGGTCCGGCTGACTCTCTCGGTCTCATATATATATTGACTCCTCGGTTCCGTAAGCGGAGACGTCCGTGGGGCTGAGGATTTCCGCCACCAAGGGATAGGCATCCTATTACTTAGTGGTTGGTTGTTCAAGCTTGAACTTTGAAAGGAAAACCCCAATATTGGTGTGCCATCTCTGACCTGGTGCTGTTTTTTTTTTCAAATGGCAAATCCTAATGTAGTGAATATAGCGCCTAATATGCGACACCCGCTCACAGGACATCTGATAGCACATGGACTGACGGTCCAGGGGGGTCCGGTCACTTTTGTGGTGGATGCCCATGCAGCCTATAGGACAGAACTTTTTTATTCTTGGGTCGTATTTCCAGCTGTTGATGGGGGTACAAACACTTTTCACGAATACACTGTTGCGAATGCCCCTGGACAATACAGGGCTTATGCATACTTAGAGATACCTTTATCTTATCAAGAACACCATAATTGGCTTGATGGCGCCCTCCCACACACAGTAGCACAAGTACAGTTAGGTCCACTGAGTAATGATAGTCCGACCTGGCCTTTATTGGCTACTTACACACCATGTCCTGCGGTTGCTAATTTGGCAGTGGCTGACGTGCGTCATTTATATATAGACTTAGCAACTACATACAGAAGACTGGTTCAGTTTGTAATGCAGGCATTAAATACTAATGCAGCGCGTGCTGCTCCGGCGCACCCACAAGCAGTGGTTCCGGGTATTAATCCGGCGACTGTACACTCAGTTATGGGTAAAGTACCGGCTAAACGTGAGGAAACTCCGTTTTGGCTGGCGCATAAAATTAATACGCTGGAAGCAGTATTTCCCCATACGGGACCTCAGGATAAACATAGAATTTTGACGATGTGTTTGCCGTATGGGATGGTTCCTACTGTGGATCATTGTAATACCTGCGGCACGGTGTTTGCCGCGCTCTACACTACGGCACACGGAACACCGACATTAGCTAATTTATTGGAGGTACTTAAACAAATTCAGGATGAATATGGGGCTGCCCCTGCCTTAGATTTGGGCATGCAGTTGATGGGCAATTTTGCCGCAGTTTCTTCTATTATTTTGAGTAATCTCAAGGGAGAGGCAGTAGCACTAGCGGTGCGAATGCGTCTTCGGGACGTTCTGCAGATTAATCAGGAACGGGAACTCCCGAGAATAATAGCAGAAACATATTCCAGTATTGGTCGCGATAGCCTAGGGGCTAGACCGCAAAAACCCCAATTACAGGGTAAAAATAATAAAGATAATGCTAAACAACAGCAACCTGAGGGTACTAAAAAGCGCTGGGAAAAGAAACAGCAAACACCTAAGAAAGATGGGGAACAGTCTCCGCAACCGGAGACCCCGCAGAATAGGTATAATCTCAGGAATAGGGATAATTTGAAGACGCCGGATAGATATCAATATACTGATACACGCCAATCTCGTTCCTTTCAGGACTCCTCGGACAAGAGAAGTGAGAGAGGTGGGCGGTCTTTGCGCAGAACTGAGTACGTAAAGCCGAGACAGGACTCACAACGCTCAACAGAGGTTTCTATTAAACAAGAAGAGAAACCACTTCAACAAAAACAAAAATTTAAAAAGAAAAAAGTGGCAGCAGTCTCAGTTAGACATGCCACTCAAGAAGAGAGTTCTCTTGATGAAAAAAGACATGGGCTTTGGCACTGTTAGACAGTGTGGCAGAGGTCACAACAGTTCGCCGGAGTCTTCTAGAGCATCTGGAGGTGAAAGCAACTGATGACTTCATATAAGTCGAAACGGCGGATATGCGAGTCTCTGATCCTGATAGAGTATATAAAGTGACTCTGCGATTAGAAGGGGACATTGACCGCATTGTACACGCCATCTTTTGGGACCATGTGGTAAAATCATATTATGTTCTGCTGGCCGAACAGGATTGGCCACCTGACTTTGATCGCGACTGTCCGGTTGGGGAGGAGGTTATTACACCTTCCTTCTCACCACTTGTTCCGAGGGAACTAGCGGAGTCCTATAGTAAAACATGGGCTCTAGCACAGGCCCCCGCCCTATATAGAAATAACGTGGGGTGGGATAGTGTAGACGGGTCACGGAGACCGCGTCTTACTTACCCCGAATCCGCCATTACTCGGCAGGCTTCCCAGAGACGACGTTGCGTTCCCCTGGCAACGAGGGGATGCCACGCAGTAACAGCTACGACGACTTCCGGGTTCCGGCGGGAGGAAAGAAAAAGGAGGACGATCCTGGAGGAAAGGAGAACGCGACGGAGAAGCAGAACGAGACGGAGAGAACGCCGACCGGGAGAACTAAGGGGGTCATTCCGACCCTGGCGGTCATGGACCTCATGGAGGATGCACCGCCAACAGGCTGGCGGTGCATCAAGGGCAATTCTGACCGCGGCGGTAAAGCCACGGTCAGAAAAGGGAAACCAGCGGTTTCCCGCCGGTTTTCCCCTGCCCATGTGAATCCTCCACGGCGGCGCTGCAAGCAGCGCCGCCATGAGGATTCCGACCCCCTTCCCGCCAGCCTGGTTCTGGCGGTTTTCACCGCCAGAACCAGGCTGGCAGGAACGGGTGTCGTGGGGCCCCCTAACAGGGCCCCACATTGATTTTCAGTGTCTGCCTAGCAGACACTGAAAATCGCGACGGGTGCAACTGCACCCGTCGCACACCAGCAACTCCGCCGGCTCCATTCGGATCCGGCTTCCTCGTTGCTGGTGCTTTCCCGCTGGGTGGGCGGGCGGCCTTTTGGCGGTCCCCCGCCAGCCCAGCGGGAAAGTCAGAATGACCGCTGCGGTCTTTTGACCGCGGTACGGTCTTCTGGCGGTTCCCGCCAGGCGGGCGGCTTCCGCCGCCGGCGGGGGTCAGAATGACCCCCAAAGTCACCAGCAGCCCCATCGAGGAAGCAGGAAGCAGACCGCAGAAGAAGTGAAGAAACGCGGGAAACGGCGAAAGGAGAGACGCCGGAGACACGGGAATGCCGCCACGACCCCGGAGGGTCGTGGCTTAACAAGGTACGGTCCCTCGGGTTACGGGGAATCACGGGCACTGGGGAAAGGCCTCAGGGAGGCGGGAGGAAGGACGGGGAGGGTGAATAAGTCACAAGGGAAGGGGAAGGAAGGGAACCAGGCACTGTACGAACACCAGGAGCCCTAAAACCCACCTCTGACCACCCCCTCACGGTCCTACCCTGCTTGCTACCCTTTCCCTCACGAGCACAATAAACAACCCGTTCCCACAGAAGGACTTACCTGTTCCTTTCTTTTCTCTTCATGCCGGAACCCGAGAGAGACGCCCACCTCCTTTACAACCGGGATACACCAGAGGGAGAGGAAACCTAAGAAAGAGAGAAAGAAAGAAATTGAGAAGAGCCGAAACCCCGAAGTTACCAAATATCTATAAACATTGAAAAAGTGAATATCTTGTGAATAAAACAAGAGAATAAAACTTCAAGCCTAAAACGCCTATACCCCTTTTCTGATCCGCTCGCTTAGCAGCCTACCACAGATAGACAATCACCTTATCATGTAATTCCAATAAAGGGCGAACCTCAGCCGCAGTATCCTATCAAATTTGAGGTAAGGGCATCGGTTAGGACAATTCTTACACAATTGGAGTACAAGGGTGTAATTGAACCCTGTTTCTCACCGATGAATAATCCCTTATTTCCAGTTGTTAAACCGGACCATTCATATAGGATAGTGGTGGATTACAGACATTTAAATGGACATACACGCACATATGCAATACAGAATTGACATAGCGCAGCGCTTATGAATAATATTGTGCGTTAAAAATACAAAACAACATTAGATATCTCAAATGGATTTTTCTGCCAAAATATAGCGCCCGAAAGTCGGGACTATACCAGTTTCAGTGCGTTTGGCTCTCAGAACCCAGCTCGTGTTACTGAAATTCTGCATGAGTTGGGCCCTGAAGCGTTATCATATGTTGATGATATATATTTGACGGATGATGAGATTCTGCAACATCTACGGCGTGCAGCACGCATTGTTGTGGGGTTTGCTGAAATTGGCTATAAGTTTAATTTTAAGAAGTCAAAGATTGCCTTCCTCAGCGTCATTTTCCTGGGATATGAATTGTCGAGTGAGGGCAAGAGCTTAGCGCCACATTTTTGGGAGAAATGTGCTCAATTGCAGCATCCTAATACGGTTCGGAAGCTCCAGTCATTATTGGGATTTCTGAATTTTGGCAGAACTTACATTCCTGATTATGCTACGCGTATAAAACCCTTATACGAGTTGATTCGCCCAAATTTTTCCAGTATATTTTGGACGATTGAGCATACACATATACTATGAGATTTGCAAACTGATCTCTTAGCAGTTCAACATTTACACACACGGGACAATAAAACGCATTTAGTCATCAGGGTGATACCTGGGGCTGTTGGGTTTACATATGTCACCTTTAATGAGGGTGAGACAGTCCCGATTGCATACAAATCCCACTTGTATTCTGCTGCAGAACAACAATTTGCACAAACTGAGAAAATACTCACTGCAGTACAGATAGCTGTGATTAAAGAAAGACCGCTTGCCCAGGGACAACGCATCATTGTCGTTTCCCTGATTCCAGCCTTAGAGGCTGTTACAAAAGCGAGTGATCCTAATTCGAAAGCATTACACCCGCGATGGATACAATGGGCTACGTCTTTGACAGCCACTGATGTAGATTACATATTTGACCCTAAACTGCAAACTCAAGAATTTCTTCAATATGAAATGGAATACCCAGTTCCTGCTGGCACATTGCCTATTGACCAATATCAGGTGGTCATGTATACCGATGGCTCTGCACAACCAGCGGTTGGGACTAAACAACAGTATTCTGCTGCATGTGCGGTGGTGAGCGGCACTATGGAGTGGGAAGTGTTCTGCCCCCGAAACACTTATACTCAAACCTTGGGAGATTGTACAGCACAGCTGGCTGAGCTCAAAGCTCTATTGTTAGCATTGGAACACGCGGATCCGGCAACTTTAACTTTGCTGGTCTGTGACTCCTACTACTGTGTTCAGTCTTTCAATGAATATTTACACTATTGGAAGTTGAATGGGTTCAGAGATTCTAAAGGCAACACCATTAAACACAAATTGTTGTGGGGCAAGGTTGCGGATCTGAAAGAAACACTTCCTAAGGTCCATGTTGTACATACACTTGGACACCAGCGCGTTGGAATACACATTGCTGGGAATACTTTGGCTGATGAAGCCGCGAAGTCGGCAGTGGCTGTCGCTACTGTGGCTGCAGTGACTCGTTCGAGTAGACTTCGGCTGCCATAAGGGCTACGGCTCATGACACGCCCTTTCCTAAAGGATTTCCTTCTAAATATAGTTACTGCTTGAGTAGTGCGCTAAATGCTGTTGTTAATATTCCAGGCATTGGTGTACGTGAAATGCCCAATAAAATTGAGAGACCTCGATTAATTTCTGCAGCGCATAAGGGGGCGGCATCTGAACATGCTGGTGTGGCTGCCACGATTTCGCTTTACAGGCTCGTTACTGGTGGCCTGGTCTCTATAAAGAGACAAAGCAGCATGTCCTTTGTTGTGACGTTTGTCAACAAATTAAATCTTCGTCGGCTAGACGCCCGCAGCAGACGCCCCTTCTGATTTCAAATAAACCTTTACAGTGTGTGTACTTGGATCACTGTGGTCTGCTGACACCAGATAGTGCATACAAATATATTTTGGTTGCTGTAGATTCGTGCTCCAGATTTGTGTGGGTCTGGCCACAACGCTCGGCTGACGCTTGAACTGTTATTAAAGATTTGCGCATCTTTGTCGATACATTTGCAGTTGTGGCTTTTCATTCGGACCAGGGCCCTGCTTTTGCCTCTAAGGCATTCAGGGACACCATGGCTTCGTTGGGGGTCCAACTCCAATTCTCGTCTCCATTTCATCCTGAGGGAAATTCTGTCGTGGAGCGTTTAAATCGTGATTTAAAGCAATCCTTAACGGCCAGAGTTATAGGTACGGGTCGTGGTTGGCTAGCCCACCTGTATGGAGTACAGAGAGCACTTAATAACTTGCCAAAAGGTCACTGGGGGGTCGTACTTCATATGAGTGCCTGTTCGGAACACGAATGTATGTTCCTGATCTAGATGGTCCTGGTGTGAAGGCGGCGAATACGCCTTTTGACATAAATGATCGTGTCACTGTTTTGCAGGATTTACAACAATTCCGTGAAGATAACTCTTCTGCGAGTGCTGCCTCCTCAGGAATTAAGGATGAGCCAGTAACACCTACTGGTTGGATACCCAGGATTGGGGATCTAGTGCGTGAAAAGGTCGCAGTGATGAAATAATTTGGTCCTTCTTATCGAGCACCTGTCCCTGTGTTAGGGGTTAGCGGCACGAGAACTGTAATTTTACCGCCGCTGCACGGGGCCAAAGGAAATCGCTTTGTTTCCATTGATAATGTCAAGTTACAACATGTGGCCGATTCTGCACAGCAGACCAAGAGGAACACCCAGTAGTTCCGGAATCCCTCTCACTACTGGGGAAGAAGTCCCGCTGCAGGTGATTTGCACCAATGCTATTTCCTCTCCGAGCTTGGGGAGGGTGGAAGATGATCTTGCGATTGTTCCACAGACGACGATTAATTTGGAATCTTTTGATCACGTTGCTGTACGTTCCACTGATGTTTCTGAACATGTGGTTTACAGTGTGCCAAGGCGAGAGCCTCCATCTGCTTCTTTGTTCACAGTTGCACCTTTTGCAAGAACTGGCTGCTTCAACGACACTGATGATGCCGTCTCAGTCTCCTCGTCCTCACTATCTTCAATCCGAGGTCCACGTAAGCTGTTGTGTTGGCTTAAACGCACATACTTTGTTTTTCCTTGGAACTATTTGTGGCTTTTTATGGCTGTAATGACTTTTTTTTTGTGGTTGGGATTTGTGGTTACTTTTTTTCTAGCAATACATCATTTTCTTCCTGAACGATCTGACATTGAGCATGTGGAGACAGTGTTGAAACCACATTTTTCGTCTCATATGGTTCGAAGAGACTTGTCCAATGTAAAAATTTCTGCGATACCGATTCCGGATGGGATTGTGTGGGATAAAGTAATGTTTGATATATATGGTCCCACTGAATTGATTCAGACACCGTATGTTCTCAAGTTATCAATGAATGATATTGTTATACCAGGCATTGTTTCTGATGATTGGGATGTGAAGACAGTAGATTCTATGCTGACAGAATTGCAATATTATAATGTTTATGATGATGAAGATGCTTACCTATTTAGAGATAATCATGGTGACATGTTTTCCTACAACTATTATGGACATCACTTTATTCATAAAGCGAGTAGCCCTGAGTCCATATTTGATTATGTGCAATGGGAACATTGCCCGACTCCTCCACAGGGGAGTTCAAAAACATATTATGAGAAATTTGCATATTTTTCTGGGCATAATCAACAAAATGCTAGGTCTTACTATTTTAGAGTTACTCTGTATGCTAATAAGCAAATGTTATTAACCGATACTAAATTGCTGTATTCAAATTTGTTTGTGTCTAAACTTTCGGTTGAGGGTTGTGAATATTGGTATAAGACTGTTGACTTAAAAAGTGTCTGGGGTACGAAAAATTGGCAGATGCAAGGCAAGGACACAATATTTAGAGCGTGTATTATCCCTGTGCAGATGATTTTCCTCAATGACACAGTACAACAGACTAGCTGTTTGGGCTTGGCGACTATTAGAGAGTTAAATTTGCCTAGTATACCTGTCCCTTCCAAATTGAACAATTGGCAGCGATATGTTAATGCTTCTTTTAATGAGTTTACACACTGGGTCCAGAATGGTACGCTTAACACTTCATTGGTACATCCGGGCGGGTGGTTATTGTGGCCTGTAGACACTAATAAGTGTCATCAACGTTTTGTCACCTCTTCAGGGGGGTTCAGGACTAGTAGGGCAGACCCTCGCTACATTTCACCAGAACATTCTGATATCATAACTACATGCAGCGTGGAAAAGCTTTGTCAGCAATGGTTGAAATCATCCACGCTGGATGCAGTTAAATCACATCTCACGTTACTGTCTAATGACACTGACTTACAAGATTTTTTGTCAGGACCTACGGTACCTCGGAAGAAACAATTTTTATATGAAGTATATAATGAGATTTGGAAGCTTTCACAACAAGAGGCAGCGGCCTGGCTGAGGCAAATTGATCAGGAAAACCTGATACAGGCTTTATCTGTTGTGGATAATGGCATGCATACCCTTTCTGACCGTGTTTACACAATTGACAGCATCGTTTCCTCTGCTATAGACATTATTAAATCGGATATGTCTTCTTTATATCATGGGCAGATTCAGACGCGGTCCATCATGCAGCTGGGTTGGACTCTTCAGACCTTGAAGGCAGGTCGCGTTCCGTGGCAGCACGTTCGTGCCAGAGAGATCTTTGTCTCCTTTAATTTAACTCGTCAACAACAGCTGATGGCAAAAAAGGAAGCAACGTATGTCATGTTAAATATTGAAAAATTGGAGAAACTGCCTTTCACGGTTGCTGAGATTCCGTCAGCTGAGTGGTTGATTCATGGGGTTATCAATTTGCCTATCTCCACTCTGCAATTTACTTCTTGTTTGAAGCACATTCCGGTGGGTAGATACGAACGGTTGGGAGACAGTTACATACATGAGGTGTGGGAGCTTCCCTTTCTATACAGATGTATTAATGGTTTGAGGGAGGTTTTTCTTAGCGGTAGTGAATGCAAAACTTCTGTCAGCCATTCCATGGTTTGTAAACAGTTGTCCTTGCACGGGGCGTGTAACGCTTCGATTCCTAACTTAGCTTGTTATCTGAAGGGAGTTCCAGTCCCGGTTATTAAAAACACTTTCCAGGTGCTTTCTAACGGCAGTTACATTGTTCTTAACAGCGAACGCTGCTGTGGCATGCGTGCCAGAATAGTTTACGTAGTCGTTGTCACCAAGGCCGCTACGTGCTGCGGGAATGTGTTGTTTCCCCCCACTCAAATTAGGGAGGTAGCGGACATCTGGCCTCATATTGCTACTTCCAAGGTAAATTTCGACAAGTTGAGTCGACTGAAGGCTTTATTGTTTCAAAAGCATGTGGCCCTTACATCTGCTCGCGAGACCTACGCACTTCAGGTGGCAAGGTCATCGGCGGAAATACAGTCCCTTTTGAATACTAACTTTCCGAGTCACTTTGGTGAACTTGTGGGACGTATATTTAATGCGTCCAGCACTGCTGGGATTGCACATTTTTTCAAAGCCGTTGGTGTTGGTTTTGCTCACACCTTCTCTTCCATATTCGGTTTAATACCTTCGGCTATACACTTTATTTTAAGAAGCATTTTTGGGGGTTTCCCGATTACTTTGGCTTTATTGGCTGGAGTCTTGTTATTGCTGCTGTTCTTCCGCAATTGCTGTCCCGCCACGACGAGATCCTATGTTGGTGCTCCCGTCAGCACAGCTGTGTCGTGAACGCATGATGCAGCATTTTGGAGCAACACTCCTGGGACATTTGGAGTGTGACTGGTCTCTGTCATTCCGACCAGTTTTGGATTGTGTACAACCCGTGTTTCGGTGCCTTTGGTGCTCATTTGAACATGCACTGGCTCTCTGTCTCTCACTGCAGCGCCCTCCGATTGTCGATACTGATCTGTTGATGTTCCCGATTAGGGCTCATTCCCAGGCTTGTGTACTACGGTTGCGTTTGCTTCGTGAGGCAGTTTATGAGGTTCCCTTCCTGGAGGAAGATGGTATTGTCTCACTTATAGGCCCTGCACGGAGTGCCGCCCTGAATGGTTTTGGGGCTTTGGAACACACCTGCTCCATGGTACTTTTTGGCGTGGATCTTCCGATATTGACATATATTGAAGTGGAGGAGCTCCTGCTTTCTGTTGCTTCTGTCTGCCGATTGGATTTTTTTTTTCTTCTTGCAAATTGTCATTTTTTGAATTTAGCTTTGTCGTCACATGCTTCCCAAATTTATGACTTTGTTGTCCTCTGACCTTGTCGAAATATATGTTTTAGGTATTATTTATATCTGGGGCATACTTTTATGTTATTGGAACCACTTGCTACCGACAAGGGGAGGGTGTAGTGTGGTTAGTTTTACGTATCCTTTGTGCATTAGCTTTCAGGCTTTAGGCCTTTGTGCACTTTGCCCTGGATATATTTTATTCATTTGCTGGCAGCTTAGAGCCTCTGTGCACTTTGCTCTAAATACTTTTTATTAGGCTCCGTACTGTTATTTTTCAAATAGCCAGTTCTACGGTCTTGTTTTATATTCATATCACACTGTTTAGCCTACTTCAGCACTGGAGTTCTCCATAACACATTCCTGTTCACTCTGTGCTTCAGTCAAGGATACAGTCTGGTACATTGCCGATAGACTTGGTAGGAGTTTAGGCCCTTATTTATACTTTTTTAGCGCCGCGTTTGCGCTGCTTTTTGACACAAAAACGGCACAAACTTACAAAATACAATTGTATTTTGTAAGTTTGAGCCGTTTTTGTGTCAAAAAACAGCGCAAATGCGGCGCTAAAGAAGTATAAATATGGGCCTTAGTCTTTGGCATTTCTGCGTAGGGACATTTTGTGATCACGCTGACATGTTAGTTATAAAAACACTTCCTTGTCCCAATACACGCAAGAGGGAGATTCCGACCAGGGAACCACAACTAGACGCTGACTGCCTCGTTGCAGATGCTGAACCAAGATCACAGGCCTTTGCTCAGGTATGAGGGCTGATGTCGCCCCAGTGATTCAGAAAGGCAAGTTAGAAGCTTAACATGCAGTGCTCGAAATAGAACAAGCAGAGGGAGAGTAGAAACTATTAGACACGATGATAGCTTTGTTCTTATGTTTTACTCTCCTGGTGACTATTTCAATCCTACTGTGTTGTATGGTTCTGGTTATTGCGGCTCACGCCTTATTATCTAAAATGCAGTTGTTTTATTAAAACATTATATAAAACTTATACTGCCTTTGTCATTTGTATATGAGATCATACTGTAAATGAGAGAGTTGGTTTGGATCTGAGTGACCACGACTTCCCTGAGAAGTTCCAAAGATGTCATGCGCTCGGCTGCCCAATCATCTCTTCCCCGTGGGAGAAATGAGGCACTGCTAGTTAACCGGAGCAAAAAACGGATTTAGGGTGACAGAGTTCCTTACACATGGGTCAGACTCAGTCCCCCACACCGTTATCGATCCTGCTGCCTAGAAATCCAGTAGTCTCATTTAGGATAATGAGAGCCCTCGCGACAAAGGCAAACATTATCCTAATGAAAGGGAATTTCTACCTGGAATACGACCCTCAAGTGGACATTACAGACATCCAATTAATTGGTAAACCACTGGCTTGGGTGGTCCTCCGGGACATCATCGACACCTGCATACATCATGATGTTTGGTGTGCGCAACATCCTACTACATCCAATTTCACGTTATATTCCTTATCCCACAATACCTGGATGAGGCTTGATTACTGGTTTCTCACTGCTAATGTCACGCCTTGGGCATTAGACACTTCACACTTGCCCTGTACATCATCAGACCACTGCCCTGTATGCTTAACATTAAAGATCCCATATGGTGACGGCTCAGAGCACTTTTGGCAATGTCTGAGTGAGGCTCTCGATGATCCAGTTTTCTGCTCTGAACTTCGGGATTCTGCTGTATTTCACTTTCAGTGGTTACAACCCAGGCTACCCTTTGGGAAGCTTTCAAAGAATAAATCCATGGGGTATGTATTTCTTAACATGCCGGCATCCTAGGCAACATTCGCTTTAAGGTGCAATGGATTGAATCAGAACTGCAAAACTGAGACCCTGCAGACTCCGTACTCAGTTCCCATCTGCAACTCCACTGTCACTCAGCCCTGATGAGTGACTTTCAGGAACTTGCAGACGGGGAGGTGGTGTTTTCAGGTAGGTATGCCATGGCTAGGCAACACGGGTAAGGAAAACATCCTGATCGCACCCTGGCATGGCTGCTTTCCCCTAACCATCTCAATGAATACATTACACATTAGTGGTCATCTGCTGGTGATAGTTTGCACAACAACACTGGTATAATATCCACACTCTTGCACTTATATGGACATCTCTACTCCTCCCACCTTACTGTGACTCAGATGAGATTGTGAGGAGCTTTGAGAGGTTGTAGTGGTTGGCCCTCCAGAGAAAAGCAGCGCTTCTTCAGTGAGCCCATTACGTGTGATGAATTCATCCAGGCTACTGACTCGCTAGATGGGACAAAGGCCCCCGGCTTGGATGGGATGCCTGGTGCCTTCTACAAGGACAGCAAACAACTGCTGGAGCCACTCCGTCTTACCCTCAAAGCTGATTCTCTCGAGACGGGCCTCTTACTGTACATCCTGTGAGAAGCAGTTATTATGCTTCTTCCCAAACCTGGCAAAGACCCAACTTGTTCTTCTCCTATCACCCTCTCACATTCTTAATTTTGACAATAAAATTTTAGCTAAAGTACTCGTCATCATTCTTTCCCTACAGATGGAGCAGATTATCTCTCCCATCTAATCTAATTTCGTCTCCCATAGATCCACCTCTCTCAATTTAAAGACCATCCTCACTGTTTTAAACAGTATCTACTCCACAGTTCCCATGGCAGTGGTGCTACTGGACACCGATAAGGTGTTCGACTCCCTTGAGTGGTTATTCTTGCAGGCAACCTTGAATAAACTAGGCATCTCCCGTAACTTTACATTGCTAGTCATGCTCTGATATTACGCCCCAGTGGCTCACCTGCAGTTGAATGGCTCCCTTTGTGGTCCGTTCTCCATAGCTAGAGGGACCAGACAAGGCTGACCCATTTCCCCTCTACACTTCATTATTTCTATAGATCCCCCTGGCCTGTTCCTTCTAGGAGCGCCATCTACTGTGTGGATCACAACTTTTCCGCAGTCCCCTGTTACTCTCTGTGTACGCCGATGACATACTGATGTTTTCTGCCATCCTTCTGACAAGACACAAGTGTGTCAACTTCACAGTGTCGCGGTCACAGTATTGGGCCACTGGTGCTCTGGTGGAGCTGGTGTCCTGGACATTGGGGACATGGCACTCAGGCCTCTCTCTATGTCAGGTACTCAAAGCTACTGCAATGGCTTCAAGCCCGCGGTATTGGTTGTGGTCGTTGCACTCTGCGGGAACCATGACTCCAGTGCAGGCAGCAGCACAGAGTCACACAGTGGTGCCGGTTCCATAGTTGCTCTAGAGTTGATGCACTTGATTTCTTCTTGGTTTCACGAGAACTCACTTCCAATGGGCTAGGGACTGGATTTGGCACCACTAGTCAAGTCGGTACTCTTAGCAAGAAAACCCAGGTGCTGGCAGATGAAGTCTTTGTTGTCCCATCTAACAGGAGGAAAGCTCAGTCCAAGCCCTTGGAGAACCTTTAGAAGCAGAATGTAGGAAGCAAAGTCCAGTCCTTTCACTCCCAGGACAGAATCAGCAAGCAGCAGGCCAGCACAGCAAAGCAATAGGCAGCGTGGCAGTCCCTCCTACAGAATCCAGCTCTTCTATCTGGCAAAATGTCCTCAGTCCAGAAGGATTCTGAAGTTGTGGTCTCAGAGGCCCAATACTTATACTAATTTCTGCCTCTGAAATAGACAAACTTCAAAGGAAAGTCTTTGTAGTGCACAAGACCCTGCCTTTTCTGCCTGGAACCCAGACATACCCCAGGAGGTTGGAGACTGCTTTGTGTAAGGACAGCCATAGCCCTATTTGGGTGCAAGTGTCAGCTACTCCCTCCAATCTAGCCCAGGAGGACCCATCAGGATATACGGGGCACACCTCAGCTCCCTTTGTGTGACTGTTTAGAGTGAACTCACAAACAGCACAACTGTCATCCTGACCCAGATGTGTATTCCACAGCCAAGCAGAGGTACTGACTGGTTAAGCAAGCAAATGCTCACTTTCTAAAAGTGGCATTTTCAAACTTACACTTTAAAAACAAACTTCACCAAAAGATTTTTTTATATTGTGAGTTCAGAGCCCCACAACTTCTTATCTCTATGAGTTCCAAATGGAAATGACATTTAAAAGATATTTCAAGACAATTCCCATTTTACCAATACAATTTACACAGAGAGCATGTGCACTCTAGCACTGGTCAACAGTTGTAAAGTGGCCAGCATCCTAAAACCAACAAAACCAAAACTCAGTGAAGGATCAAAACAGGAGGTCAGAAGCCAAAAAGACAGGGGAAACAATGCCAAAAGCTGACAGGTCTAACATCTCTTAAATGTGATATTCTTTGCATTTTGCCCACTGTCTGCATAGGCTTGTATTTTCTGCTTGTTAACTAAATCCCTTGACCCAATCCTGGTCTTACTTCTTTGTCTCTTGTTGGTCCATTGAGGCAATTTTGTTGTGATTGTTCTCCCGAACATCAAGGTCATAGGACTTTCACCTGTGATATAGGGGGTCATTACAACCCTGGCAGTAGGTATTAAAGTGGCGGTAATACCGCAAACAGGCCGGCGGACCAAAAAAGGGAATTATGACCGTGGCGGAAACCGCCAACAAAGACAGCCACTTTAACACTCCGACCGCCACAGAGGTACAGACAAGCAGAGCGGTGGTCACCACCAACAGACAGGCGGAAGACCATAGTATCACAACCCGCCAATCCGCCACCTTTTCCGGGGTGGATTCATCATGGATAAAAACACGGCGGAAACAGTTTCTGCAATGTGAAAACGCTCACCTGAACACATCCCACGAGGAACGACGACACCATGGAGCCGGAATTACAAATCCTACCGGCCCTTCTCTTCCTACTCATCTACGACCACCAGCGCCGGCGAAGACAACGGTGAGTACTGCACCTACGACATAGGGGAGGGGGGAGGCAAAAGTCAGGGACACACACACGCAACACCCCCACCCCCACCCACACCCACTACAACACACACACCAATGCATATCCAAACATTACAGTAACAACCCACAACCCCCCCAAAAGATTGCAAAGACAAAACAAAATCAGTTCAAACATTGTAATGTATCAATATGCATGTCTCAAATATATACAGATATATTATAAAATCATTCGAAAGTATATACATTATGAGAAGTAGTGCAGATATGCACATATCAATGTCCGTGCACCACTAGTCCAAAAATGCATGGGCGAGGCCCACAATAGATACCTGTCCACAAACGGAGAGAACACTGCCAGGGCATCAGAGAGAAATACAACAGGCTCCTCAGGGGGAAGGCAAGGGGGGGCAACTCAGCCGGATGAGTGCAATGCCAGATCCACGACGGGGCTCCATGCCCATTGATGTATCCTGGGAGTGCAAAGTGGGTGGGTTGCCCACTGTACCATCCTGGGGAGTGCCAAGCCATAGTCTCTCAAGTCTCTACAGTGGGTGGGTTGCCCACTGGACCATCCTGGGGAGTGCAAAGCCACAGTCTCTCAAGTCTCTACAGTGGGTGGGTTGCCCACTGTACCATCCTGGGGAGTGCAAAGCCACAGTCTCTCAAGTCTATACAGTGGGTAGGTTGCCCACTGGACCATCCTGGGGAGTGCAAAGCCACAGTCTCTCAAGTAGATAACAGCCTCCACAGGTTCTGGAGGGGGACTGGTGCCCAGACTGCTTCATCCTGTGAAGGACAGACAGAGTGGATGGATCTCTCCACTGGTTCTGGAGGGGGAATGGTGCCCAGACTGGATTAGTCTCCCAGTGACAGTTCCTGTCCCGTCACTGTCCCAGCTGCACATGGGATAACGATGCTTGATGTGGCGGTCTTTTCCTTCTTCAGCGGTGCATGCCCTGATCAGCGGTGCTTGCCCTGTTCAGCAGTGCATGCCGTGTTCAGCGGTGCTTTGGCATGGCGGTCTCTGGAATGTTCAGCTGTTCTTTGCCATGGCGGTTCTGGACTGTTCAGCGGTGCTTTGCCATGGCGGTTCTGAACTGTTCAGCGGTGCTTTGCCATGGCGGTCTCTGGACTGTTCAGCGGTGCTTTGCCATGGCGGTTCTGGACTGTTCAGCGGTGCTTTGCCATGGCGGTTCTGGACTGTTCAGCGGTGCTTTGCCATGACGGTCTCTGGACTGTTCAGCGGTGCTTTGCCATGGCGGTTCTGGACTGTTCAGCGGTGCTTTGCCATGGCGGTTCTGGACTGTTCAGCGGTGCTTTGCCATGGCGGTCTCTGGACTGTTCAGCGGTGCTTTGCCATGGCGGTCTCTGGACTGTTCAGCGGTGCTTTGCCATGGCGGTTCTGGACTGTTCAGAGGTGCTTTGCCATGGCGGTCTCTGGACTGTTCAGCGGTGCTTTGCCATGGCGGTTCTGGACTGTTCAGCGGTGCTTTGCCATGGCGGTCTCTGGACTGTTCAGCGGTGCTTTGCCATGGCGGTTCTGGACTGTTCAGCGGTGCTTTGCCATGGTGGTCTCTGGACTGGTCAGCGGTGCTTTGCCATGGCGGTCTCTGGACTGGTTAGCGGTGCTTTGCTATGGCGGTTCTGGACTGTTCAGCGGTGCTTTGCCATGGCGGTCTCTGGACTGTTCAGCGGTGGTTTGCCATGGTGGTTCTGGACTGTTCCGCGGTGCTTTGCCATGGCGGTCTCTGGACTGGTCAGCGGTGCTTTGCCATGGCGGTCTCTTGACTGGGCATTGGTGTGTGGCATGACGTTCTCTGGACTGGGCATTAGTGTGTGGCATGACGGTCCCTCATTGCCCAGCGGGGCTGTGGCTGCTGGGGCCCTCCTGGGCAATGACTCTGGCGGTGGTCTCCTGACCAGTGACGATACTTGGGCCCTCCTGGGCACTGACTCCAGCGGTGGCGGTGGTCTCCTGACCAGTGATGATATTTGGGCCCTCCTGGGCACTGACTCCGGTGGTGATCTCTTGACCAGTGACGATACTTGGGCCCTCCTGGGCAATGACTCTGGCGGTGGTCTCCTGACCAGTGACGATACTTGGGCCCTCCTGGGCACTGACTCCGGTGGTGGCGGTGGTCTCCTGACCAGTGACGATACTTGGGCCCTCCTGGGCAATGACTCTGGCAGTGGCGGTGGTCTCCTGACCAGTGACGATACTTGGGCCCTCCTGGGCACTGACTCCGGCGGTGCCAGTGGTCTCCTGACCAGTGACGATACTTGGGCCCTCCTGGGCAATGACTCTGGCGGTGGTCTCATGACCAGTGATGACTGTGCTGGCGGTGGCGTCCCAGCCGCCGGGAAGGATGCCGCCCTTCTCCGCCGTGATGCTCACACCAGGCTGTGCAGACTTCTTCTGGCCCTTCCCCACCTTTGGAGGAGTCACAGCTGACTCTGCAATCCCCCTGGTACCCCTGTGAGTTGTCTTGCCTCCAGGAGTCTTCACACGGTCCCGTCGGCCACTTTCCAACTTCAGAGCCTTTACATGGGGTGGACTGCCAGTGCCTTGGCTCCGGGTCACACTGCCTGCCCTGGTGGCCGGTGCACTCCACACACCTTGAACACGCAACACTGGTACTTGAGGCTTTTTGGCTGAGGCGCTACGACGGGACTGTTGAATTGGAGGGGGGTGGGGGCGAAAAGGTCAACTTTGCAGAGGGACAGTTTCTGACGAACACTGGGATGGGTAGCTGGAGGGGGTCTGGGAGTGGAGGAACAGGAGGTGGTTGTAGGAGGTGTCACTTTAGGTGTTTTGGGTGCAGGTGCAGGTACTGGAGGCTGTCGTGAGGTGGATGGATGTTGGGTGTGTGGGTGCCCGCGCTTATGTACTTTGGGAGGGGGCATCACAGACACACTGGGAGAGGACACAGGGGACGTGTAAATGGGAGTGGAGGTGGTGATTGCAGGTGAGCGGGGTGTGGTGCTGGGTGTTCTATTGTGAGTCCTGGTGCCTGTAGATGTAGTGCATACAGGTGGGAGTGTAGACGACACTGGGAGGGAGGAGCGGGACACAGTGGAGGCAGTGGATGTTGCTGTGTCTGTATGTGGGTGATGCTTGTGTGAGTGCCTTTGGGATGTGTGGTGTCTATGTTTGCCTGAGCTACTTTTGTGTGTTGAGGTGTGTGCATGCTGGTCTGATGGTGTGTTTGGGATGGGCTGGGGTACAGGGGATTGGGTCTGGGTGGAGGAGGTTGGAGGGGGGAGGCTAGACACAGGGACAATGGCTGCCATCAGTGCTGAGGCCAGAGATTGCAGGGTTCGCTGAAGGACAGCCTGACCAGAATGAATGCCCTCCAGGAATGCATTACCGTGTTGCAACTCCCTTTCTACACCCTGGATGGCATTCACAATGGTAGACTGCCCAACAGTGAGTGCCCTGAGGAGGTCAATGGCCTCCTCACTGAGGGCAGCAGGGGTGACTGGGGCAGGGCCTGAGGTGCCTCGGGCGAAGGTGATGCCCACCCTCCTGGGTGAGTGGGCACGGGGCGAAGGCTGAGGGGCTGCTGGGAGGGCGGTGCTGGTAGGGGAGGTGGCGGCTGTACCTGTAGAAGTGGGGCGCACAGATGGTGCCGCCACCACAAGGGAGCTCCCATTGGCGGACGAGTCCGTGTCACTGGTTGGTGATCCGGTGGCCGACGTGAAGCTCCCCTCGCCCTCCGTCCCACTGGTGCATTCTGAGTCCGTGGTGTGGCCCTCCATGGCCATGTGGGATGCGGCTACCTCGTGCTCCGGTGCCACTGTACCTTCGCCTGATGATGCTGATGCACAAAAGAACAGGGAGAGCACAAAAGGGGGGGGGAGACAGAAGAAAGACAGGTTGAGCGTATGGCATACCGCTACCGTTGGCGGACAATACAGACACAGCAGCCCCCTGCACTACTCCGTGCTCCTGGCCTCTACAGATGCAATTTCTGGGATCTGGCCTACATGGCTATGGTGGACATCTGTACACATGGATGCCACAGGGGCATGTATACCTGTACTTGGCACTCTACTGCGGTGGGGTAGAGTGCCATATGGCCTGCATTACTGAGGGGCCTAACCTACATATTTCTGCCTGGCCTAGGTACACCCACAGCCCTCCTCCCTCAGCCAGCCCCCTCCACTGCGCGCCAAGTACCCAGAATGAGGTTGTACTCACCCCCTTGTACCTGCTGTGATGCCCTCAAGCGCCCATCCAACTCCGGGTAGGCCACCGCCAGGATCCGGAACATCAGGGGCGTCATGGTGCGACGGGCACCCCTCCCACGTTGGGAGGCCATCCCCAGCTGAGCCTCCGCTGTCTTCTTGCTCCAGCGGCGAATGTCCTCCCATCTTTTCCGGCAGTGGGTGCCCCGTCTCTGGTGGACCCCCAGGGTCCGGACGTCCTTAGCAATGGCACGCCAAATGTCCTTCTTCTGGTGGGCGCTGACCTACATGACATGCACAAGGGAAGAAGAGAAGTCATTACCAACTGCACCGTCGATGTGAGTGTCCCCCCTCCCTACCCTAGCCATGTGGCACATTCATTCACATGCATTAATGTTCCCTGAACTCTGCCCCCTTCCCTCTTACAACCAGCCCTCTCCACCCAGGCCTAGCCCACACAACGTGCTACCTGTGTACTAACCTGTTGGTCTGGAGGACCGTAGAGTAGCGTGTACTGGGGGAGGACCCCATCCACGAGTTTCTCCAACTCCTGAGCAGTGAAGGCAGGGGCCCTTTCCCCAGACGCTGCAGCCATCGTCACTTCCAGACCGAGGTCACAGCAGCACTTGTAGTGTAGGTCCTCTCCTGTCGAAGATCAGGTATCTAGTGATTGAACAGATAGAAAATGGCGGTGACGTCCGCAGCGGTGACGTGCGCGGCGGTGCGTATCTCACCGGCGGCGCACTTGTTCATTGGCCCCTGGGTCCCATAGGGTCCAATGTTAACCAATGCAGTATTGTGCCGCGGTCTACGACCGCCTACCGCGACGATGTGCAACGGCAACGCAGTTACCCCACAATCCCATTGTCCCAGTTTAGAGGTCAGGCAGCCGCCATTTCAGGGGCCCACATGGCTTCATTTACTTCTGCGTCACACATAGCTAGGCCTACACTCAACACACATACAGGAAGGGTTTTGTGTTTGGTGTCTTGTTCTGTGTAACTGTGGGTGCATACCTGGAAAATAGTTGACTCTGTGGTCGCTGTTGTCCTTCCTAGGCACCGTCATTTGGGACATTTGAAAAGATGGCGGAATCCTCCGGTGTACCGACCGCTGGTGGACCACAGTGGCCATGGCATCAGGGATGTCCCAGCCTATGTTTTCCAACGTGCTGTCCAGAGTGTTGTCTGCCCTGCTGAAACACGTAAGGAGATACATCATTTTCCCTCAGGTGGAAGATTTGGCTTCAGTCAAAGGTGACTTCTATGCCCTAGAACATATCCCCAACATCATAGGTGCTATTGATGGGACCCATGTAGCTCTGGTCCCCCCACCACAGGAGTGAACAGGTGTACAGGAACCGGAAGAGTTATCATTCCATGAATGTACAGATGGTATGTTTGGCAGACCAGTACATCTCTCAGGTAAATGCTATGTTTCCTGGCTCAGTGCATGACGCCTACATCCTGCGGAATAGCAGCATCCCTGATATGATGGGTCAACTCCAGAGCCACCGTGTGTGGCTATTAGGAGACTCTGGTTACCCCAACCTGTCCTGGCTATTGACTCCAGTGAGGAATCCCAGGACCAGGGCAGAGGAACGGTACAATGAGGCCCCTGGGTGGACTAGGAGGGTGATTGAACGCACCTTCGGCCTCCTGAAGGGCAGGTTCAGGTGCCTTCATATGACAGGTGGTTCCCTATTCTACTCACCGAAGAAGGTGTGCCAGATCATCATCGCCTGCTCGATGCTTCACAATCTTGCATTGCGACGCCAGGTGCCTTTTCTGTAGGAGGATGGTCCAGATGACGGTGTTGTGGCAGCTGTGGAGCCTGTGGACAGTGATGTGGAGGTAGCTGAGGAAGAAGACGACAACAGGGAGTCAGTCATACAGCAATATTTCCAGTGACACACAGGTGAGAACATTTTCATTTTTACCATTACATTCATCACACGTCTTCCTCTATCCTGTGTGTAATTTCATAGGATTATTTGGTAACTGAGTTCCTTTCCATTACGGTTTCAAAGGTGTGCTTACCAACGTGTGTCATCTGCATGCATCCTTCAAGGATTTGTGATGAGTGACATGGGTATGTTGCCTTTACAACTAGAAACGCATTTTGACACTGTCATTGATAATACATTTTACCAAATCATAGACTGACTCCAGATTGTTTTGTGGTTCAAGGGTGTTTATTTAAGTGCTCAAAAATGGAGGGGGGTTGTAAAATGGTGAGGGGTGATGGTGGAGGAATGTCGATGGCAGAGTCCAGTCTATTAGTCTCACAGGTGCACTGCCCATATAGGCGTAGGAAGTGAAGTGGAGCTGGGGCAGTTTAAGTATAGACAGGGTAACAAAGTGGGACAGTGGGAGGACAATCAGGGTGGTCTCATTTCCTGGCGGGGTTCTTGCCATCTTGCTCTGTCCTGTTCCTGGATCTCAGGGACCGCTTGCGTGGTGGTTGTCCGTCTGCAGGGGGTGGGGTGCTGGTGTGGTGGTCCTGTGGCGGGCGTCCTGTCCACTAGCGCCGGCGGAGGTGGTGGGCAGTTCATCGTCCATGATAGTGTCAGGGGCCCCTTGGAGTGCCACGGTGTCCCTCAAGGTCTGCTGTATGTCCTTCAGCACCCCTACGATGGTGCCCAAGGTGGAGCTGATGGTCCTGAGCTCCTCCCTGAACCCCAAATACTGGTCCACCTGCAGGCGCTGGGTCTCCTAAAACTTGACCAGGACCGTTGCCATCGTCTCCTGGGAGTGGTGGTATGCTCCCATGATGGAGGAGAGGGCATCGTGGAGAGTGGGTTCCCTTGGCCTGTCCGCCCCCTGTCGCACAGCAGCCCTCCCAGTTCCCCTGTGTTCCTGTGCCTCCGTCCCCTGGACCGTGTGCCCACTACCACTGCCCCCAGGTCCCTGTTGTTGTTGGGGTGGTGGGTTAACCTGGGTTAACCTGTAGTGGTGGACACACAGCTGATTGGCCTGTCCTGGGTACGGAGGTTTGGGCCCGCTGGGTGGGTGCTGTGCTGGTGTTACCAGAGGGTGGAAGGTCAGTGTTGGGCTGTGCCTGTGCAAGGGGAACCGACTGTCCCGAGGCCCTCGATGGTCCGGGCTAGTCTTCAGGATCCAGTTGGGCAGAGCTGCTATTGTCACTGTGGGCCTCTTCTGTGGGTGGAGTGGAGTTGTCTGGACCCTCTGGTGTGGTGACGGTCCTTCGTGATCCTGCAGGGGCATAAGAGCATGATTATTGCATGTGTGTGTGTCATGGTGTGCAATGGGTGGGTGAGCGTGTACCCCAGTGCAAGCATTCCTGTGTGGGGGCTTGTGTGATGATGGTTAGGGGTTGTTAAGGGTATTTGCAGTGAGCATGCTTTAGTGATGGGTGTCCATGCTTAGTTGTGTCATGTAGGGCTTGGTGTTGGAATGTGTGGTTTGTGTTCTTAGTACATTAGTGAGGAGTTTGGGTAACAGGGGAGGGTGTGAGGGTGGGGGTGTGTGATAGCATGCAGGTAGGGTGGGGGATATGATAGTTAAGAATTGACTTACCAGTGTCCATTCCTCCACCGACTCCTCCGAGGCCCTCTGGATGCATGATGGTCAAGACTTGCTTCTCCCATGTTGTTAGTTGTGGGGGAAGAGGTGGGGGTCCGCCGCCAGTCCGCTGAACCGCAATGTTGTGCCTGGAGACCGCTGAACGCACCTTCCCCCGTAGGTCGTTACACCTCTTCCTGATGTCCTCCCAATTTCTTGGATGCTGTCCCACACCGTTGACCCTGTCGACTATTCTGCGCCATAGCTCCATCTTCCTGGCTATGGATGTGTGCTGCACTTGTGAGCCAAATAGCTGTGGCTCTACCCATAGGATTTACTCCACCATGACCCGGAGCTCCTCCTCGGAAAAGCGGGGGTGTTTTTGGCGTGACATGGGGTGGTGTGTGTGATGTGTGGGACGGTGTCAGTGTTGATGTGTGTGGTGATGTGTAGTGGTGTGTGGTGTTTTGTGCGTGGATGTTGTGTGGGTGATGGTGTTGTGTGCCTCTGTGTGGTGGGATTGTCTATTCTGTGCTGTCTCTCTGGCCTTCGTGAATAATTTTTTGTCGTAGGTGTTTGTGGGTGATATGGGTGTGTGTTTTATATGGTGTTGGGTGTGTGGGAGTGGTGTTTGTATGTGTATCAGGTGTGTGTATTTGGAATCGTCCAATATGGCGGTGTTTTGGAGATGTGTGTGTATTTTGAGCGCAGCGGTGTGTACCGCCAATGGAATACCGCGGTTGAAAGACCGCTGCGTGGATTCGTGGGTCGTAATAGCATGGGCGTGTTTATGTTGGCGTGGAGGTGGAGGTTTTGTATTCGCCAGTTTAACACTGACCTTTGGTGTGGCGGACTTGTGTGGGTGTCTGTATTTTGGCATATTTTGAGATGTGTGTCATAATAGCTGTGGCGGAATTCCGCGGCCGCAGCGGTGTATTGGCAGTCTTCTGCACGGCGGTATGCGGCTTTTACCGCCAATGTTGTAATGACCCCCATAGTGAGGTATTCAACAATAAGCTCTTAGGTATGAATTAAGGGCCACATGTACAAAGATCCGGTTTTGCAACTCGCAAACTGTGAGTCCTAGCGACTCGCAATTTGTGAGTCGCAAAACCGCATGTACAACAGTGTACTTTACACTGTTTGCAATTCGCAATGGGGTTGCAAATGACCTACCTCATTAATATATTCATGAGATAGGTCGCAATTTGCGACCCCATTGGGAATGATCTCCCTCACAGGGATGTTAGCCTGCTGGAGACAGCAGACCACCATGTCTGTGATTGCTTTTAAATAAAGCTGTTTTTTTGTTTTTTTTTTAAATCCAGCCCATTTTCCTTAAAGGAAAACTAGATGCATTTCAAAATCAAAAATTAAAAGTTTTCTTTTCAATTTTTCAGAGCAGGCAGTGGTCCATGGGACCACTGCCTGCTCTGAAAAAATATTTTCGCTGCCACTCACAAAGGGGAAGGGGTCCCATATGGACCCCTTCCCGTTTGCAAATGTGTTAGGACCAGCTTGAAACTGGTGCTAACTGCGATTGTTTTGTGACCACATTCACAGTCACAAAACAATGCTACATCATGCTACGACTCGCAATTAGGAATGGAATGCCCCTTCCTAACTGCGACTCACAAACCTATTTTGCGATTCGGTAAATAGATTACTGAATCGGAAAATAGGGTCTGTACATACCAAAATGTTTTTTTTCCTGTCGCAAATGGTCCAATTCTGCGAATCGGGCCGTTTGCGACAGGAAAAACGGTATGTTCATGTGCCCTTACATTTTTAAGATTGGTACACTGTACTGCTGTTTTTAACGTACTCATAAAATTCTCAACAAGTCCGTTGGCCAGCAGCAACAAGGGTATACTCTTCTTATGCTTTACATTCAGATGTTCCAGGAATTCTTCAAATTCTCAACTGTTAAAAAAGTGTGCCCATTATCAGACTTCAAAATGGTTGTGATGCCCCATGTGGCACAGATGTGATCTAATCTCTCAATGATTCGTTTGTGGATGAGAGATCTTCGACTACTGCAAAAAGTGAGTGTTTGTCCATTATCGAGTGGACCGAAAAATGTGACAGCTATTCTCTCCCAGGTATGCTTAGGGAGTTTGGAAATGTTCACAGTGTCCTGAATAACATTTGTAGAAAGGCAGGTGCATAGATGACAGGTATTGAGTTCTGTGCCAATACTCCCAACTAAATATAGAAACCACACTCAGTCTTGGAGAGCTCTTTTTCTGGCAACAATATCACAATGTCCTTCAAGATCCACTTCAATTATTTACTGTCACAGACTCTCCGGAGTCAGGATTCTCGACCCTCGCAGTATAACTCCCTCCTGAGTTGTGGACAGTTCATCTTTGACATCTATTTATTTTTAATATTCACCATTATCGGTGAGAAGTCAAGTGTGTTGGTTCCATTACTGATGTGTAATTATATATTTTATCTACAGCATATCACTATTATGGCTTGAGGCAGTGATAATCTGGGCTAACGAGATAGCAGTGGCATATTTGATTGCACAATGAAATTAATGCAGGCTTCAGCCGTCTTGGATGGAGTACATTGACCTTGCATAGGCATTCTGGAAAAGTAGTAAGCAGAATTTTGATACTTCCTTGGATAATGCACAATGGTATAATTGTACTATTGCAATCGTAGTCCCCAATGTTCAATGTGAGGGGCATCTTGACTTTTAGATTGCAAAAGATGGTCAGTAAAGTTTGATGATCACTGTAGAGGACCAGAATTGGACAGTGCTTGCACTCTTCAGGATCTGGTGTCATACCCCCATCAGAAGAGATATGACAGTGGCCTGCCCTCACACAATGGACTGCCAAACCCCCTACTGGGACCCTGGTGGACAGACGTGTAGTTAAATGGGACCTTGTGCACTTCAAAACCACTCTTTGAAGTCTCCCTCACTTCTAAGGCATTTTTGGGTATTTAAACTGGGTCCCTGACCCCACCAAATCAGACACTTCTGGACCTGAACCTGCAACATGTCAAGAGGAACTGCCTGGCTGCCCAAAGGATTCATCTGGACTTCTTTGCTATGAAGGACTGCTGCCCTGAAGCCCTCTGACTTTGCTGAGAAGGGCTCTCCAAGGGCTTGGATTGAGCATGCCTCCTGTTTTCTGAAGTCTCGGGCCAAAAAGACTTCATCTCTTTAAGGAAACTCCTTTTGTGCTGAAAATTTAAGCACAGCTAGCTGGAAACAATGTGCAGCCTACCCTGCACTGAGAAAATCACGGCACAGCCGAACCAGAGTTACACATCCCGACTTCCTGAGTGAAGAATTAACGCAGCGCCTACTGTGCAGCAGACAATTAGACACATCATCTACCGGATCTACGCAATGCCTGTGACTTCTTCCAGCATGCCCAGGAGTTTCCCCAAATTGTCCCTGGGCATCCAAAGACCCCCACCATCACAGTGAGGAACCAAGACTGCACACCGGAAATCAACGCAAAGCCCATTGCATTTTTGAAAGAAACAACGCATCGTCTCTGCCATGTCGGAAAATACAACGCACACCTTATTTTTCCATGCATCTCCTCCTCTGCAGTCTCTGTGTGTGGTAATTTTGATGCAAACCAGATACTATGTGCAAACAAGAGACAACTGTGATTTCTTAGATTTAAGACTCTTAATCCTGCAAAAGTGATATCTCAACTTGTGCTTATTGAATCTTTATCATTTTGAACTTAATTTAACTAGATAAATATCATATATTTTTCTTAACCTGTGTAAAGTACTTTGGTGGTGTTTTCACTGTGTTATTGCATGGTTTATTGCACAAATACTTTACACATTGCCTTCTAAGTTAACCCTGACTACTCAGTGCCAAGCTACCAGAGGGTTGGCACAAGATAATTTGGATTATGTGGACTGACCCTGACTAGGATTGTGGTCCCTATTTGGACAAGGGTATATACCTCCCCCATTTCTAACACTTGGGATATAGTTTGTATGATATTGGTGCTTTGGCATGTTAACTTTTCTTTGACATTTGTCTTCACATGTGGCCACTCCAACGTAAACACGTTTCTCCAAGGTAAGCATCAACATGCACAACCATCTTCCTTACTTTCACTTGGTATGGATGTGTAAGAATTGTTTCAGAATGATTTAGATGACAATCAACTTCATTTAGTATTGATTTGCCTCAACTGATGTTGCCACTTAGCCTTGTGGATGTGCATCTAGAGTTTCTTTTAGAACATTCTGGTGGCCATTTTGTCTTTGTACCATGAAAAATGCGTTTCTTCCTTCGCTTTATAAACTGTCACAAAATGGTTCTCTTTCCCACAGCCTTTACATATCTGCCCAATAGCGGGACATGTACCTTTGTGTGGAAATGAAAATCCACATCTAAAACAAAACTTGTTTTTACTTGCAGACATTACTTTGTGTCCTTCAGTCTTTTGCTTTGGCTTACTTTTCACATTCATGACTGATTCACTCTAATCACCTTCAGCCTCAGTGTAAGCAGCTTGTCTTACAGCATGCTCTTCAGCTTTGACAGCCATTAGCACTTGCTGCAGACTGAGAGCTTCTCTCAGCATGCATTGTCTGAACAAATCTGACAAGCACCCATCAATAACTCTAAGACACATAGCCTCTTCATCATTATATTTATTGAAATTACAGTGTTACAAATTTCTTTGCATCATTTTTTTAGGGTCTTTTAACGCCTGCTCAGAGCGGGCATTCAAAAGGAGGCACATCATTGTGAACATAGATTTAAGGGTTGTAGTGGTGTGGAATACTGCACCTCCTGGAGGTAGCTAAATTGGTAAAAAAAAGAGAGTACCCAAGTTTGTGGATGGTGCAGGTGGTCAGGAGCCTTACTACCCATAGGCACAGAGAATGTGTATGGATATACACAAATGACAATGGACAGATAGGACCACAGCACACAGCGTACAAAACAGGGATACAAAAACAGTGAATTTCAAAGTATGAAGAATCCATCGACAAGTGAAGCTCATCAATATTTCACGTTTCTCACAGGAAACATCTTTTATTTTGAACAGCAGTTTGGTAAGTGGAAAGACACGTCCATCAAGCACAGCCAACACGTGTTTCATCACAAAAGCGACCTTTTCAAGGCTGCAAAAGATATATATACAGTATTGTTTCGTTTTATTTCAGACTGGTCATAAATAAAAAACAAGTGACTGGGTGCATAAAACAAGGGTAAATGATCCCAGCAAGTAGTACAATTGGAATAGATAGACATGGCAATGGAAGTGGTAGAGATAATAGAGCAGACACCAAAGTGAGAAAACAAGGTGGTCAAAAAGGTGAGAGAGATCCAGAAAAACTGCCAAACAGAACCAAAATATTTTTTAGGAAAGAGACACCTAAAACCAATTATTTTATTATATATAAAGAGTGTGAGCATGTGGTAAGCCGACGTGGAACAGATATCCAATTCCCATAATTAAATTAAGAACCGTAGCAAGTGAAAAAAGGGGGTATGCGTGCATGAGAAGAAAGAGAACAATGGACTTGAACATGCCTAGAGGATAGGCAAAATTAGAGACGATTCAGAGTTGGGAAATTGTACTGAAAATATAGTGCTGGAAAGGAAAACAAATTTGTCAATATAGTGGTCAGCATGGGGATTCAGAAGGGAAAGGGTCTAGTGTAATTACCTGTTTCACAAGTAGATAAATGCGGCCAGTGTTTGGTTCATATGTCACGAGGAGGGAATGTAGAGAACAAAGACCAAAGGTTATGTATATGAAAAGACCTTGGTAAATCCTGATATAGTCCTCGAAAAAATATGGAGGTAAAGGATATAATTACGTTATAAGTCAGGAGCTGGAGAGTAAGTGAGTATAACTGATAGAATGTAGTAAATAGGCAAAGTGAAGAAAAATGTGTAAAAATAAAGTTACGAAAACAAATGTTAAGGCGGTGAACTAGTCGAAGGGGATAGAACATCTGAGTCATGGTCAGCCATGATGTTCAGCCCCACTGTGCTTATCGCAAGTCTGCTTTCTGCCAGGCTTTTCATGGCAGGCCCTGCCATGAAAATGTTGGCAGCAAACCAGTGCTGCCTCCCCTGCCCAGTGCCCTCGGCATGCTCACTATCTGCTATGGCAGACAGTGTGTATTCTGAGGGTTCTGGGAGCAACCTCTATGTGATGGCATTGGCTTGAGGAACCAAGGCCAATGCCACCACACTGTTTCCAGTGAACTGACTGGGGGATACTTTCAATTTTGGAGGTTTCTGCCAGTTAGCGCTGTGGAAACCTTGCAATCGGCCTGGGGAGACCACCAACTCCACGGCGGTCTCCTCACCAATGGCCTGCCACTTCGATGGTCTGCCTGCCAACTACGTAATGAGGCCCTAAGTCAGAAGGGAACATTTTTTTAAAAGGATGAACCTGGTTGGTGTATCTGACCCACACTCCATCACTGTCTGCCTCAAGTTGTGCGTAGTCCCGGTATACTGCAACCATTGTCTAGCATTGGTTCTATGTGCTTTTGGCACTATTTCTGCTTAAATCGTTCAAATTCATATCTCTGATTCTCCTTTTGTTGAGTTTGGTAATTTTTGATGTCATTTTGTGTTTCTTTTACATTTTAGTATAATTTTCCATTTGGATTGTGATTTTTATTTGTTTGAATTTTTACTTTATTACTCTTTTGGTACTGCATGGCTATTTTACGCATTGCTCTAAGATAAGCCTGTCTGCTATGTATCGTTGCTACCAAGATGTTGAGCTTAGGTTAATTTAGTGACTTTGAGCAATCTCCCTGACAAGAGTTGTGATTATTCTCTGAAGTGGGTAATCACCTTCCCAAAATAATAATTCGATTTCTAACATTTTCTATCTAAAAGGACAGCTTTTATCTTAGCCTTGTAACCATTTATTGGTTTCCTCCACGTAAGGCTTTGATTCCATTGAGAAGTTCTACTGAGACAGGAGTAGACAAGTTAACTGGAGATGGAGTTTTGCTTTTAGGTCTCCTAACCTATGTTCTAAATAGTTTAATAACAGAAGAGATCTTCAGAAATACTATAGTGGTAGACAATATTTCAGAAGTGTTGTCTTACTTGATTAACAGGGCAGTGTATAATTATGATATATTTATCTTAGTTAGTCTATGCAAAGTACTGCTTAATAATTTCATATTCCTCATTTTCCTAATACGGATGGTAAATTGAGATGAGAAAAAATCCACACTTGGACGAATAGGTAAAAGGATTTGCTAAAAATATTTTCATAAATCAAGTCCAGGCAGTAAAGAAAAGCAAGGATACTATTTAATGTTAACAAAGGGGTCTAAAAAAGAAATTAATGGAGATATGTGTCCATAAATATTTAGTCAATTGGTCAACATAAAGTGAGCAGTGAAAAATATTTGTGAAGAATCCTTGAGGCAATATTCATAGTTGGTGGATTTTAAAAGTATTACAACTGAAATGCAATATCACTTGAGAAAAGAAAAGGATGCCGAGCTTACTTCAAGAAGAAAAGACGTGCTCATTCAGAAGGAAGCCTTTAATGTTTTAAGCAGCAGGATTGGTACTCTCCTTACCAATGCAGGAATAACTCCAAATGAGGAAGAAATTGACAAGAAATGCTTCTTGCTAAAATTCTGCGAGATAGAAATGTGCTCTCCCCATTACAAAATGGCGGGCATTTATCATAGGAAGAAAATCCATTTGGCATGGTCTTATCAAAATTATTGGAAATTACCCCCCAAAAACAGTGCCCCACTCGTGGCTTATTCTGGAATGTCTAGAATTCTGCCATCACCATGAGCAGATTCTGTACCCTGTAGAAATCAATCAATCAATCAAGGATTTATAGAGCGCACTAATCACCCGTTAGGGTCTCAAGGAGCTGGGGGGAGCCACTGGTCATAGAGCCATGTCTTGAGGGTTTTCCTGAATGTCAAGAGGTCTTGGGTCTGGCGAAGGTGGAGCGGTAGGGAGTTCCAGGTCTTGGCATCTAGGTGAGAGAAGGATCTTCTTCCGGCGGTGGTGCGCCAGATGAGGGGGATCGAGGCGAGGGCGAGGCTAGCTGAGCGAAGATTGCGGGTGGGGGTGTGGAAGGTGAGTCTGTCGATGAGGTAGGCTGGGCCTGTTTCGTGGAGGGCCTTGTGTGCGTGGATGAGGAGTTTGAAGGTGATCCTCTTTGATACTGGTATCAATTGAAGGTCTCTGAGGTGGGGGAAATGTGGTCACGACGTGGGATGTCCAGAATGAGGCGGGTGGATGCGTTCTGGATTCTTTGCAGCTTTGTTAGGAGTTTGGTTGTTATTCCTGCATATAGGGCGTTTCCGTAGTCCAAATGGCTGCTGACCAGGGCGTGGGTGGCAGTTTTCCTGGTTTCAATGGGAATCCACTTAAAGATTTTGCAGAGCATGTGGAGAGTGTTGCAGCAGGAAGAGGAGATGGCATTGACCTGCTGAGTCATGCTGAGTGTGGAGTCCAAGATGAAGCCTAGGTTGCGTGCGTGGGTGGCGGGTGAGGGCGCGGTTCCTAGGGAGGTGGGCCACCATGAGTCATTCCAAGTTAAGGGGTTGGTGCCAATGATGAGGATTTCTGTCTTGTCTGTGTTTAGCCTGAGGTGGCTTGATTCCATCCAGCTGGCGATGGCATGAAGTCCGTTGTGGAGGTTGTTCTTTGCAGTTGTAGGGTCTTTTTGTGAGGGAGAGGATGAGCTGAGTGTCGTCTGCGTAGGAAACTATGTTGATGTGGTGGGTTTGTGCGATGTTGGTGAGGGGGGCCATGTAAACATTGAAGAGCGTGGGGCTGAGCGAAGATCCTTGGGGAACACCACAGATGATTCTTGAGGCTTCTGACAGGAACGGTGGGAGGCGGACTCTCTGGGTTCTGCCTGAGAGAAATGACGAGATCCAGTCGAGTGCCTTGTCACGGATTCCAGCGTTGTGGAGGCATGTGCAGAGAGTGTGATGACATACCGTGTTGAAAGCTGCGGAGAGGTCCAGGAGGATGAGTGCTGCTGTTTCTCCTTCGTCGAGCATGGTCCTTATATCGTCTGTGGCAGCAATGAGTGCAGTCTCGGTGCTGTGGTTTCTGCAGAATCCGGATTGGGAGGTGTTGAGTGCCTTGCTGTCGTCCAGGAACCGGGATAGTTGGCTGTTTACGATTGTTTTCGATGACCTTGGCTGGGAAGGGGAGGAGGGAGATCGGCCGGTAGTTCTTGGAGTCGTCTGGGTCTGCCTTTGGTTTCTTCAGCAGGGCGTTGATTTCTGCGTGCTTCCATCTTTCTGGGAAGGTGGCTGACTCAAAGGAGCTGTTGATGGTTTTGTAGAGGTGGGGGGCGATGATGATTTTTGCCTTATTGAATATATGGTGTGGGCAGGGGTCCGATGGGGATCCGGAGTTGATGGAGGCCATGGTGGTGGTGGTGTCTTCTATGTTGACGGGGTCCAGGTGTGGAGGAGGTGGGTGTTGCTTGGAGCGTTGGGTTCTTGGGTGTTTGTAGTCAGCTGGTGGGTCTGGGGTTAGAAGCTATTGTGGATTTCTTCTATCTTTTGACTGAAGTGGGGTGGCAGTGAGTTGCAGAACTCCTGTGATGGCGGGGGTTCGTTGGAACAGGTCCTGGGGGTGGAGAGCTAATTGACGATGCCAAAGAGCTCTTTACTGTTGTGAGTGAAATCCAGGAAACACCATCTGATCGCCAAAGAGCAAACTAAGGCACAGCCATCTTGAAAACGGTCCAAGCCACGCCCCTCAATCTCTCCTTCTGAAATGGATAACGTGACAATATTTATGTTGTGTAATAAAAGAAGTTGCTTACTTGCTTGCAAGTCGCATATCTAGAGAAGTCCTTTGGAGGCATAAAGCAGCAGGCACATTTTTCCAGACTTGAACATGCTCACTGCAGCCTTCACACAGTTCTTTGGAGACTGCAAATTGTCATAAATGTGTATTTATGTGTGAAAAGTAACACAGTTAACCAACTAATTTTATTGGCAGGAAAGACAAAGATATTGTCAACCAAATTTCCACAGACATGCACCCTATGGGCCTGCACTTCATCAACCATATCCTACAAGAAGTATATCATGAACAGAAGGGTTATTTTCAAATTTATACACAGGTGCACAGCCCCCCTTCAATTAACTGAAGCTCAATGAAACTGGCACAGATCAGAATAATATGCTATTGAATGCAAATACAAATAAAATCATTCTACTATTTCAGAACATTAAAAATATCATTTTCAAATGTTATTATGTTGATGAGCTTCAATCCACAAAACATTATTTCAATTGCTCTGGATTAGATTTAGAATGTAATTACATGCATCACTTACGTTTACAAAGATCTATTCAAGGATGACCCAAGTGAAATTAAAAGCTTTTAATTGTTAACTACCCAATTAATTTCCTATTGCAAATGTGGACGATATAACTTATCCATGGATGTCCAGGGATCAGATGTATTAATTTATAATATTATCGATATTATAACACAAAGACAACAATGACAATATATTTATAAAACTAGGACTCAGATTGTCACATTGTAGTCTTGATATGACATCACTATTCACCAGTAATAAGAATATTTCATAGCCACTATTCTTTAATATCTTATTAAGGACGATTTTTGACGTTCCATTGCCTGCTCTTTTGAGCTCTCAATGTTCACATAAAATAAAGGGGCAGATTTAATAAAAGTGCCTCTGCACCTAGTGCAGCACCTATATCCTTGAGCCCATTAGCACCCCCCTTCCGCCACTATGTGTGTGCCTTATTTAAAATACGGCGCACCACAGCACAGAGTAGGGGGCAATAGCATCATTTGTTTATGCTATTGATGTACTCTGCAGGAGTAGTGCCAAGATTTTGGTGCTACTCCTGCAGAGTACATGGGGGCCGATTATAAATAATGGTACTCCCCACTTTAACACCTGCTCTGAGCAGGCATTAAAAGTGCCAAAAAATATGGCACAAGGAAATCCCTTACAGGAGAACACCCCACTTGCATACATTATGCCTGACGCAGGCACAGTGTGCCGCAAGGGTTTACAAAGTCACGCAATGCATGCATTGTGCCACATTGTAAATATTGAACAGAGAAAATGCCAATTTAGCGACACCTTAGCATCAAAGAATTTTCGCTATGGTGTTGCTAAGGTGGTGCTAGGGGCTCTTAAATCTTCCCCGAAGTGTAATTTAAAAAAGTGCCAATATGTCAGTGTTTTTATGTTTAGAGTCCGTAATAAACGTGCAGGAATTTCCCTCAATCTTACAACACATTCTAGGCTACAGTAATTTTTTTTACAACAACATATTAAATTGTGCGGAGACCAATTTAAAAACAGTTTACCTCCTCAGTCCAATGTTTACGGTAAAATATCTCCATTTGCGCCTTTCAGGTATTATCAAAAAGACACATGGCATGTGAAAATGGTTTTACTACTTTACAATTGTGCACCATAAATGAGCAAAATTGAGCAACAGTAAACACTATGCAAAGGGTGGGAAGGGTGATGAATCAATGTATGTGTTTCACTGGATATTCACAGATTTACTCCATCAAAAGTGTGGGGAATATCCAATGCGATGATGGACAGGGGAATGGAACACCCTCATTTTTCAGATTGTTCCCCCTTGAAGAAAAACAAGAAAAAACAAGGAACATTCAAACAATGGGTTTCCTTTCCTCTCAGCTGTGTTTTACAATGTTTTACTGGGGAAATAATATGCCTAGAAACTGTGGGTTTCAGTTGCATGCCATTTGTTCCAATGCTGCATCATTTTTTTACACAGTCTTGGTGCTAGCAGTGCACTACACTGCTCCATATTTACAAACTGATGCATTGGGCCCAATGCGTCAGTTTGTAAAGCCCTGAGTCACATTTTATTTGCGCCAGGGAAAATGTATGCAAGGTAGGCGTACTCTCGGAAAAGCCACGTAGAACTGACGCAGTGAGATTTATAATTTTACATTGCACCATTCTACGACTTCACTGTGCCAAAATTTTACAATCTGCTCAGAGCAGGTGGAAAATTGATGCAGGGCTTTTTCATATGGGACTCTCCTCGCATTGCTGGAGGTGCATCAGTTTAACAATGAAACTTCAGCAATGTGTCAATTTAGCACCAAGATATGCGTCAGAGTTTAGAATTTTGAATTCATCTGTGAAAATGTGCACCGTGCAGCTCTGTATTGTAAATACAGTGCATCTTGGGTATCATTAGCGGATGTGTGGCAGGCGCAAGAAATCTGACACATCGATGATGGTGCATCAGATTCTTGTAAATGAGGCCTTGTGACTGGCCCAGATTTCCAGGTGGCCTCTTGGGAATGCCTGTGAATTCCCCAAAGTTGCCCGGTTATTGCACTGCGTAGCAGTATGTAAATGTACAAATGTACATAAAAGTATTGTGCATGAGACCCTAAATATTTTTTAGCAGACGACAATCTGCATATTGGTTATTTTAATTTCCAATTATAGATTCCACATATCTGCAACTATTCTTTCTCTTTCATATGAAGAAGCAGGAGAACAAGAGCCATATTCATATAGGAATTTAGGACTGTAAACCTATGTTTTTCAGCTAAAAAGGCCTTAATTAAGGTTTGTCAGGTATTAACAAAAGGATGTCTGGCAGGCATAAATAGTATGGGACATGACGTGTACTAGTGCTCCTGACAAACTGCAACTATTACAGCTCTTCAACTTTTAAATGTGTTTCGGGACCCAGGGATTTATGTTATTTAGAGAAGGGTAATGGTTTCATCATGTATTTTGAAGAATAAAGGGGCAGATTTATGAAAAGCGGTGCTGCACCTAGTGCAGCGGCACTTTTCTTGCACCCCTTAGTGTCCATGGTGAACTATGGTGGTAGTCAGGGGCCCTAGTGTCATCATATTTGATGCTAGTCCTGCGCTTTGCAGGATTAGGGTAAAAAATGTTTATACTAATCCTGCAAAGCACCCAGAGGCCCATTGATAGAAATGGGGGCCTCACTTTAATGCCTGCTCTTAGCAGGCGTTAAAAATGGCGATAAAAATAAAGCTAAGGAATCTCTTAGAATTCTTTGCACCATTTTTTCACCCCCTCTCACCACCGCCCAAATGCGACCCTTGCATAGATTATGTCTGGCGCAGGCATAATGTGGCGCAAGGGGTTGCAAAGTGGAGCAATGCAAGCATTGCGTCACTTTGCAAATATGGCGCATTGTTTTTGACCTTCCAAAACTCAAAAAATTTACACTAATGTGGCGTTGGAATGGCACTAGGGTCATAGTGTTTACTCTATGTTGAAATAGTATTCTACTTTAGAGTTTTATGTCTATACAAAGAAACAGGGACTCCATCCTTGTTCACTGATTTTCTCCTGAATCTCCTACATGTCTTGGAATAATCATAAGGTTTCCGTAGCAAACCAAATTGCCTCATAGCACTGCAGCATAATATAAAACAGAGAGCCAGTGAAATGAGAGCAGTGTCATTAGGAAAATAGAAAAACAAGAACATTTTAAAGCATTCTAAAGTACATACTAAAGTTCATTTCCAAAGTCAGGCATGTTAAAGTTGGGGAGTAAGAAAAGCATTCCTTTAGTATGTAGACTTGGGCACTTTTAGTGGAAAATGATTAACCTAATGTATTATGTATTCAGATGCATAAATCAAGTGGTGCTATGTGGTTAAGGAATTTATATATTAAAGATAGAGCATTTTATTAATTTTCACTTCGCGACCGCGTTCTTCCCTCAATTGTGGTATTAGCTTCTCTCTTTTTATATTTGAAGCCTACATTGGATCCATTTGACGAATCTCTGCAAAATATGTAATACACTTGGCCTGTCTGGTACATCTTGGTATGTTAATATTTTTCTCACTTGCTTAGATACAAAAACATTTTTTTTTTTAATACCAGTAACATTTTATCTATTTTTGTAGAATTATTTATGTGATTTCTATTTTTGACCTTTTTGTGGAAAATAAGAACAGTTCTTATTTAACACCTGTGAGAAAACAGGGCTGATTGCAGAGGCCCCCTAACTTTTTGCCCCCATTTTCCACTTTTTGCTGGTGTTTTCCTGACTCTGATGGTGCCCTGGGTACTCCTAACCAGTCCCAGGGCCTGTGCTCTGTGTAAAATCAATATGCAAATTAGGCTAATTATAATTGGCTAAGTTAACCTACCTATAAGTCCCTAGTATATGGTAGGGCATGTAGGTTTAGGGACCACAGCATAGGTAGTGCACCCATAGGTGCACTGGTGAGGTGCCCAGTGTCATTTTAAAGGCAGGCCTGCCTTGCTGGCTGCTTTTAAATTAAAGTTATATGCAAATTCGACTTTGGAATTAAAAGTAGTTCCAAAGTCTTAAACTACCTTATTTTTACATATAGGTCACCCCTAAGGTGTGTCCTATATGCCCCTAGGGCTGGGTGCCATGTAACTATAAGCAGGGACTTTATAAAAATAGTTTTATAAGCCCTGGTGAGGTAAAAACAGCCAAATTCGTTTTTCCCTCATGGTAGTAAATGGCCTTCATAGGCTAGAATGGGGAGACTTTGTTTTAAATTTTAAAGTCTCCTTAAATGATGCATACCAAGAATTTGGTATCAAATTAATTGTTGTAATAAATCCCACAACTTCCAGTTGTGGGATTTAATATAACTTGTTCAGGTAAAGAGTTTTAGACTTTACCTAAAAAGTTGCCAATATCAGCCCTGCATTGTTTTTGCTGCTGTGCTCTGATTGGCCAGCCTGTAGCAGCTTAGCCAAGCTGCCTTGATGAGGTGTGAAGTGGCCTGGCTTCACACAAAGGAATGTGCCTGTGGGAGAGAATCTCTTCTCAGCAGATGGTGAGGCAGGAAGGGGGAGGGCTGCCAAACTGGTCTTCAAAGGCAGAGAAGGACATTTAGAGCAACCAGCAACACCCCCACATCCTGCAACCCCAGACAACTAGGTGCCCCCTTGATTAGATTAGGAGAGGGGTGTGTTTATGATTTTTAGCCACACCAGTGGGTGGGCTCAGCCAGATGTAACCTCCAAAAATCAGATTCAGCCATATTGGATTTTTAGAGAATGTTGCCCTCTGGGATGGATTTTTGCCACACTTCCCAGGAAGTGGTCATCGCAGGGGGAAGGACCCTGCCCCTGATTGGAGAACCAGGACCCCCCTGCTTTTCACCCAGGAGCAAGGATAAAACTGGCAGACCTGCACCCACACCTCAGATCCCCACAAGATTTCAACAAGAAAGAACTAAAGGAGAAGAAGGACTGCCCTGCTGGACCCCTGGCCTGCACCTGGAACCTGCACTCAGAAGGACTGCACCAGCTGCACACTTGGGCTTCACCACAAGAAGGACTTTGCCTGGCTTCAACTGGTTCAAGGAGGGACTCCCTGTTTGCTACAGGTGAAAAATTGCTAACCAGAGTCCCCTGCACCAACTCCTGAAGAAAGCGACCAGCTGACCACTGCCCAGTGGCCAAAAAGAAGTTTGCGCCAGGTGCATTCTGGGAGTTGTAGTCCGCACCCCCCAGGGACCATCTCAGAACTTCTGGACCCTTGGGGTGAGCTGTGGACCCCAAAAGAACCTTAAAAGGACATCTGGGTGAAGCCCTAGAAGTTTGGAGAAGTTTGGCGAATTTTTGTAAAAAAGCTCCATAGAGGGACCGACGCGCCGCGGCAACTCTAGCCGGCTTGCCTCAACCGCGACCCGGCCTGATTTGCTGGTTCGTCCCGGTAAAGAAAAATCTCTGAAAAAGAGACTAAGGGGGTCATTCTGACCCTGGCGGTCGGTGACCGCCAGGGTCATCGACCACGGGAGCACCGCCAACAGGCTGGCGGTGCTCCGTCGAACATTCTGACCGCGGCGGTTCAGCCGCGGTCGTCTCCCGCCGACTTTCCGCTGCTCGGGAGAACCCTCCATGGCGGCGTAGCGCGCTCCGCCGCCATGGGGATTCTGACACCCCCTACCGCCATCCTGTTCCTGGCGGGTCTCCCGCCAGGAACAGGATGGCGGTAGGGGGTGCCGTGGGGCCCCTGGGGGCCCCTGCAGTGCCCATGCCAATGGCCCCGTAAGAGGGCCCCACAAAGTATTTCAGTGTCTGCAAAGCAGACACTGAAATACGCGACGGGTGCAACTGCACCCGTCGCACCTTCCCATTCGGAGCCGGCGTCCTCGTGGGAAGGTAGATTTGCCCTGGGCTGGCGGGCGGCCTTTTGGCGGCCGCCCGCCAGCCCAGGGCAAATCTCAAAATACCCTCAGCGGTCTTGTGACCGCGGAGCGGTATTTTGTCGGGGGAACATCGGCGGGCGGCCTCCGCCGCCCGCCAATGTTAGAATCACCCCCTAAGTCCGAAGGTAAAAAGTTGACCGGGACCTCCCAGCCATCGTATCCGAGAAGGGCTCCATGGACGTCGGATCAAGATCCAGGTTTACCCCGGCCGCGGGGCCCCCGTAAGAGGGCCCCGCAAAGTATTTCAGTGTCTGCTAAGCAGACACTGAAATACGCGACGGGTGCAACTGCACCCGTCGCACCCCTGCAACTACGCCGGCTCAATTCTAAGCCGGCGTCCTCGTTGCAGGGGCATTTCCTCTGGGCCGGCGGGCGCTCTTTTGGAGAGCGCCCGCCGGCCCAGAGGAAATGTCTGAATGGCCGCCGCGGTCTTTTGACCGCGGTGCGGTCATTCAGCGGCGGTACCTTGGCGGACGGCCTCCGCCGTCCGCCAAGGTCAAAATGACCCCCTAAGTGTGAAGGTAAACTTTTAACCGAGGCCTCCCGCGACCTGTAGCCGAGCAGGGCTCCATCGCGGTCGGCCTGAAACTTTGACTTTGCCCCGGTCGAGGTGCAACCAGATGACCCGATTGTCGCTTTTTGTTTCTAAGCGCTAGAAAAATAATAATTCTTTAAAAATTCATATCTCCGGTTCCCTTTATCCGATTTTATTTGTTTTTGTGTCATTTTAAAGATAAACTATTTTTATAAATTGGTTTTGGATTTTTAAACTGTTTCCTGTGTTTTATTTAATTACTGTTTTGTGATATTTGAATGCTTTACACACTGTCTCCTAAGTTAAGCCTTGACGCTCGTTGCCAAGCTACCAAGGGTTGAGCTGGGGTTAATTTACTGAGACCTAACTGGACCTAAGTGGAGGTTAGTGGCTTGTTGCTAGGTGTAGGTACCTACCTGCCCTTACCAATAACCCGCTTTCCAACAACACCACTAGTATTTTCCACAAAAACAAAAACAAATATTTTTAAAAACTGAGGTAATTATAGGGCAAAAATATCCGTTTTTTTTAATGCAGTATGGTTTTGCTCAGCACAGCAGATGACAAGCCTCCCAATAACCAATGCTATCCCATAAACTGAAAACAAAACTGGAAACAGAGGTTGACTGCTTTCCCTTAAAATGTATTCTGGTAATTGATCTCCCACACAGTTGGCATACAAAATGATTGCAGAAAATGTACTTGATTCTTCACTGTCCCTCTTCTTGACTTCAGCAGTGGAATGATGTTCATGCAATGCATTAATTGTGCATCAACATGTTTCTAAAGCTATAGTTTATTTGGCTACTTCAAATGAGCTTATGATCTCACAAATGGTCTGAGGGGCCAAGATGTCAGTTGTATCAGACTTATAGCGCTGAGCTCTTTGTGAGTCCCTGGCATAATCCTACGGAATCATGTTTGCCTTCGCCTCCACTACCCTGGCATCAATTCAATGAGTGCAGTGGTTTCAGTGGGGCCCCAGACTCACCTGGGGGATGCCTCATCGGCTGCACTTGAAGCAAAGTGGGAGGTCACAGGCCAGAATGCATCCTTGAAGATGTTGACACCATGTAGTGGATACAGTGGTGTGGAGTGGTGTGAGCCCCAGAGAACAAAATGTTGAGGACCTCAGAGGCTTGTTCTCCAGGCCAAGCACCCTTGTAGCCTTGGGAGATGCTCACTGTGGCAGGACCCTCCTGCTGGAGGTTGGGCCAAGGAGGTTGTGTTTGCAGCCTCCTGAATTTGGTGGGGACTGGTGCTCGTGGCCAGGAGACCTTATTGAATCCTCCGGACCAATGGCCTGTGCCCAGGGAACTCCGATACCACATATGAGCACTGCATTGGGTCCTCTGGGGTGTGACTCCAGGCAACGATTTAGGTATGAGTGTGCTCCCATAGACTCTTCACCTCCCCCACTAGGGGCTCTGGAGTGGGGAGACTTTTGGTGGTATTGTGTAGGACCCCATAGGATCGGAAGCAGTGGCCCTGAACTATTGGGGCAAGACCAGTGGAGTGACCTTAGTGTGGCAATGGCGAAAATGCTTGCTGGGGTCCCCTCGGGTGTATCGCCATCACTTGTGGGCAAATTGGTGAAGGGGCCAATGGACCAGGTGGCGCTAAATCTTGAAAAACAAACTACTCAGTTTGACTGGATACCGCAGGCCATATAGGTTACTGAAACTTCACTAGAATTGAATATTGACACAATTGCTTTCAAGGAATTTCTTGTCCAAGCAGACCATAAAAAACTATTGGAATGTGAAGATAAATATGAAGAGAAAACTGAATCTTCATTGACATCACTGCGTCCCATTGCATCTAACTTGCAAGGCCAACAGCAATAGATGATGGCAGAGGTAAAAAACCTGCAGCTGTGAGCAGAAGATGCTGAAGGCTGCTCTCGGTATAAGAACATCCAGCTGCTGAGGATCCTGAAAGAGTGTAGGGTCCTAACACTGACTTTTTTTAACCTGGGGGATTGCCATGGCTGTGGCTGGCACCTTGCTCGATCATCGCGAAGTTGCTCAATTACAGAGATAGACACCTGCTCCTTCTGTTGCTTCAGCTCTTTTGTGCTAAAAAGGTCCATGGCAATTTGAAGGGTCTACTGTGGTGGCATATCCAGATTATACCACACGGTCCAGAAGAAACAAACTTCCTACATGGTGAGCAAGTGACAATTGTGCCAGCTGAGATTCAAATAGACCCCATTGTTCACGGCAATGCTGCAAGTGGCAGACAGTGATGCTACACATTTTTTCCATACCTGGAGTAGGTATGGACGTAGTTGCACTCCAAGGGGTTGGAGGTACACCTGGATATTGAACTTGCTGGTGAGGGCTGGGAGCACAACTGTATGAGAAAGCAACACAACAAATCTGGAAAGTCCCACCCTAGAGGGCACAAGTGATGATAGAGGCCACACATTGCCATATGAATTTATTCGAAGCACTGGACACCAATCATGATTCAGAGACGGATAGCAGTGGTTCAGGTGCCTAAAGTAGTGAATAACAGCATAGACCTGTGCTGACTACCAGACTGGCTTACAACCTCTAGACACTTGAGCCGGGGTGATCTTCAGATATGTGTAAGTAATGTGCTGGAGGGAGGGGGAGGGTGTACTAGGGGCATGCACTACAGGGTGTTCTTTCCCATAGAGTTATATGTTACTTTTCTGCAATGTACATGGTCACAACCCTCCCAAAGAGGGTGGCATGTGCTTGCCCTGCGGACGGGTGGGCTCCACTCCACAGGACACTCTTGCAGACAGATGATCTACTTTGGACAGAGTATGTTGGCACCTCCATCCTGGATGGAGGAGTTGGGATAATTTTTCTTATTCACATGTTTAACCAGTTTCATTACTGTCTAATGCTGGAGATATAGGTGTGACATAAGAGTCCTACATTAGTCCTACTAAGGTTGTGCCCTCACATGTTTGAAGTGCTGTGGCATAGTGATGCAGATACGAGTACTAACATGGAATGTGTGAGGGTCTTAATTCCAAGTGTATCTTAAGACAAGAAAGGCCTTAGTAGCCTTCCTGCAGGAAATATATTCAACCAGAGTGGAGGCTCAAGACTTGCAAAATCTCTGGAGAGGTAAAGTCTATTACACACTCTACTCTGCATTTGTAAGGGTGCCCTCATATGGATCCTTCCTGGGGATTCAGCCTCATATACTACTGGTTGATACAGAAGGGTGCAACATACTATCAGCAGGGCAGCTAGATGGGAAAGACAAGGCATTCCTTGATATATACACTCCTAACACTAATAAATGTGCCTTCATAGAAACTTTGGACCAACTTCTGACTAGGGTCATGCATTACCCTTTACTGGACAGAGGGAATATAACTCTGTGGCTGATGTGCTTCTTGATAGTTCACGCCCTCCACCGCACAGTGCTATCCCACATAGGGTTGCTCAGAGGATTCGGTAGTGGGCCGCACAGTGGGAATTGTGAGATGCATGAAGACTCCTTAATCCTCACCAGAGGGAATATTTTTATTATTTAGGGGTACACCTGCTGTACGTCTGCATAGATACATTTCTGTGCAGTATAGCACTCCAATCAAAAGTACTGATGATGAATATTTAGCTAGAATACAGTCTAACCATGCCCCACTCATGCTTAGATTACAACGGGACACACCTTGGCCCCTTATCCTGGGCTGGAGTCTTAACAGAATGCTGGATCAAGTTTTCAGGGACACACTTCAGGGAGAATGAGGGAACAGCATCCTCAAGGAAATGGGAGTGGGAAGCTTTCAAAATTGTGCTGCATGGACACTGTGTGGCAAAGACCTACAAAGTCAGAGTGCCACTACGTGCGGATATATTGAAGCGGGAAGAATTACTCTACAAACGTATGGTGTGCATCCACTACTAAGACAAGGTTGCATGAGGAAAGGGAGTCTCTACTGACCCTAATAGAGAATTTTTGAGACTATGATTACTACTCATATGTGAGCAAAAGCCCATGATAAGCATGGTAAAACTGGCTGGTTGGTTGCCTGACTTGGCGACCCTGATATACAGGGATCCCCAGTCCTGAGCATTAGCTGAAATGAGTTGGTCCACTCGCAGGTAGAAATGAACTGAGCATTTTTTATATTATTCCTGCCTCTTTGTGTTGGGGGGGGTCAGGCAATTCAGGAATATGTCTTGAGTGCTAGGTTGCAGCACCTGGTAGCAGAGGTGACCAAATTGGGCGACACTATCTCAGAAAAGGAGGTAGGGGGAGCAGATAGGGTTACGGTGAGGAGGATTGTCCCAGGCATGGGCAGCCTCCCTATTGAATTCATTGCAACTTATGCAGATCGCCTGATGCTCGGGATAACAGCCCTAATCAATGCAGCTAGAGATGCCAGAGAGATTCCATGCAGTATATGTGAGGCTTCAATAACAACGTTGCCCAAACATGAGAAAAACATTGAAGTGGTTTGATCTTACCCCCACTGTCCCTGCTGTATGTTGATTATAAGATTCTGTCATGTACTGTCTGGATGGCTATTATTACACCATAAACAGCGGGATCATTCACCCACATCATTCAGGTTTTATTCCCAGGTGTAGCACTTTCCAAAATATCAGGCGGTTGGTTCATACAATGGATAGCACTACACTGCTGCCAGTGACTTTAATGGCTGTAGACATCAAAAAAGCCATTGATTCCCTGAATTGGGATTTCCTATACAGCGTCATGTCTAATATGAGCTTAAGCAATTGTTTCCTCAGCTATGCAAATCCGGTGGCCCACGTGAAGACTGTCTTCATTGTCTCCGAGAGATATGCAGTGGATATGGATACCCGGCAAGGTTGTCCACTATCAGTGTTGCTGTTTGCAAAGACCCTGGAGCCAATGGCCAATGTGCTTCATCAGGGCACTCAGAACCAGGGACTCCAGCTTAACAATGCCCCTATTTATTTGCAACAACATATGAAGGTATATGTGCCTGGCCAGGCTGGCAATGTGCAGGGGGCTGTTGGGGCATTGGATCACTTTGGCACACTCTTGGGACTGAAGGTCAAGTAGGAGAAGTTCTGTGAATTCCTTTTGGAGATCCCTGGAGTGGAGGTCGACCCCCCAATTTTTGGATGATAATGTCCTGGTGACTGCCACTTTGGTGTGCCCAGCAGTTTAATTCTGGCTCACACTGTCCTTACCTATTATGGGAAACAGTCTTGATAAAAGTGATAGTTCTCTCCCAACTGTTACATCACTTTACAGCTCTCCCTATTGTGATCCCCAAGAGAGTCTTCCAGATAATAGATGATTCGCTTTTGCAATTAATATGGGGTACAGGAAGGAAATGTTGTCTGTTCCAGAAACTGAAACTCCCTGCTGTGGAGGTGGGACATGTGGTCCCGGACTTTGAATCATGTTATCTTGCAGCTCAGCTGCAATGGGCGGCATGTTGGTGAGGGAACTGCTGGGGGGAGACCATTGAAGAGAGAGCACAGACTCTCCTCTAGGGACTCAACTATTGCTGGCCCCAGGGGGCCCACCACCTAAACAAAAGAAAGGGATACTGTTAGAGACTCTTCATAATGTATGGCAATGGGCACTCCCACGCACACACAGTCAAGTCCCCTATGCACCAGGACTACCGCTCCTAACTCTGCTATCCCTGCCGCATGGAGTCAATTGGAGGGAAATCCTGGACTGGCTCACGCCTCCATATCTCCATATTCATGATGTGCTGGTTGACTTTGCAATGCTGCATGACCAATTTGAGGCTCTGCCATGCCATTTTCTACTCCATTCAGTAATGACAGCGGTAACACACCGATGGTGGTGAACTGGATTGGTGGAAACTCACAAGATCTTGCAATGTAATTTCTTTGGTAAGAACTTTGGAAAAAGACACAAAACATGGCTCCTTTACAGGGCCCTTTTAGCGCATGGGAAGTCAGACCTAGGTCCCTCAGGGAATGCTAGCAGCTGAATCTGGGGTCCCCAATATGGGACTCAGACTGGTCAAACATCTTACCACACACATTGATGGCTTAGTGCAACACCTACTTCAAACTTTTCCAATGCTACTATCTTCTTAGTTCATAAATTACACTCAAGCAAGTGAATCTGATGTTCCTGGAGTCACATGCATGTTGCCCTAGGTGCAGAGAGGACAATGCAGTATCTCCTCACGTGGTCTGGGCCTGATTTTAACCACCTACTGGAATGCAGTGTGGGAAGCAGAGGCCTTGGCAATGGAGCTTCAGGTGGCCAATTCTCCTGGAGCGGCCCTGTTGGACTGGTTTTCCAGGCTCAGGGCTGGGGCCACCACTACCAAATTCACAGACTTGGCACTCATGTTCACCAGACACCACATAACTATGGGCTAGAAGACCTTGGGGGCCACAGTTTACAGAGATGGCTGACAGAACTCTGCAAGTGTGCTGGAATGGAGGACGCTGTGCTCTAAATGTGTATATTTGGTTATAACAACCAGAATGTGCATGACCCCATACCTAGGCTGTGAAGATCAACATATACCATGCACCCACCACACACCACAAGTGAACAAGTGTCACCTATATGTTCACTGCTAATCACATGATGCAATAGAAAATACATATTAGATCTGGAGCAGAGCTGGTTAGGGTTGTTTTTTGTTTGAGTTCTTTTCACTCAGTGGAAAGGGGAAATATTTTCAAACAATTGTTTCAAGTGAGAAGGACCCAGAACCCTCAGTCTAAACATCCACTTCTTAATTTCCTTCTTTAGGTCCTTCCGGAATTTTTTGTTCTGTTGTTCCTTTCAATAACCCATCAGAAATTTGAGAAGATTTGGTTTCCCTAAAAAAATAAAAGTACACTAAAAGAAATGTGCTTGTTGGACCTGGCCCTTTTTGCGGGTTCATCCCCCCACTTTTTGCCTCCTTCCTCCTATTTCGTCTGAACTCTTGCTGTTGGCTCTAGGACTCTGTGCACTTTATCACTGCTGATCAGTGCTAAAGTACAGGTGCTCTCCCTTCTAAAGTTGGTATGATTGGCTTATACCTAATTGGCATATTTAATTTACCTGTATGTCCCTTGTCCAGTGGTATCTTTATACCCAGGGCCTGTAAATTAAATGATACTAGTGGGCCTGCAGCGCTTCTTGTGCCACCCACTGAAGTAGTCTTTCAAACCTGTCTCAGGGCTGCAAGTGCAGGGCCTGCATGTGCAGGCTACTGCCACAGAGACCTGGCATCTAAATTTACTTGCCAGGCCCAGAACCACCTCTTTTACTACTTGTAAGTCACCCCTAAGGTAGGCCTTAGCTAGCCCTATGGGCAGGGTGGTATGTATGTAGATGTGCCTGGTTGCGTGGCCTGTCCTGGTAGTGACAAAACCTTTTTTCTTGCTTGCTGATGTGAGTGCTGCCTTCTCATAGGATTGCATTAGAAATGCCCTGTCTTATCTGTAGGGGGTATAGTCTGATTTATGAGGGTAGCGTAGGCAAGTTTGGTATGTTGTAATGGTAGTAAGAAATGCTGATTACTGGTGTCAGTGGATTCCTTATTATCATTACAGAAATGTCACTTCTAGAAAGTGAGCATTTCTCTGTGCTTATGAGTCTGGTGTTTTGCAGCTTGACTCCAATCCACATCTGGGCAGAGTGACAGTTAGGCTTTGTGAATACTTTTCAGACAGCCTGTACACAGGGAGGGTGGAGGTGTCACAAAGGTGCATCTGCATTTTGAATGGTCTTCCTGGGCTGAGAGAAGGGGAGGCGGGCACACTTGAATCTGTAAAAGCTGTGCCTGGCCTCACACAAAGGGCTCGTTTACCCCCAATTGATGTCTAGAGCCTGTCCTGGAGGATAGACGGGACACTCCCAGAACCAGTTGTAACTAGTTGGAACCTCCTCTCTGCCTCTTTGTTAAATCTTGGCAAAACTGAGTATAAGTACAGGTGATTTTTCCCCACAATGGGACAAGAAACATAGTTGAAACGGGACACAGATTGCTGCTGGAGGGACTCACCAGGAACCGCCTTGGACTGCTGCTGTTGTGCTTACTTGTGACCTGTGGGTCACTAGGAAGAACTGCCATTGACTGTATACCCCTTTTGCTGGCCTGTTGCTGGGCCCTGCCGCCCTGTGCTCCGCTTGAGTCCCCAGAGACTGGCTTCTGTGGCCCCTGTCCTCTGCAACCTGTGGACTTCCCAGCATGAGGAGCAATTTCTTTTGTCTGCTGGAGTGCGGTGCTTTAAACCTAGCACCTTGAGGGTGCCTCAGCTTTAATTGTTGCAGCGCTTGAGGAGGGTGCTGTATCTCTGTGAAGTAGCGCCTGAAAAGCGCTCTCCGCGACCCGGGTGTCTCTGTTTGCCAAGTATGTCAAAAGCGCGCTGTGTAGCCTTCCCCTGGGGCATGAGAAAGTGAAGGCAGGAGTGACTGTGTTCCTGATGGTGCCCCCAGGGCAGAGCGTGCTACAAGGAGCACCCCCAGGGCACAAGCAGGAACGTGCGGCCCGGGACAGTGGACAGTGGACTATTTGTGCACTGTGTCGGGTGCGACTGGGATAGCCCCTGAGGGCTGGTGTAGGAGTTGGTTATGACCTGGGGCCAGGAGGTCCAGGTCTGCCAAGGCTCCGAGCATGCAAGTACAATGCGCAGTCTCCCAAGGACGCAAACTGTGCGTGCCTTGCCAGATGGGAGGGAAGCCTCATCGGAGGCCCCCTCCCAATCAGGGAGTCCGAAAACGGAACAGCCCCTGTGCGAGGAGTGGGGGCGCCCATCTGTACTGCTGCCCCTCCCGGCACAGCACCAAGAGAGCTAAGTAGCAGGACGTGGGAGAAACAGGGGTGTTTCCCCCGTCCCCCCCCCTTGGTCACTGCAGAAAGAGCGTGATGCTCCAATCTTGGTGTTCAATCTTTGCCATGTTTGAGTTCCCCTGCCCCTGTAAATGCTGATCGTGGCCCTGGGGGCCCCCATAAATGAAAGGAGGTGGGGTGCCACTCCCCTTTGTCACTTATCAGCAGGTGGCCACTGTTTTGGTGCATAAGGAGCGCTTGGGGCCCCTTTCCCTTAACTTTGGGTGACATTTGCACTAGAGGACTGGCGCTGTACCTTTCCTAACCTTGGTGGTGTTATGGGATAATGTGTTTTTTCTGAGGTACCAAATATTATTTGGTGCTGGCTAATCTTTCTGATATGGGCATTTATGATGTGTTTTCTATGACTTGCCATGCATTGGCTAATGTTCCTTTTCATGGGCATTCTATGCTAATATGTTTTTACGACTTGTCATACATTTTTTGTAATGTTCCTGGTATGGGCATTTATAAGGATCTTATGATGTGCATTACTGTAGTGATGTTTTCCTGAATACTACTTATGTTGGAGGATAATGAGTAACCAGTGTGTTATATCTGACTACTGCTGATTTTTGCAGGGTAACAGTACTGTGTAATGCTCTGACAACTGCTTGGGTAGCCGGGTATTACTCATATGGTGTGTTTGGTCTAATAATGTTGTTTACAATACAGAGTATTTTTATACAACTTGGTGCATCATGTCTGTTGTTTGTATTGTGCAAACATTTTACACCTTGCCTCTGTGAAAAGCCTGACTGCTCGTGCCAAGCTACCAAGAGGATGAGCAGGGGTTATCTTGGGTGTGTAACTCCCTCACCTTGACTAGAGTGGGTGGGTTCTGCCTGTCTTAGGTGCATAACCTAGCCAACTAGAAACACCATTTCTAACAGTGCTCAATTGGTGTTGTGTGCCCATGGAAAGCTGTACACACAGCCTGAAATCAACACCCACCACACAGAGCCTTTGACCATCAACTGTGAGAATTAACTGCATGTTATGGCCTTCAGTCAGCCTCTCCTCAAAGAGGTTTGAACAAACTCTCTGTGTAGTGGAGACTGTTTACATAGAAGCTGGATTTATCATACCATCAAAATGCCCATCCTGGTAAATTTAAGGGCCTCATTTACAAGACCCTAGCATCACACTGTGTCATCGGAGCATTGTTTTTTTGATGCTTGAGTGGCGCAGTGTGCTGGCCCATATTTACAAGGCCACACAATATGGACCTCTTCCACGCATAACTTGTTGCAAAAGGGGCATTCCATAGGTGTTGCTGTGCAACACCCATGGATCATGATAGAATCCGATACATTCACAGATTTACAAGGCTGGGAATGTGTCAGATTACCATGCCACCTCAGGGGTGTTGTTAAAGTGATGGGGAGAAATAACATGGTTTCCCCACATTTTTTTCCTCTTTCTGTGTGTGCTGAATTCTGCTGTACATATAAAAAGAGGAAAATGTCATTAATGATTGTTTCTGTGGAGGAAGGTGTCCCTTACTACACATAAACAATCATCCCTGCAATGCAGGCACCCTCACACCATGGTGCAAGGGTGTTTGCATTGGCGCTAGGCAGCAGTTTGTGCACCAGCACTGAGGAAAGTTTAGAGATGCGTCATATTTCTGGAAATACAATGCGTTCCTGCACTTTCAAAATACGTATCGTGGCACAGCAAGCTGGCTGGCCCTAAGTGTGGCTCCATAAGTCATGGTACTTGAAAAAAGTGTAAGAATAAGTAGGCCTGGGTGAAATTTGCATGAATCGTGTCATTTTCTTTGTGGAAACTATGAAAAATAGCAGAAAAGTTACACAAAAAAAGTGAAATGGCTATCTGGTATTTTGCACTATTCCTTCGTCAAGAGGATGCATTCTGTACTAAAAAAAAAGTATAAAATTGCAAGTGATGCAGTGAGCAGCAGCTTGTGTTCTCTTAGGTTATTTTTTTCCTGTGTTCTCACAATTAGATTTTTACTGAAACAGCGTCTCAGTTACACTTCATGGCATAGTGGCACATTCTCAGGCATCTTGTGTGACAAGAGTAATACTTTTTTTTAAGATACATCTTTATTGATTTTCGAAAGGGAAGAAAAAAACAATGTGTATGCAAACAATGGTGATATGATGATGTTCTTACTAACTACAGTCATATATATGCATGTACTTTTGCCTATTAGTATTCATATATTGAACAGTTCATACAATTTACTAGGTCAAGTGCTCAACAGTGTTCACGCATGGAGTACAAAAGTGAGATATCCTACATTGTCCTACCTCTCGTAGAGTGTTGTTTCTATCTGGTGCTTTGTTGGGTTAGCGATACTGTGCACTGTTCAGCTAGTGTAGTGTAGTCTTGGTGGTCTTGTCTGTGGGCCTAGGGGAGAGGGAGTAAATCGTAAATGTAATTTCAAAATATGGGTGGTGGTGTAGAGGGTACTCCAGGTAGTTTATCCAGAAGTATGGATACATTATCAGTGCCGGCTGTCATGTCTGGTAGCACTATCAGAATGTGTGAGACAGTAAATGTCTATACAGTGGCACATGCAGAAGCACAGCCTGGGGTACTTCACAGTCTAATATCAGACTTGGCTTCTACATTTTATAGATATCTTTGCCAATTAGGAGGTTTGGCTGTTGGGGTACCATCTGTCCTGCAATTGGATAATGCCAATTGCTTGGTTAATAGTCCATTGCGTAAGTCCGACACTCATTGGTGAACCGGTAGGGGGAGTCATGGACTTCCAGCACATTACAATACATTGCTTTGCTAGGATTAGTGAAAGATCAATATATTTGTTTATTAGTTTACATTGTGCAGTGTGGGTGGTGACCCCCAAGAGGTAGTGCAGGCCATCTTTGCATATACTGTGACCCGTGGTGTCCGTAAGGAACTCTGTTATGTCATCCCAATAAGAGGAAAGGTGGGGACAGGTGCAGATCATGTGTACAAATTCCGCCACACCTACGTGGCATCACGGACAGGCATGTTTGCTCCTGGGAATATATGCGATATACGTTCTGCTGTGAGATAAGTATGGTGTTGTTGTCAGTCAAGTTCTGGTCAGCCAGCCAACGCATGGGCCACTGTAATTAGGTTGCTGCAAAATAATATTCAAAGTTTGGAGCACCCAGTCCCCCACGCTCCAATGGGGCATATCATTTAGTCAATGCTACCCTGCGTCTATCCTTCCCCATATTAGTAAGATTAAAAAGGAACGCATATCAGTAAATAGCCTGCAGAGCATAAGTGTGAGTATAACGGCGAAGTAGTAGAGAAATCTAGGAAGTACCAACATCTTGGAGATGGCTATCCTGCCTGCCAGGGAGAGAGGCCCAGAACAAAAGTAAAGCCTTTGCACCCACAAGGGCCCTACCCAAATTATGTGTCTATTAGATCTGTTGTACAGTGATATACTCTCACACCAAAGGTACTTAATAGTGTCATACACCCATGCAAGTGGGGTGATTAGAAGGTCTCTGCGCTGTTCTTCTGACAGGGCTGTGAGAGGGAACAGTCAAGATTTCTCCCATTTGACCCTCAGCCCTGATGTCTGTCCGAATTGCTCCAAGAAGTCCATTAATTGGTGAAGTACTGTCACAACCTTACAGAGATAAACCCGGCCGTCATTGGAATACAGTGAAATTATGTGTCAGGTATTTCCTTCTGTATCCCCCACTCTGCTGCCCATGGCAAGAGCAAAGATTATCAGGGATAAAGGGAGCTGCTGGCAAGTGTTGTGTTAAATTCCAAAAGCATCGGAGATGATGTTCCCTATCTTTTCTCGTGCCAGCAGAGTGTTGTAGATTGAAACAATCCATTTGAGACAGCAAGGGCACATTCCCTTTATCTTCAGGACTTTTTGCAGGTATTTTCAGTCTAGAATATCAAATACCTTCTCTATGTCTAAGGCTGCCACTCAGGGCCCTGCATCCGCCCACCTCACCCAGTCCATTATCATGAACAGGCGACACAGGTTCATGAATGTATTTCTGCCAGGTACAAACCTGTTCTTATCTATGTAGATTATGGCAGTCGCCATTATGCGGTTACCGCCGAATGACCGCCCCGCGGTCAAAAGACCGCGACGGCCATTCCAACTTTCCCGCTGGGCCGGCTGGCGACCGCCAAAAGGCCGCCCGCCGGCCCAGTGGGAAAGCCACTGCAACGAGGAAGCCGGCTCCGAATGGAGCCGGCGGAGTTGCAGGGGTGCGACGGGTGCAGTGGCACCCGTCGCAATTTTCACTGTCTGCTAAGCAGACAGTGAAAATCTGTATGGGGCCCTGTGAGGGGGCAGTGCAGGGGCCCCCAGAGGCCCCACGACACCCGTTCCCGCCATCCTGGTTCTGGCGGTGAAGACCGCCAGAAACAGGCTGGCGGGACTGTGGTCGGAATCCCTGTGGCGGCGCTGCAAGCAGCGCCGCATGGAGGATTTCCTGGGCCAGGGGAAAACCGGCGGGAAACCGCTGGTTCCCCTTTTCTGACTGCGGCTTTACCGCCGCGGTCAGAATAGCCCAGGAAGCACCGCCAGCCTGTTGGCGGTGCTTCCGCTGCCCTCCGCCCTGGCGGTCATGGACCGCCACGGTCGGAATGACCCCCTATATGTTGTAATACAGACACCAGACAGTTAGCTAGGACCTTGCCAAGAATATTGTAATTTAAATTTAGTAAGGAGAGAGGTCTGTAGGATCCCAACAAAAGTGGATCCCTGTCCGGTTTTGGCAAGACCACCAGTATTGCCTCATGCATAGAGGCCGGGGGTATCTCTGAGTCATAAGCTGATGTATACACCTTGAACAGTTGGGGAATAAATTGTGATCTGTAAGTGGAATAAAAGACCAGTGGCCTACCGACCATGTGCCATTTGTTGTATTGTTTCAGCAATGTCAGAATCCTACAGGGGAGTGTCTAGGTACACAACCTGAGAAGCTTGTAAATGTGGAAGGGGGACTGTGTTTAAAAAAGAGGCAACATGATGAGAATTGTTTGTTGTCGTGGCCAAGTATAATTTAGTGTAGTAGGAGTGAAATGTTGTGCTAATAGCATCTTTCTTGTTAACCAGTCGACTCGAGTTGTTGCGGATACAGTACAGGGACTTGGGGCACTTTGAGTGTAAATGCCAGTCTTACAGTTTACATGCCTCATCTCCTTCCACATCTTGGAGATGGCTATCCTGCCTGCCAGGGAGAGAGGCCCAGAACAAAAGTAAAGCCTTTGCACCCACAAGGGCCCTACCCAAATTATGTGTCTATTAGATCTGTTGTACAGTGATATACTCTCACACCAAAGGTACTTAATAGTGTCATACACCCATGCAAGTGGGGTGATTAGAAGGTCTCTGCGCTGTTCTTCTGACAGGGCTGTGAGAGGGAACAGTCAAGATTTCTCCCATTTGACCCTCAGCCCTGATGTCTGTCCGAATTGCTCCAAGAAGTCCATTAATTGGTGAAGTACTGTCACAACCTTACAGAGATAAACCCGGCCGTCATTGGAATACAGTGAAATTATGTGTCAGGTATTTCCTTCTGTATCCCCCACTCTGCTGCCCATGGCAAGAGCAAAGATTATCAGGGATAAAGGGCGCTGCTGGCAAGTGTTGTGTTAAATTCCAAAAGCATCGGAGATGATGTTCCCTATCTTTTCTCGTGCCAGCAGAGTGTTGTAGATTGAAACAATCCATTTGAGACAGCAAGGGCACATTCCCTTTATCTTCAGGACTTTTTGCAGGTATTTTCAGTCTAAAATATCAAATACCTTCTCTATGTCTAAGGCTGCCACTCAGGGCCCTGCATCCGCCCACCTCACCCAGTCCATTATCATGAACAGGCGACACAGGTTCATGAATGTATTTCTGCCAGGTACAAACCTGTTCTTATCTATGTAGATTATGGCGGGTCGCCATTCTGCGGTTACCGCCGAATGACCGCCCGCGGTCAAAAGACCGCGACGGCCATTCCAACTTTCCCGCTGGGCCGGCTGGCGACCGCCAAAAGGCCGCCCGCCGGCCCAGTGGGAAAGCCACTGCAACGAGGAAGCCGGCTCCGAATGGAGCCGGCGGAGTTGCAGGGGTGCGACGGGTGCAGTGGCACCCGTCGCAATTTTCACTGTCTGCTAAGCAGACAGTGAAAATCTGTATGGGGCCCTGTGAGGGGGCAGTGCAGGGGCCCCCAGAGGCCCCACGACACCCGTTCCCGCCATCCTGGTTCTGGCGGTGAAGACCGCCAGAAACAGGCTGGCGGGACTGTGGTCGGAATCCCTGTGGCGGCGCTGCAAGCAGCGCCGCATGGAGGATTTCCTGGGCCAGGGGAAAACCGGCGGGAAACCGCTGGTTCCCCTTTTCTGACTGCGGCTTTACCGCCGCGGTCAGAATAGCCCAGGAAGCACCGCCAGCCTGTTGGCGGTGCTTCCGCTGCCCTCCGCCCTGGCGGTCATGGACCGCCACGGTCGGAATGACCCCCTATATGTTGTAATACAGACACCAGACAGTTAGCTAGGACCTTGCCAAGAATATTGTAATTTAAATTTAGTAAGGAGAGAGGTCTGTAGGATCCCAACAAAAGTGGATCCCTGTCCGGTTTTGGCAAAACCACCAGTATTGCCTCATGCATAGAGGCCGGGGGTATCTCTGAGTCATAAGCTGATGTATACACCTTGAACAGTTGGGGAATAAATTGTGATCTGTAAGTGGAATAAAAGACCAGTGGCCTACCGACCATGTGCCATTTGTTGTATTGTTTCAGCAATCAGAATCCTACAGGGGAGTGTCTAGGTACACAACCTGAGAAGCTTGTAAATGTGGAAGGGGGACTGTGTTTAAAAAAGAGGCAACATGATGAGAATTGTTTGTTGTCGTGGCCAAGTATAATTTAGTGTAGTAGGAGTGAAATGTTGTGCTAATAGCATCTTTCTTGTTAACCAGTCGACTCGAGTTGTTGCGGATACAGTACAGGGACTTGGGGCACTTTGAGTGTAAATGCCAGTCTTAGAGTTTACATGCCTCATCTCCTTCCACATGTTTTTTCATCTGGTAGTCCCTGTAGTCAAGCTTACCCAATTGTTCCATTGTTGTCTTATGTTCAAGTTGTGCGCTTGCCAGGGGGGAGCTACTGTCGGGTCACCCATTAGAAATGTTCATACATTCTAATGTCGGCCTCCAGGGTTGTAACAACATACTGACTTAATAGCATGTCCAAGTAGGACTGTTTTAAAAACCTCACATTCTATACCAGTATTTGAGGCTGTGCCTGTGTTTACCTCAAAGTATGTAGTGACATGGTCCATTATAGTGCTGCCGAATGACTAGTGTGCTATGTGAAGCGTAGCAGGGAACTGCATATCATACCTGATGTTGTGTTCTCTAAGGCACTTTTTCACTGGCATGAAGGAGGAACTTTTGCGTTACACCTTCAGGGTGTAGTCAGGAAAGATATTACCTTGGGAGTCCTTGACTCTCCAAGTAACTTTCAGAATGTAGACTCTGTCCCTATTGTTGAATAGTCGGGCAACCACTGGTTGCAGGTGGGCTCAGGGAGGAGTTGGTCTGCCCGGTACTTTTTAGGGATGCTCCAAAGAAAAAAAGGTTGAATGTTTGCCCTGGAGGTTTACAGTTGAGAACCATTCCTCAAGATACAGTTCCATGCTGGGTCCTTCTATTGGTTCTGGCAAACCTGCAATACACACATTGTTGTGGTGGGATCTTCCCTATTTATGATCTGCCTGTAGTCTGAGATAGCCCACTTCTTCCTAGAGGGCCTTGATCTGAGCAGTAGCACTCTTCACTGAGTGCCAGTGTAAATTTGGTGGTTTCAAACCGGTCCTTCAGTTACTTATGGTCCTCCCTCATCAGACCCATATCTATTTGAAGAGTGCTGATTTTGGGTTCCAGCGAAGTCTTAATGTCAAGTATTGCAGTAAGGATTTTATCAAACCTCCAGGAATGAGGCACCAGGGCGCATACCAAGGAATCATCTAGAGAATGTGTTTTTTCCCCCACCATGGTGTCATTCTGTGCTCAAGCTGCCCCAGTCATTGATCTGTCTTGTTTTGTGCGATCCATCATGTTAGAAATCAATCCCATTCGGTGCGGCACAGACCATCTGCAACAATGTTATGTATTCCAGTCCACGGGTGCAGGTAGTGACACAACTCCCGAGCAGCAGTACTAAGTGTCCATGGTATTAGCCGAGACAGGGATTCCCAATGATCAATCTGGTGTGGCAAATATGATGAACACTTTGTAACCTGTTCAGATCATCTGTGTGATTCTAACATGTACTTAGGGTTGGATGCGCAGAGGTACAGTGGGCAAGAAATAGCAGAGATCAGGGGACCTCTAATGTACACAGATGCCATGCAGAGGCAGAATTCTCTAGAAAGAAATTGGGCAAGATGGAGTTGTTCATATGGTGCTCTGTTATGTTTATAGTGAGGAGTCAGTTGCAGCGCAGTTGTCAGGGTTGTGCATGATGGCCTACCGTAGACGGCTGATCAATTGTGTAGTTACACATCTGGGTCACCAGTCATTACCACACCAAGGGGGAGGAGGGTAGCCACCAGGAGAAGATTGAGTGTAGAGCTGCATATACTGTTACAACCCCAGCTTCCATGTTGTTTTATACTTCAGGATTAGACTGTGATAGAGCTTAGGACGGCTTTGCCATTCAACCCTCTCTACCTCTGTAGATGGGTCACTGGAGGCACCTTGCTGCTGTTTTTCTTATTTTGTCAATAAAGTCTTCCCAAGGCTGCACATGGGGTAGGAAAAACGTTATGGGGGGGTACATTCTAGTTTCAGGTAGGGTTCTTCCAGCAGGGCCCTCTAGGGCATCTCACAAGCACTGTGCAATAGTGGGCAGAGTTCCCCTTCCGGCTGCGGGCCTCTGTGCTGTGTCACCTCATTTGCACGGTGGGCCACCGCTCAAGGGAGCCATGCCAGCAGCTATCTGCAGTGCTCCCAGCGGGAGGCCCAGGTCACATGCGTGCCAGTGGTCTGGGCGCATGGGGAAGTCTGGTGGCACCAATTCTTCGCTATTGCGGCCGTCCGCGTCTCTCAGGTCAGGCAGCAGAAAGGTGGGGATTCCCGTTGCTCACTGGAACCCTCTCTGACCCATTACAGCAGGGGCTCTGCAGGTCAGTGGTCTCCTGCTTCACGTCTGCCTCCTACTGTATCAAGCCCCCCTCCATTCTGAAGGTTCCAGTATTCTGAAGGTTCCAGCACTGACAGATTCTACTCTATCCAAAGGATTCATGCTGTATCAGTGGCACCGGAGTTTACCCTCAGCGAACATGGGTTCTGTGCTATGTCTCATGCCACAGTGGGGGGCACAATCTTACTGCAGGATGGTGTATTTACGGGCCAGGGGCCATGGAGCTATGCTCTATGCCACTGGTAAGTTCGCCATCATGGCCATGGTCTTACAAGAGTCATACGTAATGCCAGAAATTATATTAGATTACGCCGACATAATCAAAATTTTGACTGGGCATACTAATAAACAGAGATTTTCCTCATGATTACTTAAGTACAAAGGTAAGATTTCTTGTTATTATCAAAGTAAAGTTCAGGTGATTTGAAAAATTCAGGCTTATTGCCTGGAATGTTCCATTCTAGAGTCCCTTACAGAAGAAATCAACTGGAACCCTGATTCTAAGTACTGCTACATTACCTCACTGTGCGAATGTAACAACATGTACGCTGGCTAGAGTTAAATTCGGCCTGGGAGTTTAAATCTGCAGAATTCTGTTGAGTTACAAAAAACTCCACAAGATTCCACCGAATTCTGCAAATGGGCAGCAGTAGGCATTTGTGCTGCTTGCAATGTGATTTAGGGCCAGATGTACCATCAAGGCCCATTGCGATTCGGTAATAGCGATTTTTAAGAAATCGCTATTACCGACTTGCAAAGGGCCATGTATCACATTTGCGAATCGGTAATAGCGATTTCTTAAAAATCGCAAAAACTATTGCCGAATCGCAAATTGTGAAACCGGCCCCATTCGCAGCTATGGGCCTGTTGGCCCATAGCTGCAAATTTTTTGCATTTCCAAAATTCTGATTTCTGAACCAGAAATCGCAATTTTGGAAATGCAAAAGGCCAGGGTGCTGGGGGCCTAAGGCCCCCTCTCCTGCACCCCAAAACACTTTTTTTCAACATGTAAGGTACACACATGCCAAAAGGGCATGTGTGCTTTACATGTTCACTTTAAAAATGCAGTTTAACTGCATTTTTAAATTTTGCACCAGGTTACCACCTGTTTGCACATCATGGTATTTTGCAAGTGCAAAATACAATTTTTGGAAAAATCGCAATTTGCGATTTTTTCCAGCATAGCCTTGCGACCTGGAAATTGCGAATCCCATATTGCAACTAGCAATTTCCAGGTCGCAACACAAGAAATCGCAATTTTAGCGATTTCTTATTTGTGGTCTGCGAATGCATTTCATGCATCGCAGACCACTGTTTTGCACTCGCAAACGGACAAATTTACCGATTCGCAGCGTTTGCGCGTGCAAAACTTTTTGATACATCTGGCCCATAGTGCCGGAATCCACACGAACGACACAACACAACTTGCCAGATGTTGGAGCTTCTCAAATGGATTTTGCTGCTGCTCGAGCAGATTTTCTAGGGGCAGCTTTCTGACCACGAATGGTTGCAACCTCTTGTAACTACTCACGCTGGGGAAGTCTCTCCTGGTGCCCTCCTAGTGACTGAAAATCCCGCTATGGGACGTAGTCTCACTCGCACTCACAAACCTACTGTTCACAAGCTGTGTGCACCAAAAAAGTCTGCCATGAGGTGGTTAGCAGAATTTTGGCCAGAATAAGCATAACACAGAGTGGCCAAAAAACTACTTCATCTCCACCAGTGGGGTGAATATATCACCCACACCTAGGTTAATTCCCTCTCTTTAAAAAGGCTGCATAGTTAAAAGCAGCATCATGACAATAAATATCCTTTAAATACTCATTTCAGTGAGTGGCAAAACAATTCATAAAGTTGGTACAATGTTACACAACACAACTACACAAGAACAATGGTATACATATTAGTATCAACCATAATGGTACACATATATTAATCTTATAAGTAAAGAAAATTGGTATAGTCTTTCAGGAAGGCAGGTAATACCATTGTGGTCAAATGGGTTTTTGAGACAGAAATCAACATAATATTCACATGGAAGAACTAGGATTAAGCGTGACCTCTGTGCAATTATTACAGTTGTTTTTATTGTTAGGTAAATGGTACAGAAATAAAGATTGACACTCCTTTTAATTATACATTCTTCAAATTCTATTTGTAAATCATATCTGAAAAACTCTGCAGTGCTCAGGGAGTTCTGAGAATATTGGAGTGTGGTAAGTCACGCTGCTTGCACTGCTCGAGCTGATGTTTAGTGGCAAGAGTTTGTCACCCACTGTAAAATCAGCACCAACAGCACAATGTGCAGTGCAAAAAGGCAGTTCTTCTTTCTGCTGCTCGAGTAGGTTTTCTACTCGAGCAGCAGCTTCCTAGCTGCAAGTGGTAGGTTTCTCAATGGGAGCAGTAGCAACCTGCCACGACTGCCCGTGTTGAGAAATCTCTCCTGGAGGTGGTCCAGCATGTGATTTTCCTCACTTGCCAACCTAATGTTGGTGAGCCACAAGAGGAAAAACTCTTATCTGCGCTGCTCTGCTGACTTTTTTGGAACTCCCTGTGCTGTACAGAGTGAGGACTGCTTAAAACTCTGCAAACTAAACCAGTGGAACGGAATTCATTGCCCACTTCTAGTCAGGAAAACAAATGTGAAACCACTTAAAAATATGAAAAATTAATTCCTTCATGAGGAGTGGCATTTCCTTACAATTGAAACAAACACTGCCAACACAAACAGGTCTGGGTTTAATGTGCTAATACATGTAGTTTTAGCATATTAAAACAAGGCACTATGGGACTGATTTTGATTTTTACAGACAGGGTTACTCCATCACATTGTGACAGATATCCCTGCAGCCTTATTAGAGGTGCTGTAGAACATAAATCACTTAGAGGATGGGAAGTCTGTCATATTTTTGGATCTGCAAAACTCTGAACAGGCCCATACCAGTCCGTTCACAGATAGCATTTTGTAGCTCATTTTACAATAATACAAGGCATACTACAAAATGCTACCACAAATCTACTTGCAAAGTTTATGCCACTGTCTCTCTTATGCACATATGCAGAGATCTCCACCCTTACTGCTATGTCTCTGTATACATAGATACACGTTTTAGTTATAAACATGGAAGGGACACAGGGGAGTAGCTGAAAAATGAGCAAAACTTATAAATAAAGGGAAGAGGATTAGGAAAGAGTAGGGAGGCATTTAGATACGGCATGGAGTGTCAGAGAGGGTTTAGAGAAGGACATAAAACCACCCACAAAAGAGTAAGCCAATAGCTATTTACAAACTTTATTTCTATATTACTACAGCCAGAAAGAAACCCAAAGTTAAGTACTTCAGCTCAGAGATAGAATAAGCTTAGCACCGCACATGGCCAAATGCTGGTATTGCAGCACGTTTGCAAGGGAAAAGTCTGGGCACTGGGTAGCCCCAGTATGATGTAGGCTGGAAAGTGTGGTAACTATGGGCCTGATTACAACTTTGGAGGAGGTGTTAATTCGTCCCAAAAGTGACAGTAAAGTGACAGATATACCTCCAGCCATATTACGAGTCCATTATATCCTATGGAACTCGTAATACGGCTGGTGGTATATTCGTCACTTTACCATCACTTTTGGGACGGATTAACACCTCCTCCAAACTTGTAATCAGGCCCTATGTTTCAAAACACAAGTTGATGTCTGCTAATACTGAGTCCCAATATGCTGACAGTTTTGGACTAGCCCAAAGCTAGTATAGAAGAGTACCCTGTGCCCTGTGACCCCCTCCTTGAACCTCACTGTGAATTTGGTGTTGAGTCTGACTTCTGTTATATGCCTATATGTCACAATCTCAGTTTTTAATACTTGGACCCTTTCAGCCTGATACTAAGTTCAGAGTTTGTGGGCCAATAACGTACTGCATTTGTCACCTTCACGGTAAAAGGCGTTCTGGAGGCCAAGCATAGGTGTGTCTGCCCTATCCACATCGAGAGCATGCAACTGGGCTAACGTCACCTCAAGTTTTCGTCCTATCATCAATGTTGCCAGAGGCTTATGGATGGCTTTGAGTTCCCTTAGCTGTCCCTTCAGTTCCTGGTGATTACCACTGCTGCTATTTTCTCCCAGAGCATAGCGATGGACGTGTTCACAGCGTCAGTTGTGTCTAGGAAGTCGGTAATACTAAGCATGAGTTATTGAAACGTGTCCTGTCAGTGGAGAAAATTGTCCTGGAGCCACCAGAGAGCTGTTCACCATTGGCATGCATCTATACAAATTGTGAATTCAAGAGCAGCATAGTCTGATGGAGACGGAGGGCAATCTTGATCCATGACCCATGCCTGGAGGGCCAGTGTCCCTAAGAAATAGTGTATCCAGGCATTTGTTTTGTGTGCTCTGGAGTAAAAGGTGTAGTCGCATTTCTATGTGTGGATCATTCTCCGCAGGTCACTCAGACCTACCTCCTAAAGCCAGTAGACACATCCATGGGAGAGGGCCCTGGTCTGGTCAAAACGATGTGCAGACCAGTGTCTGTCATTATGAGGTGCAGGTCATCTCCTATCAAGGCTTCCTGTTCAGGGGAATCCAATGTCTCCAATGTTGCCCACTGCAGAAATGGTTTTTGCTTGTCATTCAGGGTGTATATGGATGCAATTGTGAGTGTCTGCCCACCTGTTTGTATGCAGGGTGCTAGTAGCAAACCCCATATTTTGACCACCTTTGTCCTATAGTCCTGCACAAAAAGCAGAAAAACAGAATGGCCACCCCTCAGCCTTAGTAGGGAAGTAGCACAATTACAGCCTATGTCAGTAATAGGGCAGTAAGTGTGTTTCCCGGAGGAGGCATATATAATCTCCAGTACACTCAAGCTAGAACATTACAGCTTTGAATTTGACTGGGTTATTGATCCCTCGTACAGTGATGGATATAATCTTCAACTCAGCATGTGAAAGTGTGAGGGAACATATGGTGATAAATGCCTCAATATTGCAATCCACACTGCATGTCAGACAATGCTGAGACCCAGGGGTATTATCTGCTGTCTGTGTGTCTCCTTTGTGAGCATGCATGTCTTTAAGTAGTAGTCATTTGTTCCCCGTGTCATCACCATCAGGCCATAGAGTCATTTTTTGCACGGGAATGCCTACCTTGCATCTCATTAAGGCAAGGTAGGTTTCCACTTCAAAAAAATGACTTTAACTTCATAAATTTGGCGCTAGATGGGTCTAGCACCAAAGTATAAATATGGAGTTAGTTTTGCACCAAATTAGAGTTTAAAAAAATTACGCTAATTCAGTGCAAACAGAGTATAAATATGCCCCTTAGCATCAACAAATGACGCTAATCTGGTTAGAGTCATTTATTTTGACTCTAACCTTCCTAACGTCAATTTGTTTTATTCTAGCCTACCCTTTGCACCGGCTTGCACTATTCCATAAATATGGTGCCCAGCTGGTGCTAAAAATGGTGCAAGCCGGTGCAAAACGTTTTGGCGCAAAACTACGTTAGTGCAGTTTTGCACCGAAAAGTATAAATAAGGCCCATAATGCCCAGAAATCATAGGTTGCTCCATACATATTTGATCATTTAGAGCATTGCTTGTGAAATTAGTATTTTACAGGCCAGGTTTCAAGGTCTCTCAATCAAATTATTTTACATTTTTCTTTGTCTCTTTCTCTGCCTTTCTCTCCTTTTTAATATTTTATTTTATTTTGGTTCCCTACATCAAATAAATACTTAAAGAAACAACTTTTCATGCCAGCTTTCAAAAGAGAAAACGTGTATTTGGCTTGATTACATAAACTCCAAATAACTGAAGTCCTCCAAAATCTAATACATTTCCAACTTGAATGAAAGTAATTTTCTTAGAAGCTAAAACAGAGCCAGAATATGTCTTCAAATTTGAGATAGTGCAAGCCAATACTTCCAAAGTTTTTCAAACTCTGGTAGATCTCAAACGTTAAAGTGCATAGCTGTTTCACTTAGGTATAAAGTGCAAGGCATACCTCCACATTTAAAAAATGTCCTCTTTGCATGGATATATTCTTTAAAATATACAATATTTATCTTCTGAATCCAGGGCTGCAGTTTTGGTGGTTTAAATGATTTCCAAAGACCCATTATTACCAACCATGTTAATATCATTACAATAAACGACCAATGCACGTGGGACCTGGATGGATTCGTAAGTGTTTGGAGTATCAAAAAGAATGTTTAGATATGGGACACATGAAGGTGCAAGTGAAACCATATGTACCTTAGAACCTCTCACCAAAATGCTCTTACACTATCACATATACAGATCTGATAAATCCAACACCAGGTTCTATGCATCTCAGACATTAATTGGAAATGATCAAATTCCATGTATTCAGTAGTGAAGGAGTATAGTACTCCATCCACAGGGCATATATTTGCTTTTTTCAAAGCTGAAGCTTATCAATGTTTTGGAACTGAGTTGGGAAGCATCCAGCCACCCATCTCAAGTTAAATGTGCCTTAATTTCTTTTTGACTCTTGATTTGCTTTGAATGACTCAAAGTTGATCTATAGAGTTACCCTGTTTGGGCTGTAACCAATTTGCCCACTGGCTCTTGCTTTCTTTGCTCTGGAGAAGAGTGAAATAAGACATGAACAATTTCCCCTGTTGATTCAATTCACAACGGTTGGCCTTTCTGCACAACAGAGATAATGTATAAATACACCAGTTTATTTTGGGTCCATACTGATGGGATTCTTGTTTACACCACCTCCCATAAACTACAGTGTTGTAATCAGCCACTTTCCCTACATTCTACTTCTCTCATCTATTCACTTCTTTTTCAAGTGCATCAGGGTATAGACTTGTGAGTTGGATTTCTGCATGAATATTAGGAATCTTCAACCATTGAAATCATTGTTTGTTTCTCCTTCAATATCTCAAGAGTGTGATATCTCACCGATTTCAGATTCTTACATTTGGAAAGGATAGGATTTGAACAAGGACAAATTCCACTGCACATAAACTTTAAAAATGAATTATTGAATGTCTTGCACTTATTAGTTTTGTCATACCTATTTTTGGTTATTGAATAAGTAGTTGAGTAATAAAAGGCCTGATTTAGATATTGGCAGAGGGAATTCTCTGTCACAAACATGGGAGGTATCCTGTCCACCTTGTTATGCTCTTGATAGGATATCATGGATTATAATAATGTGGGTGGGAAACCAGGCACGTTTGTGACAGAGTATTCCCCTTCCACAAGAACTAAATCAGGCACAAATTCTTCATTTAGGAAGAGACAATTCTCCTTCCTGGGCTGACAAACTCACTTTCCTACAACCAATTCTATAATTGTACTTGTTCCAAATTAAAGTGCTGGTAAGTGCCTTTAGGTTTTGGAAAAAAAAACATGTTTGATACGCATGGGATCAATGAGAATTTTTTTTTTTAAAGAGGCAAGATCTGCATTTTTATCATTGTTATCCTCCCAATAATAGAAACTGTCATCTTGTGCCGCCTATACATCATGCTTTTAATCTTGGTGATCATAGGGTAGCAGTTTCATTTATATATATGTGCATATCTGTGAGATACCCTGATTCCTAAATATATGACTGGCTTCTTATCACATGCAGTCTGCAAATATTGAGGCAACAAATTAGCACCAGTATTAAAAAGAATTATCTCGGTCTTGAAGATATTTACCCGATACCCAGATAACGTTCAGAACCCTTCATTTGTTTCAAACAAATTATCAAATTCGATCCTCTTAGGTAGCAAAAATAACACTGAAACATCCTCGCATAGTTTGAGATTTTATATAGTGCAAGCCAATAGTACTAACGTTTCCAAAGTCCATTAGATTGTAAACATTAAAGTGCATGGTTGTTTCACTTAGGTATAAAGTGCAAGGCATACTTCCACATTCCAAAAATGTCCTTCCCTTCCCCACCCTCTTTGCATACAAATGTTCTTTAACTTATACAATATTTATCTTCTTAATCCAGGACTGCAGTTTTGATGGTTCAAATAATTTCCAAAGACCGGTTATTACCAACCATGTCAATATCATTGCAATAAACTACCAATGCACATGGTACCTGGATGGAGTCCTAAGTGTTTGGTGTACCTAAAAAGAATGTTTAGATCTGGGACATATTGAGGCACAAGCAAAACCCACATGTTCCTCAGATCCCCTCACCAAAATGCTCTTCCACTATTACATATACAGATCATATAAATCCAACACCAGGTTTCATGCATCTCCGACATTAATTGGAAATGTTCAAATTCTGTTTACTCAGCAGTGAAGGAGTATAGTATTCCATTCGCAGGGCATATAGTTGCTTTTTTCAAAGCTGGGGCTTATTAATGTTTTGGAACTGAATTAGGAAGCTTCCAACCACCCTTCTTGAGCTAAATGTGCCTTAATTTCTTTTTGATTCTTGATTTGCTTTGAACGACTCAAAGCTGATCTTTAGAGATACCCTGTGTGGACTGTAAATAATAGGCTCATCCAATTTGTCCACTGGCTCTGCTTTCTTTGCTCTGGAGAACAGTAAAATAAGACATGAACAATTTCCCTTGTTGATTCAATTCACAATGGTTGGCCTTTCTGCACAACAGAGATAATGAATAAATACACCGGTCTATTTTGGGCCCATTCTGATGGTATTCTTGTTTACACCACCTCCCATAAACTACAGTGTCGTAATCAGCCACTTTCCCTACATTCTACTTCTCTCATCTATTCACTTCTTTTTCAAGTTCATCGCGGCACAGACTTGTGACATGGATTTCTGCATGAATATTAGGAATCTTCAGCGATGGAAATCATTGTTTGTTTCTGCTTAAATATCTCAAGAGTGTGATATCTCACCAATTTCAGATTCTTAAGTTTGGGAAGGGCAGGATTGGAACAAGGAACAATTCCACTGCACATAAACTCTAAAAATGAATTATTGAATGTCTTGCACTTATTGGTTTTGTCATACCTAATGTTGGTTTTTAAATAAGTAGTTGAGTAATAAAAGGCCTGATTTAGATGTTGGCAGAGGGAATTCTCTATCACAAACATGAGAGGTATCCCATCCGTCTTATTACGCTCTTGACAGGATATCATGGGATTATAATAATGTGGGAGGGAAACCAGTAACGTTTGTGACAGTATTCCCCTCCCCAAGACCTAAATCAGGCCCAAATTATCCATTTTGGAAGAGACAATCCTCCTTCCTGGGCTGACAAACTCAGTTTCCTAAAACTAATTCTAGAATTGAACTTGTTCCAAATTAAAGTGCTGGTAAGTGCCTTTAAGTAAAAAAAAAAAAATTGTTTGATACGCTAGGGATCGATGAGAAATCTTTTTTTTAGAAGAGGCTAGATCTGCATTTTTACCATTGCTATCCTCCCAATAATCGAAATTTGCATCCTGCGCCACCTATTCATCATGCTTTTAATCTTGATGGTGAAGGGGGAGTAGTTTCATTAATATATATCTGCATATTTGTTCGATACCTTGATTCTTAAGTATATGACTGGCTTTTTATCACATGCAGTCTTCAAATTTTGAGGCAACAAATTAACATTGGTATTAAAAAGAAGTATCTCGGTCTTGAAGATATTTACCTGATACCCAGATAACATTGAGAACCCTACAAGTGTTTTTTTTTTTTTTTATCAAACTCCATCCTCTCGGGTAGCAAAAATAACATCAAAACATCCACATAAAGTTTGAGATTTGTTGCCTGTAGATTCACTGCCTTCACACCACCATTCTCTCTGAAAAGACACTCCAACCGCTCAATGAACAAAAAGAGACAGCGAGAGGGACATCCCCTGCCTAGTGTCCCTGGTGATCCTAATGGTCCAGAAACCTACCATTTAAAGTTTTTTTGTGATTGTTGACCCTCTCATAAATTGAAGCTATTGACTTTGTGAGCAAGTGTGGAAATCTCATTACTTCCATAACTGGATATTGCCAGCAACTTTTTCTGCATCTATTATAATAATTGATGCTGGTGTCCTGATGTAGTAAAATAATCTATGGCTTCCACCAAGCAATGTGTGTTGCAGTACAGTTGCCACCCTGAGATAAGTCCTTTCTGGTCGTTCGCAATCAGCTAAAGAGTAATGCTAAAATGCTCATGAAAATCTTATAGTCCACCTGCTGCCACATGATAAGGTGAGAAAACTGATATCTTCTGGATTTTTCTGGGGGGAAACAGGTAAGAACCCTTTTACAAAATGATGGGGGAATAGCATCCTCTTCAAATTTGATTGAATATATAAAGCAACACATTTCTCAGTTCTTGGAGAAGCATCTGATACCACTCCGATGATAACTCATCTTCACCCACAGCTTTACATCTAGGCAGTGCTTTGACCACTCCCTCACTTTCCTGTAGTGTTATGGGGCAGACGAGTTTGTGTGCAGCCTCATTCATCAATGTTGGGAGCTGTTAGAAGTGGGGTTTCTGGTTGGCTAGGGTATGCACCTAAGCCAGGCAGAACGCACCCACTCTAGTCAGGGCAAGAGAGTTACACGTCCAAGATAGCCCCTGCTCACCCCCTTGGTAGCTTGACACGAGCAGTCAGGCCTAACCCAGAGGCAATGTGTAAAGCGTTTGCACAACACACACAACACACATGATGCAAAATGAACACCACAAAGTAAACACAACACTGAGCTATGTAAAAATAAACTGTATTGCACCAAACATAATTAGATCAACATTACACATAAGTAATACCCTGCTACCTTAGCAGTTGATAGAACGTTACACAAGTTACTAATACTCTGCAAGAATAAGCAGTTGTCAAATCCAAACACATAAGTACTCACGATTCTCCAACATAAGCAGTAGTCAGGAATTACAATGAAGAATTCTATGCACTTGTCATGAAGACCTCATAAATACCCATAAAAGGAACATTAGAGAATAAGTCATTAAAAAAAATACATATCAGCATGTCATGCCCATAAAAGGAACATCAGCACATATATGTAGCATCATGAAAGCAGGTAGAAACATATAACCCCCCCCCCCCAAGGTTCATACTAGGCTCACTGAGCCAAAATCTCCTAAAAAGTATCTGATTTTATGAAGAAGAGGCACTTCTTGTGCCTAGAAGAGGAGTATGGGGGCCCCGGCGCTCCTATGTGCACAACGGGGGCCACGCATTGCTCCTGGGGAAGAGGGGTGGTCTGCGCCCTCTCTAACCTGGTAAACGGGCGCCTCCTGAGGCCCGGGATCTTGGTGGGGACCTCCCTCAGCCTCCACACGCTCTGCACATGGGTTGGGGGCCAGGCAAGGCTGATACGGGGGCGAGAAGAAGGGGCCTCAGTCGCGGTCTCCCTTCCCTGTTCTAAATAAAATGCTGTTCGGTTTAAAAAGAAGGAGCGTCTAGCTCCTATGGAAGAGACCGATGGAAAGGGGGTGTTCCCCTTACCTTCCCCCTAGTCCTGCTTCTCAGGGACGGAGACGGGACCTCTCCTGGGGCCTGCGAAGACACACTCGCTCGCACCCGATGTGGTGCACAAGTGTTTCTGATGATTCCCGGGCCGCTGCGGTGATTGAAGCAGAAGTGAATGGTGGCTGGTGCCCCGTGGGCGCTCTCAGAAGCGGACCATGCCCTGGGGATACCAATAGGAGCAGGTTTGCTCTGTTTACCTTTTTCCCATGCCCCAGGGGCACTAGAAGGTGTGCGATCCTCGCGCTTCGTGAATAGAGGGCGCCTGGGCTGCGCCGGTGATTTGGGGCATCCACAGAGTGCTTTTCAAAGCACTGAGACCAGATCTGCAGCCTGGGTTAGGGCGGTGATTTTGGTGATGTCAAGAAGCGCTTTTCAAAGCGCTAGTGGGGCCAAAGATGATGTAAGGCACTCTCTAGAGTGCTACACGCAAAATCCCACGATGCTGGAGCACTCCTCATGCTCTAAATAATTACAGGAGTCAGGGCCACGGCACCATGCACCTGGGAACAGTGAAAACAAAAAGGTGCACAGGGCTGGTGGGCCCAGCTACAGGCCAGCACAAGGGGTGCAGATGGTGGCAGTTCCTCCTAGTGACCAGACAGGTCACAGGTCAGCACAGCAGCAGCAGTCCAAGGTGGTTTCCTTGTGAGTCCATTCAGCAGCGTCCTGTGTCCAGTTTCAAGTCCCAAAGATGTTCAAAGAATGTCTAAATTGTGGGGAAAATTTCCCTGTACTTATACTAAGTTTACAGTGTGTTTTACAATGGGGAGGAGAGGGAGTTCCAACCAGTTACAACTGGTTCTGGGAGTGCCCTTTCTCGCCTCCAGTACAAGCTCCAAACATCAGTGGGGGGTAAACTACCCTATTGTGCGAGGCCAGGGCACAGCTTTTACAAATGCAGATGTGCCCCTCCTCTCCCTTCTCTCAGCCCAGGAAGACTATACAATAAGTAGATGTACCTCTGTGACACCTCCACCCTCCTTGTGTACATGCTCTCTGAAAAGTATGCACAAAGCCCCAACTGTCAGTCTGCCTAGACGTGGATTGGAGGCAAGCTGCAAAACACCAGAGTTATAAGCACAGATAAATGCACACTTTCTAGAAGTGGCATTTCTGTAATAGTAATAAAAAATGCACCTACACCATACCAAACATGCCTATGCTACCCCTCATAAATCAGACAATACCCCTTACACAATAGGCAGGGCATTTCTAATGCAGTCCTATGAGAAGGCAGCACTCACAGCAGTGAGACACCAAGTTAGGCTGCTTGTCACTACCAGGACAGGCCACACAATCTGACACATGTCCTGCCCTCTACTTACATGGCACCCTACCCTAAGGGCATACCTTAAGGGTGACTTACATGTAGTAAAAGGGGAGTCCTGGGCCTGGCAAGTAAATTTAGATGCCAGGTCCCTGTGGCAGAAAACTGTGCACACAGGCAGCGCTGCAGGCCCACTAGTAGCATTTAATTGACAAGCACTGGGTATAGGGACACCACTTTACAAGGGACTTATAGGTAAATTAAATATGTCAATTAGGTATAAGCCAATCATACCAATTTTACAAGGGAGAGCACATGCCCTTTAGCAATGGTTAGCAGTGAAAAAGTGCACAGAGTCATATCGTGAGCCAACAAAAGTCAGAAAAATAAGGAGGCAAAAGGCAGAAAGTCTGGGGAATGACCCTGTGAAAGGGCCAGGTCCAACAGGAGCCTACTTTTTCCAACAGATTCTTTTGTTGATAGTGTGAATTGTTGTATATCTTTCTCTATGTGAGAGATGCATCTCATTTCTTAGTATAACAAACCCTTTTCCTACTACTATGGAGAATGTTCTTTACATTTCTTAGGTTTCTAGGACTGTTAAGTGAGCGATTTTACTTCCCTTTTTGTTTAGGTTTTTTTTCTAATTCCTGTCTGGTATGACCCTCCTGTTATTATTGGATAAGAAGTTATGAGCATTCTTCAAATGGCAGAACCATTTTCAATAAAACTTCTTTACTAGGTACAATTTGTTGATGAAGTGACCAAAACTGACAGATTTGGGGCTTGAAACATAGATGTCTATATTTAAATATACAAGGTATTATGGGGGTTATTACAACTTTGGAGGTGGTGTTAATCCGTCCCAAAAGTGACGGTAAAGTGACGGATATACCACCAGCCGTATTACGAGTCCATTATATCCTATGGAACTCGTAATACGGCTGGTGGTATATCCAGCACTTTACCGTCACTTTTGGGATGGATTAACACCTCCTCCAAAGTTGTAATATCCCCCTATGTGGGTTGTCTTTCTCTCTGGGATGTTCTCTGTCTTTAGCACTCTATCCAGTCACCCCTTTCACTTCTTCCCTTCTTGTTCTTGCATTTCCTTGCCCCTTACCACTTATCCTCTTCCATTCCTCTTCCCTCTACCTCTTTCGTTCCTCTTTACATAGCAACATATTTATAATACAGCGCACCATGGCGGGAATTAGGTTGACTAGCATCATAATTTATGACACTAGTCTGGTGCTTTGTAGGACTAGCGTCACAAATTATGACGCTAATCCTACAAAGCACCCAGAGATTCATTGTAGTCACTTAGCAGGCATTAAAAAATGGCAATAAAAATGTTGCAAAGGAATCTAATAGATTCCTTTGCACAATTTTTCCACCCCCACCTTGCGCCGGAACGCCCCTTGCATACATTATGCCTAGTGCAGGCATAATGTAGTGCAAGGGGTTACAAAGTGGAGTAATGCAAGCATTGCACCACTTTGTAAATATGGTGCATGGGAAATGCCACCTTAATGCCACATTTGCATCAAAATAAATGCCACAAATGTGGTGCAAGGCAGCACTGGGAGCTCATAAATATGACCCCTAATGTTTACTGCATCCATTTTAGATGTTTGGGATATTCCCATTTAATTACATTTGGTTTAAGGGAACCATGTTTTGAGGAATATGAAATTGATGATAAAGGTTGATTAAGAACGCTCATGTGAAGTGTTTATTACAATGCAGAGTGGACAATTTGATCATCACATAAGAGAGAAAAAAAACATTTATTGAGGTAAATATTTTTTAGCGCAATATGATGAAATATGAGGAGAAGCAAGATTTAGGTATGGAGTTATGTGAACAAGTTTTTGGTTGATTTAGCTGAGACATTAGATAGGAAAAAATCAAAAGAGGTGTTGAAGGAAGAGAGATATTAGTCAGTGGAAATGAGGAAGTTCATTGAAGTGCAAAAAGATATAGGGCCTCATTACGTGTTCACCGTCGGACCACCGGACCGACATGGTGGTGGTCTTTCAAAGGGTACCAAGATGACAGTCCCAAGACTGCCAGATTACGAGTTCCCAAAGGGGCTGGTGTGACTGGTGGGGGGAGGGAGGGGTCAGCATAATGGAGATACTGCCAGCCATGCTTCTCTACTTGTCAGCACTAAGGGTGGACTGTGCCCATGCACCATGTTGTGCATGGGACATAGTGAGACCCCAAACCCCATATTTTTTGGTGTCCTTCCTGGGCCCACATCTCACCCTCCATGGGGCTGTACCCCCTTGTGCCTCCAATTTTGGGACTCTCACCTGCCTGGCCACCAGGCTTTGCATGGTTGTCGAATCACCATTGAAAGCTTAGTGGTCCTGCAGGTTGTAATGGCCATGGGGGTCCCAATGCCGGGACCTCCAACAGTGGCTGGTGCCCTCAGCATCATTGCAGTCCCTGCCACAATGACTATGGCTGTGCTGGAGGTCCACTGGGAGTCTTCTGGTGCTTCAAGCACCAAACTTGTTATCTGGCGGTCCAACAGTCAATGCTACCATGGCGGCCCATGGACCAGCAAACTTGCAATTAGGCCCATAATAATATGGTACTGGGCGTAAAGCTCCGGGAAAGGTGTTGAAGGTTTTTCAAAATGTGAAAGCTATAAAGGCAAAAAGGAAGAATCACAAAGCAGTGATGTTGATTTAAGCTGCTCATCAGATTTAAATGAAGCGGAGGGGTTTATTAACCCAAAAAGGCACAGGATTGAACATGCTGAAAAGGGGTTTGCTACTGGAGAGTTTGTGAATCCTTAAGAGAAAGAGATGTTTGATCTGCTTTTGATACAGCACCCTTTATCACCAAAATAGATGCCTGTAGCATGTTAAATAACATATTGTCAAAGAAGTGAAATGCTTAAGGAGGCACAAATACGTCTATGATCAGAGTGTCCAAGACCTACTTTAGATTCGAAGGCTAGAGCTGTATCCTAAGATGTTGGCATTTTAAATAAGTCTGGCTGTGATGCTAGAAAAGTGTTGCATAGTGGACTAAAGGGCTGCCAGGACAGACTTTTATACATTTTGGGTCAGTTGACTAAATATTTTAATTTGTGTGATAAGTAATATATAATAGATATGGATTAGATGTTGTTGAGATGTTTAAAAATCACATAAATTGTTTTAATTTTTTATTTTTATTTTTATATTTTATTGATTGTTTGTTTAGTTAATAATTTATTAATAATTTAACCCCTCCAAAGTTCAACTCTTTCCCTACTGTTGCTCAGACTGGAGTGGAAATAGTAAATTTTACCCCTCCCAAGTCCAACTCTTTCCCTGTTGCTACATAGACTGGAGTGGGAATAATACAGTTAGGGGGTCATTACAACATTGGTGGTATAAGGCGCTTACCGCCGTGCAATAGACCGCCAATACACCGCCGCGGCCGCGGTAGACCGCCACAGCTATTATGACACACATCACGGAATCCGCCGAAATTCAGACACCCACACATTACCGCCACACCAAAGGTCAGCGAGAAACTGGCGGAAACACATCCTCCACCTCCACGCCAACAGAAACACGCCCATGCCATTACGACCCACGTATCCACGGAGCGGTCTTTCAACCGCGGTATTCCATTGGCGGTACACACCGCCGCGCTCAAAATACACACACATCTACAAAACACCGCCACATTGGACAATTTGAAGTACACGCACCTGACACACATACACACACCACTCCCACACACCCAATACTATATAAAACACACAACCACATCACCCACAAACCCCTACTACCAAAAATTCAGAGAGAAGGCCAGAGAGACAGCACAGAACAGACAACCCCATCACACAGAGGCACACAACACCATCATCCACGCAACATCCAAGCACAAAACACCACATACCACTACACTCACCACACTCATCAACACATACACCACCCCACACATCACCTACACCACCCCATGTCACGCCAAAGACACCCCTGCTTCTTCGAGGAGGAGCTCAGGGTCATGGTGGAGGAAATCATCCATGCTGCTATTCCGCAGGATGTAAGCGTCATGCACTGAGCCAGAGAACATACCATTTACCTGCAAGATGTACTGGTCTTCCAAACAGACCATCTGGACATTCATTGAATGATAACTCTTCCTGTTCCTGTACACCTGTTCAGTTCTGCGGGGGGGGACCAGAGCTACATGGGTCCCATCAATGGCACCTATGACGTTGGGGATATGTCCAAGGGCATAGAAGTCACCTTTCACTGTAGGCAAATCCTCCACCTGAGGGAATATGATGTATCTCCTTACGTGTTTCAGCAGGGCAGACAACACTCTGGACAACACATTGGAAAACATAGGCTGGGACATCCCTGATGCCATGGCCACTGTTGTTTGAAATGACCCACTTGCAAGGAAATGGAGCACTGACAGCACCTGCACGTCAGGGGGGATTCCAGTGGGATGGCGGATTGGTGACATCAGGTCTGGCTCCAACTGGGTACATGGTTCCTAGATTGTAGCACGGTCAAACCGGTAGGTCACGATTAAATGTCTCTCTTCTATTGTCAACAGGTCCACCAGCGGTCGGTACACCGGAGGATTCCGCCATCTTCTCCTATGTCCCAGTTGACGGTGCCTAAGAAGGACAACAGCGAAGAACCAGTCACTATTCCTCCAGGTATGTACCCACAGTTACACACAAGACTACAGCAGTGTAGGCCTCAGTATGTGTGACGCAGTTGAAAATGAATCCATGTGGGCACCTGAAATGGCGGCTACCTGACCTCTAAACTGGGACAATGGGATTGTGGGGTAACAGGGCTGGCGTTGCACACCTTCGCGGTAGGAGGTCGTAGACCGCTGTGCAATGCTGCATTGGTTAACATTGGACCCTATGGGTCCCCGGAGTCAATGAACAGGATCGCTGGCGGTGATGATGCGCACCGCCGTGGACGTCACCACCATTTTCTATCTGTTCAATCACTAGATACCTGACCTTCGACAGGAGAGGACCTACACTGCTAGTGCTGCTGTGACCTCGGTCTGGAAGCGACAATGGCTGCTGCGTCTGGGGAAAGGGCCCCTGCCTTCACTGCACAAGAGTTGGAGAAACTTGTGGATGGGGTCCTCCCCCAGTACATGCTACTCTACGGTCCTCCAGACCAACAGGTTAGTACACAGGGAGCACGTTGTAGCGGCTAGGCCTGGGTGGACAGGGCTGGGTGGAAGAGGGAAGGGGGCAGAAGTCATACTACAGTAAAGCATGGGAATAAATGGGCCACATGGTCAGAGTAGGGAGGGGGCCACTCACATTGATGGTTCAGTTGGTAATGACTGTTCGTCTTTCCTTGTGCATGTCATGTAGGTCAGCGCCCACCAGAAGAGGGACATTTGGCGTGCCATCGCCAAGGAGGTCCGGACCCTGGGGGCCCACCACAGGCGGGGCACCCACTGCCATAAGAGATGGGAGGACATTCGCCGCTGCAGCAAGAAGACGGCGGAGGCTCAGCTGGGGATGGCCTCCCAATGTGGGAGGGATGCCCGTCGTACCATAACCCCCCTGATGTTCCAGATCCTGGCAGTGGCCTACCCGGAGTTGGATGGGCGCTTAAGGACATCACAGAAGACACAAGGGGGTGAGTACACTCTCATTCTGCGGACTTTGCGTGCAGTGGAGGTGTCTGGGTGGGGGAGGTGGGCTCTGGGTGTCCCTAGGCCAGGGCGAGTTAGGTAGGCAAGGCCCCTCCGTAATGTAGGCCATGTGGCACTCTACCCCACCTTAGTAAATTATCAAGTTGAGGTATAGTTGCCCCTGTGGCATCCATGTGCGCAGATTTCCACCAATGCCATGTAGGCCATATCCCAGAAATTGCATGTGCAGAGGGCAGGAGCGTGGCATTGTGCATGGGGCTGCTGCGTCTGTCTTGTCCGCCAACGGTAGCGGTATGCCATGCACTAAAACTCTCTTTGTTCTGTCTCCCCCCCTTTTCCTGCTTCCCTGTCCTTTTGTACATCAGCATCAACAGGTGGAGGTACAGGTACCGGAGCACGAAGGAGCTGCATACCACATGGCCATGGAGGGCCACACCACAGACTCTGAATACACCAGTGGGACTGAGGGCGAGGGGAGCTTCACGTCGGCCACCGGATCACCAACCAGCGACACAGACTCGTCCACCGATGTGAGCACCCCTGTGGTGGCGGCACCATCTGTGCGCCCCACTTCTACAGGTACAGCTGCCACCCCCCTACCAGCACTGCCCTCCCAGCAGCCCCTCAGCGTTCGCCCCGTGCCCGCTCACCCAGGAGGGTGGGCATCACCTTCGCCCCAGGCACCTCAGGTCCTGCCCCAGTCACCCCTGCTGCCCTCAGTGAGGAGGCCATTGACCTCCTCAGGTCACTCACTGTTGGGCAGTCTACCATTGTGAATGCCATCCAGGGTGTAGAAAGAGCGTTGCAACACGGTAATGCATTCCTGGAGGGCATTCATTCTGGTCAGGCTGTCCTTCAGCGAACCCTGCAATCTCTGGCCTCAGCACTGATGGCAGCAATTGTCCCTGTGTCCAGCCTCCCCCCTCCAACTTCCTCCACCCAGACCCAATCCCCTGTACCCCAGCCCATCCCAAGCACACCTACAGACCAGCATGCACACAAGTCAACACCCAAAAGTAGCTCAGGCAAACATAGGCAACACACATCCCACAGGCACTCACACAAGCATCACACCCATACAGACACAGCAACATCCACTGTCTCCACTGTGTCCCCCTCCTCCTCATCTCCCTCCTCCCTCCAAGTCTCGTCTACACACACACCTGCATGCACCACATCTACAGGCACTAGGACTCGCACCAGGACACCCAGCACCACACGCCGCTCACCTGCACTCACCACCTCCACTGCCATTTAAACGTCCCCTGTGTCCTCTCCCAGTGTGTCTGTGACGCCCCCTCCCAAAGTACCCAAACGCCGGCAATCACTCACCCAACATCCATCCACCTCACGACAGCCTCCAGTACCTGCACCTGCACCCAAAACAGCTAAAGTGACACCTCCTACAACCACCTCCTCTTCCTCCACTCCCAGACCCCCTCCAGGTACTCATCCCAGTGTTCGTCAGAAACTGTCCCTCTGTCAAATTGACCTTTTTGCCCCCACCCCCACCCTCCAATTCATCAGTCCCGTCATAGCGCCTCAACCAAAAAGCTACCAGTACCAGTCGTGCGTGTTCCAGATTTTTGGAGTGCACCGTCCACCAGGGCAGGCAGTAGGAGCCAAGGCACTGGCAGCCCACCCCCTGTAAAGGCTCCAAAATTGGAGAGTGGACGACGGGACCGTGTCAAGACTCCTGGTGGGACAACAAGTGAAATGGGATCGAAGGCTATTGGTGAAGCAGCTGTAACTCCAAAAAAGGTGGGGAAGCTCCCGAGGAAGTCTGCACAGCCTGTTGTGAGTGTCACGGCGGAGAAGTGCGCCATCATTTCCGGCGGTCCAGACACAACCGCCAGCACCGTCGTCACTGGTCCAGAGCCCACCGCCAGAGTCAGTGCCCAGGAGGGCCAAAGTATCGTAATGGGTCCAGAGCCCACCGCCAGAGTCAGTGCCCAGGAGGGCCCAAGTATCGTCACGGGTCCAGAGACCACCGCCAGAGTCAGTGCCCAGGAGGGCCCAAGCATCGTCACGGGTCCAGAGCCCACCACCAGAGTCAGTGCCCAGGAGGGCCCAAGTATCGTAATGGGTCCAGAGCCCACCGCACAAGACACAGCCCAGGAGGGCCCAAGTATCGTCACTGGTCCAGAGACCACCGCACAAGACACAGCCCAGGAGGGCCCAAGTATCGTCACTGGTCCAGAGACCACCGCACAAGACACAGCCCAGGCGGGGCCAGGATGCCACAGCCCCGCTGGGCAATGATGGAACGTCATGCCACACACCAATGTCCAGTGTGGAGATCGTCATGCCACACACCAATGTCCAGTGTGGAGATCGTCATGCCACACACCAATGTCCAGTGTGGAGATCGTCATGCCACACAACAATGTCCGTATCAGAACCACCATGGCAAAGCACCGCTGAACAGTCCAGAGACCGCCATGGCAAAACACCGCTGAACAGGGCAAAGACCGCCATGGCAAAGCACCGCTGAACAGTCCAGAGACCGCCATGGCAAAGCACAGCTGAACAGTCCAGAGACCGCCATGGCAAAGCACCGCTGAACAGGGCAAAGACCGCCATGGCAAAGCACCGCTGAACAGTCCAGAACCGCCATGGCAAAGCACCGCTGAACAGTCCAGAGACCGCCATGGCAAAGCACCGCTGAACAGGGCAAAGAGCGCCATGGCAAAGCACCGCTGAACAGTCCAGAACAGCCATGGCAAAGCACCGCTAAACAGTCCAGAGACCGCCATGGCAAAGCACTGCTGAACAGTCCAGAGACCGCCATGGCAAAGCACCGCTGAACAGGGCAATGCACTGGGTAGGAATGAATGGCCCACCACATCAGGCATCCTTATCCCATGTGCAGCTGGGACAGTGACAGGACACTACCTTTCACGGGGCGACTCATCCAGTCTGGGCACCAGTCACCCCCCAATACCAGTATGGACCTGCATCGACTTGAGAGACTGTGGCTTTGCACTCCCCAGGATGGTACAGTGGGCAAGCCACCCACTGTAGAGACTTGAGAGACTGTGGCTTTGCACTCCCCAGGATTGAACAGTGGGCAAGCCACCCATTGTAGAGACTTGAGAGACTGTGGCTTTGCACTCCCCAGGATTGAACAGTGGGCAAGCCACCCACTGTAGAGACTTGAGAGACTGTGGCTTTGCACTCCCCAGGATACATCAATGGGCATGGAGCCCCGTCTTGGATCTGGCTTTGCATTCATCTGGCTGAGGTGCCCCCCCCCTTCCCCCTGAGGTGCCTGTAGTGTTTCTATCTGATGCCCCGGCAGTGTTCTCTCGGATTTTGGTCAGATATCTATTGTGGGCCTCGCCCATGCATTTTTGGACTGTTTGTGCACGGACATTGTTGTGTACATATCTGCAATACTTCTCGGATTATTTATGTAAATATGAGTGATTTTGGAATACATATATTTGTATGTTTTTGTATGACATGTGTTGGACCTGGCTTTTTGACAGGGACATCCCCAAACTTTTTGCCTCCTTCCTCCTATTTTTTCTGACCTGTTGTTGTTGGCTTTTGACCTCTGGGGACTTTACCACTGCTAACCAGTGCTAAAGTGCATATGCTCTCTGTGTAAATTGTACTACCGATTGGTTTATCCATGATTGACTATTTAATTTACTTGTAAGTCCCTGGTAGAGTGCACTACATGTGCCTAGGGCAGGTAGATTAAATGCTACTAGTGGGCCTGCAGCACTGGTTGTGCCACCCACCTCAGTAGCCCCTTAACCTTGTCTCAGGCCTGCCATTGCAAGGCCTGTGTGTGCAGTTTCACTGCCACTTCGACTTGGCATTTAAAGGTACTTGCCAAGCCTAGAACTCCCCTTTTTCTATACATAAGTCACCCCTAATGTGTGCCCTAGGTAACCCCTAGAGCAGGGTGCTGTGTGGGTAAAAGGCAGGACATGTACTTGTGTGGTTATATGTCCTGGTAGTGTAAAACTCCTAAATTCATTTTTACACTACTGTGAGGCCTGCTCCCTTCATAGGCTAGCATTTAGTTGACAGCTCCTTGTGCATTCACTCAGACACACCCCAAACACAGGGTACTCAGCCTCACTTGCATACATCTGCATTTTGAATGGGTCTTCCTGGGCTGGGAGGGTGGAGGGCCTGCCCTCACACAAAGGACTGCCACACCCCCTACTGGGACTCTGGCAGACAGGATTGAACTGAAAGGGGGCTTGGTGCATTTCTTAGACACTCTTTGAAGTCACCCCCACTTCAAAGGCACAACTTAGTATAAAACAGGGCCTCTGCCCTACCTCATCAGACACTTGCTGGAGAAGAAACCTGAACCAGAAACTACATCCTGCCAAGAAGAACTGCCTGGCTGCTCAAAGGACTCACCTGTCTGCTTTTCTACAAAGGACTGCTGCCTTGCTGTTGGCCTGCTGCCTTGCTGAACTCTTGTCTGGCTGTAAAAGTGCTCTCCAAGGGCTTGGATAGAGCTTGCCTCCTGTTCCCTGAAGTCTCAGGACCAAAAAGACTTCTCTCTTCCTCTTGGACGCTCCGTGCGCCGAACTTTTCGACGCACAGCTTGTTCCGCGGCAAGAAAAACGCTGTACACCGACGCTGATCGACGCAACGTCTTCGGGACGACCGAAACTTTGACGCACGGCCTCGCAAGGACAACGCCGCCTGACTTCCCGGGAGAAATCGACGCGACGCCTGCCGTGAGATCAAAACTTTGACGCACGGCCTCGCAAGGACAACGCCGCCCGACTCCGCAGGAGAAATCGACACGACGCCTGCCGTGAGATCGAAACTTTGACGCACGGCCTCGCAAGGACAACGCCGCCCGACTTCCCGGGAGAAATCGACACGACGCCTGCCGTGAGATCAAAACTTTGACGCACGGCCTCGCAAGGACAACGCCGTCCGACTCCGCAGGAGAAATCGACGCGACGCCTGCGGTGAGATCGAAACTTCGACGCGCAGCCCCGCAGAACGACGCGCAGCCGGAAAACAAGCAGGAAAATCCACGCACAGACCCGGGACATCTGGTACTCCCCGCAAACCACAGTAAGAGACTGTCCGCGCACCGGAAAACGACGCCCGACTCCCCGCGTGGAAAATAACGATGCAAGTCCGTGTGTGCTGAGGAGAAATCACCGCACACACCAGTTTTCCACGCACCTCTTCTCCTGTGGCCCTCTGAGGAGATTTTCCACCAGAAACCAGGTACTTTGTGTTTGAAAGAGACTTTGTTTACTTTCTAAAGACTTAAGACACTTTCTATCACTTTTCAGTGATACCTTTACAAATTCGTATTGCAACTTTGATCGTTTTGACCTGAAGATACCCAGATAAATATTATATATTTTTCTAAATACTGTGTGGTGTATTTTTGTGGTGTTATGCTATGGTGTTGTATGATTTATTGCACAAATGCTTTACACATTGCCTTCTAAGTTAAGCCTGACTGCTCTTGCCAAGCTACTGGAGGGTGAGCACAGGCTGATTTTGGATTGTGTGTGACTTACCCTGACTAGAGTGAGGGTTCTTGCTTGGACAGAGGGCAACCTGACTGCCAACCAAAAACCCCATTTCTAACAACATGTATATTGGCACATTATAATGTTTGCCCGAAATTCGCATTTTCTTTGCATTCTTCTGGGGGGATTGTGGGTTGTTACTGTTCTTTTTGTGACTGCATTGGTGTGTATGTTGAGATATGCGAGGGTGGAGGTGGGGGTGTTTGGTGGGTGTCCTCCTAACTTTTGCCTCCCCCCTCCCCTGTGTCGTAGGTGCAGTACTCACCGGTATCTTCTGCGCCTACGTCGCTGTTGGTCGTGAAGGAGCAGAAAGACAAGGGCAGGCAGTATTTGGAGTTCCGGCTCCATGGAGTCGTCGTTCCAGCAAAAGCTGTTTCCGCCGTGTTTTTATCCACAGTGAATCCGCCCCGGAAAAGGTGGCGGATTGGCCTGTTGTGATACTGTGGGCAGTACATTGTCTCCCGCCTGTCTGTTGGCGGTGACCGCCGCGCTGCTTGTCTGTACCACCGTGGCGGGCGGTGTGTTAAAGTGGCTGTCTTTGTTGGCGGTTTCTGCCAGGGTCATAATTCCCTTTTTTTGTCCATCTGACTGTTTGCAGTATTACCGCATCTTTAACACCGTCCGCCAGGGTTGTAATGACCACCTTAATTACTTAAATGTCCAGTACTTTCCCAACGTTGGGAAGAGGAATTCATGTTCCAATAAAAAGTGTTTTTTGCATTTTGCCAAAGAAGTCCCAGCTTTACTTCTACCTACAAGGATATTGTGATATATATATATATATATATATATATATATATATATACATACATATATATACACATTTATATACATATATATAAATACACATATACGGATGTGGGTGGGTGTTTTGTGGCAGTACACTTAAAAGCGATTTAAAAATTATTTTAAAAATGTCATATAAATGTCATATAATGTAAAATATGTTTTAATAAGTGCTATTTTATGTATATAGAATTCTAGAGACACGTGTGTTTTTTTTCTATAATTATATATTTTTAGATAATATTTAATATTAGTTACATTTATTTCATTTACATTATATATATATACATATATATATATATATATATATGTAGATAGATATATATATAATGCTTTTAATGATATTAGTGTAAACAAATATTTTCTTTCCCTATTTTTGTACTTACTATTATAAGTATAGGGAGATAATACATTTAAAATTGATATCTTTGACACAATGTTTTTGGTCAAGATATTATTTGATCTGATATTATGTCAGTGATCCCTATATTTTTTTGTCTATATCACTCTTGCTTGTGTTTCCATCCTTCCCCCTCTGTCTCAATTTCAGCCTCTCCTTCTCTTTGTCTCTTTCCCTCTCTATATTTTCTGTTCTTTACCTTCCTGACTCTCTCTCTCTTTTTCTCTCTCTCTCTCTCTGTTTCTATGCCCCTCTCTCTGTATATGCCTATCTCTCTCTGGAGCTCACCCTTTATTATCCTTTCAGTATGCTTCTCACCTACTTACTTCTTGTTTGTCTGTCTCTTTCATCCTGACTCTGTCACTGTTTCCTCAGAACCATTGTCTCTTTATCTCCCCCTCGTTCTCTGTCTGCCTGTGTCTGCAGTTATTTCTCTGTTTCCTCTCTTGCTAGCTACCTTTCCTTTCTTCTATCCTCTATCTTTCTATATTTTGTGCTCTCGCTCATGCTCAAAATCAGTCTCTCTTTATAGCTATTATATTTGACAGTTACATTTTTTATCTACCCAGGCTTGAGGGCTTTTTCTGATGTGTATCCATTAATCTGCTCTGTGAGACTCCATGAGACTCACATCTGTACATGAATCTTCTGCATGAATTTCATGTTATGCTGTTACATTGATACACACAGGTACATTTATATCCATCTACTTTACAGGCAAGCATCACTCCAAGTGACAAATGAGGGCAGAGGCAGCATTGATGCATTCAAATAATGTGCCATACATTACTGGACTCTACTTAGGAGCCTAAACGTCTTGTACAAAAATGTGCATCTGTGAGAAAGTAATCCTTTTGGCCCTGATCACCCCCTTTTTCACTGATACTGGTGGTCTCTGACTCTGTCCTGGTACTGCTAACCAGTCCCAGGGCCAGTGCTCTGTTTAAAGGGTATATGCAAATTATGTGTAGTTATAACTGGCTCTGACCACATACCTGTAAGTCCCTTCTGTATGGTATGGCATGTAGGTTTAGGGACCCCAGAGGAGTTAGGTCACTCAAGAGTGCACTGCTGTGGTCGCTGGTGTCATTTTAAAGGCAGGCCTGCCTTGCTGGCTGTTTTTTAAATAAAATTAAACCCAATTCAACTTTGGAATTAAAAGTTCTTCCAAAGTCTTAACCTACCTTACTTTTTTATATGTCACCCCTAAAGTCTACCATAGTTTCCACAAGGGTTGGGTGCTGCATAAATATAAGTAGGGACATTAGCTGTTTTATACGCCCGGGTGAGGGAAAAAATTGCCAATTGTTTCTCCCTATTGTAGTACATTAGCTCAATATGCTAACATTGGAAGGCTAGGTTTTGAACAAATACAGAGTTATTTCTGATAGGAAAGAGCTCCATATGTCATGTATGATATTAAATTAATAGAATAATTCCAACAACTTGCCAACTTTATATTTATCATACTTATTACAGGGAAAGTGTTTTAAAACTCTTTCTAAAAGTTATCTAAATCAGCTGTGCCGTGCCATTTTCTGACTAGCAAGTCTCTGGCAGGCTGAGCCAAGCTACCTTAATGAGGTGTGAACTGGACTGGGCTGAAACAAAGGAAACATTTGGTGGGAAGAGAACTGCTGTAGCAGATGGCAGATCAGGAAGGAGGTAGGGTGGCCATACTGGTTTCCAAGACAGAAAGCAGACCTTCCCCACTTCCTGCACCCCTGCTGGATGGGAGTCCCAGTAATTAGATTAGGAGAGTGGCTGGAATGGGTGTGTTAAGGAAGCTTAGCCACACCAGTGAGTGGGCTCAGCCAAATGTAACCTCTCCGGAGAAGTTTTTCCTTCTTGGAATTTGAAGAAATAGTGCTTTCTGGTATTGATTTTTGCCACTGTTAGACCTTTCAGCTCTTGGTGTGGTTTTGTATTTTTGCTTCTGACCACTGCTGACTAATGCTGAAGGGCAAGTGTTCTCTGTCTAAATGGTATTGGCAATTGGTTTATCCATGATTGGCTTATTTAATTTACTTGTAAGTTCCTATTATAGTGTACCATGTGTGCCCAGGCCTGTAAATCAAAGGTTACTAGTGAGCCTGCAGCACTGATTGTGCCACCCAGATGAGTAGCCCCCGTAAACATGTCTCAGGTCTTCCACTGCTGTGTCTGTGTATACAATTTTAAGCTGCCATGTCAACCTGGTAAGTGCACCCACTTGCCAGGTCCAAACCTTCTCTTTTTTGATATGTGAGTCACCCCTAAGGTAGGCCCAAGGCAGCACCATGGGCTGGGTGCAGTGTATTTGAAAGGTAGGACATGTGTTGGTGTGTTTTACATGTCCTGATAGTGAAATACTGCTAAATTAGGTTTTCACTATTTCAAGGCCTTTCTCTCCCACAGGGTAACATGAGGATTGCCATGAAATGTCTTTCAAGTGTACTGACTCATTGGCAGCAGATGGAGGTATGGAGTTTGGGGTCTCTGAACTCACAATTTGAAAACACATCTTTTGGTGAAGTTGGTTTTTAAATTGTAAGTTTGAAAATGCCACTTTTAGAAAGTGAGTGTTTTCTTGATTAACCATTCTGTGCCTCTGCCTCTGTGTGGAATAGACATCTGGGTCAGGATGACAGTTGGGCTGCTTGTGAATTCACTTTAGACAGCCATAGTAAGGGAGCTGAGGTGTGCCTTGCATATCCTGATGGGTCTTGCTGAGCTAGAGTGGTGGAAGGAGCTGACACTTGCAGCGGAATAGGGCTGTGACTGACCTTACACAAAGCAGTCTCCAGCCTCCTGGAATGTGTCTGGGGCCAGGGCAGAAGAAGCAGGTTCTTGTGCACTACAAAAACTGTTCTTTGACGTTTGACTACTTTAAAGGCAGAAATGGGTATAAGTGCTGGATCTCTGATCACACCAATTAGAATTCTTCTGGACTAGGACATTCTGCCAGGAAGAAGAGCTTGATGCTGTATAAGGGACATCTTCTCTGCCATTTGCTATGCTGTGTTGCCCTGCTGCTTACTGTTTCTGTCCTGGGAGTAAAAGGACTGGACTTTGCGTTCTACATCCTGCTTCCAAGGGTTCTACAAGGTCTTGGACAGAGCTTGCTTTCTGCTAAGAAGTCTAAGGGACGTCAAAGACTTCATCTGCCAGCACCTGGGTTTCTTGCTGAGAGTCCTGACTTGCCAAGTGGTGCCAAATCCAGTCCCTGGGGCCTTGGAAGTGAGTTCTGGTAAAACCAAGAAAAAAACAAATACAACAACTCCAGAGTGACTTTGGAACTGGCGTCAGTGCCTTCACCAGAGCTGTGGCCCTCACTGAGTGCCTCAACTGTAACTGACATTGCGGGCCTGATAGCACAACAGCATCTTCAAAGTCCTGCCACAGTGTGAGGTCTGAGTGCTATGTCACTGGCATCCATGACACTCGACTCCGACGTTGCCACAGCACCTGTGGCCCAAGGTGTGATTGCAACACCACCAAGTGGACACCTCACCTTTTGACCTGCTGGATTCATCGGCCCCACTGGAGCAGACGCAACCAACATCTCACCACCTAGGACCAACAGTAAGGAACCAAGGCCTCACCTCCCTGGTAACAGTAAGGATCCGACACCACACTGGCTCCAGCAATGCCTCACCTCCCCGAGTCCATGCAACATCTTTGTTTCCTCATTTTCCAAGGTACTGTGACCGGCAACACTCCCTTGAGACTGGCGTGTGACTGTTGAAAACAACTTTGCCAAGAAGTTGTAATAGCCCCAGTTAGAGCTATTGCGTTTCTAAGCGCTCTACTAAGATATAGGTGGTCATTATGACCCTGGTGGTCTTTGACCGCCAGGGCCAAAACGACGGGAACACCGCCAACAGGCTGGCGGTGCCTCCTGGCGTATTTGGACCGCGGCGGTAGGGCCGCGGTCGCACCACCGGGGCTGGCGGTATCCCGCCACTTTAGCCCCAGCGGTGATAATCCACCAGGGCAGCGCTGCAAGCAGCGCTGACCTGGGGATTATGACTCCCCTACCGCCAGCCTGTTTCTGGCGGTTTGCACCGCCAGGAAGAGGCTGGCGGTAAGGGGACTAAAGGGGCCCATTTCTAACAGCCACACTTCACAGGAAGTGGTCACCCCTGAGGGTAGTGCCTTGAAACTCATTGGTCAGCGGTGCGCACCTGCTTGCCAACCCAGAAGCATGGATAAATATGGAAGAGCAGTCCGGCAACTCAGATCCTTGCTGGAAGAAAATCAGAACAAGAATGACTCCCCTGATGAATTCCTGGTCTGCACCTGAGGGACTGAGACCAAAAGGACTGCAGCAGCTGCACACATTGGGCTTCACCACCAGAAGGACTTCGCCTTACTTCTCAAGATCATGGAGTGGACTCCCTATAACTAACAGGTACAAAGGAGCTACCAAGAGTCCCCTGAATCAAGTTCTGTAAGAAGAGCCAGTCTAACCTGCGTCCAGTGGCCTTTTGAGGGTTTTGTCCAGGTGCATTCTGGAAATTGTAGTCCAAAATCCCAAGGAGCGACTCAGAGCTTCTGGAACCTTGTACCAAGTTTGTGGACCCTGCAAAACCCCAAAAAGGACTTCTAAAAGACGATCCAGATATTTGGAGACATTTGAAGCAACTTTGTGAGAGAGCTCCATAAGGTGACCAACCCATCGATGAGAGTCGAGCCAGTGATGTTGAACTGTGACCTGTCCTGAATTTCATGTTTGTCCTGCTAAAGCTCTGAGGCTTTTTCCAGATGACAAGACTTCTAGGTGCACAGGGAGCTTGCACTGAGCCAAACCACCATTGTTGCATAGCAACCTGGCCTGAAAAGGAGCCCGGCACTACAATAAGAGAAAAAACTCCAGAAAAAATACTAAGGGCCTGATCAGGAGTCTTACAGTCTGTACACCGTCATGGCAGCAGTGACGGTCCGACCACCATCCGCTTGGTGGTTGGATCACAGTATTAGGATTTTGGGGGTCCCATAGAGCAAAGACTGCTGCTGTTCACTGGCACAGCCAGGCAGTGCAGACCACCTCAGTGACAAGGCAAGACAGACAGGCTGACGGAGCCAGTATTTCAGTCAGACACATTATGATGTTCCACACCACCAATGTGACAGCAGCAGTCTAAACACAATGCTCCAGCAGGCAGAAATAGAGAGTGTAAAGTGACCAACTCTGCCACCATAGATCCCATCACACACATCCTACCACTGCTGCTCATTAAAGGTGCCCAAATCCACACCGCTATGGAAGCAACCAATGGTCAGAACACACACATGTACCTGTTTCATTAAGTTCCACAACAGATTCATCATCCACATGATATGGGGCACAGGCTACGGGCACCAATTACACGTTTTATTGTTTCCACATTCGGAGTCGCTCACAACGAATGACACATTCACAGCCATCAAGCACACCCTTTGGGCAGGTCACTGACACAATACCACCACACTCCACAAAAACACACATCTGTCCATCTCAGACACAGGGACAATGAAGTGCACAAAACACTGTGTCACACAACAGCAACACCACTGCAACATCACACATAATTCAAATGAAATACCCACATTGATCACATGCCGTCGAATGTCATCAGAACTATGACACATATGTATGGATGTGTCATTGAGCACAAACACCCTTCCCATGAAACAGCCCTTCAATGAACCCACACATCACCCACATTGAAACACAATGGAAAGTAACTTAGAAGCACAATACTTTGTGAGACAAATATCTAAAGCTTGCAATGCAAACAATACCTGCACAATATGGATGGGGGTTTCAGAAGAACTCATGGAAGGATACTGCCCTGGGACACATTACACTTTGCACAAGGCCCCTAACACAACATTTGCATAGGAACTGGCCCCTCATATATTTCCAGAAAAAACAATAGTAGTGCCAAGTGACATGCTTATCTGTATAATGTGTAAGTGCAAGTCATGAAAGCACTTACAAGAGCAATAGCATGGGCCATACATCTAGATGGTGTAGCTGGAAGGTATACATATCGAAATGGACTCATGGTTAGTAAATCGCAAAGAAAGCTAGCACAATTGAACTCCCTCCATGTATGGACAAACAATACTCGAGCTTCAACATTTGAGTGTGCCTGAATGTGTTACCTGTGTAGTGACTAACTGTCTCACTGAGGCTCTGCTAATCAGAACCTCAGTGGTTATGCTCTCTCATTTCTTTCCAAATTGTCACTAACAGGCTAGTGACCATTTTTACCAATCTACATTGGATTACTGGAACACCCTTATAATTCCCTAGTATATGGTACTGAGGTACCCAGGGTATTGGGGTTCCAGGAGATCCCTATGGGCTGCAGCATTTCTTTTGCCACCCATAGGGAGCTCTGACAATTCTTACACAGGCCTGCCACTGCAGCCTGAGTGAAATAACGTCCACGTTATTTCACAGCCATTTTACACTGCACTTAAGTAACTTATAAGTCACCTATATGTCTAACCTTTACCTGGTAAAGGTTAGGTGCAAAGTTACTTAGTGTGAGGGCACCCTGGCACTAGCCAAGGTGCCCCCACATTGTTCAGAGCCAATTCCCTGAACTTTGTGAGTGCGGGGACACCATTACACGCGTGCACTACATATAGGTCACTACCTATATGTAGCTTCACCATGGTAACTCCGAATATGGCCATGTAACATGTCTATGATCATGGAATTGCCCCCTCTATGCCATCCTGGCATAGTTGGCACAATCCCATGATCCCAGTGGTCTGTAGCACAGACCCTGGTACTGCCAAACTGCCCTTCCTGGGGTTTCACTGCAGCTGCTGCTGCTGCCAACCCCTCAGACAGGCAGCTGCCCTCCTGGGGTCCAGCCAGGCCTGGCCCAGGATGGCAGAACAAAGAACTTCCTCTGAGAGAGGGTGTGACACCCTCTCCCTTTGGAAAATGGTGTGAAGGCAGGGGAGGAGTAGCCTCCCCCAGCCTCTGGAAATGCTTTGTTGGGCACAGATGTGCCCAATTCTGCATAAGCCAGTCTACACCGGTTCAGGGACCCCTTAGCCCCTGCTCTGGCGCGAAACTGGACAAAGGAAAGGGGAGTGACCACTCCCCTGACCTGCACCTCCCCTGGGAGGTGTCCAGAGCTCCTCCAGTGTGCTCCAGACCTCTGCCATCTTGGAAACAGAGGTGCTGCTGGCACACTGGACTGCTCTGAGTGGCCAGTGCCACCAGGTGACGTCAGAGACTCCTGCTGATAGGCTCCTTCAGGTGTTAGTAGCCTTTCCTCTCTCCTAGGTAGCCAAACCCTCTTTTCTGGCTATTTAGGGTCTCTGTCTCTGGGGAAACTTTAGATAACGAATGCATGAGCTCAGCCGAGTTCCTCTGCATCTCCCTCTTCACCTTCTGATAAGGAATCGACCGCTGACCGCGCTGGAAGCCTGCAAACCTGCAACATAGTAGCAAAGACGACTACTGCAACTCTGTAACGCTGATCCTGCCGCCTTCTCGACTGTTTTCCTGCTTGTGCATGCTGTGGGGGTAGCCTGCCTCCTCTCTGCACCAGAAGCTCCGAAGAAATCTCCTGTGGGTCGACGGAATCTTCCCCCTGCAACCGCAGGCACCAAAAAGCTGCATTACCGGTCCCTTGGGTCTCCTCTCAGCACAACGAGCGAGGTCCCTCGAGTCCAGCGATGCTGTCCAAGTGACCCCCACAGTCCAGTGACTCTTCAGCCCAAGTTTGGTGGAGGTAAGTCCTTGCCTCACCTTGCTGGGCTGCATTGCTGGGAACCGCGACTTTGCAGCTACTCCGGCCCCTGTGCACTTCCGGCGGAAATCCTTTGTGCACAGCCAAGCCTGGGTCCACGGCACTCTAACCTGCATTGCACGACTTTCTAAGTTGGTCTCCGGCGACGTGGGACTCCTTTGTGCAACTTCGGCGAGCACCGTTTCACGCATCCTCGTAGTGCCTGTTTCTGGCACTTCCCTGGGTGCTACCTGCTTCAGTGAGGGCTCTTTGTCTTGCTCGACGTCCCCTCTCTCTTCAGGTCCAATTTGCGACCTCCTGGTGCCTCCTGGGCCCCAGCAGCGTCCAAAAACGCCAAACGCACGATTTGCAACTAGCAAGGCTTGTTGGCGTCCTTCCGGCGGGAAAACACTTCTACACGACTCTCCAAGGCGAGAGGGATCCGTCTACCAAAGGGGAAGTCTCTAGACTTTTTCGTTCCTGCAGAAACCTCAGCTTCTTCTGTCCAGTCGAAGCTTCTTTGCACCCGCAGCTGGCATTTCCTGGGCATCTGCCCATCTCCGACTTGCTTGTGACTTTTGGACTTGGTCCCCTTGTTCCACAGGTACCCTAGATTGGAAATCCACAGTTGTTGCATTGCTGGTTTGTGTCTTTCCTGCATTATTCCTCTAACACAACTATTTTGTCCTTAGGGGAACTTTAGTGCACTTTGCACTCACTTTTCAGGGTCTTGGGGAGGGTTATTTTTCTAACTCTCACTATTTTCTAATAGTCCCAGCGACCCTCTACAAGGTCACATAGGTTTGGGGTCCATTCGTGGTTCGCATTCCACTTCTGGAGTATATGGTTTGTGTAGCCCCTATCCCTATGTTTCCCCATTGCATCCTATTGTAACTATACATTGTTTGCACTGTTTTCTAAGACTATACTGCATATTTTTGCTATTGTGTATATATATCTTGTGTATATTTCCTATCCTCTCACTGAGGGTACACTCTAAGATACTTTGGCATATTGTCATAAAAATAAAGTACCTTTATTTTTAGTATAACTGTGTATTGTGTTTTCTTATGATATTGTGCATATGACACTAAGTGGTACTGTAGTAGCTTCACACGTCTCCTAGTTCAGCCTGAGCTGCTCTGCTAAGCTACCATTATCTATCAGCCTAAGCTGCTAGACACCCTATACACTAATAAGGGATAACTGGGCCTGGTGCAAGGTGCAAGTACCCCTTGGTACTAACTACAAGCCAGTCCAGCCTCCTACATTGGTTGTGCAGTGGTGGGATAAGTGCTTGAGACTACTTACCACTCTTGTCATTGTACTTTTCATAAGAAAAAAATATACAAAACAAGGTCAGTGTATATACACATAGCCAAAAAGTTTTGCATTTCCTCTTTTCACTCTTTTCTAAGTGCTGAAAAGTACTCCTAAACTTTCAAAAAGTTCTTAAAAGTTTAAAAAGTTTTTTTCTGTCTTTCCAAAAAGTTCTGAAAACTTTTGTCTCTTTCTCTATCACTTTAACTCTCTCTAAAAAATGTCTGGCACAGGCCAAAGTGTTGATCTGTCCAAACTTGCATATGACAACCTTAGCTGGAAAAGAGCAAGGAGTCTCTGTATAGAGAGAGGTTTGAGTGTAGGGAAGAATCCTGCCTTGGAACTGTTAATTAACATGCTTAGAGAACAGGATAAGGCCAGAGGTGGCCCATCTGTTGAAAAAGTACCTAATAGTTCCCAATCTGATTCAGGGACTCCCCCAGGAAAAGATTCAGGAAAGAAACTTCCTAGCCTGCCCATTACAAGACAATCTAGCATAGATGGTAATGATGATGAGCCACACCAAAGAAATAGTGTTGTCTCACATCATAGCAAAAGCATTTATTCTCACCATACTGGTAGTAATGTTTCTGTAAACCAAGCTGTTAAGTTGGCTTCTGTAAGGGACAGGTCTCCTTCTGTTCATTCCCATCATAGCTCTGTTTCTAGAAATGTCCCTCCCACCAACCCTGATGACAGAATGTTAGAGAGGGAACTCAATAAGTTGAGGGTGGAACAAACCAGACTGAAGCTTAAAAAGCAACAGCTGGATTTGGATAGACAGTCTTTTGAATTAGAGAAGGAAAGACAGAAGTTGGGTTTAGATACCCATGGTGGCAGCAGCAGTATTCCCCATAGTCATCCTGCAAAAGAGCATGATTCCAGGAATCTGCACAAGATAGTTCCCCCTTATAAGGAGGGGGATGACATTAACAAGTGGTTTGCTGCACTTGAGAGGGCCTGTGTTGTACAGGATGTCCCTCAAAGGCAGTGGGCTGCTATCCTATGGCTATCATTTAGTGGAAAAGGTAGGGATAGGCTCCTTACTGTGAAAGAAAATGATGCCAATAATTTCCAAGTTCTTAAGAATGCACTCCTGGATGGTTATGGCTTAACCACTGAACTGTACAGGATAAAGTTCAGAGAGACCAAAAAGGAGTCTTCACAAGACTGGGTTGATTTCATTGACCATTCAGTGAAGGCCTTGGAGGGGTGGTTACATGGCAGTAAAGTTACTGATTATGACAGCCTGTATAACTTAATCCTGAGAGAGCATATTCTTAATAATTGTGTGTCTGATTTGTTGCACCAGTACTTGGTGGACTCTGATCTGACCTCTCCCCAAGAATTGGGAAAGAAGGCAGACAAATGGGTCAGAACAAGAGTGAACAGAAAAGTTCATACAGGGGGTGACAAAGATGGCAACAAAAAGAAGGATGGTAAGTCTTCTGACAAGGGTGGGGACAAATCTAAAAATGAGTCTTCATCAGGCCCACAAAAACACTCTGGTGGGGGTGGTGGGCCCAAATCCTCCTTTAATCAGAACAAGGAAAAGAAACCATGGTGCTATTTATGTAAAATAAAAGGCCATTGGACAACAGATCCCAGTTGTCCAAAGAAAGGCACCACAGCTCCTACCACTACAACCCCTACTGCTACACCTAGTGTCCCTACTAATAGCAGTGGTGGTGGGAGCAAACCTACTAATAGCCAATCCAAGGGAGTAGCTGGGCTCACTTTTGGTAATTTAGTTGGGGTTGGTCTGATTAGGGAGACCACAGAGGCTACTTTAGTCTCTGAAAGGGCTATTGATTTAGCCACTTTGGTTGCTTGCCCCCATAACTTGGAGAAGTACAAGCAACTAACCCTAATAAATGGTGTTGAGGTCCAGGCCTACAGGGACACAGGTGCCAGTGTCACAATGGTGATTGAGAAACTGGTGCACCCTGAACAACACATACTTGGACACCAGTACCAAGTAACCGATGCTCACAACATAACACAAAGCCACCCCATGGCTGTTGTAAATCTCAACTGGGGGGGGGTAACTGGTCCAAAGAAAGTTGTGGTAGCTTCAGATTTACCTGTAGACTGTCTATTAGGGAATGATTTGGAGACATCAGCTTGGTCAGATGTGGAGTTGGAGGCCCATGCAGCAATGCTGGGCATCCCAGGGCATATTTTTGCTTTGACAAGGGCTCAGGCCAAAAAGCAAAAAGGACAGGGAAGCTTGGATCCTGGAACAATGGACCAAGTGCTGCCTAAAGCTAGGGCTAGTAGAAGCAAACCACTTCCTACTATCCCTCCCTCTACAGTGGATCCTACTTCTGAGGAAGAAGAATTCCCTCCCTGTGCAGAACCTACACCAGAGGAGCTGGAAGCAGACACTGCTGAGCTTTTGGGTGAAGGGGGGCCTGCCAGAGAGGAGCTGAGTGTGGCACAGCAAACCTGTCCCACATTAGAGGGTCTCAGACAGCAAGCTGTCAAACAGGCTAATGGGGATGTCAGTGACTCTCACAGAGTTTACTGGGAGGACAACCTCTTGTACACTGAGCATAGGGATCCTAAACCTGGAGCTGCCAGGAGATTAGTGATTCCTCAGGAGTACAGAAAGTTCCTCCTAACACTGGCACATGACATTCCCCTAGCTGGGCACCTGGGTCAAATGAAACTTGGGACAGATTGGTTCCATTGTTTCATTGGCCTAGGATGTCTGAGGACACAAAGGAATTTTGTAAGTCCTGTGAAACCTGTCAAGCCAGTGGCAAGACAGGTGGCACTCCAAAGGCACCCCTTATCCCACTGCCTGTGGTGGGGGTTCCCTTTGAAAGGGTAGGGGTTGACATTGTTGGCCCCCTTGACCCTCCTACTGCTTCAGGCAATAGGTTTATCTTAGTGGTAGTGGACCATGCCACAAGATATCCTGAAGCTATTCCTTTAAGGACCACTACAGCACCTGCAGTGGCAAAGGCCCTCCTGGGAATATTTTCCAGGTTGGGCTTCCCAAAGGAAGTAGTATCAGACAGAGGAAGCAATTTCATGTCTGTATACTTAAAGGCCATATGGAAGGAGTGTGGTGTAACATACAAGTTCACAACACCCTATCATCCACAAACAAATGGACTGGTGGAGAGATTTAATAAAACTCTCAAAGGCATGATTATGGGTCTCCCTGAAAAACTCCGCAGGAGATGGGATATCCTTCTACCATGCCTCCTTTTTGCCTACAGGGAGGTACCCCAGAAAGGAGTGGGCTTCAGCCCCTTTGAACTTCTTTTTGGACACCCTGTTAGGGGTCCACTCACACTTGTAAAGGAGGGTTGGGAACAACCTTTAAAAGCTCCTAAGCAGGATATTGTGGATTATGTACTTGGCCTCAGATCAAGGATGGCAAGTACATGAAAAAGGCCAGTAAAAACCTTCAGGCCAGCCAAGAGCTCCAGAAGCAATGGCATGATCAGAAGGCTGTTTTGGTTCAGTACCAACCAGGGCAGAAAGTGTGGGTCTTGGAGCCTGTGGCCCCAAGAGCACTCCAAGATAAATGGAGTGGACCCCACACAATTGTTGAAAAGAAGGGTGAAGTCACCTATTTAGTTGACTTAGGCACTGCCAGGAGTCCCCTTAGGGTGCTCCATGTCAACCGCCTGAAACCCTACTATGACAGGGCTGATCTCACCCTGCTCATGGCAACAGATGAGGGACAGGAAGAAGACAGAGATCCTCTACCTGATCTCTTCTCTTCCACAGATCAAGATGCTCTTGTGGAAGGTGTAGTTTTGGCTGATTGTCTTACTGCTGAGCAGAAAGACAATTGCATAAATCTCCTAGGACAATTTTCAGAACTCTTCTCTACTGTGCCAGGCACCACTTCTTGGTGTGAGCACACTATAGATACTGGAGACAGTTTACCTGTCAAAAGTAAGATCTATAGGCAGCCTGACCATGTCAGGGACTGCATAAAGCAAGAAGTTCAGAAAATGTTGGAACTAGGAGTGGTTGAGCACTATGACAGTCCATGGGCTTCTCCTGTGGTACTGGTACCAAAACCCAATTCTAAAGATGGAAAGAAAGAAATGCGGTTTTGTGTAGACTATAGAGGTCTCAACTTGGTAACCAAAACTGATGCTCACCCTATACCCAGGGCAGATGAGCTCATAGATACACTGGCATCTGCCAAGTATCTAAGCACTTTTGATTTGACTGCAGGGTATTGGCAGATCAAATTGTCAGAAGATGCTAAACCTAAGACTGCATTTTCTACCATTGGAGGACATTACCAGTTTACTGTAATGCCTTTTGGTTTGAATAATGCACCTGCCACTTTTCAGAGGTTGGTGAACACAGTCCTGCAAGGGCTGGAAGCTTTCAGTGCAGCATATTTGGACGATATAGCTGTCTTTAGCTCCAGCTGGGATGATCACCTGGTCCACCTATGGAAAGTTTTGGAGGCCCTGCAAAAGGCAGGCCTCACTATCAAGGCTTCAAAGTGCCAGATAGGGCAGGGTAAGGTGGTTTATCTGGGACACCTTGTTGGTGGGGAACAGATTGCACCACTTCAGGGGAAAATCCAAACTATTATTGATTGGGTTCCCCCTACCACTCAGACTCAGGTGAGAGCCTTCCTAGGCCTCACTGGGTATTACAGGAGGTTCATTAAGAAATATGGCTCAATTGCAGCCCCTCTTAATGACCTCACATCCAAGAAAATGCCTAAAAAGGTATTATGGACAGCAAACTGTCAGAAAGCTTTTGAGGAGCTGAAGCAGGCCATGTGCTCTGCACCTGTCCTGAAAAGCCCTTGTTACTCTAAAAAATTCTATGTCCAAACTGATGCATCTGAATTAGGAGTAGGGGCAGTCCTATCACAACTTAATTCTGAGGGCCAGGATCAACCTGTTGCTTTTATTAGTAGAAGGTTGACCCCTAGAGAAAAGCGTTGGTCTGCCATTGAGAGGGAGGCCTTTGCTGTGGTCTGGGCTCTGAAGAAGTTGAGGCCATACCTGTTTGGCACTCACTTCATTGTTCAGACAGACCACAAACCTCTACTTTGGCTAAAACAAATGAAAGGTGAAAATCCTAAATTGTTGAGGTGGTCCATATCCCTACAGGGAATGGACTATACAGTGGAACATAGACCTGGGAGTAGCCACTCCAATGCAGATGGACTCTCCAGATATTTCCACTTAGACAATGAAGACTCATCAGGTCATGGCTAGTCTTATTGTCCTTCATTTGGGGGGGGGTTGTGTAGGAAAGTACCATCTTGCCTGGCATGTTACCCCCATTTTTCACTGTATATATGTTGTTTTAGTTGTATGTGTCACTGGGACCCTGGTAACCCAGGGCCCCAGTGCTCATAAGTGTGCCTGAATGTGTTACCTGTGTAGTGACTAACTGTCTCACTGAGGCTCTGCTAATCAGAACCTCAGTGGTTATGCTCTCTCATTTCTTTCCAAATTGTCACTAACAGGCTAGTGACCATTTTTACCAATCTACATTGGATTACTGGAACACCCTTATAATTCCCTAGTATATGGTACTGAGGTACCCAGGGTATTTGGGTTCCAGGAGATCCCTATGGGCTGCAGCATTTCTTTTGCCACCCATAGGGAGCTCTGACAATTCTTACACAGGCCTGCCACTGCAGCCTGAGTGAAATAACGTCCACGTTATTTCACAGCCATTTTACACTGCACTTAAGTAACTTATAAGTCACCTATATGTCTAACCTTTACCTGGTAAAGGTTAGGTGCAAAGTTACTTAGTGTGAGGGCACCCTGGCACTAGCCAAGGTGCCCCCACATTGTTCAGAGCCAATTCCCTGAACTTTGTGAGTGCGGGGACACCATTACACGCGTGCACTACATATAGGTCACTACCTATATGTAGCTTCACCATGGTAACTCCGAATATGGCCATGTAACATGTCTATGATCATGGAATTGCCCCCTCTATGCCATCCTGGCATAGATGGCACAATCCCATGATCCCAGTGGTCTGTAGCACAGACCCTGGTACTGCCAAACTGCCCTTCCTGGGGTTTCACTGCAGCTGCTGCTGCTGCCAACCCCTCAGACAGGCAGCTGCCCTCCTGGGGTCCAGCCAGGCCTGGCCCAGGATGGCAGAACAAAGAACTTCCTCTGAGAGAGGGTGTGACACCCTCTCCCTTTGGAAAATGGTGTGAAGGCAGGGGAGGAGTAGCCTCCCCCAGCCTCTGGAAATGCTTTGTTGGGCACAGATGTGCCCAATTCTGCATAAGCCAGTCTACACCGGTTCAGGGACCCCTTAGCCCCTGCTCTGGCGCGAAACTGGACAAAGGAAAGGGGAGTGACCACTCCCCTGACCTGCACCTCCCCTGGGAGGTGTCCAGAGCTCCTCCAGTGTGCTCCAGACCTCTGCCATCTTGGAAACAGAGGTGCTGCTGGCACACTGGACTGCTCTGAGTGGCCAGTGCCACCAGGTGACGTCAGAGACTCCTGCTGATAGGCTCCTTCAGGTGTTAGTAGCCTTTCCTCTCTCCTAGGTAGCCAAACCCTCTTTTCTGGCTATTTAGGGTCTCTGTCTCTGGGGAAACTTTAGATAACGAATGCATGAGCTCAGCCGAGTTCCTCTGCATCTCCCTCTTCACCTTCTGATAAGGAATCGACCGCTGACCGCGCTGGAAGCCTGCAAACCTGCAACATAGTAGCAAAGACGACTACTGCAACTCTGTAACGCTGATCCTGCCGCCTTCTCGACTGTTTTCCTGCTTGTGCATGCTGTGGGGGTAGCCTGCCTCCTCTCTGCACCAGAAGCTCCGAAGAAATCTCCCGTGGGTCGACGGAATCTTCCCCCTGCAACCGCAGGCACCAAAAAGCTGCATTACCGGTCCCTTGGGTCTCCTCTCAGCACAACGAGCGAGGTCCCTCGAGTCCAGCGATGCTGTCCAAGTGACCCCCACAGTCCAGTGACTCTTCAGCCCAAGTTTGGTGGAGGTAAGTCCTTGCCTCACCTCGCTGGGCTGCATTGCTGGGAACCGCGACTTTGCAGCTACTCCGGCCCCTGTGCACTTTTGGCGGAAATCCTTTGTGCACAGCCAAGCCTGGGTCCACAGCACTCTAACCTGCATTGCACGACTTTCTAAGTTGGTCTCCGGCGACGTGGGACTCCTTTGTGCAACTTCGGCAAGCACCGTTTCACGCATCCTCGTAGTGCCTGTTTCTGGCACTTCTCCGGGTGCTACCTGCTTCAGTGAGGGCTCTTTGTCTTTCTCGACGTCCCCTCTCTCTTCAGGTCCAATTTGGGACCTCCTGGTCCCTCCTGGGCCCCAGCAGCGTCCAAAAATGCCAAACGCACGATTTGCGTGTAGCAAGGCTTGTTGGCGTCCTTCCGGCAGGAAAACACTTCTGTACGACTCTCCAAGGCGAGACGGATCCGTCCACCAAAGGGGAAGTCTCTAGCCCTTTTTGTTCCTGCAGAAACCTCAGCTTCTTCTGTCCAGTCGAAGCTTCTTTGCACCCGGAGCTGGCATTTCCTGGGCATCTGCCCATCTCCGACTTGCTTGTGACTTTTGGACTTGGTCCCCTTGTTCCACAGGTACCCTAGATTGGAAATCCACAGTTGTTGCATTGCTGGTTTGTGTCTTTCCTGCATTATTCCTCTAACACGACTATTTTGTCCTTAGGGGAACTTTAGTGCACTTTGCACTCACTTTTCAGGGTCTTGGGGAGGGTTATTTTTCTAACTCTCACTATTTTCTAATAGTCCCAGCGACCCTCTACAAGGTCACATAGGTTTGGGGTCCATTCGTGGTTCGCATTCCACTTCTGGAGTATATGGTTTGTGTAGCCCCTATCCCTATGTTTCCCCATTGCATCCTATTGTAACTATACATTGTTTGCACTGTTTTCTAAGACTATACTGCATATTTTTGCTATTGTGTATATATATCTTGTGTATATTTCCTATCCTCTCACTGAGGGTACACTCTAAGATACTTTGGCATATTGTCATAAAAATAAAGTACCTTTATTTTTAGTATAACTGTGTATTGTGTTTTCTTATGATATTGTGCATATGACACTAAGTGGTACTGTAGTAGCTTCACACGTCTCCTAGTTCAGCCTGAGCTGCTCTGCTAAGCTACCATTATCTATCAGCCTAAGCTGCTAGACACCCTATACACTAATAAGGGATAACTGGGCCTGGTGCAAGGTGCAAGTACCCCTTGGTACTCACTACAAGCCAGTCCAGCCTCCTACAGTAACACTGAGGGACAACCAGCACACATGCTGCCCCAGTAGCCGGAGCCTTAGGCGCACTATATAGGAGACCATTTTCCCTGTAAATTAGGTGATCCGCAGAGGCTTCACCTGCTGCATGAGCTGAGGCCTGTTGCCTTAAGCGCTCAAGAGTGGGACAACTCTTTCTGCACTTTGCAGAATTCCTCGCTGGTGAGCCCACCCTCACCTAGGGAGGCAATGTCCTTCCCGGTTGGCTTAGGGGCCTCCTTCTCAGGGATAATATTAACCTCTACTGTGGGAACTTCTGGAACCAGTTTCCTGTGCCCCTTGCCCCTCTCCTTGGCAGCTGTCTGGACAATTCTTCCATGCTCCAAATGCTCTTGGCTTCCCCTCAGGGCAGCCATGGACAGTGTAGTTATACAGAACCACTCAGGCAATCCCACCATCTCCAAGTGAGACCTGAGCTCTACCTCCCTCCAGGTAGTGTGTTCTAGGTCATTGCCTAACAGACTGTCTACAGGCATGACAGGACTCAAAGCTACTTTCAGAGTACCAGAGACCACGCGGCACTCAGAAAGATCCAGAGCCAGCAGTAGATGGCTCTTGTGATTGTCAGTGACTATGACTTGATAGAATATGTTGAGTAGGACCTGGTCTTCTGACACCAGCTGACCTTTGACAGCAGTCATGCTGGCTCCTGTGCCACGCAGAGCCTCCACCCATTGCCCAGTAAAGGCATGTGAGCTTTTGGTACCATATCTGGATCCCCAGGGACACTAGGGTTACCTCTGTCTGTTTCCCAAAGCTATCTGGGACTACCTCCTCCCCATGTGCTACACTAGCCAAGCCAGGTGTCTGCCCACCATTGGGGGACTGTGCCCTCTTTGGACATTTGAAGTCGCCCTTAGAGTGACCATACTTGGTACAAACCTCCCTGTCTTATGATAAAAGAACCCTTTCTTCTTTGGATCAGACATGGGACTAGTTACCACTATTCCTTTGGGAATTATTTTGAGGGGATTTAGAGGACTCCTTCTTTTTAGGTTTTTCCCTCCCCTCTGTCTTCTGTTGGGAACCCAGACCCCCATTGTGAGCCCCCAGATACCTTTTTGGACACTCTGGTGCTAGCTCAGAGATCTGCCTCCTCAGCAAGCTTCCTAGGATCAGTCAGCTTACTGCCAACTAGGTGCTGGCGCAACTCTACAAAAAAAAAAATACTGAGCATGTGCTCTCTCAGGATTAAATTGTACAACCCAACATAACCACTGACTTTGCTGACCCACACCCAGCCATTCAGAGGCATATTTATACTCTGTTTGCACCGAATTAGTGTCATTTTTTTTAACTCTAATTCGGTGCAAAACCAACTCCATATTTATACTTTGGTGCTAGACCCCTCTAGCACCAAATTTATGGAGTTAAAGTCATTTTTTGAAAGTGGAGACCTACTTTGCCTTAATGAGATGCAAGGTAGGCGTTCCCGTGCAAAAAATGACTCTATGGCCTTAATGCCATATTTAGGGGCATATTAATACTCTGCGGCATATTTATACTCTGTTTGCACCGAATTAGTGTCATTTTTTTATACTCTAATTCGGTCCAAAACTAACTCCATATTTATACTTTGGTGCTAGACCCATCTAGCACCAAGGCCCTGATTTAAACTTTTTTTGCACCGCATTAACGTCATTTTATGACACAAAAGTGGTGCAAACTTACAAAATATTGGCCCTTATTTATACTTTTTGCTGCAAAACTGCACTAACTCAGTTTTGCACCAAAAAGTTTAGCACCGGCTTGCACCATTTCTGTGCACCAGCCCGGCACCATATTTATGGAATGGTGCAAGCCGGTGCAAAGGGTAGGCTAGAGTTTAAAAAAATAACTTTCGTCAGGTGGGGCTGGCAGTATAGAAGAAGAGGGTTTAGCACCAAAAAATGGCTTTAGGCAGGTTAGAGTAAAAAAAAATGACTCTAACCAGATTAGCGTCATTTTATGGTGCTAAACCTACCATGCCACATGACTCCTGCCTTAGAAAAGGCAGGAGTCATGCCCACCACCCCAGTGGCCAGCACAGAGGACAGGGGTCCCCTGGACATGGCCATTGCACCAGGTGCCATGTATGGGGGCCCATTTCAGGGCCCCCTATGGCACTTTCAAAAATAAAATGCACTTACCTGTACTTACCTGGGATGGGGTCCCCAATCCTCGCAGTCCCTCTAGTGTGGGTGGGGGTGCCCCTAGGGCCTAGGGAGGGCACCTCTGGGCTTATTCCATGGTGTTCCACCATGGAAATAGGGCCACAGGTCCCCTAACACCTGCCCTGACCCAGGTCTTAAAAAATGGGGCAAAGCAAGCTTTGCCCCATTTTTTGACCCCTCCTCCCTCCCTTGCACCATTTTTACATGGGAGTATAAATATGGTGTTAAGGCCATAGAGTCATTTTTTTGCACAGGAACGCCTACCTTGCATCTCATTAAGGCAAGGTAGGTTTCCACTTCCAAAAAATGACGTTAACTCCTACCCTTTGCACCGGCATGCACCATTCCATAAATATGGTGCCCAGCTGGTACTAAAAAATGGTGCAAGCCGGTGCAAAACTTTTTGGGGCAAAACTGCCTTAGTGCAGTTTTGCACCAAAAAGTATAAATAAGGCCCTCAGTGCCTTACTGAAAAAATCAATGAAGTCTACCCAGGACTGGTTGGGAACCTTGTTCCCTGAATCTCTGGTGATACTTCTCAGGGGTCAGTCCAAATTTGGCAATTAAAATGTTTTTCAGATGAGTGTACTTGTTTTGGTCCCCAACCTCTAATGTCAGAAGTGTGTCCCTCCCAAATGTAGGCATGTGTTTCCACATACCCCCTCCCCCAATGCTCCTCAGGAACACCATGTCCCCTCAGTACAACTTCATAAGCAGAAAGACACTTGTCAATGTCATCTCCCACCACATCACTGGGTACCAAACCGTCTTGTCTCTTGTAGGTCCTGCATGTATGCTGCCACCATTACTGATAGATTCATACTGCCTATCCTTGAGCTCTAGCTCTTTCAAACTCAATTAATGAGCCAAGATATGTTTCTTTTCAGCTAAGGCTCATTTAGCCTTGGCCTGCCTTTCAGCTCACCTCTCCCCTGTCACTATTTTTAATCTTGACAGGTGCAGCTTGTAGGAGGCTGGCTTGGTTTGTAGTGGGTACCTATGGTACTTACACCTTATACCAGGTCCAGTTATCCCTATTAGTGAAATGTAGGCAGTGTCTAGAAGCCAGGCTCTATAGAAGTAGCTGTAGCTGAGCAGTCACGGCTAATCTAGGAGGCATGCAAAGCTCATGCAATATAACTGTAGTCACACACAGGAAAAAAAACACTCAGTGTTACAAAAATAAAGGTACTTTATTTTGGTGACACAAATGCTAAACGATACCATAGAGACTATACTCCCTTAGGAGATAAGTAATACACAGATTATATACACTAGTATGCAGAAATGTGCATAAAAACAGTTGGAATTACTGAAAATCACAATAGTAAGAAATTGTCCTACGTGAACACAAACCATGTACTAAGAAAGTGGAAAACGAATGTCGGCTTCCCACCTAGGCAAGTGTAGTGTGTAGAGGGTCGCTGGGAGTACTAGAAAACACAAAGGGTAAGTACTAGATTCCACCACGTTGTCCAGGAAAGTAGGAGTGAAGCACAGTAACTTTCCCAGAATACACAGACACACGAGAAAGAAGATTATGCAAGAACCAGAAGAGACTGCAAGACATCAACAGTGGATTCCTGGACATGTGGAAGAAGGGGACCAAGTCCAAGAAGCATTGAAGCATTGAAGAGTCCAGGGGGAACAGAAGCCCCTGCTAACCTGGATGAAGGTGCAAAAGAAAAACCACTGGTGAAGAACAATAGTCGGTACTGCAACCAAGAAGACGGAGTCGGGTTCCTGGTTGGTGCAGATGATGTTCCACGCCAGATGGAGGATTGCAGTCTGGTTTGCGTCACTGGAGTCCATCAACAAGCCTTGGCACAACCAAAGCTCATGGTTAGCAGAAAATGGCGCAGCCCAGGACCAAGAGGGACCTGGTGGACTCTACCCAAGACGGGAAGCCAGAGGGGGCTCACAACAACTCAGAGAGCCCACAGAGGCCAGGTAGTGTGCACAGGAGTTCCACACCACGGGGACAAAGGAGGTGCAAGAAGAGGCCCATGCAGCAGTACGACAAAGGCTTGCACGCCGCCGGAGAACCTCTCAGGAAGATGTGTGTCACAGGAAAGAGAGTGGGGGACCGAAGCTCCAAGATGCACAAAGAACTTTATGGAAGGATGCCAACAAGCCTTAGCAACTGCAAAATACATGGTGCACTGGGGTATGGTCTTGCATGGGGAGGCAATCTCTTACCTCCACCAAAGTTGAACGGTAGGTTGTTAGGACCATCGGGACCACTTCAGTAAACCACCCGTGATGCAGGATCCATGCAGCATGTCAGGAGAGGGGGTCCACACAGCCGGTCTTTGTTGCAGTGAGTGCCTGCTGAAGCAGGGGAGTGACTCCTTCACCCCAAGGGAGATTCCTTCGCTCCTCTGGTGCAGGCTGAAGACAGGCTGTCCTCTGAAGATGCCCAACTGGGAAACAGTTGCAGTTGCTGGCATCTTTGTTTCTTTGTTGAGGTTTGCAGAGTTCCTAGAGGGTTCAGATGCAGTTTCTTTGGTGAGAAGTTGAAGTGGAGGATGCAGAGGATTCCTGCTGGAGCCTTGCAATCTGAATCTGAAGAACCACCCAAAGGAGAGACCTTAAATATCCCTGAAAGGGGAATTGGTCACCTAAACAGGTAAGCACCTATCAGGGGAGGGCTCTGACGCCACCTGCTGGCACTGGCCACTCAGATACTTCCAGAGTTCTCTGCCAACTTGGAATCCAAGATGGCAAAACCCAGGGACCCTCTGGAGGAGCTCTGATTACCACCACTGTGATGGTGATGGAAAGTGTAGCGGTCACTCCCCTTTCCATTGTCCTGTTTTGAGCCAGAGCAGGGACTGAGGATCCATGCACCTGTGCAGACTGGATTATGCAAGGAGGGCACCAAATGTGCCCTTCAAAGCATTTCCAGTGGCTTGGGGAATCTACCCCTCCCAAGCCTGTAACACCTATTAGCAAAGGAGAGGGTGTAACACCCCTCTCTAAGTAAATCCTTTGTTCTGAATTCCTGGGCTTGAGCGTTTCAAGCAACAGGAGGGCAGAAACCTGTCTGAGAGGTGGCAGCAGCTGGGGCTGCCTGGAAAACCTCAGAAGGCTGTAATGGCAATACTGGGGGTCCTCTAAGGAGCCCCCAGAGTGCATGGAATCATACAATCAATGCTTGCAAAAGCCTTGGGGTATGATTCTAACATGACTATGTTCAGAGTTACCATTATGTAGCTGGACATAGGTTGTGACCTATGTCCAGTATACGTGTAAAATGGCATCCCATAACTCACAAAGTCCAGGAAAATGGACTTGGAGGTTGTGGGTGCACATCTACTAGTGCAGGGGTGCCCTCACACACAGGTACTCTGCACCCTGCCCTCAGGGCTGGAGGGACTGTTATGGGGTAACTTATAAGTGACCTTCTGCAGTTTAAATGCCAGTGAAAGGGTGCATGCACCTTTTCACGCAGGCTGCAATGGCAGTCCTGCAGATGCTTTGCATGGGCTCCCTATGGGTGACAAAAGATTTGCTGCAGGCATAGGGATCCCCTGGAATCCCAATGCCCTGGGTATGTAGGTACCATATTCTAGTGACTTATAAGGGGGCATCAGTATGCAAATTGTGGGTGAAATACTGGGTTACCAGTATGCAACAACCAAATTTAGAGGAGAGAGAGCATAATCACTGGGGACCTGGTTAGGAGGATCCTAGTGAACACAGTCAAGCACACTGACATCATGCAGAAAATGGGGATAGCCATGGCAAAAAGATGGTACTTTCCTGCACAGTTAGAATTCTCTCTCCTCCATTTTTTCCTCTGTGGTCAGGCCACGACTTGAGACACTGCTTCCTGATCTCGCAGAAGGAACAATTCCAGGGGTGTTATCCCCTACTGCTGTGGCAGCTCCTTGGAAGAGCCCTTCTCAGGCCCCCGTGGGTCATCATGCCTTGTGTTGCAGGACTCTGTCCAGGTCCTCAGCACCTTTTGAAACTCTCTCTTCTTGAAAGCTCCATGGGCAGGTACTCTCATATCCTTGCAAAAACCCGTCAGCTGAGGGACTGTGTACTCCTCCAGCTTAGCCTGGTCAAACTCCCAAGCTCCACTTGTGGACCCAGTCAAGGACATAACGTATAGGATTGATTATAAAAAGTCAAGCAGGGAAATTGTAACAAAAAGAAAATAAATCAAATTGACATTTATCTGTGGGGAGTTAGTGTACACGTAGCTATTGTATAGCACTGCACAAACATAAGTCCTATCCTCACCGCTGATCAGCAGTGTTAGAAATTGAGTATCTAGTTGGCAGAGGTATACACCCTTGTCCAAGTAGATACCACAATCCTAGTCAGGGTAAGTCACAACACAATCCTAATTATCCTCTGCTCACCCTCTGGTAGCTTGTCACTGAGCAGTCAGGCTTAACTTAGAAGGCAATGTGCGTAGTATTTGTGCAATAAATTATAAAGGAACACAGTGAAAACATTATAAAAATACACCACGCAGGTTTAGAAAAATAGATATTTATCTTAATACAAAAAATTTGGGATGATGAAAATCCGATGTACACAAGCAAAGTTATGAATTTTTAAAGATTAAGGCCCTCATTATGAACTAGGCGGTCTTGGCCGCCATGCCGGCGGTGGTGGGAAGTCCTGCCATCCGGCATGGTGGCCCAGACCGCCACATAATGATGACAGGGAGGGCCGCCATAGGTGGTCCTCCTCCACTGCCAGGCTGCCTCCGACAGGCAGCCTGGCTGTGGACGGCATCATCATCCAACAGGGCAGCGCTGCTGCCCCTCGGATAACGATACCATTTCCACCAGGGAAAGGCTGGCGGAAGGGGTGCTCCGGGGCCCCCCGGGGGCCCCTGTACTGCCCATGCACTAGGCATGGGCAGTGCAGGGGCCCCTGTGCAGTGCCCCATTGCGCAGGTCACTGCCCAATTTACGGGCAGTGATATGCGCGACAGGTGCAGCTGCACCCGCCTAACAGAGGCATTGACGCCAGCTCCATGTGGAGCCGCCAGCAATGTTCCGGCCCAGCAGAATGTTTATAATACAGCCAGCAGGGTTCCAGGGGGGCTGGTGGTCACTAGAAAGACCGCCAGCATGAAAACAGCAGTGAAAACCGCTGTGTTCATAATGAGGGCCTAAATCCCAATAAAGCGTTTAGAAACTCAGTAGCTCCAATTGGGGCGATCACAACATTGCTTACAGAGTCATTTCTAATATTCCGATGCCACAGGCGCTGGTCACGGAGTCACATGGACCCCCAGGCACAGTACCTTTGGAAACAAAGAAATAAAGACATTGCATGGCGTCATGGAGATGAAGCATTGCTGGAGCTGGTGCAGCGTCAGTCCCTTATCGCGTCCAGGGAGGTGAGGTGTCGGTTCTATACTGCAAGGCAGGGGAGGCAAGGCATCGGTTCCATCCAGTTGGAGAGGGAGCTGGTGCACCATCTGTGGAGAGGCTTTGGTTCCTTGTGACCCTGCAGGGCCGAAGAATCAAGTCAGTCAAGATGTGATGAGTCTACTTCGCAGAGTCGCGATCTCACTGCGTGACATCAGAGGTGTCGCAGCAACTTTGGACTTGCTCTGCAGGCCGCGGTTGTTGCGTGCACCAATGTCCGCGAAGAGGGAGGAGGCATCCGCGTCGGTGCATGTATCGCTGAAGTTGTTCCTGTTGTCTCTGAAGTCAGAAACCAGTTGGCTCTGAGACTTCAGAACAGGAGGCAAGCTCAGTCCAAACCCTTCCTGGATCCGTGTAGGGGGTTATCAGTCCTTTGTGTGAGGACAGACCACTGACCTTTGAAATGTAAGAGGGAGTCCCCCCACCCTTCCTGCCCAGGGAGACCCATTCAGTATGCAGATATAAGTGTCCTGTGTTTATGGGTGCCTGGGTGGAATGTACAAGGGGAGTTGTCAACCAGCACAGACCTGATGTGGATTGGAGGCAGGGCCGTAAGGCACAGATGGCAGTAAGTACAGAGAAATGCCCACTTATTAAAAGTGGCATTTCTAAATTAGTAATATTAAATCCACCTTCACTAGTAAGCAGGATTTCCTATTACCATTCTGTCAATACTAAATATGACAGGGCTATTCCTTCCAAATCAGAATCCACCACTCAAAAGTATATGAGGGCAGTTCTAATGGTAGTCTGTGCCAGGAGCAGGCCTCCCAGAAGTGGAAAATGAATTTATGAGTTATACACTACCAGGACATGTAAAACACATATGTACAAGTCCTGCCTTTTACCTACAATGCACCCTGCCCTATGGGTTACTTAGGGCCTACCTAAGGGGTAACTCATATGTAGAAAAAGGGGAGTTTAATACCTGGCAAGTAGTTTTAAATGCCAAGTCAAAGTGGCAGTGAAACTGCACACACAGGCCCTGCAATGGCAGGCCTGAGACATGTTAAAGGGTTACATATGTGGGTGGCACAATTAGTGTTGCATGCCCACTCGTAGCATTTAATTTACATGCCCTGGGCACATGTAGTGCACTTTTCTAGGGAGTTACAGGTAAATTAAATATGCCAATTGGGTAGGAACCAATGTTGCCATATTTAGGTGAGAGAGCATATTCACTTTAGCAACATTGGATAATAGTGGAGCACTCAGAAACTGTGTTTAGAAAGTTTTAATATAGTACCTTATAGGACCATTTAGGGAAACAAATTTCAAGAAACAGTGGTAAATAAGTGAACAAATTATATCATCAAACATGTGAAAACATATGGGTGTTCAAGTTCAATTCAATCATTGATAGCTTCAATATAGTTAGATAGTATATACAAAATGAAAAGTCAACAAATTACAATAACAATATGGGATACCGAAAGCAGTTTTTTGATAATTTCCAAAACATAAAAAACTAATGTCCATTCATATGGAGTTCCATTTGAAGGTGAAACTCCAAAAGTCCACTATCTGTAGGGCATCAACACAATCAATGTGACTCAAGTTCATATAGATGGATATCCAGTAGTCCAATCATTGTAAATCTGTCCATAGATGGTAATAGACTTCAGCTCAAATGATGCTTATAACCAACACGTGTTTCGTCTCAAACCGGTACTTTATCAAGACTTCAATATCGTGCTTACTTTACTCCAAAGTCCACTTACTTTAAAATGTCATTCTCTTAGTCCTAAAGTGTCCAATGTGGCTAACCTATAGTCATTGTTGCCAGGTTCTTTTTCCATATTCACTTTAGCACTGGACAACAGTGTTAGAATGCACAGAGTCCTAAAACCAGCAAAAAACAGGGTCAGAAAAATGGAGGGAGGCAGACAAAAAGTTAGGAGATGATCACCCTAAGGCTGTCAGGTGTAACAGAAGGAGTCAGTCATGTTGAATGGAATCATTGGAGTACATGCCATACCACTGGCATTACTCCACCCATTGGAAATGGTAGGAGGTTCAGGACCAGTCCAGAGTGAATGTGTAACACAGAAGGATAGTCCTAAAGGAAGCGTGTTGTTGCTGCCAGTGGTGGGTGTCTTGCCTTCCACACCTCTTGGATTCTTTGATGGATGTTCTCACTTGCAGGGGGATAAGCTGCTACAGAGGCAGGGGTACCTGGGACTTGTTATTCCTCTGGCTGGGCCTCCCTTCCTGTGGCTGGCCCCAACGTTGATGGGCCTGCTGTTGATGAGCCAAAGGAAAGGGTGGGTTGGTTTTGAAAATACCTCATCATTGTAGTGTGTATATCCCTCAACACCCCTGTTAGGGAGGCCATGTTGGAAATGTGGGCCTCCATCTGTTCACACATGTCCCTATGCATTGCCCTGCTGATTGATATCCTGGAGTTCAGGCAACACATGGCCCATCACTCCTTGGGACTCCTGATAGACCCCTAAGGCATGGTTGATGGTGTCCTGGCCAAGAGCAGCCCCAGTGGCCTCATACCACTGTCCTACAGCATCCCTCCCATGCTCCCTACCTCCTCGAGCCTGTGCCCCTGACACAGAGTGCCCTCTACAACTTGTTCCTGAACCCTCATCATTCAAAGTATTGCGCTACAACTCAGGATCCAGGACTGGAGGGCACGAGATGGTAGAGACTGCTAGGGACACAGGCTGAGGGTGCAAATTGTTGCCTTGGATGTTGAAGCAACAGGGCTGGGAGGTGATGTGTGAACAGTGAGACTCACTGTTCCCATCTGACCAGGTTGCCCAGATGGGCCAGAACCGTTTTCCACATTCAGACGACCAGGAGTAGTGTTGTCACTGATGGCTTCATCCAGGGAGGTAGTGGTAGTTTGTTCCATGGGCCTCTGTGTGCCCAGCATCTGATCCACCTATTGATGTAAAACATACATTGTTACTGGTTGTATTGTTACACCTACCTCCAACGGTTTGTGTTACGGTAAGCAGAGACATTGGACAGAGTTAAATTGTAGGTTATCCATTTGTGCCAAGTAACCATGTTATTGGGTGATTTGACGTGACATGGGTGAAGCATGCCAACCCAATTTGACTCAAGCAGCAGGTGAGATTTTCAGATCATTTGCACCTGAGAATGACATTTTACCACTAGCGCCACCAACACTTTGATGAGTATGGCTTTGACCACTTGGAGGACTAGTTGAGTGAGATGTAGGCAGACCGAGGACTTTGTTGTGTATGTGACTAGAGTCATCACGTGCACAATGCTGTGTCAATGTGTCTGCTGCTGCTTCCAATCTGGTGATGCATATCGAGGCCTTAGGAATAATTGTTACACACACTGTGTAAGGTGTCATTCCTGTCCTCAATAGCTTCATCTTGGCATAGCAAATCAATGTGGAGCTAGGTAGACAGACACATCTCCGATTTTAGCATGATCTGTGCTTGATCACTCCCAGGTGAGTACACTTTAATTCAGAGTTCACAAACAGGAGTCTTTGGACAAGTGTACACTGGGATGGTGGTTGGAGTTACTGAAACAGGGCCTGCTGGGACTTGCAGTCAGGTCACTCTCTCTACTCCCAACACTTGACAACTGTTATCCCCCCAGAGCGTAAACTTCATTTGGGATTTGACACAAAGGGGTCTATGGACAATTGAACACTGGGCTGGTGGTTGGAGTTATAGACACAGAACCTGCTTGGAGTTACAGCCAGGTCACCCTCTCTACTCCCCAACAATTGACAAATGTTATTCCCCCAGGTGAGTAAACTTCTCGACAAACAGGGATCATTGGACAAGTGGACACTGGGCTGGTGGTTACAGTCACTGAAACAAGGCCTGCTGGGGATTGAAGTCAGGTCACTCTTTCTACTCCCCAATACTTGACAAATGTTATTCCCCGGTGAATAAACTTCATTTGGAGTTAACAAAGAGAGGTCTTTGGACAAGTGAACACTGGGCTGGCGGTTGGACTTACAGAGACAGGGCCTGCTGGGAGATGCATTCAGGTCACCCTCTCAACTCCCCAACACTTCACTACTGTTAGGTATTGCATATCTGTTTGCAGGCTGCCTTTAGGTTTAAGCATACATTTTCATTTTAGAACATACCATAGATCCTGGAATGTGTTTTTGTTATTGTTCCTGAGGTCGTTCCACCTTTTCCTAAAGTCCTCCTTTGTGCGCAGAGTGGTGCCTACAACATTCACTCTGTCAACGATACTGTACCACATTTCCATTTTCCTACTGAGGAGTATTATGGACTTCTGCTCCAAACAATATTGTCTCTCTTATGATTTTACCCACCATGACTCTTAACTCATCTTCAGAAAAAACTGAATTTTTTACATGTGACATGGTGGAAAAAAGAGGGTGACAGGGACTTACTTGAAGCCTTCTCTGCGAGGACTTTTCCCCCTCAGGTACCAACCCTTTTTTTGGGTGTTTGGGGCAGTTCACGCATAGGCCCTCATAACTTTTTGTCCATATAGCTGGATTGAACGGAATTTAAAAAAACGAGGACGTCATCCAGCAGTTCGATTAGAAACTGAGAGCCAATTTGATGATACAGGGCTCTTCCTGAGTATGATAAGTTCCAAATAAAAGTGAACTCAATGAAATTATCCAATTGTTGGATTACCGAGAAGTAAAATACAATTTGTGACTAAGGATTTGTGATTAATGATAAGCAGGTATCTGTTTGACTGATGTTGGATGCAGATTTGCAAAATATATGTTGGGAGTGTATTGACCTGTCCTGAAGAAGGTGGTAGAAGAATTTTTAAAGACCGCCGAAACACATTGACGCAAATTAGAACGGGTTTAAAATTGAATAGGGATTGTGTGCACAAATCAATTGGCCCGTTGATACCAAAACTGGGACAGCAACAATATAATGGACTAAGATGGATGTATTTTGTTTTGTCTCCCTCATGTCTGATTTTTATATCTATGGTTTTTATTAGTCTTTTGTTGGTTTTTAAGGGTGATTTCATCTTGTCATTTTAAGGAATTAGTTATTCAATATATTTTTTTAGATTCCTTTATTTGAGATTGGATTGATCATTGGAGTGAAGGAGTGGGTGATTTAGTGAGTTGTGTATTAAATGTGTTCCCCATGGATTTCTTTTTCAATTTACTATATCACAGGGCCCTGTCCCCTTGGGGTGATAGGTATAGGAGGGCCCGCTCTCTCTTTTGTGTAACACATCAGCTACCCATGTCAAATTTGCGTCCTTTTTTTCCAACATCCTAGATTTTGTGGGTTCTCCTGAAGGAGACCAAGAAATTAGCCAAAATACAGCAAAACATTTCCTTTAAAAAAACAAAAATGGGAAAAAAGGGCAGCAGGAGAAGGCTTGTGGTTTTTTCACTGAAAATGGCATCAACAAAGGGTTTGTGGGGCTAAACTCACCCCAGCTTTCAGGATCAGGCAGACTTGAATCAGAAAACCCAATTTTTCCACAGAATTTTGGCATTTCACCCATTTTTACTAATTTTGTGCTTTCAGACTCTTTCCAGTTATTGACAGAAATAGGTGTGAAACCAATGCTGGATCACATAACCCTAAACATTTCTGCAAAGTAGACATAATTCTGAATTCAGCAAGGGGTAAGTTGTGTAAATCCTACAAGGTTTTTCTACAGAAAATAATAGCTGAAATAAAAAGAAAAATTAAATTGAGGTAAAAAAACAGCCATTTTACTCCACATTTTACTCTGTAACTTTTTCCTGCAATGTCAGATTGTTTAAAGCAATACCTTGTGCGTGGGTAGGCCTAATGCTCGCGACAGGAAACGCAACATAGCACATCACATTTTTACATTGAAATCTGATGTGCTTTTTGCAAAGTCCCTAGCTGTAGATTGTGGCCTCTATCTCAGTCTGCATCTAGGGAAACCTTCCAAACCTGTGCATTTTTTAAAACTAGACACCCAGGGGAATCTAAGATGGGGTGACTTGTGGGGCTCTCACCAGGTTCTGTTACCCAGAATCCTTAGCAAACCTCAGAATTTGGCCCAAACAATACCTTTTCCTCACATTTTGATGACAGAAAGTTCTGGAATGTGAGAGGAGTCACAAACTTCCTTCCACCCATTGTTTCCCCAGGTCTCTCAAAACAAATGGTATTTTACTTGTACGGTTAGGTCTAGCGCCCGCGACAGGAAATACCCCGAAACACAACGTGGACATATCACATTTTCCCAAAGAAAACAGAGCTGTTTTTTGGAAAGTGCCTAGTGGTAGATTTTGGCCTCAAGCTCAGGCGGCACCTAGGGAAACCTACCAAACCTGCACATTGTTCAAAACTAGACACTTAGGGGAATCCAAGATGGGGTGACTTGTGGGGCTCTCACTAGGTTCTGTTACCAGAATCCTTTTCAAACCTCAAAATTTGGCCAGAAAAACAATTTTTACTCACATTTCGGTGACAGAAAAGTCTGGAATGTGAGAGGAGCCACAGATTACCTTCCACCCAGCATTCACCCAAGTTTCCCGTTAAAAATGGTACCTCACTTGTGTGGGTAGGCCTAGTGCCTGCGAAAGGAAATGCCCCAAAACACTATGTGGAAACATCAAAATTATCAAATATAAAACTACCAGTTTTTTCAGGGGGCACCTGTGTTTTTGGTCCTGGGCTCAGCAGCCATCCAGGGAAACCTACCAAGCCTAGGCATTTATGAAAACTAGACCCCCGAGGGAGTCCAGGGAGGTGTGACTTGCGTGGATCCCCCAATGTTTTCTTACCCAGAATCCTCAGCAAACCTCAGATTTAGTTTAAAAATTATTTTTTTCCCACATTTCTGTGTGGGATCATGACACCGGAACAAATTTCCTACCACCCAATGTTCCCCTCAGTCTCCCGGTAAAGATGATACCTCACTTGTATAGGTGGGCCAAGTGCCTGTGACAGGGAAGAGATAAAAACATGTTGAAATGGAGGGGTAACCAAATCGGGTCCAAAATGGCAGTTTGAAAAAAATATATATTTTTAGGCTGACAAGTGCAGTAGAATTAATATCAGTATAGATGAGACTATGCTGGGTGGTAGGAATTTTGTGGATTTCTTCAGATTCCAGAAGGCGCCATCTGAAAAATGTGAGAAAAATGTGTGATTTCCGGCAAACTTGAAGGTTTGCAGGCCATTGTGGGTAAGAAAATGGTGTGGGTGCATGTGAAGCACACCACCCTGGACTCAACAAGATGTTTAGTTTTCAGATGTGTCTAGGTCTTGTGGATTTTTCAACATGTCAGAGTACCAAAGTCCCAAAAGTGCAACCCTCACCATTCCAAGTGGGACAATTTTGAGGGTTAGCCAAGCTCTCATGGCCCAACTGTAAAACCAAAACCCAAAATAATCAAATGTCCTCTTCCTTGCCATGAGATAAGATGTTTTAGTGTGCGGGGGGAGAGCTGAATGACTGTTATCCCCTTCAGATGGGGTGGGGCATAACCAGGCCCATACTGGTTGGTAGCCACCACCCCACTATTTTGTTTTTTTTCATTCCCTGGCATCTCATAGACTTTGTGGGTAGTTGCCCCATCTGCCCACCAGTGGGCAAAACAACTTTGGCCTCATTTATTCGGGGTAGGGGTATGCCATACTCTTATTTTGAAAAAAGATCTTTCCAGGTCTCTGGTGGGCTTCTTGCCCCCCTTGGGGATAGTAATTCTATCCATCCCATGCAGAATATTGCACTTTCCCGTTATCATCTGCTGCTGCCAACAGAAACTGGTACCAACTTGCCACTTCTTTTTTCATGACCCGATTGTCCTGGAGACCCATTTCCATTTGCCCTGGTTCGGAACAATCGCAACCTTGACTCCTAAACCTCGCCATCACCGGGCAAATTTTAAACCTGGAAATAACCCCTTCTATCTTGACTTTTCAATACTCCCAGGTTAGTCTCTGCCTATTGTCCACCAACTGTCTCCATTTAATGATGCCACTGTGCTTCAAAGGCTTCACCAGACCGTCGAGCAAGCACTCCAGGGTTGCAGGGGAATCCCATATGGAGGAGAATCTACTGTAGTAGCCAATTCCAAGCAGTGACCTAACATCATACCAAATTCTTACTGCTGCCTGAAGACATTTCAGTCTGACCTTTTGGAAGAATTTTAGTGTTCCAAATGTATAAAAAAAGCCTGCATTCTACTTAGTTTTTTATTCCCTGCTTTCCTGAACTGGCCACTTATCTCAAACTTAGTGCTCCTGCTTGGTGCATTCCTTATTTGACGTTTTACCTGACTTGAGGAAAAAATACTTTAAAAACAAATTCCCAGTGCTTCCCACCACGTGTGCACCTACACATGGGAACACTCACAACTGAATAACTAGGCATTTCCTATTGCCTTTTTGAGCTCACCCCTTGGGGGTGTCAATCACATCCTTTTGCTTCTTTTCCATCTATTTATCAGGGTTCCCCTTCTCTGCCTGTATTATTTAATTGTCCACCTCTACGGGGTCTAGATAATTATGTATCTTATTCTGCCACATGACCTTGAGAATACCTGGAAACCTTAGTTGTATGATTGTACCCAGATTCTTTAATGCCTCCATACTGTTTCCCAGGTCTCACTGCTCAATCTCAGAGATTGGGAAGCATTCTCTAATTTCCTATGTCAATTGACCAAACATTTCCTGAACTGTATTGCACTCCTTAGAGTCTCCCACACGTGTGCCTGTACCCCCAGTGGCTTCAATCTTGTCAGACCCATTGCTTTCCTCAATCATAGGTCCTCCAGTTCTTAGATTTGGGTCTTCCACTACCAACCACAAAAACCTGTTTTCCGTGAGTAGTACAAGGTTTATTACAGAGGTGCACAGATCCTCAGGATCTGTGTTACTTATTTCACTCATCAACCCTGTCACACCCGCTACTTCCAGCTGACTCTTCTGCCTCAGAGTGGTGTCAACCTAACCCCTCACCTTTCTCTGAATTTCCCATTAAATCAGACATAACTCTAAAGTAGGATTTGAAGGAAGGGGTGATTTTATGAGATGAGGTTTGATGGCCAGGGTACTCTGTTTCTTTTTTGGGAGGGCGGCACCTACCACCTTTGCAAATAAATTCCTGAGTTGAGAATCTTTGACTGAACAAGCCCTACCCTGAGTTTTTGTCAGGCTTGGAGGTACCATACCTGGTAATAAGGTGCTTCTTCTTCCACGGCCACATCAAAATCATGCTCCCCTGGTAACCATGAGGATCTTAAAGTGTAGTGATTGTCAGTCTCCTGCTGGCCCTGTGCTTTGTCTGCACTTTTCCTTCCTTGTTGTCTGCGAGCCCCCTGTCTATTTTGCTGGAACAGCTGACCAGATCTCCATCTTGTTTCTGCTGTGGATTTAACCTCTGACAAACCGACAACTAGTATCTGTTAAGGCGTGAAGCTGATTCCTTTCCCCGGTTGCAATCCACTTCTCCCTGGGGGATACAACTGGCTCTGTTGCCACTTTCTGTATTGGGTTGCCCTGCTCTGGTCACCCTGACAAGTGCTGACTCTGCCAACGCCGACCTCTTCATTTCCTTACAGAGGCAGAACTCACTGCATGATGCAGAGCTCCCTGAGTGCTCCTGCGGCTGAGACCAAAGACAGCGCCCCAGCGCCACCATGCAACCTGCACTTCACCCTCAAGACCAGTCCTCACTGAGGCTTAGGAGAGGAGTTCCCTTCTCAACGCACAGTCACACAAAGAGGTAAATGTAAGCATTGTCCCTCCCCAATACTGACATCTCCCATCGGTGCAGCTCTCAACCGGCTATCTAACCAGCCGCAAGTGTTCCCCTCATGGAAAAACTTAAACATTAGCCCCTCACCAGGTGCTACCGTAAGGTTACCTATGTTATGTGTTTTTTTCTTATTTACTGTTTTATTGATTTTACACACTTGTCTCCTAAGTTAAGCCTAACTGCTGATGGGCCAAGCTAACAAGAGTTGAGCAATGTTTAATTTCTTGAAACCTTAACTGGACATTATGTGAGATTGTGGCCTACTACTAAGTATAGGTACTTAGCTGCCCTTACTAATAATCCACTTTCAAACATTTTGGTACACAGTGGTGGGATCCAGAATTTGTGTTTAATATCACAACTCAGCATTTAAGTGACGCAAACTAAAAATCGTCTATAGTGTCATAGTGCAAAAATGATTTTGATTTTTAATTTAGGCTAATTTGAATTATTATTATTTTATTTCTCAATTATTGACTCACTGTTTGCAAAGTTTTTTTGTGTGACCCAAAACGTAGGGATGCCATGGAGCTTGATGAGGCTAGCCTCCCCACACTCACTGTAGTTCACCTCAGGGAGTTTGGGAAGGACAGAGGAGTACCAGCAGCTACTAACCTTAGTGTAAGAAATTGTTCTTTCTGCAGTTATCCCCAAATTTTTTGCCTTTCTCTTCCAAGGCTAATGTCCCTATTTTTGTTGGCTTTCAAACTCTAGGCACTTTACCACGGCTACTCTGTGGTAAAGGGCATGTGCTGTCTCCCCTAAAATGTGATATGATTGTCTTACATCTACTTGGTATATTTTATTTACCTGTAAGTACATTTTAAAGTGGTATACCATATATCCAGGGCATGTAAACCAAATGTTGCTAGGGGGCTCGCAGCACAGATTGCACCACACACAGATGTAACCTGTCTCAGTCTTGCAACATCAGAGCCTGCAAATGCAGTTTACTGCCACATTGGGTTGGCATTTCAAACTACCTGTAAAGGCCTAAGCTCAATTTTATTACACCAATGTCACCCTTAAGGTAGGCCCTATACAGCATTTTGGGCAGGGTGTGGTATTCATAAAAGTTAGGACATGCACTTTTATGTTCTACATGTCCTAGTAGTGACAAACAATCTATTTAGCATTTCACTACCGTGAGGGTTGCTCCTCTCATAGGTTAGCATTGGGAATTTCTTTATATATTTTTACTGGTAGTTCAGGGTCTGAAAGGAGTAGTGTTGGCATGTTTGGTATATTTTGAATCATAATGAATGGAAAATCCTGCTTACTGGTGTAGTTAGATTTTACATTACTAATTTATAAATTCCACTTTTAAAAAGTGGGCATTTTTCTGTGCCTATAACTCCAGTGCTTTGTAGCCAGACTCCAATCAATGTCTAGAGGAGAGAGACAGCTACACTTTGTGCATATTTTCCAGACATCCATAACACAGGAGGGGCTGAGTGTTACAGGAGAAGCATCTGCATCTATCTGTGTACTGATAGTCTCCCTGAGGTGTAGGAGGGAGAGGTAATTCACACTTTACATGTTAATAGGTTATGTCCTGCCCTTTCACAAAGGGATGATTTATCTCCTACTGATGTCTGGAGCCAGGGTGTGGTTGAAAGGGGTTGTGTTACACTTGAAAGAGTTCTTTTGAAGTCACCCCTTGAAAAATGACATTTTGAGTATAAGTATAAGGTCTCTGACCCCATGGTTTAGAGCACTTTAGAACTGCAACCTCTGTCAGAAGGACTGCTCTTCTGCACAAAGGACTCATCTGGACTGCACTTCTGGTTTTGCCCTGCTGCGGCTACAAACTGGGTGACCTAAAAGACTCACTGGTTTACTTTTCTGATTGTTATCCTGCTGCCAGCTGCTCCTTGGCTGTGGGTGACCAGGCACGGTTAGACTACAAGGAGGAACTGCCATTGTTCATCCTGATGTGGTAGCCTTCCTGTTCCTTAGTGCCCCCAAGTGTTCTCCTGGGACTGGACTGCCCAGAATTGCCTGAGAGTCTCTGAGCCTGTTAAACCAAGCCATCTTTATATTATTATTCCAGCAGTGTGGGGTGAGTGCTTTGTTGCTGCTCCTTGGTTTAAGATGACCCGTGTGTGCCTCAACAATCATTCCCCTGAAAGGACAAAGTGTGTCCCAGCCTCAGCACATGGTAAGTGCTAAACTCCAATCAAATTTGGAGTTTTGCCACTTTGCCAGCACCTCATGTGCCCAGCAGCAGTGTGTGCTGTTTTAAAGCTTCTGTTTTTTTTTTGTTTGGTCAACTCACTCTGCCCCAAGGAGGAGCATAGGGTAGCGCTTCACACTGCCCAAGCAAAGTGCTTCAGATACCTGAAGAGTGACATGGGTCACGTGGGCTCTTCACTCTTGATGGAAGGAGTACGTTGGGGTGCCAATCATCCCCAGAGCCTGGAGTCATGGCTGAGCGTCGGCCACTCACTTTCTGCTGCCACAACAGTTCCCATGGCAGCAGTTAGCCCTGACCCAGTATCGCCGATGGAAGCCACCACACAGAAAACTGATGTTGAATCCCCTCCCTAGGGACTAGCCCCAGCAGCCCCATCTGCCATGTTCCCGCCTCACCAGAACCAAAGGCAAGGTGGGACCCCAGAAAGTGCAAAGCTGTGCCACATTCCTGGACGGACCATTGTTAAAGTGTGTTTCTGGCATGCATGTGGGCAGCTGCAGCTGATTACCTCATGCACGGGGGAACCAGCGAGGTCTCCCCGTGAAACTCTGGAGTGCCCCCAACGGATGTCCGTGGGGACATTCGCTGGGATATTGCATGATGGCGTAAAGCCTCGTCATAGGCTACCCCCTCCCCAATAACTGCTAGGGACTTGCTGACTGCAGGGACTATACATCACCATAATTTATGTGAGGGGAGTGCAGGTACGCAGCGCACTATGGTTTTGGGTGAATATGGTAATTCCTTTGCTTTTTCCTAGACTGATCCTGCCAATAAAGGAGAGATACGTGTTGTACTTGCCTTGTATTTTCCAGAGTGATGATTACTATTGAATAATGACAGTACATGCCACTTAATTATGATGCATGCCTAGAACACAAAGGGGGTCATTACAACATTGGCGGTAAAAGGTGCTTACCACCGTGCAGAAGACTGCCAATACACCGCTGCTGCGGCGGTATTCCGCCACAGCTATTATGACCCACATCTTGGAATCCGCCAAAATTCAGACACCCACACAACACCGCCACACCAAAGGTCAGTGATAAACTGGCGGAAACAAATCCGCCACCTCCACGCCAACAGAAACACACCCATGCTATTACGACCCACGAATCCACGCAGCGGTCTTTCAACCGCGGTATTCCATTGGCGGTACACCCCACCGTGCTCAAAATACACACACATCTCCAAAACACCGCCACATTGGACAATTACAAATACACACACCTGATACACATACAAACACCACTCCCATACACCCAACACAATATAAAACACACACCCACATCACCCACAAACCCCTACGACAAATAAATCACGAACGAAGGCCAGAGAGAGAGCACAGAATAGAAAACTCCATCACACAGAGGCACACAACACCATCACCAACACAACATCCACGCACAAAACACCACACACCACTACACTCACCACATTCATCACCACATATACCACCCCACACATCACCTACACCACCCCATGTCACGCCAAAGACACCCCCGCTTCTCCGAGGAGGAGCTCAGGGTCATGGTGGAGGAAATCGTCTGGGTAGAGCCACTGCTATTTGGCTCACAGGTACAGCACACATCATTAGCCAGGAAGATGGAGCTATGGCGCAGAATAGTGGACAGGGTCAACGCAGTGGGACAGCACCCAAGAAATAGGGAGGACATCAGGAAGAGGTGGAACGACCTACGGGGGAAGGTGCGTTCAACGGTCTCCAGGCACAACATCGCGGTACAGCGGACTGGTGACGGACCCCCACCTCCTCCCCTAAAACTAACAACATGGGAGGAGCAAGTCTTGACCATCATGCATCCTGAGGGCCTCGGAGGAGTCGGTGGAGGATGGGACACTGGTAAGTCAAATCATAACTATCATATCCCCCACCCTACCTGCATGCTATCACACACCCCCACCCTCACACCCTCCCCTATCACTCCAAATCCTCACTAATCTACCCATAACACAAACCACCCATCCCAACACCAAGCCCTGCATGACAAAACTAAGCATGGACACCCCTCACTAAAGCATGCCCACTGCACATACCCAGAACACCCCCCCAACCATCATCACACAAACCCACACATAGGAATGCATGCACTGGGGTACACAAACACCCACCCATTGCACACCATTACACACACACCTGCAATAATCATGCTCTTATGCCCCTGCAGGAACCCGAAGGACCGTCACCACACCAGAGGGACCAGACAACACCACTCCACCCCAGAAGAGGCCCACAGTGACGAGAGCAGCTCTGCCCTACTGGATCCTTATGGGCCTCAGGACAGTTGGTTCCCCTTGCACAGGCACAGCCCAACACTGACCTTCCACCCTCTGGGAACACCAGCACAGCACCCACCCAGCGGGCCCAAATCTCCCTACCCAGGACAGGTCAATCAGCGGTGTGTCCACCACTACAGGGAACCCAGGCTAACCCGTCACCCCAACAACAACAGGGACCTGGGGGCAGTGGTAGTGGGCACACGGTCCAGGGGACGGAGGCACAGGAACACAGGGGAACTGGGAGGGCTGCTGTGCGACAGGGGGCAGACAGGCCAAGGGAACCCACTCTCCATGAGGCCCTATCCTCCATCATGGGAGCATACCACCACTCCCAGGAGACAAAGGCGACGGTCCTGGACAAGTTGCAGGAGACCCTGCGCCTGCAGGACGAACTGTATTTGGGGTTCAGGGAGGAGCTCAGGACCATCAGCTCCGCCCTGGGCACCATTCTAGGGGTGCTGAAGGACATACAGCAGACCTTGAGGGACACCGTGGCACTTCAAGGGGCCCCTGACACTAGCCAGGATGATGAAATGCCCACCACCTCCGCCGACGCTAGTGGACAGGACGCCCCGCCACACGACCAACACACCAGCACCCCACCCCCTGCAGACGGACAACCACCACGCAAGCGGTCCCTGAGATCCAGGAACAGGACAGAGCAAGATGGCAAGACCCCCGCCAGGAAATGAGACCACCCTGATTGTCATACCACTGTCCCACTTTGTTACCCTGTCCATACTTAAACTGCCCCAGCTCCACTTCCTATGCCCAAATAGGCAGTGCACCTGTGAGACAAATAGACTGGACTCTGCCATGGACATTCCTCCGCCATCAACCCTCGCAATTTTACAAACCCCTCACATTTCAGAGCACTTCCATAAACACCCTTGAAACACAAAACAATCTGGAGTCAGTCCGTGATTTAGTAAATATGTATTATCAATGACAGTGTCATAATGGGTTTACCATTGTAAGGCTAACATACCTATGTCACACATCACAAGCCCTTGAAGGATGCAAGCAGTTGACACGTAGGTAACCACACCTGTGAAACCGTAATGGAAGGGTACAACTCAGTTACCAAATAGTGATTTAAATCGAGAAACAGGACAGAGGTAGACGTGTGAAAGTTAAGGTAATGCTAAAAATGAAAATTTTCTCACCTGTGTCTCACTGGAAATATTGCTGTATGACTGACTCCCTGTTGTCATTGTCTTCTTCCTCAGCTTCATCCTCATCACTGTCCACAGGCTCCACAGACTCCACAGCAGCTACAACACCGTCATCTGGATCATCCTCCTGCAGAAAAGGCACCTGGCGTCGCAAAGCCAAATTATGGAGCATGGAGCAGGCGATGATGATGTCGCACACCTTCTTCGGTGAGTAGAATAGAGATCCACCTGTCACATGGAGGCACCTGAACCTGGCCTTCAGGAGGCAGAAGGTGCGTTCGATCACCCTCCTAGTCCGCCCATAGGCCTCATTGTACCGTTCCTCTGCCCTGGTCCTGGGATTCCTCACTGTGGTCAATAGCTAGGAAAGGTTGGGGTAACCAGAGTCCCCCAATAGCCATACACGGTGCCTCTGGAGTTGACCCATCATATCAGGGATGCTGCTATTCTGCAGGATGTAGGCGTCATGCACTGAGCCAGGGAACATAGCATTTACCTATGAGATGTACTGGTCTGCCAAACATACCATCTGGACATTCATTGAATGATAACTCTTCCTGTTCCTGTACACATGTTCACTCCTGTGGGGGGGGACCAGAGCTACATGGGTCCCATCAATGGCACCTATGACGTTGGGGATATGCCCAAGGGCATAGAAGTCACCTTTCACTGTAGGCAAATCCTCCACCTCAGGGAAAATGATGTATCTCCTTACGTGTTTCAGCAGGGCAGACGACACTCTGGACAACACGTTGGAAAACATAGGCTGGACATCCCTGATGCCATGGCCACTGTTGTCTGAAAAGACCCACTTGCAAGGAAATGGACCGCTGACAGCACCTGCATTTGAGGGGGGATTCCAGTCGGATGGCGGATTGGTGACATCAGGTCAGGCTCCAACTGGGTACATAGTTCCTTGATTGTGGCACGGTCAAACCGGTAGGTGACGATGACATGTCTCTCTTCCATTGTCAACAGGTCCACAAGCGGTCGGTACACCGGAGGATTCCGCCATCTTCTCATATGTCCCAGCTGACGGTGTCTACGAAGGACAACAGCGAATAACCAGTCATTATTCCTCCAGGTATGTACCCACAGTTACACACAAGACTACACCACTCACAAAACCCTTCCTGTATGTGTGTTGAGTGTAGGCCTAGCTATGTGTGAGCAGAGGTAACTGAAGCCATGTGGGCCCCTGAAATGGTGGCTGCCTGACCTCTAAACTGGGACAATGGGATTGTGGGGTAACTGCGCTGGTGTTGCACACCGTCGCAGTAGGCGGTCGTAGACCGCGGCGCAATTCTGCATTGGTTAACATTGGACCCTATGGGTCCCAGGAGCCAATGAACAGGTGCGCTGGCGGTGATGATGCGCACCGCCGCAGACGTCACCGCCGCGGACGTGACCGCCATTTTCTATCTGTTCAATCACTAGATACCTGACCTTCGACAGGAGAGGACCTACACTGCTAGTGCTGCTGTGACCTCGGTCTGGAAGCGACGATGGCTGCTGCGTCTGGGGAAAGGGCCCCTGCCCTCACTGCACAGGAGTTGGAGAAACTGGTAGACGGGGTCCTCCCCAGTACACGCTACTCTACGGTCCTCCAGACCAACAGGTTAGTACACAGGGAGCACGTTGTATGGGCTAGGCCTGGGTGGAGAGGGCTGGTTGGAAGAGGGAAGGGGGCAGAGTTCATAGAACAACAATGCATGGGAATGAATGGGCCACATGGCCAGAGTAGGGAGGGGGCCACTCACAACGACAGTGCAGTTGGTAATGACTGTTCCTCTTCCCTTGTGCATGTCATGTAGGTCAGCGCCCACCAGAAGAGGGACATATGGCGTGCCATCGCCAAGGAGGTCCGGACCCTGGGGGCCCACCAGAGACGGGGCACCCACTGCCGTAAGAGATGGGAGGACATTCGCCGCTGCAGCAAGAAGACGGCGGAGGCTCAGCTGGGGATGGCCTCCCAACATGGGAGGGGTACCCGTCGCACCATGACCCCCCTGATGTTCCGGATCCTGGCGGTGGCCTACCCGGAGTTGGATGGGTGCTTCAGGGCATCACAGCAGACACAAGGGGGTGAGTACAACCTCATTCTGCTGACTTTGCGTGCAGTGGAGGTGTCTGGGTGAGGGAGGTGGGCTGTGGGTGTCCCTAGGCCAGGGCGAGTTAGGTAGGCAAGGCCCCTCCATAATGAAGGCCATGTGGCACTCTACCCCACCTCAGCAGAGTGCCAAATCGAGGTACAGTTGTCCCTGTGGCATACATGTGTGCAGATGTCCACCATTGCCATGTAGGCCATATCCCAGAAATTGCATGTGCAGAGGGCAGGAGCACGGCGTAATGCAGGGGGCTGCTGTATCTGTCTTGTCCGCCAACGGTAGCGGTAATCCATGCACTAAAACTCTCTTTCTTCTGTCTCCCCCCCTTTTTCTGCTCTCCCTGTCCTTTTCTACATCAGCATCAACAGGCGGAGGTACAGTGGCACCGGAGCACGAGGGAGCTGCATCCCACATGGCCACGGAGGGCCACACCACGGACTCTGAATGCACCAGTGGGACGGAGAGCGAGGGGAGCTTCACGTCGGCCACCGGATCACCAAGCAGCGACACGGACTCGTTCGCCGATGGGGGCTCCCTTGTGGTGGCGGCACCATCTGTGCCCCACACCTCTACAGATACAGCCGCCACCTCCCCTCCCAGCACCGCCCTCCCAGCAGCCCCTCAGCGTTCGCCCCGTGCCCGCTCACCCAGGAGGGTGGGCATCACCTTCGCCCCAGGCACCTCAGGCCCTGCCCCAGTCACCCCTGCTGCACTCAGTGAGGAGGCCGTTGACCTCCTCAGGTCACTCACTGTTGGGCAGACTACCATTGTGAATGCTATCCAGGGTGTAGAACGAGAGTTGCAACACAGTAATGCATTCCTGGAGGGCAATTATTCTGGTCAGGCTGTCCTTCAGCGAACCCTGCAATCTCTGGCCTCAGCACTGATGGCAGCCATTGTCCCTGTGTCTAGCCTCCCCCCTCCAACTTCCTCGACCCAGACCCAATCTCCTGTACCCCAGCCCATCCCAAGCACACCTACAGACCAGCATGCACACAAGTCAACACACACAAGTAGCTCAAGCAAACATAGGCACCACACACACCACAGGCACTCATGCAAGCCTCACCCACGTACAGACACAGCAACATCCACTGCCTCAACTGTGTCCCCCTCCTCCTCTTCTCCCTCCTCCCTCCCAGTCTCGTCTACACACACACCTGCATGCACCACATCTACAGGCACCATGAATCGCACAAGGACACCCAGCACCACACGCCGCTCACCTGCACTCACCACCTCCACTGCCATTTACACGTCCCCTGTGTCCTCTCCCAGTGTGTCTGTGACGCCCCCTCCCAAAGTACACAAACGCCGGCAATCACTCACCCAACATCCATCCACCTCACGACAGCCTCCAGTACTTGCACCTGCACCCAAAACACCTAAAGTGACACCTCCTACAACCACCTTCTCTTCCTCCACTCCCAGACCCCCTCCAGCTACCCATCCCAGTGTTCGTCAGAAACTGTCCCTCTGTAAAGTTGACCTTTTTGCCCCCACCCCCTCCAATTCATCAGTCCCGTCGTAGCGCCTCAGCCAAAAAGCCTCCAATACCAGCGGTGCCTGTTCAAGGTTTGTGGAGTGCACCGGCCACCAGGGCAGGCAGAAGGACCCAGAGCCAAGGCACTGGCAGCCCACCCCCTGTAAAGGCTCTGAAATTGGAGAGTGGACGACAGGACCGTGTTAAGACTCCTGGTGGGAAAACAACTGACATGGGTTCCAAGGGGATTGGAGAGTCAGCTGTGACTCCACCAAAGGTGGGGAAGGGCCTGAGGCAGTCTGCCCAGCCTGTTGTGAGTGTCACGGTGGAGAAGTGTGCCATCATTTCCGGCGGTCGACACACAACCGCCAGCACCGTCGTCACTGGTCCAGAGACCACCGCCAGAGTCACAGCCCAGGAGGGCCCGAGTATCGTCACTGGTCAGGAGACCACCGCTGGAGTCACAGCCCAGGAGGGCCCGAGTATCGTCACTGGTCAGGAGATCAACGCCACCGCCGGAGTCACAGCCCAGGAGGGCCCGAGTATCGTCAATGGTCAGGAGACCACCGCCGGAGTCACAGTCCAGGAGGGCCCGAGTATTGTCACTGGTCAGGAGATCACCGCCACCGCCGGAGTCAGAGCCCAGGAGGGCACAAGTATCGTCACTGGTCCAGAGACCACCGCCAGAGTCACAGCCCAGGAGGGCACAAGTATCGTCACTGGTCAGGAGACCACCGCCGGAGTCACAGCCCAGGAGGGCCCGAGTATAGTCACTGGTCAGGAGACCACCGCCAGAGTCACAGCCCAGGAGGGCCCGAGTATCGTCACTGGTCAGGAGACCACCGCCACCGCCGGAGTCAGTGTCCTGGAGGGCCCAGGCTGCCACAGCCCCACTGGGCAATGATGGAACGTCATGCCACACACCAATGTGCAGTGTAGAGAACGTCATGCCACACACCAATGCCCAGTGTCAAGGTAGCACTGAACAGGGCAAAGACCGCCATGGCAAAGCACCGCTAAACAGTCCAGAACCGCCATGGCAAAGCATCGCTGAACAGGGCAAAGACCGCCATGGCAAGGCACCGCTGAACAGTCCAGAACCGCCATGGCAAAGCACCGCTGAACAGGGCAAAGACCGCCATGGCAAAGCACCGCTGAACAGGGCAAAGACCGCCATGGCAATGCACCGCTGAACAGTCCAGAACCGCCATGGCAAAGCACCGCTGAACAGGGCAAAGACCGCCATGGCAAGGCACCACTGAACAGGGAAAGACCGCCATGGCAAAGCACCGCTGAACAGTCCAGAACCGCCATGGCAAAGCACCGCTGAACAGGGCAAAGATCGCCATGGCAAGGCACCGCTGAACAGTCCAGAACCGCCATGGCAAAGCACCGCTGAACAGAGCAAAGACCGCCATGGCAAAGCACCGCTGAACAGGGCAAGCACCGGGTAGGAATGAATGGCCCGCCACATCAGGCATCCTTATCCCATGTGCAGCTGGGACAGTGACAGGACAGGAACTTTCACGGGGAGACTCATCCAGTCTGGGCACCAGTCCCCCCCAGTACCAGTAGAGACCTGCATCTACTTGAGAGGCTGTGGCTTTGCACTCCCCAGGATTGAACAGTGGGCAAGCCACCCACTGTAGAGACTTGAGAGACTGTGGCTTTGCACTCCTCAGGATGTAACAGTGGGCAACCCACCCACTGTAGAGACTTGAGAGACTGTGGCTTTGCACTCCCCAGGATGGCACAGTGGGCAAGCCACCCACTGTAGAGACTTGAGAGACTGTGGCTTTGCACTCCCCAGGATTGAACAGTGGGCAAGCCACCCACTGTAGAGACTTGTGAGACTGTGGCTTTGCACTCCCCAGGATGGCACAGTGGGCAAGCCACCCACTGTAGAGACTTGAGAGACTGTGGCTTTGCACTCCCCAGGATTGAACAGTGGGCAAGCCACCCACTGTAGAGACTTGAGAGACTGTGGCTTTGCACTCCCCAGGATTGAACAGTGTGCAAGCCACCCACTGTAGAGACTTGAGAGACTGTGGCTTTGCACTCCCCAGGATACATCAATGGGCATGGAGCCCCGTCGTGGATCTGGCTTTGCACTCATCCGGCTGAGGTGCCCCTCCTTCCCTTCCCCCTGAGGTGCCTGTAGTATTTCAATCTGATGCCCCGGCAGTGTTCTCTCCAATTTTGGTCAGGTATCCTTTGTGGGCCTCGCCCATGCATTTTTGGACTGTTGGTGCACGGACATTGTAATTTAGATATCTGCACCACTTCTCGTATTGTATATATTTATGACTGATTTTCAAAGATATATCTGAATATTTTTTTATGACATGTATATTGCCACATTACAATGTTTGACCAAATTTCGCATTGTCTTTTCATTTTTCCGAGGGGATTGTGGGTTGTTACTGTGATTTTTGTGAATGCATTGGTGTGTATGTTGTAGTATGCGAGGGTGGGGTTGGGGGTGTTTGGTGGGCGTCCCCCTAACTTTTGCCTCTCCCCTCCCCCGTGTCGTAGGTGCAGTACTCACCGTTGTCTTCGGCGCCTACGTAGCTGTTGGTCGTAGAGGAGCAGAAACACAAGGGCAGGGAGTATTTGGAGTTCCGGCTCCATGGAGTCGTCATTCCTCATGGGATGTGTTCAGGTGAGCGTTTTCCCATAGCAAAAGCTGTTTCCGCCGTGTTTTTATCCACGGTGAATCCACCCTGGAAAAGGTGGCGGATTGGCGGGTTGTAATACTGTGGGCGGTACATTGTCTTCCGCCTGTCTGTTGGCGGTGACCGCCGCGATGCTTGTTTGCACCGCCGTGGCGGGCGGTGTGTTAAAGTGGCTGTCTTTGTTGGCGGTTTCCGCCAGGGTCATAATTCCCTTTTTTTGTCCGCCGGACTGTTTGCGGTATTTCTGCAGCTTTAACACCGTCCGCCAGGGTTGTAATGACCACCAAAGTGTTTTTGTTTCGTACAAAATGTATCAAACATTTATGATTCAAGTCATTGTGGTCTTATATACCTAACAGAGAAGCATATTTTTATATCATCCCTGTGTGGAGTCTCCTTTTGTGGTGTGTCTCTGATGTGTGTATTGTGTAAATGCTTTACACATTGCCTCTGGGGAGAAGCATGATTGCTCTGTGCCAAGCTACCAGGGGGTGAGCACAGGTTATCTTTGGTGTCTATGTTACTTGCCCTGACTGCAGTGTTAGGTTCTGTCTGACTTAGGTGTGTACCGTAGACAACCAGAAATACCACTTCTAACACTTAGGAAGACTGAACTGGTAGAGCCTAAGCGGAAGCCTAGCAGGAAGGCACAGAGGAAGCTCCAGAGGTAGGAGGGAAGAGGGAAGATGACTCTTCCAACCACCCAGAGGATGAAGAACCCCTAGACCACAGTGATAAGGAAGGAAAGAGGTCATCCATCAACACAGTGACCAGGGCTGTGCCTAGAGCTAGTTAGAGGAGAGAATTTCTCATAGGATGTGAAGGACTGTCCCTCAGAGAAAGAGAGCTTGAGACACAGTTAGTCTACATAGTTTTAGAGACAGAGGAGTCAGCCCTGGAGAAGAAGTGGGCAAGAGAAAAACAGAGAGATGTGGCAGCGAGGTAGAGTTTGAGGTGTCCAGGGGTGGTACTCCCGCAGAATTCATTAATGAGCATTGAATAATGGCCCATTATGTCTCTGGGCCTCGATACGACTGCACAAGTAGCACCAATGGAAGGTACATCATATTTTATGCTTTTCAGGAGACCCTCACTGCACCTGTACCATGTGTTGAATACAATTTGTGAAATACAGACAGACACCTCTAGCTTTCAGGCTTCTCAATCAGCCCTTGTCAGATGTAGTTGACCATCTCCTGTGCCTTTTCCATTGCATTCTGGAACTTGTAGTTCTGCTGTTCCTAGAATGGAAGGTGCAGCTCACACCTGCCATTGGACAGTTTAAGGTCTTCCATCCACCACCATTCATCAGCCACTGTCCAAAAGCCACAGTGCAGGTCTTGGGAGTATCACCGGCCTAGTTCCCAGCAACAAGGACCCACTTCACAACAAAATGAAGTGGGGATGGAGTAAGCCAACAAGCAGCACATCTTACCTGCTCCTGGGCTTTATGACTTAATGTGTGGAACTTCTAACGTGTCTAAGGCCTATAAATATAAATAACGGGATTCTCTTAACACCTGGGTGAATGGATGGGGGTACGATAAATTAATTCACACTCTTGGGGCTAGGGTGCAGATATGCCTTCCATTAGTATATAGCATGTGAATATGGTGTACAGAGATTAATTGGCACATTTACCCCGAGCCCTGCTCTGTCTGAGTACATGATGAAGACCGTAGCGTCTGGTAGGGAGCAGTGCAAGAAGGCTGTCATGGTCTTAAATGGCTTAATTCAGGATAAGGAAAGCCAGTAAGGATAATTAGAGGAAAGCCACTAAAATAATGCAATCACAGCACAGGAGGATTTTTTTCATTTTTGACATTTCAAAATAGAAGCTTGATTTGCAGGGAAAAAAAGAATTGAAATGGAAGTGCTGCAGAACATCTGGCTCACTGAGTTGCATTTGGTGGTGTTGCCTACCTGGTAAGGTCATGTGTCCTGCCTAGTGCAAAGTTTTTTTGTTTCCCTGAGCTGTGCCTCAGTTTACACTTGTCATTCAGATTTGTGTATTGGCCTATCATTTCAAAGCTGGTTGGTGGAAAATGTGGGATGTTCAAAGAGCATAACACAGGTAATTTACTTCACCATCATTAGTTTAGCTGCAACAATATGTAGATTTACTGCCACCTACTGGATTGAATACCAAACAGACACATACACTATATTTTTGAGCAATTCTTTTGTCTTACCATTTGTGGTTCCTTTCGATTTTACATCAACTGCCTCAGCAGAAGCTGCATGATGACTGAAATTTGGTTTCCCAGTGCAGGCTGGTGTGCATGATCACAAGGCCGGGCTCCAGCTTTGGCAAGTGCAGGCACATAAGTAGTAGTTCCTAGGATGCTTTACTACTGCAGGTATGAGACTAGAGACTCACCTTTGGCATTTGGTGCTGTAGCAATGCAGAGTGCATAGTGGGTGTGGGGCCTGGTTACTTTACTGTCCCAGGTGTGTGATTTCACATTGCACAAAAAGAATAACAATAACAATCCAGCTACTTCAAAATGGGGAGAACCAAGGCTGTAAAAGGTGCACCATTAAGGATCTATATCTGAGCAGAGGACCCATATTTCAATAAACGTTTCCAGCACATCAAGGTAGGAGGAACTCTGCGGAATCTTGCTGAGTTTTTAAATTAATTCGACAGAAATCCTTGAAGAGAAGCTCCGTGAGTTCTACCCACCCCTAGTCAGTACCCAATCCTGGGTTGACTTTGTAGACACCTCAGTTAAGGCACTAGAGGGCTGGATACAGGGTAGCAAAGTAACTACTTATGTGGGGCTATACAATTTAATCATGAAGGAGCACATCTGGAGTAATTGTACAGCAGAGAAGATACTCCAGTATCTTGTGGACTCTTTTAGACCATCACTTAATAGTAATAGGGAGCATGAAATATGATGGGGTGTGAGAGAAAGTCTTGGTTCTGCTGTGTGCACTTCTTGCCTAAACAGCAGAAGTGTTTGTTTGCTGCCAAGTCTCTGACAGGCATCACATTCTGCAACACACTGTACACAATTTTTCTTCATCCAAAACAACATTATTTTGGAAAAAAAACATAGCATGCATTTTAAGTACAGTAGTGTAAAAGGCTTGTGTTCAATGACCATAACCCAGAAAATGTATTTCAGCACCATTAGTTTAGCTGCATGTAGATTTACTGCCACCTACTGGACTGAATACTAAACAGACACAGACACTGTGGGGGTCATTATGACATTGGCGGTAAGTACTGCTTGCTGCCATGCTGACTGCCGCCAAAATACCGCCGCGGTTATGGATCACCGCTACCTATATTATGACACACACATAGCAATCCGTCACTATACAGACACACACACAAGTCCACCAGCCCAAAGGTTGGTGATAAACTGGTGGTAGCAAAACCCACACTGTTATGGCAACAGAACAACACCCACAACATTATGACCCACAAATCGCCACAGCGGATGTTCAATGGCCATAAACCACTGGTGCTACATACCGCCACGCTCTAAATACACACACACAAAAAAAACAGTACCACATTGGGCAATTCAAAATACACACACCTGACATCCATACACACACAGCACACCCACACACCCACACCATTTTAAAACACACACCCACATTACCCACTACCCTTTACCATTACAAAAAAGTGCCACAAGAGAGATAGCAAGACCACAGACAAGACCACAGCCACACAACATCATCACCTATACACCACCCACGCACATTACATCACACATCGCAACACATCACCCCACACACCCTCACCCACACCACACATACTACACCCATGGTACCACAACGAGACCCCAGATTCTCTGAGGAGGAGCTGAGTGTCATGGTGGAGGAAATCATCCGGGTACAGCCACAGGTATTCGGATCACAGGTGCAGCAGACATCCATTGCTAGAAAGATGGAGCTATGGTGGAGAATCATGGACATGGTCAACAAAATCAGACAGCACCCCAGAACAAGGGATGACATCAAGAAGAGGTGGAACGACCTACGGGGGAAGGTGCGTTCCACAGCAGCAAGGCACTGTACAGGGGATTGGTGGTGGACCTCCACCTCCTCCCCCACAACTAACAACATGGGAGGAGCAAGTCTTGGCAATCATGCATCCTGAGGGCCTGGCATGAGTAGGAGGAGGACTGGACTCTGGTAAATAAACTCTCTATTACTATCACCTCCTCTACCTGCATACCATCACAACCCCCACCCTTACCCACACTCCCATCACTCCATCACCTCCTACACACCTCACCATCACAACCCACCCCTCCCAATACCAAGCCCTGCATGCAAAACCAATGCATAGATCCCCATCACAGACCTGCATGGACACCTATCTCTAAAGCATGCACACTAGAGAGAAACAGCAAGCCCAACAAATAACTACTCACACAAGGCAAAGCTGCCAGGGGAATGACAACTTTAGAGGGCAACACACCCATGCACAAGATGTCACACGCAGAAACAATAACACTGCATTTACATCCCCACAGGTCCCCTAGCCAACGTCACCAGAGAGGAGGTGCCAGCAACATCCACCCCCCCCCAGAAGAGGCGCACAGTGATGACAGCAGCTCTGGACACCTGGATATGGATGAACAACCTGGCCCATCAGGGATCTCCGGACAGTCAGTTACCCAGGCACAGTCCCATACCACCACAGAGCCTCCCCCCTCAGGAAACACCACCACAGTACCCACCCAGCAGGCCCATACCTCTGTCCCCAGGACATGTCAGTCAGCAGCGTGCCCACCACTACAGGGACCCCAGGCCACCCCACAAACACAGGATGATCAGGAACCTAGGGTCAGTGACAGTGGGCACACAGTTCAGGGGACAGAGGCACAGGGCAACAGGGAAGCGGGGAGGACTGCTGTGCAACAGGGGGAGAACAGACCCAGGAACCGAATCTCCAGGAGGCACTCACCAAGATCCTGGGAGCATACCACCATTCCCACGAGACAATGGGCCAGATAATGGACAAGTCGCAAGAGAACCAGCAGCTGCAGGAGGGACAGTACTTGGGGATCAGGGAGGACTTGAAGTCCATTAACACCACCCTGGTCTCCATTGCAGGGGTGCTGGCAGACATGGCCAACACTATGAGGGAGGCAGTGGCACCCCACTGCGCCCTACGACTTGGGAAACCGATGACTAGCCCTCCACCTTCGCTGCCCCTAGTGGACAGGCGGCCCCGCCATAGGACCAACAGCACCCCTCCCCCTGCAGAAGGAAAACCACCCTGCAAACGGTCCCTTCGATCCAGGCAGAAGCCAGAGACTATTGCCAAGACCCCGCCAGAAAATAAGACTCTCCTGATTGTCACCCTTGTGTCCCACCCTGTCACCCTGTCCACCTTGAACTGCCATTGCTCCACTTCCTATGCCTTCTTGGACAATGCACCTGTGAACTACATAGACTGGACTCTATCCTGGACTTTTCTCCACCATCACCCCAACCCATTGCACATCCCCCTCTACTTATTAGCACTTAAATAAACACAATTGGAAAATAAATACAAGTATGGAGTCTGTCAAATGATTGAACTATGTATTTGCTTAACAAGCTTTAAACACTGCAATACAACTTACAGTAATGTATACATAGGAATGACCAGTAGTTGGCTGCAGTCAACACATCAGGAGCGATAGTGGGGCAGAAATATCTGCAAATAGATATGCCAAAGGGTACAGTGAGTGGCCATAAAAGTGGGAAAATCAGCCTGCCAGTGACAATATCAAACAGAAAACCGTCATTTAAATGTGAAGTTACACTGTCTTACCTGTGTGTCATTGGAAGTATTGTCAAATTATTGCACTTCTGTTGTCCTCATCCTCATCCTCTCCCTCCTCATCTTCACTATCCACAGGGTCCACTTCTGCCACATGGCCATCTCCAGCCTCATTATCCTGCAGAAAAGGCATCTGGCAACGTAAGGTTGTGCAACATACAGCATGCCACAATGATCTGGCAGACCTTCTTGGGTAAGTAACACAGGGAACCACCTGCAAGATGGGTGCAACGAAATAGCCTTCAGGAGGCCGAATGTCGTCTCTGTGATTCTTCTTGTTCATCCATGTGCCTCATTGCAACGTTCCTCTGCCCTTATCCTGGGATTCCTCACAGGAGTCTGTAGCCATGAAAGGTTGGGGTAACCAGAGTCACCTGCAAATATCGAGGGACAACTGTTAGTCATACACTCACCCTTACGGCCCACACCATACCCTTACACCAACATCCACCAGGTGGGAACCAGGGCACACCCATTAGCCACACCCTGTGCCTCTGGAGTTGAGCCATCACATATGGGATGCTGCTATTCCCCAGGATAAAGGCATCATGCACAGACCGAGGACACTTTGCATTGACATGAGAGATGTACTGGTCCGACAGGCACACTATCTGCACATTCATAGAGTGAAAGCTCTTTCTATTTCTGAACACCTGTTCATTTCTCCAGTGGGGGTGCAAATGCTATATGTGTACCATCAATAACCCAATAATGTTGGGGATATGTCCCATTGCATAGAAGTCAGCTTTCATTGTGGCCAAATCCTCCATCTGGAAGAAAACGATGTAGCTGCATATGTGTTTAATCAGGACAGACAACACTTTGGTCAGCACTATTGAGAACATTGGCTGTAACATTCCTGCTGCCAATCCCATTGCCACTTGGAAAGAACCAGTTGCCAAGAAATGGATCACTGATATCACTTGCACAAGAGAGGGGATCCCGGTGGGGTGATGGATAGCAGATATCAGGTCAGGCTCCAATTGGGCACACAGCTCTGTGATTGTGGCCCTGTCCAGTCTATAGGTGTGGATAATGTGCCTGTCCTCCATTGTTGCCAAGTCCACCAGGGGCCTGTACACAGGGGATGTCTCCATCTCCTATTCATCCAGCAGCGGTTGCAATCTAGGGGCCAAAACGGTGAGCAGCTGGTCAGTATCCCATATTTCCAAACACTAGACTTCATTGCATGTTGTGACTGTAACAGTATATTGTTGAATAGGCCCAAATGGTGCCTATGTGTATTGTGATGCAGTTAGGTGCCATGGCCTGTCCCCCCCTGAAATGGCATCCACCTGTCCTGTTAGGAGGTACATGTGGAAATGAGGTAATTCTGCAGATGTTGTGCTCCGTTGCGGGAGGCAGTCGAAAAACTGCAGTGCAACTCCTCATTGGTTAACATTGGGCCCTATGGGTTACAGTGGCCAATGGTGATGTACACCGGTGGTGACGGTATGCACTGCCGTGGACGTGACCGCCATTTTCTATCTGTTCACTCACTTGCTACCTGACCTTCAACAGGAGAGGACCTGCACTGCATGTGTTGCTGTGACCTGTGTCTGGAACCTACCATGGCTCATGTAATTATGGAAAGGCCCCTACCTTCACCGCAGCAGAGTTGGAGCGGCTATTGGATGGGGTCCTACCTCAGTACTGAATGCTGTATGGGCCTCCAGACCAACAGGTGAGTAGACTGTGAGCACGATGCATGGGGCATGAATGCATGGAGTGGTATGTGTGAAGGCCTCATGTGAGGGGGTTGCTGGAAGGGCACTGAGCAGTGTGTTGCATGTATGGTGGGCCATGTCTGTGCCTAAGGGGATGTGAGTGCTATGGTTGGCTATGTGTTTAACAGACAGGACGGTCTGATTGATACATTTTTCTATGTGTATTTCTCTATAGATCAGCGCCAATCAGAAAAAGGGTATATGGCGTGCCATCGCCAAGGACGTGCGGACCCACTGTCGGAAACGGTGGGGGGACCTGAGATGCTGGGCACAGAAGACCGCGGAGGCCCAGCTGGGGATGGCCTCCCAACGAGGAAGGGTTGCCCGTCGAACTCTGACCCCCCTGATGGCCTGCATACTGGCGGTGGCCTATCTGGAGCTGGATGGGCGCTTGTGGGAAGCACAGCAGCCACAAGGGGGATGAGTACAGTGCCCCAATTACTACTTGCGTGTGGTGGGGTGGCATCTGGGTGGGGGATGTGGGCCTGTGGGTGCCACAAGGCCAGGCTGGACATTGCAGGGTAGGTCCCAATTTAGGCAGGGTTCTGATGTAAAATACCTCCAACCAAGCTAGCAAGCATCCACCACTGGGCAGGGGTCTGTGGGTCTCAGGTATGCTGCAATTGGTGTTAGGTGGCCCTATCCATGGGCTGGTGACTAGCATTGTGATTGTTAATGCATTGCCTAGTGCGCTGTGCTGTTCCCTGTGTGACTGTGCTGTGTAAGCCAACGGTGGTGTTGTTGCCACCATTGACCAAGTGTATCCTTTGTCTCTCCCCCTCTTTTTGTTTTGTCACCCTGTCCTTATGTGCATTAGCATCATCTGGCAGAGGAGCAGAGGCACCAGTGACGGGGAGAGCTGCATCCCACAGGGCCCAAGAGGTCGAATCCACCAATGGTGAGGGCACCAGTGGGATGGACGGCGAGGGGAGTACCACGGCAGAGACTGGAGTGCCCAGTTTAGACAGTGATCCCTCCTACGATGGAAGCTCCCTGGTGGTGGCGGACCCCTCTGTGCCCAACCCAACTACAGGTACAGCCACCCCCGTACCAGCACCGCCCTCCCAGCAGCCCCACAGTGTGTTTCCTGTGCCCGCTCACCCAAGAGGGTGGGCATCTCCTTCACCCCAGGCACCTCACGCCCTGCCTCAGTTAGCCCTGCTTCCCTGAGTGAGGAGGCTATTGACCTCCTGTGATCCATCTCTGTTGGGCAGTCAAGCATTGTGAATGCCATCCAGGGGCTGGCAGCCCATTTTCTACAGACTAATGCATTTCTGGAGGGCATTCACTCTGGAATGGCTCCCCAACAGAGATCAATCCAGGCTCTGGCCTCCTCCCAGATGGCAGATGTTGTCTCTGTTTCTAGCCTCCCCCATCCAACTTCCTCTACCTAATCTCATTCCCCTCAACCTCAACCAATCCCAAGCACACAGGCAGACCAGCATGCACCAGGACAACACACAGGAGTGGTTCAGGCAGACACAAGCACCACACATCATTCCACAGGCACTCACACAAACACCATCCAGATGCAGACATACCAACATCCACTGCCTCCACTGTGTCCCCCTCTTCCTCATCATCCACCTCCCTCCCAGTAGCGTCTACACTCACATCTGCATGCACTACATCCTCGTCCACTACCACCATCACGCTTATCACTACATGCCCCTCACTGGCAGTCACCACCCCCACATCCATGCACACGTCTCCTGTGTCCTCTCCCACTGTGTCTGTGCCTCCTCCTCCCAAAGTACACAAACGCAAGCACTCAGACACCCAACAGCCATCCACCTCACAACAGCATCCAGCCCATGCACCTAAAAATCTGCAGACTCTTCCTACAACCACTTCCTCTTCCTCCACTCCCAAACCTTCACCCTCTTCCGGCCCCAATGTACCTAAGAAGCTTTTCCTCTCCACCGTTGACCTCTTCCCTGCCCCTCCCCCCTCCTTCACGTCGGGCCAGGGTGGTCAGGACCCAGACGAGCACCTTAGCCACCCAGTCCTCGGCCACAGTAGTGTTGATAGCTACTGCAGGTGGGAGAGGATCCCAGGCACCAGGCAGCCACACTGAAAGGGTGCCTGCACCAGCAGCATCAAGGAAGGGCAAGGAGGCACCACCACCTGCTACAGGGAAGGGCAAGGAGGTGCTGGGACTCAGTCGAAGCCCCCACCAACAACCATGGTGGTTCAGCTGTCCAAGGCTGCAGGGGAAGGGCTGGAGCCTCCCCCCACAACTGCCAACACCGCCACCAGCACCGCCGCCAGCACAGCCACCAGCACCGCCGCCAGTACCGCCGCCAGCAGCAGCATCCCCAGTGTTCAGCCCTCTGAGGCTGCAGGGGAAGGGCTGGAGCTTCCCCCCACCACTGCCAGCACAGACACCTGCACCACCACCAGCAGCATCAGCCTCAGTGGGCAGCTGTCTGAGGCTTCAGGGGAAAGGCTGGAGCCTCCCCCCACCACTGCCAGCACCGACACCTGCACCGCCACTGCCACTGCCACCACTGAGCAGCTGTCACCGCCGGCAGGAAGTGTGTAGTCCTGCATTCATGGGCTGTTGTGCGGCCTGGGCCCTGCAAATCCTGTGGGTCTGACACCCAGCTGAGAGACTGTGACTCTGCACACCCCAAGATCTGCATCACTGGGAACAATGCCCCCTCCAGAACAGGTGAAGAAGCCATCCACTCACCCCATCCCTCCCAGGATGCAGCACACTTGGCACAATGCCCCCTCCAGAACCAGTGGAAGAAGCCAGCCACTCACCCCAACCTTCCAAGGATGAAACACATCTTTCCCAGGATAAAGTACACTGGGCACAATACCCCCTCCAGAACCAGTGGAAGAAGCCACCCACTCACCCCATCCTTCCCAGGATGCAGCACACTGGACACAATGCCCCCTCCAGGACCAGTGGAGGAAGCCGTCCACTCATCCCATCCTTTCCACGATGCAGCACATTGGGCACGATGCCCCCTCCAGAACCAGTGGAAGAAGTAGTCTACTCACCCCATCCTTCCCAGGATGAAGCTCACTGGGCACAATGCCCCCTCCAGAACCAGTGGAGAAGCCGTGCACTCACCCCATCCTTCCCAGGATGAAGCACACTGGGCACAATGCCCCCTCCAGAACCAGTGGAAGAAGTAGTCTACTCACCCCATCCTTCCCAGGATGAAGCTCACTGGGCACAATGCCCCCTCCAGAACCAGTGGAGAAGACGTCTACTCATCCGATCCTTACCAGGATGAAGCACATTGGGCACAATGCCCCCTCCAGAACCAGTGGAGAAGCCGTGCACTTACCCCATCCTTCCCAGGATGAAGCACACTGGGCACAATGCCCCCTCCAGAACCAGTGGAAGTAACCACCCACTAGAGATACTGTGGCCTTGCACTCTCAGGGACCAAGCAGTGGGCAAATCACCCACTTGAGAGCCTGTGGCCTTGCACACCCCAGGACCAAGCAGTGGCCAAACAACCTACTTGAGAGACTGTGGCCTGCACTCCCCAGGACCAAGCAGTGGGCAAATCACCCACTTGAGAGACTGTGGCTTTGCACTCCCCAGGACCAAGCAGTGGGCAAACCACCCACTTGAGAGACTGTGGCTTTGCATTCCCCAGGACCAAGCAGTGGGCAAACCACCCACTTGAAAGACTGTGGCCTTGCACTCCCCAGGACCAAGCAGTGGGCATGTGGCGTTGTACCATCTTCCGACTGAGGTGCCCCCTTATTTTTGACCTGATGCCCCTGCAGTGTTCTCTCTGTGTTGTTGCAGGAGTGAGTGAGGTGGGGCCTTAGCGAATGTGATGTGGCCCTGTGGCCCACAGACATTGAGGACTGGGCAGTGTCCTTACATTTGTAAATATGTATATACGTTTGGATTTTGATGCACTTATTCCTAGTATTTTTTCATATTATACTCACTTTCTTCAAATCATTTTGTCCTTGCATTATTCCTGAGGGTTACGGGGAGAATATGTAATGTTACTGCATCTGTTTGGGTGTATGGTGTTGGGGTGGGGGTGTTGCATGTGTGTGTCACTCTCTTTTTCCTCCTTGATGTTCATAATGCAGCAGAAGGTAGACGAGCATGGGGAATATGTGCAACTCGGGCTCCATGGTGTTGTGGTTCTTCCCTGAGTCTCCAGAGGTGAGTCCTTCGACTTCTGAGATCTGTTTCCGCCAGGCTTTTGATGTCGTTGGTACCGCCCCAGAATGGGTGGTGGATAGGCCTGTCATAATAGTGTGGGCGGTATATTGTCTTCCGCCTAGCTGTTGGCGGTTACCGCCGCGGTGCTTGTTTATTCTGTCATGGCGGTCAGTGTGTTAAAGTGGCTGTTTGTCTGAGCGGTTTCTGCTGCGGTAATAATTCAATTTTTGTTACCAGCGGCCTGTTGCTGGTATTACAGCTGCTTTATCACCGACCGCCCGGGTTGTAATGAGGGCTTCTGTTTTTGAGCTATTCTTTGTTCTTACCTTTCGTGGTTTCTTTTGATTTTACTTCCATGGCCTCGGCAGAAGCTGCATGATGATTGGAATTTGGTTTCCCAGTGAAGGCTGGTATGCAATATCACAAGGCTGGGCTCCAGCTTTGGCAAGTGCAGGCACATGAGTAGTAGTTCCTAGGATGCTTTACTACTGCAGATATGGGACTAGAGACTCACCTTTGGCGTTTGGCACTGTAACAAGGCGGAGTGCATAGTGGATGTGGAGCCTAGGGCCAGATGTAGCAAAGTGTTTGCGCCTCGCAAACAGCAAAAAACGCCGTTTCACGAGGCGCAAAAGCCTCTTTGCTATGCAGAAATGCATTTTGCGAGTCGGATCCGACTCGCAAAATGCATTTCCGACTCGCAAATAGGAAGGGGTGTTCCCTTCCTATTTGCGACTCGCAATGCTATTCAATTTCATTCGCGGTCGCAAATGAAATCACAGTTACCATCCACTTGAAGTGGATGGTAACCCAGTCGCAAACGGGAAGTGGTCCCCATGGGACCCCTTCCCCTTTGTGAATGGAAACAAAAATAATTTTTCAGAGCAGGTAGTGGTCCTGTGGACCACTGCCTGCTCTGAAAAATACCGAAACAAAAGGTTTCGTTTTTTTTTCAAAGTGCAGCTCGTTTTCCTTTAAGGAAAACGGTCTGCAGATAGAAAAAAGAAAACCTGCTTTATTAAAAAGCAGTCACGGACATGGTGGTCTGCTGACTCCAGCAGGCCACCATCCCCGTGAGTGCCCATACTCGCAATGGGGTCGCAAAATGCGACCCACCTCATTAATATTAATGAGGTGGATCTTTGCGACCCCATTGCGAGTTGCAGAAGGTGTCTGAGACACCTTTCTGCATACCAAATTGCGAGTTGCAATTTGCAAGTCGCACGGACTCGCAAATTGCAAGTCGCAATTTGGTTTTTTCCTACATCTGGCTCCTAGTTGCTTAACTGTCCCAGGTGTGTGATTTCACCTTGCATAAAGGAATAACAATACACAATCCACCTACTTCAAAATAGGGAGAACCTAGGCTGTTAAAAGTACATAATTAATGCTCTATATCAGAGAAGAGAACCCATATTTCAATGAACGTTGCCAGCACATTAAGGTGGGCGAACTATGCGGAATCTCACTGAGTTTTTAATTAATTCCACGGAATTCCTTGAGGAGATACCCCATTAGTTCCACCCACCCTTAGTCAGTACCCAGTCCTGGTTGACTTTTTAGACACCTCAGTTAAGGCATTAGAGGGCTGGATACAGGATAACAAAGTGAGTATTTATGAGGGGATATAGAATTTAATCATGAAGGAGCACATCTTGAGTAATTCTACCTCACAGAAGATACACCAGTATCTAGTGGACTCTAAGCTGTCTCATCCCAGGGACCTAGAAGAGACAGCTAATGAGTGGTTGAGAACCAGGGTTTCCAACTAACACAAGGGGGGTGATCAGAAGAAGGGAGGACAATGTCCCCCCTGGGAAAAATGATTTAAAAAAATCAAAGGCGTCTTCACATGATCCACAAAAACCTGCAAAAGGAGGGGGGCTACAAACCATTCCACTTTCAAAGGTAGGGAATATCAGGGGAAGCACCTTGATCCTGCTAAGTCAGGAAAGTTCTTTGACCCTTCATTGGCAGGGAAATGTTTTGACTGCTTGAAGCCAGGACACAAAAGATGAGATGCTGTCTGCTCTACGAAACCCTCCAATGGTGGGAAGACCTCAGGTACTGATAGTGTAGGTGTGGGGGTGGAAGTTAGCCCAGAGATGGGGTCAAGTGTCCACAGTTTGGGTGAACATTGCAGCCCTGGCTGTCTTACCTTCATGTATGGACAAGTACAGCCAGAGGCTTAAGTTGAACAGGACTGAGGTTGAGGTTCTGGGCAATACAGGTTCAAGAGTGACCATGGTAATGGACACACTGGTTTCTCAAGAGCAGATCCTACCTGATGTTTTACCCCAGGTGACTTATGCAGACAACAGAGCCAAGATCCATCCAATGGCCATGGTGATCTTGGAATGGGGAGGTGTGCCAGGCTTTACAAAGGTAGTTGTGTCTCCTGCCCTCCCAGTTGAGTGTCTTCTGGGAAATAATCTTGACGCATTTGAGTTTTCAGATGTAGAGAGAAAGGTCTATGGGCAGATACTGGACCTCCGTGAGTGGATATGTGCTGTGACCAGATCACTGGCTACACAACAGGAAAGGGCTGAACACTTGGACCCTGGAACAACGGTCTGAGTCTCCAGAAGCAAGAGGAAGGGCATAGTCTCTGGTGAGCCAGCCCAAGGAACTCCAGAGGTGCCGGAGAAATTCAATCCTGAGAGGCAGAATCTAACCTCTAAGGTAGGGACTCCAGCCTGCAAGCTCTGCCTGATTTGGCAGAGTTGCAAGGAGCCGGAGGGCCCACCAGGACAGAGATGTGTCAGGAGCAAAGAGAATGTTGCACTCTTGAGGGCCTGAGGTGGACTTCCTCCAGGCAAAAGCAGGGTGACGCCAGTGGATTCCACAGGATGGGAGGATGCAGTCCACTATGCTGAGGCAAGGTACCCCAAACCAGGGACACGGATGGGAGAGGTGGTCACCCAGAAGTATAGTGAATTCCTTCTCACCTTAAGCCATTACATACCCTTGGCAGATCATTTGGGGCAGACCAAGGCTTAGGCTGGTGAACTTTTTCTATTGCCCAACACGTCTGCCAAAGTGAAGGAGTCTGTAGCTCCTGTGTCATCTGTCAGGCCCATGGCAAAACAGGGGACAAGCCAAAGGTTACCTTAACACCACTCCCAATGGTTGGAACTCCCTTTGAGAGGGTGGGGATTGATATTATTGGCCCCATAGACCCACCAACTGCCTCAGGCATCAGATACATTTTGGCAGTAGTGAACTATTCCACCAGGTATCCAGAGGCAATACCCCTCAGAACAGACAGTGCTCCCACAGTGGTTAGGGTCCCACTTGTGTTCACCAGAGTGGGCTTCCCAGAGAGGTGGTCTTAGATAGGGGCATACATTTTATGTTGCCTATCTGGAGGTGATTTGAGATGAACATAGTATTCTTTACAAGTTCACCACGCCATATTATCTCTAGTCCAATAGTCTGGTTGAAAGTTTCAATAAGGTCCTGAAGGGCATGATTCTGGGTTTGTCTAACAATCTCAGGAAGAGATGGGATGTTCTCCTCCCATGCCTGCTGTTTGCTTACAGAAAGGTGTCACAGAAGGGGTTAGCATCAGGTCCTTTGAGTAACTGTTTGGGCGCCCTGTAAGAGGACAATTGTGTTTGATGAGAGAGTGTTTGGAGAAGCCTCAAAAGTAGTCCTAGCAAAGTGTGCATAACTATTTGCTAGGCCTGCAGTCTCACATGGCAGAGTACATGAAGAAAAGAAGCAGCAACCTGGAGGCCAGCCAAGAGCTTATGAAGCTCAGGCATGACCAGAAGATTACTATGCCTGAGTCCTGTCCAGGTCAGTTGGTATGTGTCCAGGGCCCTCAAGGTGAAATGGGCTGGACCTTACCCTATTCTAGAGAAAAAGGGTGAGGTCACCTATGTGGTGGACCTTGGCATCTCCAGGAATCTCCACCAGATCCTGCATTTCAGCAACTAAGCCCCACCATGATAGCACAGACATGGCTATGTTGATGGTCACAGATGAGGAAAAAGAGGAGGAGAGTGACCCTCTGCCAGTTCTCCTCTCTACCAATTTGCAAGATGAGTCAGTGGAGGGGGTGGTGCTCTCTCCTAAGTTGACAGACCAGCAGAGAAAAGACAGAAAACAAGTGTTTGAACAGTTTCCTGGGCTGTTCTTCCTGACCCATGGACTCACCACTTGGTGTGTCCATGACATTGATACTGGTAACAGCTTACCTTTAAAAGCATATTGTACACATTGTCTGACAAGGTCAAAGTCCGCATCAAAGCTGAGGGAGCTAAGATGTTGGAAGTAGGGGTAACTGAGCCTTCTGATAGTCCCGGTGCCATTCTAGTAGTACTGTTACCCAAACCTAAACCCCAAAGTGGGAAGAGAGAGTTAGATTTCTGTGTGGACTACAGAGGTCTGAATGCAGTCACCGAAACTGACAGTCACCTCATACCTGGAGAGGATGAGCTTATTGACAGTTTGGGGGCTGCCAAGTTCCTGAGCACAGTTGACCTGACCTCAAGGTACTGGTAAATTGCCCTAAGTCCAGGAGCAAGGTAGAGATCAGCATTTTCCACTCCAGAGGTCCTCTTTTAATTTAAGGTGATGCCCTTTGGTTTGAAGAATGCCCCTGCCACCTTCCAAAGGTTTGTGAACAGAGTCCGGACTGGGTTGGAATCCTTCAGTACAGCTTATCTTGATGATATAGCTATATATAGTTCCACCTGGGAGGATCACCTAGTCTACCTGAGGGAAGTGCTCCAGGCCCTGCAATGAGTAGGCCTGACTATCAAAGCAAGTAAATGCCAGATAGGGCAGAGTTTAGTAGTGCACCTGGCCACCTCGTAGGTGTAGGCCATGTACAGCCTCTCCAACCCAAAATCCATACCATCCTGGATTGGGAAACTCCTAAAACCCAGACTCAGATAAGGGCCTTTCTTGGCCTGAATAGGTATTACAGGAGATTTGTCAAGAATTATGGGACCATTGTAGATCCCCTCATAGCACTCACCTCTAAAAAGCAGAACAAAAAGGTAATTTGCACCCTAAAGTGTCAGAAGGCTTTTGACACTCTAAAAGAGGCTATGTGTTCAACACCAGTGGTATTGGCCCCTGACTACAATAAGGAATACATTGTACATGCATATGCTACAGAGCAAGGGATTGGGACAGTGTTGTCACTCATAAATGATGAGTGCCTAGATCAACCAGCTGCCTTCATTAGCAGAAGATTACGCCCCAATGAATAAAGATGGACTGCCATTGAGAGGGAAGCCTTTGCTGTTGTCTGGTTCCTAAAGAAGTTAAGACCATATCTGTTTGGTACTCACTTCCGTGATCAAACCGATCACTGACCTCTCAGATGACTGATGCAGATGAGGGGGGAATCCAAAACGGGTGGGGTGGTCCATTTGCCTACGGGGGATGGACTTTACAGTGGAAGAAATACCTTGGAGTGGCCATGCCAATTATGATTGACATTTCAGGTCTTTTCACTTAGCTGATGAGATCTACAAGGGTGCAGATTAGTACCCATCACCTTTCGCCTGAGGGAAGGCAGTGTGAGAAAGTCATCCTTTTGGCCCTGATCACCCCATTTTTTCGCTTATACTGGTGGTTACTGTGCTAACCAGTCCCAGGGCCAATGCTCTGTTTAAAAGGTACATGTAAAGTAGGCATAATTATAATTGGCTCTGACCACCTACCTGTAGGTCCCTTGTATAAGGTGGGGCATGTAGGTTTAGGGACCCTAGATCAGTGAGGGCACCCTTGGGTGTTTGGTGTCATTTTAAGAAACGGCCAGCTTTGCTGGCTGCTTTTAAAATAAAATTAACCCCCAATTTGACTTTGGAATTCAAAGTTCTTCCTAAGTCTTAAACTACCCTATTTTTACATATAAGTCACCCCTAAAGTCTACCCTAGGCACTCCAAGGGTTTGGTGCAATATAAATATAATCGGGGACATTCTAAAAGCTGTTTTATAAGCCCTAATGAGGGACAATTTACCTATTTTGTTTTTCCCCATTGTAGTACATTAGCTTCAAAGGCTAAGACTGTAATGCTTTGTTTTAAAAAGAAATAAAGTCTTATTTCTGCTAGGAAAGAGCTAAATATATCATGTTAGATATCACATTAATAGTTAGAATATGTCCAGCAACTTGACAATGTTAAATTTAATATAACTTTCACAGGGAAAGGGCTTTAGAACTCTTTCTACAAGCTACCGAAATGAGCCATGTAGTGCCCTTTCCTGATTGGTCAGCCTCTGGATGTTGAGCTAAGCTACATTAATGAGGAGTGTAGTGGCCTGGACTGAAACAAAGGAAGCCTCTGGTAGGTGGAGAACTGCTGTAGCAGATGGCAGAGCAGGAGGAGATTGGGTGGCCAAACTGACCTTTAAAGGAGGGAAAACCACTTGAGGCAGAAAGCAGACCTCCCCCATTTCCTGCCCCCGCCAGATGGAAACCCCAAAAATTAGATTAAGAGAGGGGCTGGAAGAGGTGTGTTAGGGGAACTTAGATACACCAGTGGGTAGGCTCAGACAGATCTAACCTATCTGGAGAGATTTTTTTAAGCTTGGGTTTTGAATGAATAGTGCTTTCTGAGATTGATTTTTTCCACATTTTGCAGGAAGTGGTCACTCCAGAGGGTGGCACCCTGCACTCCATTGGTCAGGGGTGCCCCTCTGCTTACCATCTCAGAAGCATGGATAAATATGGAGGAGTTGCCCAGCAACTCATATCCCTGCTGGAAGAAAAGCAGAAGAAGAAGGGCTATCTACTTGAACCCCCAGTCAACACCTAAAGGACTGAACCCACAAAGACTGAAGCAGCTGCACTCTCTGGCCTTCACCACAGAAAGGACTTGGCATTACTTCTCAAGATCCAGGAGTGGACTCCCTTAAGCAACGGGTACAAAGGAGCAACCAAGAGTCTCCTGCTTCAAGTCATGCAAGAAGAGCCCAGATGACCAGTGTCTTCTGGTCTTTTGAGGAGTCTGACCAGTTGCATTCTGGGAACTGTAGTTCCAACTCTCAATGAGCAACTCAGAGCTTCTGTAACCTTTGACCAAGTTTGTCGTCACTGCAAGACCCCAAAAAGGACTTCTAGAAGACGATACAGAGGTTTGGAGAAGTTTGGAGCAACTTTGTAAAAAATCTCTGTAAGGTGACCGACCTGTCAACAAGAGTCAAGCCGGTGACATTGAACCGTGATCCGACCTGAATTTTAGCTTCGTCCTGCTGAAGTTCCAGAGATTTTCCCTGATGACAGACTTTCAGGAGTTGACTGAGACCACTCGCTGGGCCAAGCTACCGCCATCTCATTGCAAGCCGGCCTGAAAAGGAGCCCCTCTCAACAATGAGATAAAAAGCTTCAGAAAGAAAAACGAAGGGCCTGATTTAGATCTTGGCAGTGTGTAGTGTCGGCAGTGGACCCTAGAAGACTGTCAAGTCAATGGTATTCCACCTGCTGTGTTTAGATGTTACAGCTCTGCAAGCGGATTTACTGGTGATGGATTTCGGAAGGCAGGAGACAGCAGCGGGACCCAATGAACTTTATGCAATGACAGGGACTATGGAATAGAGGTAAGAGACACACATATCCCTTAGCTGTATGTGTACTCCTGTACCACACACTACATAACACACCACATTCACAAAATAACCCATTGCTATTCCAACACAACAGTCTGTAAATGTCAAAAAAACACATTGACATACATCCATGCCACAACATACACACTCCATTGACACTGCACCCACGCATGATACAACCACAACAATCAGCACAGCTACACACTCGGCTACACAAACATACACTAACACACATGCACAACTACACACATCACAACAACATCTGCCACACAACAACACTCACCTGAATATGTCATACAGCAAGACAACATACACAACAACATTGGTCTCACATGCAAGTGACACATATGCAGACACAACCAAATCAACCACTCCAGCTCTCCCTCCTAAACCAGCCAATCCACACACACCCACACATGCACATACAGACTCACATACACAACAGATGGCACAAACCTACCGGTAAGGCTCCCCTTGCATTGCGTACACATGGACACTGTTGTCCAGTGTGAGTGTACTGCCATTGTGGTGTCAGCATTCATTTTGCAATGAATGATGACACTACAATGACAGTGTGTATGTGTGCAATTTGGGTGTTGTTCCAGTGTGTCCCCATCCATGTGGTACACCATAGTTTACCCCACATATTCATGGTACTGTGATTTTAAAAAAATGACTATGACATGTATATCCCTGTAGTGATCCCAATCTCCCGTGCAGTGCCCACCCAACGTACCCTGGCAATGCGATGTCCCTACCTTCGAGTCTGGCGAAGGGGGTGGTTGTGTTTTCTCTCTGGGTTGGTGGCAGCAGTGATGGCAGGTCTTGCTCAGTTGTGTCCAGTCAAAAACAGAAGTGGAATCTGGAGAAAAGGTGGGTTTTCACCCCTTCTCCCATTCCCGATCTGCCAACTCAGAAGTAGAGGCCGGACCCCCACTCTTTCCTTGGTGGTAAAGCAAACCCAAATCTGCCTGGAAGGAAAGATGTCTGGGTTCCTGCCATAAGCCACTTTCCCCCCACCTCCCCTAAAACTAAAAATACCCTGACGCCCCGCCCTTAAAACAGCCCCAGTCCCAGCCCAACTTACCTCCTCCTTGATCATGTCGTCGTCCTCAGCCGACTCCCTTTTTCTATGCCTTAACCACGCATGTGCGTGGTTCAGCATATGCGTGGTTAAGGCACTCAACAAGGAAGTCATGGAAAACGAAAGCATTGTTCCGCTTTCGTTTTCCACTACTTCGTTGTTCAGGAGTTGTTGTTCAGGATGCTTCCCACACCATGGTAGTACTTAGAGACTAGTGTCAATTTTTGTTATGCTAGTTCAGAGCTTTGCAGGATTAGTATAAAAAATGATGATGCTAATCCTGCAAAGCCCATTGAGACTCATTATGAATAAAAGTGTGCCTCGTTTTACCACCTGTTCTGAGCAGGCATTAAAAGTGCTGAAAAAATTAGGCAAAGAAATCTCTTAGATTTCTTTGCACCATTTTTTCGGCCCCCCCTAATGGGAACAAAAGTGGAACTATGCATACAATGAGCGAATTTGTAAATGTAAATCTGGTGCTGCGTTTTTGGTCATCTAACCCACATTAGCGTAAAAAATGAAGCTAATGTGTCTTTAGATGGTCAAGGGGCTCTTAAATCTGCCCCTGTATTTCTTGTGTTCTATATCTGGTGTCATGATCCTCTGACTTCCTTGTTTTAGTCCAAGAACAACACACAAATCTGCCAAGGCATAGTAAATCTAACCTGCACAAACTTGCTCTGTCTGCTGACGCAATTGAGGGCATATTTGCAGAATTGTAAAATATATGTTTTCTTTTATGCCTACTGGAAGTGACCGTGAAGAGTTGCAGAGAGAAGCCTGTGCACAGCTCTCAGTGACACTGATCTCAACAGCATGGTAATTAATGATACTTATTATTATTTCAGAAACATGCCAAGCTTCCTCGGTTTGCAGAAATTACAAAAGTTTGGGTAAGGAGCCAAACACTTAAATCATGGTCCAAACTGCATTTTTCAGACTCAAATTAGGGTCAGACCAGCGGCCCAAGGCAGAGCTGGCAAAAATGTTTAAACTAGTCCCACTCCCTCCCTCCCCTCACTCTATCTCTCTCCTATCAACCATCCATACTCCCTTCTACCTCTCTATTCGCTGTCTCGCTCTCTTCCTCCCTCTCTTTCATGGTCTGTCTCCTGAAATCCCATCCCCACAATACCTGCTCAATTAACCTTGGGAAGTTGGGGAAATGGACAGAGAGACACCCACAGCATCCCTATCTTTCGAAACCGACCTTCAGTGGCTCCAGCTCCCCAGTGGAAAAGCTAGATGGAATCAAAAGACCAGTATAGGTAGGGCCGAAAGAAGTAATTCAGAGGGGGTGTTACCGGGCTTCGAGAGAGTTCGGCAAGGAATTCAAGGGGCTGCGCAACAAAATGGGTAGCAGAAAAAAAATTGTGAAGGAAAATGACTTCTATGACTTTGTGGGTGTCAGGCTAAGTGCACCCCTGGGGTAAAATTAAAAGACAGTTTCAGCTCCTGACATTGAAGTACCATCCAGACAAAAGCCCCAGCGAAGGTGAAGCAGATATCTCAAGCGTATGAGGTGGCGTTTGACGTCAACAAGAGAGAGTTGTAAGACCACAGGGGTTAACCAGTAGAGAAACGGGTGCAGCTGGTGGCCGAAGAGGCTTCAGTTTTCTGATGGACATCTTTAACCTGTTCTTTGGAGGCAGAGCCCAGATGCACAGCCACACGCAGAGGAGAGGAAAGACAGCAGCTCATCAGATGTCTGTTACTTTGGAGGATCTGTGCAACTATGCTACCTGAAAACTCACCCTTCAGAAGAATATGATCTATATAATGTGCTGTGGGTTGGACACCAAAGATGGTAGTTTGGGCCTTTGCAGAAAGTGTCTGGGCACCGGCATGAAAGTCAAAGTCTAGATGGTGAGGCGAAGCATGATCCAGCAGATGCAGACCATAAGTGCAGATTGCTGCTGATGATGTAATGGGCAAAAAGTGACTAGAGAGAAGAAAATACTGAGGGCCTCATGTACAATGGGCCCGCGCCTTAGGTGCATCACTTTTTTTGGTGCACCAATGGCGCAGGCTGCAGGGCCATATCTACAAGAACGTGTAAAGTCACTTTGCATGGCTTTACATGGCCTTGTAGATATGGCCCCCTTTCACGCATTACTTTGAGTGAAAGGGGCATTCCAAGGGTGTTGCTGTGGGTTTTCCAATGCAACTCCAATGGAATCTGACGCATTTCAAGCTTACAAGGTTTCATAAATCTTGGAATGCATCAGTTTCCTACACCACCCCAGGGGGGGCATAATGGTGGTGCCAGAAGGAGACATAACATTATTTCTCCTCATTTTTCCTATTTCTATGTGTGCTACATTCTTCAGCACACATAGAAGGGTGAAAAGACCTCTCGCAATTGTTTTTGTGCAGTAAGTTGTCCCTTCCTGTACAAAAACAATCATCCCCGCAACACACGCATCCTTGCACCATGGTGAAAGGGTGCCTGCATTGGCGTGTGGCAGCAATTTGTGTGCCAGCGCAGGGGACAAGAACAGTAATGTGCCTTATCTTGTAGCTACGGTGCATTCCTGTGCATTTGTTTTGACACAGGTTAGCGCAGCAAAAAGTCTTCTGACGCTGCACCAAAACTTTGTAAATGAGGCCCTGAGTGTCCACATAGATAAAGGTTTGAGGAATGGGCATAAGATCCCCTTTCATAGAGAAGGGGACCAAGTGCCAGGACTGGATGCAGGAGACATTGTTATCATCTTAGATCAAAAGGGGCACCCTGTGGTTAGGCGACAGGGGCACATTGTGATCAACTGGTTGGAGATAGATTTGGTAGATGCCTTGTGCACCTGCAGACAAATTATCTGAACTTTAGACAACAGGTCTCTACTTATCATCTCTCACAAGGTGAAGTAATTAAGTCGGGCAATGTGAAATGTATTCCAAAGGAAGGGATGCCAATTTATTGTGATCGATTCGAAAATGGATGACTCATCGTCCAGTTCCAGGTAAAATTCCCAGAATCTGGTTGGCTTTTTACAGACCCCCTGCAGTAGTTACAAGGTTATTTACCAGCTCAGGTGGAGTGCATGACTACAGAGTACAGGGAGGAGACGAAATTAACTGATTTTGATCTACACTGCCAACAGAAGCAGGAATAGAATGGAGAGCTCTACCAAGAAGATGAGCATGGTTACACTCATGATCGGCACCAAAATCAGCAAGTTCCTTGTCAGACATCTTAATGTCTCTACCACCAGATGGACTATGTACATACCAAGGTTTTTGAGTGTCGTTTGCTTAGTTAAACAATTCAGAGCTGTGAGAGAGAAGATCTGACCTTTATATTTTTTCTGTGAATGATTTCCATGTTACCTCTTTGATTGCCTGTGCCAAGAAATATCTACACAGCTTCAGTATACCATCATTCCCAAACAAGGATTGTTGTTTGCGGGAATCACTGAGTGGAGGACCAGAAATCTTAACTATTGGGTTATTTTGCAAGAAAAAAGTCCTGAGAGAACTAGTTGAATGTGGTTTTAAAAAATGTTGGCTAATTACATGCCAATACTCATTGGTAGATATGGATTGTTGGGTCAAATTTGAAAGCAACCTAAACAAAATTGACAGATGCCCCCCCATTTTAATCAGTGTATTTATGTTTGGGTTTTACAAGCTCTTATTCTCAAAAGTGAGTTCACTTTCTTTCATTATTGTTGGACCTGGCATCTTTTGGCATGTTCCCCTGTCTTTTTGTCTTCTGACCTCCTGTTTTTATGATATGCTGAACTTAATTTTTGCTGGTTTATTGTCTCTGCCCACTTTACCACTGCAAATCCGTGCTTAAGCGCAAATTGTATTGGTGATTGGTTTATCCATGATTGGCATATTTGATTTATTAGTAAGGTCCTAGTAAAGTGCACTATATGTGCCCAGTCCCTGTAAATCAAATGCTACTAGTGGAAGTGCAGCACTGATTGTGCCACAAACATGAGTAGCCCGGTAAACATGTCTCAGAGCTGCCACTGCAGTGTCTGTGTGTGCAGTTTTGATCTGCCATGTCGACCTGGCAAGTGCACCCATGTGCCAGGCCCAACTCTTACCTTTTTTGTACATATAAGGCACCCCTGAGGTAGGCCCAAGGAAGCCCTGTGAGCAAGGTGCAGTGCATTTAGAAGGTAGGACATGTGTTAGTGGGTTTTACATGTCCTGATAGTGAAATACTGCCAAATTTGTTTTTCACTATTGCAAGGCCTATCTCTCCCATAGGTTAACCTGGGGATTGCATTTAAATTCCTATTAAGTGTAATTTCCCATTGGAAGCAGAAGCAGATATGGAGTTTGGGGTCTGTGAACTCAGAATGTATACATCTTTTAGTGAAGTTGGTTTTTAGATTGTCAGTTTGAAAATTCCAGTTTTTGAAAGTGTACATTTTCTTGCTTAACCATTCTGTGCCTCTGCTTGGCTGCTGAATCCAGGTCTGGGTCAGACTGACAGTTAGGCTGGTTGTGAATTTGCTCTTGATAGTGACACAAAGGGACTTGAAGTGTGTCCTCATATACTAATGAGTCTTCCTGGGCTAGAGTGGGAGGGAGAAGCTGACATCTGTCCTCACACACTGCAGTCTCTGACCCCCTGAAGTGCCTCTGGAGCCAGGCCTAAGCAAGGCAGGATCTAGTGAACAACAGAGACTTTCCTTTGAATATGCCTACTGCAGTGGCAAAAATGAGTAAAGGTAGTGGACCCAAAACCCTAGGATTTCAGAACACTTCTGAATCAAGAGGAACCTCTACCAAAGAGAAGAGCTGAAGAGCTGTTAGGAGGTGTACTGTCCCTTTGCTGTGTGTGCTTTGCTGGGTTGTTCTGCAGTTGCTGTTTCTGCTGTGGAGAGGACAAAGGGTAGACTTTGATGTGTATCCTGCTTGTGAAGTTTCTCCAAGGGCTTTGGTAGAGCTTGCCTTCTGTTGGAAGACTCAGGGATATCAAAGACTTCAAATTAATCTGCCTACAGCACTGGGAACTGTGTTTTGTGTTGAAACAGAAAAAAACAAACCATGATGCCATCAACAAAGCAGCTGCCTGTACTGTGACCTGGCTGCACTGCATGGAGCCATGCCCTGCTTTGCACCACAACCCTGGTCTCACTGCCACTGCCTGATGCCATCACCCAGCTGCTCCTTGCACCATGACCTGTGGGCCCCAGACATTGCCTCACTTTACACCGCCGCCTTGGTATCCCAGGCGATGACGTTCTACGCTAACACTGACTCCGCTGCCTGCACTGTGCCCTGAGGACACTGCTTATGAGGTCCCATACCACAGCCCCGGTCCACTGATGCCAGTGCCATTGACTCCAGCATCATCAACAAATGCCCCTGCCAGCACCATGACATGTGGGCGCCGCACTGAGCCCACCTCATGTCGTACTGCAGCCTTGGGCCTACAGATGACAGCGCTTCATCGATGATGGCACCACTGCCTGAACTGTGACCTGGAGACACCGCACGTCTGATCGCCCTGCTTCACACCGCAGCCCTGGTCTCACTGACGCAGCAGGATGCTGTCACCGAGTCATTGCCTGCACCGTGACCTGTGGGCACCACACCTCACATTGTCCCGCTTTGCACTGCAGCCCCAATGCCATCAACACCAGTGCTCCTGACTTCATCATCAGCTCAGAGTTCAATCTGTAATGCGTGTGACTTCAAGGGCCCCACAACCCCTGCATCGACCTCCGGAGCGGACGCCTGCCAATGCAGTGATGCCGCACTTCGGATCTCATTGCAAGGACTGCGACACCCTGCATTTCCAAGGTACTGTTTGCGCGTCTTCCTGACACAGTAGTTGGCCCGTGACCTCGTGGTCAGCCTGAACTTTTGGATATGTTTTTCACAATGCCATGATAGCCCCGGATGCAGCTATCAACTTCAAGGAACTTCACTTTTAAGTAATTACTGCTAAATTAATATCCTTATTACTATATGTTGGATTTTTTCTCATTTTGGTCTTGTTTTGCCAGATAAATATTGTCTTTTTTTCTAAAAAAAAAAAAAAAAAAGATGTGGTGTCCTTTTGCAGTGTTTTCACTATATTACTGTGTGTTATGTGCAAATGCTTTAAACATTGCCTCTGAGATAAGCCTGACTACTTGTGCCAAAAGCACAGCAAAGGGGCAAGCAGGGGTTATCTTAGCAGTGTGACTCCCTTATCCTTACTAGGAAGAAGAGTTCCTACTTGGACAAGGTGGAAGCCATTGCCAACTAGACACCCCCATGTCTAACAATTATTTCAAAGGAAGAGTCTGAAAATCATTTGTCTTACCTTGCAATTTGACACATTTATATAGTTTATAAACTTGTGTAATGTTAGCAATGACATGCTTTGTACCAATACAGTGGAAACAAGCATTTACAATGCAACGGGTCTCGAATTTGCTCATGTTAGAGCTGATCGCGTTGTAAACTCCTAACCCGACTTTTCACCTATCGGCCAAAAGTACATTTATGTACTTAACCCGAAAAAGTGAAATCAACTATGTAAAGCGCTCGACTTCTGCCAAGCGAGATCGCGCTCGTAAATTAGAGAAAAAGAAGTCCACGAGCGCGATGGAAAACAGCGAGCCTCGCATGTTTTCTGTACTTGGTCGCTGCGCTTGAGGAGGGCTAGCCACCGGAAAAGGCATGATGTATGCGTGCTTTCGACTAATGAAAGCAAGCAACTTTTATTAGGGAAGCCCACAAACCAATAAAAAACACTGACGTGAAGTTGACAGGGCTCCGAGCCCTTTTCTAAATACAAAAGAGTCTCGCTGCGATACGCATGCGCGAGCGCATGCAACGCAGGCTCGACCCTAAAAATGTTAGGAGAAAATATGGGAGAAACAGGGTTTCAAAATAACTTGGAAACTGAGTATGCACCTTCGTTCCTAACCCCAAAATGTCAGCCTTAAAAGTTCATGCCTATCCCCAGCCCTCGCCCTGCAAAGAAAATTAACAAGTGTTGGCATTTGATGCTGCTATAACCCTTTGGGAGAGTATTAATATTTGACCATAGAGTCCCTGTTAAAGAAATGCTTTATTCGGTTTTACCCCATGAATGTCCTGTACATCAGATCGGTCTGTGTTTGCAGTAATGTTGCATAGCGGTGATTCTGAGAAATGCAGCTACAGAAATAAGGGCCAGATGCAGGAAACACTTTGTGACTCGCAAACGGCAAAATTTGCCGTTTGCGACTCGCAAATGCGTGTTTCCCATGCAGAAATGCATTTTGCGAGTCGGGACCGACTCGCAAAATGCATTTCCGAATCGCAAATAGGAAGGGGTGTTCCCTTCCTATTTGCGATTCGCAGTGGAATGCAATTCCATTTGCGACCGCATATGCGGTCGCAAATGGAGTCGCAGTTACAATCCACTTGAAGTGGATGGTAACCCACTCGCAAACGGGAAGGGGTCCCTATGGGACCCCTTCCCCTTTGTGAATGGACCCAAAACTATTTTTTCAGGGCAGGTACCTGCCCTGAAAAAATACCGAAACTAAAGGTTTCGTTTTTTTTTTAAAGTGCAGCTCGTTTTCCTTTAAGGAAAACGGGCTACACTTAAAAAAAAAAAAAAAAATGCTTTATTTAAAAGCAGTCACGAACATGGAGGTCTGCTGACTACAGAAGGCCTCCATGTTTGCGAGTGCCTATAGTCGCTATGAGGCCGCAATTTGCGACCCACCTCATTAATATTAATGAGGTGGGTCTTTGCGACCCTCATAGCGACTCGCAGACGGTGTCTGAGACACCGTTCTGCATTGCAAATTGCGACTTGCAATTTGCGAGTCGCTCCGACTCGCAAATTGCAAGTCGCAATTTGCAATAATGCTACATCTGGCCCTTAGTCCTGTTAAGCAGGCTGTTTGAAGAATCCGTTGAATAAAAATGGTTGGTGTACCTAATTTTTGACAAACATGTGTGGATCCAGATGGGACTGCTGATAAGCACAAGAGCATGTTTCTGCAGCTCAAAGGGGAAATAAAACAATAAACTTACTATTAAACTCACTCACGAATTAGGCTGCTCTCAAAATGGCCCACACCAGCGGAAAGCAGGTAGGCAGGTGATCAAGTTATGTCATATCCATTGTGAGTAGATGATCAAGTCTTTGTCTTCCCCGTGTATTTTATGCACGTAGTTTTATATTTCGCATTTTAAATGCAGCCGCTTCAACTGACTGACAGCCTTCATGTGTGTCCTTCCGGTGTTTTCTGAATCCATTTGACTGAAGTGCTAGATTTAGAACCTCGTAGCTTTGTAACTAAGGGCCATATGTAAGAACACATTTTCCCATAGACACAGAATGGGCAAAACTGCTTGCTATATCTGGCCCTAAATGTAGCATGAGGTTTACAAGCACTCTGGCCACAGTTGCCACGAGCCACCATTCCTACACGTTATCAACCAGAATAACAAATAAGCAGAAAAAATATGCTGATCGGTTTTAATGCGCAGCAGTGGAGCTCTAATCAGTACTAATTACACCAATGATTGCTATCAATGTACTTTATCAGCGTTTTCTGTGTGAACAGTGATAGCTCCCAACCGCGCCGAGACTCACTGTTAATTTGCTGTAATAGTCGAGCATGAGAGAAATTGGGGACAATATATTCACTCACGGGCGCCTGTCTGTGATTCCCTGTATCTGGCAGCAATATCTGTGATCTGTACTAGAAAATCTGAGATCACGATTCATCCCGCGGTGTCTTCTGACAGGCGTTTGCCAGGAACGGTGCACCTATTACCAGCCCCCGTCATCAAGAGCGTCTCTGCGTACATTAGTGGTGGTGCCGCAGGTCAATGTTAATCTGGCGCGGTAGTTAATATTCATGAGCTTCTGTGATCAGCATTAATCAGGGGCATTGATCCTGTGATCTGCATAACTCAGTGATAAAGCGTCTGTTATCAGGATACCTCAACCGCCTTGCCTCTTTTATCAACATTATTTAATTGGAGCGTGTCGGATTGTTATTAACCCGAGTCAGCGTCTCTTCAAGCACACTTAACAATGCAATTTTTCATCCTCTGCATTGATTAATGATTTATATTTAAATCAATACTAACCATCAGCAGTGCCTTTAATTATTACTATTCAGCAGCACTCTATGTGAGATAATTATTAATGGGTGGCACTGCCCCACTTGTCATTTATCATTATCAGTCCGTGGCATGGTCTTTGTTATCCTTAGTAACCAGTGATAGTGACAACCAGCTTCATGTTAATAGGAAGCTCTTTCTATGCTCAATGCTCATTATACATTTGCTGTCCTCCGGCCGCGATCGTTGGCCATTTGGTAAAATAACTTGCAGTACTTGGCTCTTGCAATCAGACCGAGATCAGTTACAGTGTTGCACGAGTTTAGCTGAAATTTACAGAAACCAATGAAAACAGTAAAATAATTTATGGAGAGTAGAATCCTAAGAATAAAGTATTCGCCATGGTAATAGCACAGAATTACAGAACGCCGTTTTTTTCTCTTTTAACAGGAAGAGACGAATGCCTCTCTAGGCAAGCGCCCAACCAAGATTCACGAGTGTTTTCCCTGATAAATTGGAACAGAACAGGAAAACAGAAGCTGAGGAAAAAGGAGTAATAGATCTCAGAGGCACAGCATAAGAGATAAGATAATAGTACATAACTCAAAGGTAGAAGCCAACAGGAACACGAAGACGAACCATTTCTGTTAGTGCACAGTAGGGAAGATGAACATCACAAAGACGTGATAGTAAGGAGAAGGGATCGCAAAGAGACTGATGGAGAATAGAGAGCAACAACATGTGTTAGAAAATAAGTCGAAGGCAGTCTTGGGTGGCCTTTTAGACTATATGGAATGGACCTCCCAAAATCTGGTGGTCGTTATTGTCAGCAAGTAACCTGATGGGCAAAATTGAATTTACTTCTATTTGAGAAACGTCATCAACGCCATACCTGCTTTAAGGCCAGTCATCACTCCTACCTGAGCAGTAAACAGGTAAATGTAACTGAACATTTAGAGGTAATTATTACTATATCAACTGAATTTTATGTGAAGTGTTGACAAAAATTCTCTGTCACAGTTTAGGTATGCATGTCAACAAATTAGTTGGAATGGGATATATACACTTTTTTACATTGTATCAATTTGGAGAAAGGGACATTGATTAAGAATAGTTTACAGAAAGTACAGCATATTTCATCCACCACAAAGATAAGGAACAGATTAACACAAACATATACACCGTAATGCTAAAACAAAGACAGAAATAGGTGTGCACCGTGAATATCGAACCCACAATATCAGTGGGACAGAATATCGAGGGAAAAATATTGAAAAAAATATTGATAGGTCAGTCTACACTTGCTATACCAAACTCCACATATATGTAGATACACAGAACATATATCTTCATGGGTCAAAGATGTAGAGAGAGAAATAATAAATCTATACTACTCTATATGGACTTATCTGTTGATATTAGGTCCCTCAATATTTTGCCCTTTTTATTTTTCTATCTCCATATTTTTGGTGTAGATATACAGTAGTACAACTACAGAAATAGAAAGTCTTAATGGTGGAACATTTGAGGGGTGAACATTTATTGGTGTCTGATATGCAAATATGCATGCACAGTGAAACAAGCATTGGCAAAGCTAAAATGTCTTGATTTTGAAAAGTAACTATGTATATATGCATGTGGTAACTATATAGCACCCGCCTAGCCAAAAATGCAGGGAGGCACTGTACAGATTTAGAGCAAATATGCATTCATGAAGTGACAGGAGAGGTAGATGGTCATTGAATTGTTATGGTATTGTGATGTAATGTTCTTTAAAAAGGTGTTTCTTCAGCTCTCAATGAAACTGAGGCACCATTGGGGTGGTCTTTATGAATGTTGTTCCTAATTCTGGGTTCAAAGAGGAAAAAGGCCTACTGCCTTGTTTGTTTTCTCACACCTCTTAGTTTCCAGTCTGATGGTGACCTGGATGCTGGTGTGTCAGGAGCCACCAAAAATAGTGAGCTTGCCTACAAGGTAAGCGGGGCTGCTCATCATCTTGGGTTTGTCAATGATGCAGCTGATTTTGAAGGTGGTGAGAGTGAGCCAAAGAAACCAGTGGAGTTCCGGCACAATGGGGGTGATGTGATCACATTTTATTCTGCCCTGGATGAGACCTTCTGTAGTGTGCATGATGCCCCTAAAGGGTGCCAGAATGGAATCTGGGAGGCCATAAACCAGGACATTGCCACCATGCTGATGCATCAGTACTAGCATCTGAAAATCAATTTTGAAGTCGCTTTCTGGCAAAAACAATTTCACTTTCTTGAGAAGAAACTATGTACAAAGCTACCTTCTTTCTTTGGCGGTGTGATCCTTGAAAGTGGGATTAGTGTCCAAGGAGAATGAAAAGGATTTCGCATTCACTGAAAGTCAAATAGCAGGAATTCTGTCTTGGTTGCGCTGAGTTTCATGTAGGTGCTAGACAGCCAGTTTCGAATGAGGTGCAGGCAGTGTTTAAGGCAGTGGATGTCTCAAGAACAGAGTTCAGTTACTGGCTGGACATTGAGGCATTGATGCTATCAATGTGTGTTCCTGAGGTGTTTGGAAGCTCTAAGATGGTCTGCCTTGCTATCCTGAGCGTTAAGTACAAAAAGTGGTGTACTTGGTCTCCAGTTTGATTCCCATTGTATGTCTCTTCAGGACACTAGAGGTAAATTAACCAAACCAGTACAAAAGGCACCCAGTAACACTTGGCTGACCTGGGACACTCCAAACCAGCTTTTCACTTTGTCCCTAGCATGTGCTAATGATCTAGTTCATGAAACTGCAGTGCTGGTGCCATTTCTTTGATGGGCTCTTAATATTTTACATGTGCATACATCTCTATAGTAGTCATGACATAGATCCCCTGGTTATTCGAAATGTATTCACAAATATAACAGTTTTAATTAGCAGTTTGCTCTACTTTCATCTATATAATGGACTGACACACATTTTTATATGTTGGAGGAAAACCTATAACAGAAAATAGTCAACTGTGTTCAATATTATATTATATTATATTACATTATATTATAGTATATTATGAACAGAATTGAGCTTTCTATTATTGGTTCTACCTTGTCTATAGGGATAGCTTCATTTTATTGCAAATTTGTAGATTCAGGGTCATAATAAGGCGCTAAGATTGCATAGCTTATGAATTTTATTCAGGTCTGTGAAGTGTGTGAAATGTCCCCAAATAGTTGTTTCTTCAACAACAGCTGAACCCTCTTCCCACAAGAACATATACTCATCAGGAATATTCTCCCACAAAAATATTATTTTCCCAAAAACCTAAGTTTGCAGGACTTTTCATCCACTTGTGATTTCTTTCTGAAGATTGCATATGTTTCGGATTTCATTTAAGCATCCCTGCTGGCATTTGGTTAATATTGGAAGATTTAGTTGTAGTGTTGCATAAGACAAACCTTGCTTCCTTTAGTGCAAAACCCTGGTTCCCCGAAGAGCAAGCAAGCATGCCTCAAAATGGAAATCTTTCTTACTCTAATTGCAACTGGTATTGAGCAATTCCAACATCAAACTGATACTTTGATATCTAAAGTTCCTGTTTGACTAAATTTATTTCTCAATGATCCATATCCTGCTGGTGCCATATCATGCCAGAGAAGACCAAGACCATTTCTAAGTAACATCCTGATGTGCATGCATTCTACTGTCTGGGTTCCTTAGAGCATTCCCAAGGGTAAAATGTCCAGTCATTTAGAGACAGCCTGCAGAGGTTGTGGTGATACTGTGACTATCACTCTTCCCTGTGAAACCAGATTCGGGATTGCCTTGTTGATGTTGGATATAATGAGGTTTTGTAACATGTTCCGCAGTTAAAAGGTACTTATCTTAAAGTTGATAGTGATGTTGTAAACAAGCCTTCTCTTTATTCAGCTTATGCATCATGAAAGATGTATACTTATGTCACTCTGAGTTTCTTTGCATGTGGTGGAGAAATATAAAGTATTGATATATGCAGCTGGAATGTGTACAAATGATCTTTAAATCAGTTGTTGTGTATCAATTTCAGCTGTGGGAGTGCCACTAAATATTCTTGATGGCTATGGCTCAACACTACAGGGTTATAATTTAGGATTTTGGTATGCCTCACCTCTTCTCTGAGAGTGGCACTAAACCATGCTGTATTTCATGCTTCTCTAATTTGGGAATGCAGTAAAGACTATTACTGAGTGTGAATTTCAGCAAATCAATTGATTTTAATTGAATGCTTTTAAAACAATGATTCTCTTTATCCAGAAAGATCCTCAATGCATGTCTGTCTATGGCCTCTCTTTGGATACATTCCCTTTTCATGCATCTCCCATGAGGATCCAAGGAGTCTTATTAACATCTGATTTATCAATGGCCACACAGATCTCTCTTGTTTCTATGGTTATTTCTTCCAATTAAAAATTTTGAGATGCACCTACCAATACATGTAGTTAACGTGTTTTTTCTCCACAGTTGACTAAGCAATGACCATCAATTATATTTATTTAACTACATCTAAAGCAAAGATTCTCCTTACCGTGAAATGCCCTCAACGCAGGCTTATCTGTGTCCTCTCTCCTTGGAAAAATGCCCTTCTGATGCATCTATCATGAGGACTCAAGAAGTCATATTCAAATCTAATATAACAATGACTACTTAGAACTATCTTGTTTATATGGTAGATTCTTCCAATATAAAATGCTGACATGCATTTTCCAATGCCTATCATTTACCAGTTTCTTCCAGATTAGACTTTGAACAATTTCATTTTTTTTTACTACCTGTCTGTGCCATCCCAGGACTGCAAAACATTCAGAATTCAGCCGTAAGAAATGTGTTCAATTGGGGAGATTTCCAGTCAAGTATCTCTCATTATTGGCTCTCCCCCCCATTGAAAAAAATTCAATTCAAAACGTTCATTGTGATTACCAGGGTACTTTTTTTAACTGAAAAATTATTGATAGTTGACTAGTTTGTAATAGACTGATTTTACAAACTGACCTATGTACTAATTGGTTGGTTTATAAAATTCGGAATCATATTGATCGCAATCTGATCGACCTCACAAATATGAATGAGGTAGTTCACAAGTTGTGACTCCTTCGATTGAAGGTTCAGACAAGGAAAGCGGCCTGCTGTGGTCAGCAAACCACCATGTCTGTGATTGCTTTTAAATAATAACAACATTTTGAATGTAAATGTTTTCTGCAAACCATTTAAAAAAAATTGGTGATTTGTTAGAGTGGAGTGGAATACAGTGGATTTTCAGCGATAGAGTAGAGTGGAGTAATGTGTCATAGAGTGCCACATTGTAGAGTTTTTTTAGAGTAGAGGGGTGTACAGTGAAGTGACATAGAGTGTAGTGGCATGTTTTACAGTGCAGTGGTGTATCGTACAGTGGAGTAGAGTGTTGCAGAGTGGAGTAGTGTTGAGTGTCATATAGTGGAGTGTCGTAGACTGACTTGGAATGCACTACAGTAGAGTGCTGTGCTGTGCCGTAGAGTGAAGTGGTGTGTTGATGAGTGGAGTGCATGTTATTGAGTGGCATATGGCAGAGTTGCATAGAGTTGAATGGTGTGTTATAGAGTGGAGTGCCTTAGAGTGGGGGGGCATGTCATAGAGTAGAGGGAGTGGCATGTCATAGAATGTCTTAGACTGAAGTGGCTTACAGTGTTGTAGTGTAGAGTACAGTCTCATTAAGTGGAGTGTTGTAGAGTGAAGTGTCATAGACTGGAGTTTTGTAGAGTGGAGTGTTACAGAGTGGAGTAGATTGTCATAGAGTGGGATAAGGTGGAGTAGAGTGGAATTGAATGAAGTAGACTGTTGTAGAGTAGACTGTCATAGAGTGGAGCATAGTGTGGTAGAGTAGAGGGGCTTAGAGTGGAGTGTCATACAGTGTTCTATCATAGAGTGTTGTGTCATAGTGTGTTGTTGCACAGAGTGTCGAGGTGTACAGTAGAGTGAAGCAGTGTACAATGAGAGTGGCATAAGGTGTAATGGCATAGATGGGTTATGGCATAGAGTGAACTATCATAGAGGTGAGTGACGCAGAGCGAAGTGGCATGTCATAAAGTAGAGTGGAGCTGCGTAGAGTGGAGTGCCATGTTGTAGAGTAGAGGGGAGTTCCCCTTCATAAAGTGATCTGTCGTACAGTGTCTTACAGTGGAAGGACATAGAGTGGAGTGGCATATCATAGAGCGGAGTGGCCTGTCATAGAGAGTAATTGTATGTTCTGGAGGGGTGTGTAATACAGTGTAGTGGAGTTGTGTGTTGTAAACTGGAATAGAGTGGAGAGGCATAGAGTGGATTAGAGAGTTGTGGAGTGACATAGAGTGAAGTGGAGTGATGTGTCGTAGACTGGAGTGACATGTCAAAGAGTGGAATGACATGTCGTAGAGTAGAGTGGTGTTTTGTAGAATGGAGTCAAGTGGCATATTGTAGAGTGTCATTTGTTATAACTAATTTTCTTTTTGTTGTAATTCCCACACATATTGGAGTACTTCCTAGATAGCTTCAAGGAAGTACCACAGTATTCCATAACCTTTTTAAAAAATAAACACATAAAACAATAGAAACACTTTTTTCCTAACTATATAGTGCTTCATTTCTTTCTATACATTGTATAAACACTAATACACAAAATTTCCCATTGAAACCAACAACAGCTGTAGTCAACACAACATGGCTGCCTCTTTATTTTGTAAAGGCTGTCATCAGCAAGGCATATTATATTTTGACACTGCCTTGTACTATAGCATACCATAAAATTATTGTAGTATACCGTGGCCTTATCCAATACAACTTAAAAATTACTGAATTAATTCTATTCAAATAGCAAAAATAACCTTTCCAACCATAATCTATATTCCTGCCAAATTTCATCTAAGTCTGGTCATCTATTTTGGTGCTACATCTTAGAAAAAAAGTACATTGGTAGAATAATTTCTTTTTCTTAGCACTCATAATCATCCCAAAATTTTGCATCATCAGCCGATACAGAAAAATGAATATATCTTCAATGTGTTGTGGAGATTCATCAAATGGTGGCAAAGTTACTATCAAGCACAATTCCAAGGAATTCCTATCTCTGGGAATGCTAACTATAACTACAGATTGGTGGTAAAATGGCTGAATGGGTTTAGAAGAAATTTAACAGAAATATAGATTATAGGGTGGAAAGGGCCCTTTTTTATTATTATATGTAAATTGTGCCAGTAGTTTACAAATTATAAACTTAGTAAAATATTGGGCTGTGATATACTGCAGTACTTTTGTAGTATGCCACGGTTCATGGCAAAGATAGAGCAGTATATGATTGGTTCAGAAAAGCCTTTACAAAAGTAAAAGGCAGCCATATTGTTTTGAGCACAATTTGGCTGTGTTCTGGAATTGTATGTTATTTAAATGTTATTAGTTTGTTTTTTCACCTAAAGGAAGACATGAGAAATGAAAAAGTGTGAATACTCAAGGAACATATTTTATTTTTCTATATAGTTTTAAAAAAGGTAACAAAGAATAACGGTACTTCCTAGGTAGAACTGCAGTGTCTGTTATCTTTTTTTAAAATATAGTTAGAAAAGTAAAAATATTTTCCCCAGCTCTCCCTCTTGTGCCTCATGTCTTGATAGAGCTGAAAAAAACATTGTAATAACCTATAGCTAACTTAGAAACCAAGAACACAGTAATTTTGTCACTGTCTGTCTAAAACGTTGATGAAAAATGCAAATGCAAAAGAGACACCACAACATGCCACTTCACTCCACTGTACGACATGCCTCTCCACTCTACAACACACCACTTCACTTCATGACACGCCACCTCACTCTACAACATGCCTTTCTCTTCTATGCCACTCCAATGGTGCCACTCCACTTTATGACCATCCAATCTACACCTCCACTCTATGCTATTCGACTCTATGCAAGTCCATTCTGTGCCACACCACGCTATTCAACTCTATGCCAATCAACTCTATACCACTCCATTCTATGCCACTCCGCTGTACACTCCTCCACTGTAAGACACTGTTCGAAATGCCACTCTATGACACTCTAGTATACTGTATAACACTGCAATGTATGCCCCGCCATTGGAAGCCAGTATACCACATGCCACTCCATGACACCACACTACACTCTCTTCTAAAACTGCCATTCAACTCTATGCCATTCTGCTCTAATCCACGACATGCCATGCCAATGTTTGGCAATCCACTCTAATCAACTCCACTCTACGATGTTCTGCTCTATGCCACTCCACGCTATACCACTCTACTGTACATCAACTCACTTTACGCCATTCCACTCCATGCTACTCTACTTTACACCATTCCACTGTAAGCCCCTCCATTATAAGACACACCTCTCTATGTCACGACATTCTACTTACTCTACAACATGCCACTCCACTTTATGGCACATTTGAGCACTCTACAACAAGCTACTCCACTCTAGGCCACACTACTACACTGTATGAGACTCTACGACATGCCAATTCACTCTTCTGTACAACATGGCACTCCATTGTATGACATGACGCTCAGCTCTACTACACTCATCTCCACTCCATTCTATACCTTTTTACAACAGTCTACTTAAATACACTCCACTTGACAATGCTGCTCTTGATGACACTCCACTCAACAATACTTCACTGAAAAACATTACACTTGATGACACACCTCTCGACAGCACTCCACTGCCCTCTATGACACTCTACTGCCTTCTATGACACTCCATTATAATCTGCGACCTGCCACTTTACTCTTTGTTAGTCCACTCCAAAAGACTATACTTCAATTTATGCCCCTCTACTTTACTCCACTCTATGATACTACATTGTACTCTATGACATTCCACTTCACTACACACCACTGTACTCTGTAAAAATGTCCTCCACAGTATGCCCCTCCATTCTACAACACTTAACTCCATGCCCTCCACCATCCACCACTCCACTCTACTCTATGACATGCCACCCAACTGTATGCCACTCTACTATATGCAACTCCACTCTACACCACTCTACAAAATCCACTCTCACACCATTCTACTCTATGCTACTCCACTCTACACCACACCACTCTGTGCCACTCCATTTCTAAGGCACACCTCACTATGACACAACACCCCACTTTACTCCATGACATGCCACTCCGCTGCATGTTTACAGTCCAGGGAGGATCGGACTGTTCCCATGGGTGAAGAAGGTCAAGAATGATTAGCTCATGGCTAGATCCAAACTGGGGTGGCATGGTAAGCAAAAGAATTGATGTATTAAACCCAGAGCAATTGGTTCCACATTTGGTCCATCATTTGTGTTTGTTTACACTGTACTCTATGACATGCCACTTCACTCTAAGTTATTCTTTTCTAGAAGAATGCACTCCACTTGTGCACCTCCATACACAGTGTTGGGAACTCACTAGCAACATTACATATAACGTATGCCATCTCCATGCAGTGCTTATACATATATATATATATATATATATATATATATATATATATACTGTATTTTACTCCAGTCCACTCTATGCTATTCTACTATATTCCACTCCTCTGTACTCCACTCTGTGCTAATCCACTGTACGCCACTCCACTCTATGCTATTACACTGTACACAACTTTAATCTTTGCTCCTCTACTGTAGGATATTACACTTCACCCCACTCCACTGTATCCCACTCCAATGTATGCTATTATATCCTACTCCACCCCACAATACAGCACTCCAGTTAAAACCACTTCACTGCACGCCACTCCACTGTATACTACTACACTATACGGTATTACACTTTACGTTACTCCACTGTACAATGCTACACTATAGGATATTACTCTCAATGCCACTCCACTGTACAGCACTCTAGTCTACACTACTCCATTCTATGCTATCCCTATGCTATGCTAATTTATGTCACTTCACTGTATTCTATACCACAGTCCACCACTTTGGGGTATTCTCCTCCACTCTATATACCGCCACTCTACTACACTCTATGCCACTCTACTATACACTACTCCACTCTGTCACTGTACAATCCACTGTACAATTTTGCACTTGGCTCTATGCCCATGCACTCTCTTGTACAACACTCTTCTCTACCCTATGACATTTTCCAACAATGTACGACATAGCACTTCCTTCTACTGTATGAGACTCCACCCCAATTCATGACAGTTGCTAATCCACTTCAATGTATGGCACCCCACTCTAAATGAATCCACTGTACCCCACTACTTTCTGGTATCCTACTCTATGCCACTCCACTCTTCTCCACTCTCATATACTGTATGCCTCTCTCTGATGCTTTACTCCTTTCTATACCCCTTCACCTCACTGTTCAACACTGTACTCTACTGTATGCCACTCTACAACATTTTACTCCACTCTACGATACTCTATTCCACTATACAATACTATGCACAACTTTTTGTATGCCACTGCACACAACTTTACTCCACTACACTCAGACAGAGTACTCCATTCCACTTCACTGCTCAACTGTATGTCATTCTACTCTATGCCACTCAATGCCATTGTACTTTATAACACTGTATGCCAAACCACAGTACCACACTCTACAACACTATACTGTACTATACACCACTCCATTCTGTCAAAATCAACCACACTGTATGCCACTCTACTGTAGTCTACATCACTTTCCAATTCTGTGCACCACCCCACTACACTCTAGTGCACAACACAGTACTCCAGTTTATGACACTTTACTAGACTGAGTGCTACACCACTCCACTCTACTGCACTCCATGCCACTATAGTGTAGAACATGCCACTCAAGTCTATGACACTTAACTCCACCTTATATTACCACATTCCAGTGTACTCTACTACACTATACTCCACTCTCCACCCTGCACCACCGTACTGCACTCTGCTATATGCCACACCACTGTCTGACACTACTCCACTGTATGCAACTAAATTCCATGCCACTGTACTACACTAATTGACACTGATGACATGCCACTCAACGTCCCCCATGATATGCCACTCCACTATATGACATGGCACTCCACTCCATTACGCTCTTCTCCACTGTACTCATAACACTCCATTTGAGGATACTTCACACTGTGACCCTCTACTTCACCCTACTCCAGTCTAGAACACTCTGCTCCTCTCTATGGCAGTCAAGGATACCCTACTCTACTGTTCAACATGCCATTCCGCTGTACACCTCGCTGCTCCAGTCTATGATACTTGACTCCAGAATTTGAGACAGCATGCCACTACTGTATATAACACTTTACTACAATGTAAAATATGCTACTACACTATACTCTACTCCATGCAATTCAAATTTACAATACTCCAGTTTATAACAATGGACTTTACAATACTCTCCTCTGCTGTACTGTACGGCACGGCACATAACTGTCCACTTGCAACATTGGACTCTATGATTTTAAACACATTTGTTTTACAATTTAAAAAAAACAAAAAAAACAAAGGTTAAAGCTTATTTATAGTTTAGAAACAATTTCCTTACACAAACCAAGTTTAAATTACACAAACTTTAAAAATTCTAAATGTATTGCTATAACTTTAATTTACAATTTATGCATCATCTTTGAATTATTACAAACAGCAAACTTGCACACATCAGTGATGTAATCAATGATGTCCTTTGACGTGTTGAGATGTCATCATTAAGGTCATAAATTATATCATAGAACATGTCTTGAGTAATATCATATGTGAGATCATAAGCAGTACATGGTAGGGGCGCAAGCTATAGTTATCGCTGTTAAGTATAACTGGTGAATATCTGAAGTTAAATTTAGTTCAAAACATTAATAGTGACACTGACAAATTCACCTTACTAAAAAATTCTTGTAACCTTTGTTTTTTTAGTCAATTCCTAATGCTTTTTTTTTCTTTAATAAAACACACACAAAAAAACCCAGATCCTTTTATCATACCCATCTATAATGTTACTTTAACCTTTGGTTGTTTCAGTACATTTCTAGGGTGTTTTTAATGTGAAGTAATAATTAATGGCCATAAGTAAATGCAACCTACTGCCTTTGGCCATGTGCTGTGGGGGCCAGACCCTGCAGGTAACACCTTCCATTCAGCCAACCCCACACTGCGCATGGCCTTTGGAGATGTGCAGTGTAGGGTTGGACATAAGGCCTGGCCCTGGTGGCCCCAACCCTCAGGACAGTTTTTATAATTAAAGAGGAGGGGCTCTGAAGCCTCCTTCTTGGCTCTGGGGAATCCATCCCCAGGGTCTGGTTTATTTGTTTGGAGAGGTGGGCATGTGGCCCCCCTCACTGAACCGATTTTGGCCCTGGGGACCCCATCCCAGAGGGCTAGCTGCAATTTTTAAGGGGGGACAGACAGCTCCCCCCCATCTGTTCCAATTTTAGCCTTAGGGACCCAATCCCACGGGGTCCTGGTGATAGCTAAAAGGGAGGAGGGCATACAGTCCCTCTCACTGAGCTGATTTGGGACTGAGGGACTCCACTTCCTGGGGCTTGGTGCACTTTTTAGGAGAAGTAGAACACACAGCTCCCCAAGGCCTATTTTGGCCCTGGGGACTCCATCCTCTAGGGCACAGCGTACATTTGAAGCAGGAGTGAGGACTGGACAACCCACTTCAGGCTGATCTCAGCCATGCTGATCCCATCCCTTGTGCCATTTCAAAGGGGGAGGGGGCACATGCCCCCATCGATCCCATCCCTGTTGCCAGACTGCATTTTGGAGTGGGCATGCAGTCCTCCTCCCTGGCCCTGTTTTAGCCCAGGGGGCACCATTCCCCGATGCCAAGCTGCATTTTAAAGGGGCAGGGGGCAGGGGGCATGCAGACCCCCCTCCCTTTGACTATTTCCTCAAGGGTGGACCTTATTCACCAGGGTCCAGCCACATTTTTTAGGGGGAAGGAGCATGCAGCTTCTCTCCCTATGCTGATGTCAGCACCCACAACTCCATACACTGGGGCCTGGCACATTAGGGCCACAGGAAAGCCCCAAGGACCACATGGCCCTAGCTGGCTCCTCACATCCAGCGGGAGCAGGCACAGCTCCCAACCACTGGGAACAGCTAATAATGTGGCTCCCTACAAGTGGGAGTAATATTTAGATCTGTTTTCCTCATCACTGCGGGCAGAGAAGGAGATCTAAAGTCCGCTCCCAGCAGGTGGAAGCATTTTTGAAGCTCCGCCCACCTGGAAGCGGAATTGGTGTTTGCTCCCACTTGGCAGGAGATTTAAAAATTCTCCAGCCAAGTGAAAGAAAACACAGGTTTCCCTGCCCCCATTTCTGCAGGCTGGGAGACCACTATGTTCTGGGGTGTGTACCCCAGGACATTGCTGCCAAGCCGTCCCTGAGGTGTGGGCTCCCCAGGGCCATTAGTGGCTCAGGGAAGGGACTGTGCTACCCCCTTCCCATTTTATGCATCTTTGGCCACAGAGGTGGGCCACCACCAAGGCACTTTCAGGTTCAATGAGAAGGCCATGCAGCTCCCTCTCCCTATACAAATTAATGTCAGCCCCAGGGTGGGTTTCCTCAGGCCTCTCGAGGCAGGGAGTGGGGGCCACCTGGCCACTGTCCCCATAAATAATAAGATCGGCCCTGGGGTGAGCTCCCTGGGACCTCTAAAGGCTCAGGGAGGGGGAAGTGCAGTCCCTTCCCCATAAAAATTGTTTTTGGCCCCAGGGTATGTTCCCCAGGGTTTATAATAACAATAGTGCAGCCCTGCCTTTTTTTTTTTATTACACAAGATTCTCGTGGGATTGCAGCAATGTTTGCCCATTTGTTTACTTTTTTGGCACAGGAGGGTCCATCTGGGTCCCTCATGGGGCCTAGGGGGTCACGGTATCCCTAAACTGCCTCTATATATCTTGTTTTTATAAAACTTCAGGACAAGGGGCTAAGGGCCACATATATAAAACTTTTTTGCATTCGCAACAGTGAGAATCGCAAAAATCGACTGTGAATGCAAAAATGGCTTATGAGATGTATGAAAGGCATTCGCAGAGTGAAAATAAGGAATCGCTAAAATATCGATTATTTGGGACATGATTTTGTGTGTCACAAACAGCGTATCGCAAATAGCGTCATGAATTACTGAATTGCTATTTGCGTAATGCAAATTGCAACATAGATTTGCGATTCGCAGATAGCGATCCGCAAAATCTTGACGCAATTTGCGATAAGCTGATTCCAACATGCAAATTCCGTGTCGCAATGCAATGCATAAAAAAATTGCAAATAGCAAATATTCGCAGAATGGCCTTTTGCACATGCAATTTACCACAAATTGAAATCAGGTGGTAACCAGGTGCAACCTATATAAAGATGCCCAGAATGACTCAGCCTCTTTTCCACAATGGCTACACTCTATGTGATGGTGAGGAGAATGAGGATCTTTTCAGATTTTAGGAGAGGGAGGAGGAGACAGGGGAGCTCATATTCAGAGTGCGCATAACCCTTTTTGCCCTGACAGAGGAGGAAATTTATGAGAAGTACAGGTTCAGCTCAGCCATGATACATGACCTGATAGCTGATCTACAACCCATACTGCAGCGCATCACACACAGGACCAATCGTATACCCACCCATGTGCAGGTATTATGCTCCCTGTACCTATTAGCCTCAGGGAGCTATCAAGGGGTCACAGCAGAAGCAGGAGGGGTCTCACAGAGTGCTCTCTCATGCTTCTTCAATGCATTTCTCAATGCCATTCTGAGCAAAATACAAGAGCACATACATTTCCCCAACACCCCACAGGAATTACAACAGATGAAAATACATTTCTACCAGATTGCACAATTCTCACATGTCATAGGTGCCATTGATGGGACACATGTAGCAATCTGTCTACCATTGGCCACCGAGTATGTGTATTAGAACCGTAAGAACCATCACTCCATGAACATACAGGTGATTAGCAATGCCTCCAACATCATACCCAATCTCGTGGCCAGATACCCAGGTAGCACACATGACTCGTACATCTTTCGCCACAGCGGGACTCACACATGACTACTAGCTAGGGAGTTTGGAGAAGGATATCTATTGGGTAACTTAATTGTTTAAAATGTTGCATTGATGTCAGAGATCACAGGTACTCATTTTACTCTCTGTTCATTCCAGGAGACAGTGCCTACGCAGTGCGGACCTATATACTTATGCCCTACCATGCCAGCAGAGAGGAGGTGCAATGCTGCACACAGGGCAACCCACAGTGTGGTGGAGCGTACCTATGGACTGCTGAAAAGCCGCTTCAGGTGCATTCATAAGAGTGGAGGTGCACTACAGAACAGCCCAGAGACGACCTGCAAAATTGTGGCTACATGTGTTGCGCCTCTGCCGCAAGCACAGGCCGCGGCGGCGCAACATTCAGAAGCTGTGGCGGCCCACGGGCGGGCCGCGGGGGAAGCTGCGGCTCAATTCAAGGGTCGCGGCTCTCGCCGCTTCCCTTTTCTTCGGCCGCGGATTCCTGGGAGGACGCGGCAAGACCAGAAGACCCGAATCGGGTCACTGTCCTCGCCGCACTTGCCGCACTTGCCGCGCTTAGCGCGCTAGTGCTAATTAAATACAGTGGGATTCCCAGTACCCCTCCTTTTCACCATTTACCGGCCACACAAGCAAAAGCCGGATTTTTGCACATGATTCTCTTTTATGCATGCCCTTCCCTTTCCCAGCATGCTGCTCACTTCCTCTCTTCCTAGCATGCATTGTTTCTCTTTGTTTAGACGCATGTTCTTTATTCATTGTTATAACCTCTTCCCCAATCCAAGATGGTGGTGTTTCTACTTCCTGTTTTCTACTTCCGGTCTAGGGGTATATAAGGGGAATTCAGCTTCTTTCTCATTGCGTTGCAACACTCCTGTGGTGGTAGTCACGCTCCGGCTGGTTTCCTCTTGAGAAGCCAGTTATTCTTGACCTGTCTTTCGTCTCCAGTACTCCTGAACGCCAGCATCTTCTGCCCTAACGTCCTAGTGTCCCTCTTCTGTTTCAGGGAGTTCCTGTTGGAGGGCACGGACTGTCGTAGCTTGCTATTGTCAAACAGCACCGTGGCTACCGGAAGGGGTCGCCCCTACCTCGGCCAAAGCAGAACCTGCCGGAACCGGGGTCGTTCCCCACCTCTCATCAACTTCGACGGTAAGCCCAGAGTGAACCGTGACAACATGTGCTATGTTGCACAACATTGCAACGAGAAGGGGCATATCTGTGGAACCCATGTAGCTGGACTCAGAAGAGGATGGTGATCCCTTACCACCCCTTCACCTAGTAGACAGGAGCAGTGCAGGAGAGGGCAGACAAAGACGTGCTGACATCACGCGCAACCATTTCTGGTGTGAGTAATGACAACACCACTTCAAGATTGTGTATTTCTGTAGTTAGCAACTTCATTACCTTGACTTTAAGTAACATATGTGTCGATAGGACATAGCCATGCACTATAGGCAAACATGTGCGATTAACAGTGTCACACTATTAGCATCATAGTATAACTGTATAGCTACATGTTATGGTAGTCCACTGTAGCCCTCAACATTACTTCCTACTTCCACGCACTCCACTTGAGTGCTCAGTGGCCTCACTGGCACCTCTTGTAGCGGGTTCCGAGATAGTACAGTGTCTGGTAATGCGATGCCTAGAATCCATCACAGGGGCTGTAAGACAGCTGAGGCTAGAGAGCTCCTCACTATCCCCACCACCAAGTTCGCTATTTGTAGCACTGCGTGCTGTCTGCATTGCATCCAGAACATTGGTTATTTGCACCAATCCCTGTGCAATGTCCCAACTGCAATGTGCCATCTCCACCTGTATGCCTACAGCACGTCGTGATATCAAGGCAGTTGAGCTAGCAAGCCAATTGACTGATCTGCAGAACCCATCAAACCTTCCCATAAATTGGTGATGGCGCCTACGGTGACTGACACGCTCCTGCTGAATCTCAGTGCAGATATCCCTGATGGCGTTTATCAACTCCTTTGTGTTTTCTGATGCTGTTTGCTGTCCCTCATCCAGAGACTCCAACTGCTTGTGCATTGACCCAGTGTTTTCATTGAGTGCATCCAACTGATGGTGCAGTACTCCCATATTGTCATTGTGAGGCTCAAACTGCCTGTGCATTGCGGCCATGTTATGATCGATTGACACCAACTGCCTGTGCATTGACCTCATGTGTTTTCATTGCAGGCGCTGCACTTTCAGTATGGAAGATTTAAGTCAGCAAAGATAGATGGGCCCTCTCCTTCATCTGTGCATTGTCTGCCTGCTTCGTGACACCTCCTCGGGGGAGTTGACTGAAGCTGGGGCAGGGACTGCTGTCTTTCTGTGGATCTAGCCTCTAGGGGTGGTGTGGGGACTTCATCTGGCATGTCATCTGAGTCCAGGTTATACTCTCGGAGAGGGAACACCCTTGTCCTGCGTCTAGTTGGTGCACTACTGAAAGACTCACTGGTGTTTGAGTCGGACTGTGTCTGTGTTTCGACATCCCCCACATTTCCATCTTCTGCTGCAGCAAGTGCCGCGACATCTGTAATAACAATGTGCAGCATGTCATTTATGAATATATCAAAAAATGTTGCACAATAGTAATACATGTACACTGACATCGTATCACTGTGAGTTGTGTGTGTTGTTCCTCTGTGTGGCTGAACACTAACTTGCTATTTATGTGGTATTTGCACTTTGTAGTGGACTACCACTCCTATAAGGCAATGTTGCATCTTATGTAAGATGTGGCATGGCCTACTTATCTCAATGCATCAAACTAATAGCTATTTTCTAAGAGGCATTTATACATGCACATATGGGGAATCACATCATTACTGCCCTTACCTTTGCTGGTGCTGGGTGTCCCTGAGTTGTCAATGTCAGTGACACCACTGACAGCTTGAAGAAGCAGTGTGGACTCCACCTTGTCTTCCATTGGTGTGAACGGTGTCTGGGTGGGTGGTCCTCCTCCTGTGCTCCTTGCCTCCTTTAGCCTGCTAGCTACCCACTCTTTGGCATGGGAACGCAAGTCATACCATTGTTTGCTTATCTCCTCAACAGAGCGCTGCACAACACCCACTGCACATTTGTTTGTCTGGCCACAGTTTCCTCTTCTCACTTTCATGTACCTGGAGTGGGTTCTTGCCAAAAAGTTTCTCATGGTTCCTGACCACCTCCTCAGTGAGCACCTCCAATTCCTGCTCACTGAATTTGAGTTTGTACTTCCTGTCTCCTTTCTCCTTCACATTCCCATCATTGGCCATGTTGATGTTTGGTCCTGCTTGGCTCACAAAGCTGGCTCCCTGGTGCTGGGCTGTGTCTCTCTGCCTGTTCCTGTGGGTGTGGTTCCTGGAAACAGCATGGGCTGACTTACCTACTGATTTTGATGTCATCAAGCTGTTCTGGTTTGCCGTTTTCACAATTTGCGATTTTCAAATACCGAATAGCTATTTTTTTGCAATTCGGTATTTGCTACTCGCTATTACCGACTCGCAATTTTGTTACATCACATTTTGCACTTCTGAAATAGCGATTTCTTCAAATTCACCATTTAGGAAATGCAAACCGGGAGCTTGATACATCTAGCTCCAGGTCCCCAACTTCTGTTATGGCAAGGAACATTTTTGTATGGTTTTCCCCTAACTATCATGTTACTTTAACCTTTAAAAAAAAAAATATATATATATATATATATAACCTAGTGGCAGTCACCACTAGTTAGCAATAGTTAGGACCTAGTATCTATGGAAAAAGCATTTTTTGAATTGTATATATCTTTGGTGCCCGTTGATGAATCTTCACAAAATTTTCCCAAAAAATGCGATTCTCTCTTCACTTCAGCTGCTGTCTCTAAAGTTTTGGGGTGATCTTTCAATTGGGTGCTGATAAAAAGGGGGGTTCCAAAACTTGTTTTACCCATGTTAATTCCCCAAGGGTTTTTGAACATAATTAAAACCTGAACCGCTGGATGAAATTACACGAAGTGTGGCAGAAAGGTAGCATGTTCGTCCAGAAAGTGCCCTTTTTATTATCTAGTGTAAATCCATTCAGTAATTTTTGATATATTAAGGAAAAATCAAATTTGCATGTAGGGACAGAAAGGCTCTGTAAACCCTCCCAGTTTTGTGCTGAGATAGGATTGGCTGCCAACCCTTCAACCAAGAAGTGTTGGTAGCCACCTTGGGACTCCGCTTCAGCCAAGTCTCTGAAAAAAAGATTAAAAAAAATAAAAGGGACCAGGGTATGACCCGTGAGCACTGGTACTGGAGTCTCAGAGGGACCACAGCCAAGGCAAAAAAAAAAAAGTTTTTAATTCTTGCTGAATATCGCAGTGGATCTACAACTCTGGTGAAAATGTAAAAAGAAAAACACCCAGGGGTTCTGCCCAGCAAAGGGAGAGGCCAGCCCCTGGAGCCAACCCCCTGCTGTGCACAGCTGTTGGCTATATACAGTGGTGGATGGCTGTCCACAGGGGGATGCATGCAGGGTCTAGCCAGAAGCCAGACTTTGTTACTAATCACCTGCTGTGCCTGGCCAAAAGCCATGCTGAGAGGGGAAGATGGCTGAATAGCATAAAAAACAGAGAAATTTAGTGAAAACACAGGTTACTGAGACGTTTCATTGATTTATGATACTAAGGGCCAGATGTAGGTAGGAAAAATTTAGCGAGTCGGAAATTGCGAGTTGTTGCGACACGCAATTTCCGACTCGCTAAATGTTATTCAAGAAGAAAACGCGACTTCAATTTGCGACTAGCAAATGAAGTCGCACCGCAGATTGCAAGTCCGCTGTTTGCGAGGTCGCTTTTTGCGACCGCGCTAAAAACGGACACGCAATTTGCGAGTGGGTGTAGCAAATTGCGACTGTGCTGCAAATTGAATGCAGTTGCTGCAGAACACTCTGGAAAACACTTCCTGGCTCATGATGATGACATCACAGCCAGGAAGTTTACAAATACACCTGGGAGGAGGGAGGACCACACCCATTTCAACAGCTGAACTGCAAACTGAGAGAACAGGAGCTACCATGGCTGAGACACCAAGGAAGCACAAACTGAAATTTGCAGAGAAAGAGTTGGAGGTGCTGACAGAGGAGTGCTGCCAGCACCATCACCAACTTTTTGGGAGGGCAGCCCTCACTGTCCCAGAGGTGGAGAAGAGAAAAATCTGGATGGACATCCAAGACAAGGTCAACTCCCTGGGTGTCAGCCACCATAGCATTGATGAGTTAAAAAAACGGTGGTATGACCTGCGCTCCCGGACCAAGGAGAGGGTGGCAGAGCGGCTCTGGGAGATGAGGGGCACTGGAGGGGGACCATCCACTGTACCACCACCCACACCCCTGGAGGAAAGAGTGGAGGAGACCCTTGAGCCAGAGGCAGTGTGCGGGATGGGAGAGTTGGATACATCAAAGCCAGGACCATCAACTGGTGAGTACCATAAGACATGCATGTACACTCAATTATGCCATACCCCCACCCACCTTGTACACAGTAGCTTGCACAACCAAAATAGCTCAATTTCAGAGTAGCAACCACCTGCATGATGCATTATGGGCAATGTAGTCAAGTAGGCAGTTGATAGGCATCAGTTTATTAGGAAGTTGATAACAGATGGTAGATACTGACAGTGTGTTCCCTATGTCCCACAGGACTCCCACACAACACCACCGCCAACCAGAATATCCAGGGGCCACAGGTCATCCACCAGCCAACAGATGAGTCAGGACCAGCCACCACTGATACCTGCACCACCAACACTCAGTCCCCTCATGATACACCAGTTGCCATACTGGTGTGGGATCCAGCACCTGGTCCCAGCCACAGTGCCACTGCAGAAGACACGGAGCCTCCACTGCGTAGAGCCGCAGGCAGAGTCAGGGGACGCCTCCATGTCACGTGCTGAGGCCGCACTCCTACGGGGTCAGTGCCTGCAAATACAGGAGATTAGGAGAATTTCAGGGGCAATGCGGCGCATGGAGCGAAACCAAAGCAGTGGCATGCAGCTTGTACACACGGAGTTGCAACAACTAAACACACATGTGGGCGACCTTGCACTCTCCATGAGACAACTTGTGGCCAAACTCATAACTGAGAGAGAGGGTGAAAGGGGTTGTGACAGGCAGCTACTTAACCGGATGGACCGCATGTCTGCCTCCATATTCAGGCTGGCTGTGAACACTACTGGCCTTTCTAGGCGCACGGTCAGCCTCCAAGTTGACATGGGCCACTTTGCCAGTGATGTGGCACGTGGACTGGGACGTCTCAGCCACGCTGTTGATATAATGGAGGCACGGCAGGTGGCCAGGGGCGTGGCTGACACGCCGCAAGACAGCGAGGAGGGCTCCACCATCAGCAGTGTCTCTGCCAGTGACACCAGGGTGGTGCGCAGTGGAAGCGCAAGTGCCCTACTGCTGACACCCCTGGTACCAGCCATGCTGGCCGAGGCCGGCATAGGGTTTGAGCTCCACACTGTCCTGGGGTTGGGGCACATGAGGTCAATGTGTCCCATGCCAGGTGGACTTTTACAGCCCCTGGACTGTTGTCATTGTATATAGTAAATTTTTTGTTGTACAAATTAAATCACTTGTTAGTTCCACTTCACACCTGGACTCTTTGTGTGTGACATCAGTGAGTGTGGTGACAGTTAGCACGTACCTTCCAAAGTATTGGTTTGCAATGTGGTCCCGTCTCAGTCTGCCTTGATTTGCAATGCTTCTATCCCCATGATGACAATGTGGTAGCTCTTGCTCTTCATCCTCCGAATCAGGGTCTTCAGGGGTAAGAGGTAGCCCACGTCTGGTGGCAATGTTGTGCAGGATAGCGCATGCAAAAACAATCTTGAAACCTGTTATTGGGGTATACTGGAGGGCACCTCCACTTCTGTGGAGGCATCTGAATCTTGCCTTCAGCAGTCCAAAGGTCCTTTCGATGATATTTCGGGTCCTCCTATGTGCACTTTTGTATCGCCTCTCAGTCTCATTGCTGGGTGTTAAGTACGGGGTAAGTATCCATGGTCGTAATGCATATGCACTGTGACCTGTTTGGCACAAAATGTAAAATGTTAGCTGGGCATAGATGGTTTCCACATTGACCTGTGTGTATATCTGCAAGGTGTGTTCAGCTATACCTAGGAGGTATCCATCTCCAAACTCCCCACGTTCTAGGCGTTGGTGTATCCCAATGTGCCTGAATATGTAGGAGTCATGTGTACTCCCTGGAAATTTGGCAACCATGTCAGTGATAACATAATGTGCGTCACATACCACCTGGATGTTCAGTGAGTGGGTACACTTCCTATTGCGGAACAGATATTCCAGGTTTGCAGGAGGGCATATTTGTATATGAGTCCCGTCCACACACCCTATGACATGGGGGAAGTTGGCAATCCTGTAGAATTCCAACTTGGTGCTGTTGATTTATGCCTCATTCCTGGGTAGGTATATGTATCTGGACATGTGTGTGAGTAAGGCATCTAGGAATGCCCTGAAGAACCGTGAGAGTGCACTTTGGGATACCCCACCTGACACAGCAATGACCCCCTGATAGCTACCCGAGGCCAAGAGGTGCAGTGAGCATAGCACTTGCACATGCGTAGGGATGGCGCAGCCGCGCACAGTCTTGCGTTGTAGCTGTGGATTGAGTAGATCTATTAAATCTAGTATTGCTGCACTGCTGAGTCTATATTTGTCATATATCTCCTCCTCAGTTTGTTGGAAAAGTGTCTGCCTGGTTCTGCATATCTTCTCCTGTCTCTGGCTCCTCCTCCTCCTCTGCTGTGCGGCGTGGACTCTCCTCCTCATTGCTATCACATATATCTCCATCATCTTGAGTAACCCAGATGCCTTCTGGGTCTCCTTTTATACTTTGGTTCTGGTTACCACCTGCTCTGAGTTAGTGGTAAATTGGAAGTGCAAAATGGGCTTTTTGCGACTAGTTGCAATTTGCGAGTGGCTATTGCATTTGATTGGCGACTCGCAAATTGCGACTTCCTATTTGCGGGTCACAAAATGGGGTCGCTATTTTTGCGAGTCAGTAATGGCTCGCGTCGCATTTTGCGAGTCGGAAATGGGATTTTTGCATCCCATTTCTGATTTTGCGGGGTCGAAAATTGCGATTCGGGCCATTTGCGACTCGCAAAAGTTTGCTACATCTGGCCCCAAGACCTTACTTTACATTACAAAAAACCTTCAAAAATTCACTGAAAAGTGTAATGGTTAAATAGACATTAGACACAGTAATAAGCTCTTGGCTTACATTAAAAAGAAAACTAGAGCATCATCATAGTTAGGTTTTGAAATAACACAAAAGTTTGAAGTTTAAAAACTGAGAAACCTCTGAAATTCACCAGTTATAGTTTACTGATCTAACTATAACTTGTGCCCCAACCATGCACTGCTTATCACCTCACATATTACATTACTCATGACATTGATGACATTACTGACATCTCAAATAAACACCATCTTAATTTATTTTTCAATAGTATGGCCTCTCCATAGAAAAACACTCCTGCATAATTAGCTGAGTGTTTTTAATTATGAATTATAAATATTGTGTCATATGGAATATACTTTTTGATTTTCAGTTTTTTAGGAGGAATTCTAGACTGATCTGTCCTGAGAGGTAAATAGCTGGTTTGGAGTGCATGTTGTAATATATTTACCACCAAATTTGATACAGTTATTGATGGCAGAACTTTTAATCCCAATGATAAATTACTGGATTCCATTTTACTGCTGGATTCAGTGTCTTCTTGTATAACAGATCCAATACCAGTAGTAATTAGTAGTAATTACTACTTATTCTAGACATTAATGTTTTTGCCCTATCCATAATGAGAAGTAAACCCTTACTAATTATGGAATCATTAGCTTTGCAAAGGTATTAGTTTGTACAGGTGTGGATGTTTATTAATATGCATCTCTTCTTAATCTGCTACTCTAAGGAAGCCAGAAATTACAAATCATATTCTTCATTAGGGATAGATTTTTTTTTGTAGATAATTAGGTTGAATTAATAGCTCTTTTTACTCATTGCTGCTATTTTAGTGCTGTTAATCAAAATATTCCATTTTTCAACTGACTAAACATTACCATATGCGAATTTGGCCAAGCTGTGTTAACTTCTATTTTCAATATACATTTTTATTTAAAGTCATAACTAAATATATGACTAATACTTTTACACCATGTTTCAAGCTGTGGTAGTTTAAAACCTTGTGTGGGATAGATTAACAGATAGTTCCAAAGACACTGAGGCACTATTTTGACTTGTTAATGCTTACTGAAAAATTAAAAAACGTTCCTTTGTGCGAGGAACACTTTTATTATCTAATCAGATGAAGATACATCTGCAACATAGTTATTAAATATAAATATATATCTTAAGTGGATCATATATTTACTGTTTTAATGACTAATATTACAATAGCATATATTGCTAACTACAGTGGCTCATAAGGAACTTTTTAAGGAGAGATGCAGGACACACAAAAACTAAGGCATCGTCTCTCAAATGATATCATCAGGTCTCCTTTCTCTGTGTTGCCTTAGGGTGCCAATGCACTTAAACATTACATAACAGTTAAAAGAAGGGTGCTATGTGGCTTCTTTTGTAATTGTGAACACGCCAACAAGAATTCTCTATTGACAGTTTAAAAAAATGAAAATCCTACATCTTCATAGGTGTGTTCCTCCTTCAACTGTTGGGCAATGTGCTTGCTTTGACAGCTTTGACATCATGGATCAAGAACAAGAAGAAATGCAAGGATGAAAAGTAGTTAGTAAGCCAACTTAGAGGTAGTCTGTAAATTGCTCTCCCCAACATTGTTGCAACAACAGCTGTAAAGGATGTGTGTTGTATATGTTTATTTATCACATCCCAAACTTCAACCTGAAGCAGATCCTTAAGCTCTGCATTAAGGAGGTAGGTGTAGTCAGGCACAAAACCTATCATTGTTGAATGCTCTGGCCTGATGCAAAGGTCAAGAATAAAACCAGCTAACATTCACAGTATGGGCTACCATTCTCAGATGGAGGCAAAGGAATTGAGGACTGCAGTTGCACACCCAAAACCCAAGTGACTATGCTCCTGATCATGGCATTGGTTAGCTAGGTAGGACCTAGAAGGAATTGGCAACAGGCAGACAACTTCACAGAGCACAAAAACCTGGAGGCACATTGATGCTTCTTTTCTCAGTACTGAAAAGATACCTTTACCTTTGTAGAAACCCACAAATGCAAGTTTCTAGATACGCATATTGGAACATGAACCAGTTAGCTGCTGGGCCTTTTCCCCCCTCCTGTGGTGAGCTCTTTTTTGGCTCTTTAAGGTAGTTCACACTTAGGCGGTCATTCTGACCCTGGCGGTCATGGACCGCCAGGGCCGGGGACCGCAGGAGCAACGCCAACAGGCTGGCGGTGCTCCCAAGGGCATTCTGACCGCGGCGGTATGGCCGCGGTCAGAAACGGAAAACCGGCGGTCTCCCGCCGGTTTTCCGCTGCCCTGAGGAATCCTCCATCGCCATAGGGGATTCCGACCCCCTCACCGCCATCCTGTTCCTGGCGGTTTTGACCGCCAGGAACAGGATGGTGGTGAGGGGTGTCGTGGGGCCCCCGTAAGAGGGCCCCTAAAAGATTTTCAGTGTCTGCCATGCAGAAACTGAAAATCGCGACGGGTGCTACTGCACCTGTCGCACCCTTCCCACTCCGCCGGCTCCATTCGGAGCCGGCTTCCTCGTGGGAAGGGGTTTCCCGCTGGGCTGGCGGGCGGCCTTCTGGCGGTCGCCCGCCAGCCCAGCGGGAAACACAGAATAACCGCAGCGGTCTTCTGAATCGGAAAAACACAGTTTTTAACTCAGTTTTAGCATTTTACTAGGACATACCCCATTTTTAGTATTTTTGTGCTTTCAGCCTCCTTGCAATTAGTGACAGAAATAGGTGTGAAACCAATGGTGGATCCAGGAGACTTAAACATTTCCTAAAAGTAGACAAACCTCTGAATTCAGCCAGGGGCCATTTTTATAGATCCTTCAAGGTTATCCTATAGCAAGTAACAGTTGAAATAAAAAAATATTGAAATTGAGTTTAAAAAAACAGCCATTTCTGTCTATGTCCCTCATTACAACATTGACGGTAAATGCCGCTTACCGCTGTGCAGAAGACCGCCAACACACTGCTGCGGAATTCCACCACAGCTATTACGACCCATAGATTGGAATCCGCCAAAATCTAGACACCCACACAAGTCCGCCACACCAAAGGTTAGTGATAAACTGGCGATAACAAAACTTCCACCGTCACGCCAACAGGAATACGCCCACACTAAAACGACCCACGAATCCACGCGGCGGTCTTTCAACCGCGGTATTCCATTGGTGGTACACACTGCCACGCTCAAAATACACACATTTTTACAAAACACAAATACATTGGACAATTCAAAATACACACACCTGATACACATACACACACCACTCCCACACACCCAATGCAATATAAAACACACACCCACATCACCCACAAACCCCTATGAGAAAAAATGAGAACAAAGCACAGAGAGAGACACCACCATCAACATACTAGCATCCACAGGCACACAACACCATCACACATACACATCCACGCCCAAAACACCACACACCCCTAAACATCACCCCACACATCACAACACACAACACCTCACACATCACCCACACCAACCCAGGTTTTCTGAGGAGGAGCTCAGGGTCATGGTGGAGGATATCATCCGGGTAGAGCCACAGTTATGGACAAGGTCAACGCAGTGGGACAGCACCCAAGAACACGGGACAACATCAGGAAGAGGTGGAACGTCCTACGGGGGAAGGTGCGTTCTGTGGTCTCAAGACACCACATCGCGGTTCCGAGGACTGGTGGCAGACCCCCACCTCCTCCCCCACAACCAACAACATGGGAGGAGCAGGTCTTGGCTATACTGGATCCTGAGGGCCTCGCAGGAGTAGTTGGAGGAATGGACTCTGGTAAGTCAAATCTTAACTATTACATCCCCCATCCTACCTGCATGCTATCACATACCCCCACCCTCACCCTCACCCCCATCACTCCAACTCCTCACATATGTCCCACTATCACAAACCACACATCCCAACAACAAGCCCTGCATGCAAGAACAAAGCATTGACACCCATCACCAATGCATGGCCACTATACATACCCACACAGACCCCTAAACAGTTAGCACATAAGGTCCTACACAGGAATGCAAGCACTGGGGTACAAGGTCACCCACCCATTGCACACCATGGCACACACAGATGCAATAATCATGCCTTTACACCCCTGCAGGACCCCTACTCAACGTCACCACACAGGAGGTTCCAAACATGTCCACTCCACCCACAGGAGAGGCCCACAGTGATAACAGCAGCTCTGTCCAACTGGATGACAGCCCAGCTCATCTGGGACCTCGGGACAGTTGATTCCCCTGACACAGTCACAGGCCACCACAGAGCCTCCCCCCTCTGGAAACACTAGCACAGCACCCACCCAGCGGGCCCATACCTCTGTCCCCAGGACACGTCAAGCAGCAGTGTGTCCACCACTACAGGGAACCCAGGCTAACCCACTACCCCAAGAACAGCAGGGACCTGGGGGCAGTGGTAGTGGCCACACAGTTCAGGGGACAGAGGCCCAGGAACACAGGGGAACTGGGAGGGCTGCTGTGCGACAGGGGGAGGACAGGCTCAGGGAACCCACTCTCCACGAGGCCCTCTCAAAGATCATGGGAGCCTACCATCATTCCTAGGAGGCGATGGCAATGGTACTGGCCAAGTTTTAGGAGATCCAGTGGCTGCAGGAGGAACAGTATTTGGGGTTCAGGGAGGAAATCAAATCCATCAATACAACCCTGGGCACCATTGTAGGGGTGCTGAAGGAACACCAGGAGGGACACTGTGGCACACCAAGGGGCCCCTGACACTAGCCTGGAAGATGAACTGCCCACCACCTCCACCGGCACTAGTGGACAGGAGGCACCGCCACAGGGCCACGACACCAGCACCTCACCCTCTGCAGATGGAGAACCACCCCGCAAGCGGTCCCTGAGATCCAGGAAAAAGACGGAGAACAATGCCAAGACCCCCGCCAAGAAATGAGACCACCCTGATTGTCATCCTTTTGTTCCACTTTATCACCCTGTCCATCCTTAAACTACCCCAGCTCCACTTCCTAGGCCCCTTTGGACAATGCACCTGTGAGACTAATAGATTGGATACTGCCATGGACAATCCTCCACCATCACCCCTGACCATTTTACAATCCCTTCCAATATTTAGCACTTAAATAAACACCCTTAAATCACAAAACTATCTGGAGTCAGTCTGTGCTTTCACAAATGTGTATTTGCAATAACTGAGGGAAATAGCAATGTCCATTCTTTTGTCAACATACCTATGTCACACAGCTCTACTCCATGAGGTTACATAGCAGAGTTCACACAGTGGGACCCACATCTGTGAAATCGAAAGGGAAAGTGACAAATCAGGGTCCATACACTGGGTGAAAGTGACAAACAGATGAGAGGTAGAACAATTGTATCAGATGTAGGAGGCAGTGATGTCTTCTTACCTGTGTCTCACTGGAAGTATTGATGGATCACAGTGTTTCTGTTGTCTATGTCCTCTTCTTCTGCCTCCTCTTCTTCACTGTCCACAGGCTCAACAGCTGCCACAACACCTCCATTTGGATCATCCTCCTGCAGAAAAGGCACCTGTCGTTGCAAAGCCAAGTTGTGCAGCATACAGCAGGCCACGATGATCTGGCACACCTTCTTTGGTGAGTAGTAGAGGGAACCACCTGTCATATGGAGGCACCGGAACTTGGCCTTCAGGAGGCCGAAGGTCCTCTCAATAACCCTCCTAGTTCACCCATGTGCCTCATTGTAGTATTCCTCTGCCCTTGTCCTGGGATTCCTCACTGGGGTCAGTAGCCATGACAGGTTGGGGTACCCAGAGTTACCTGCAAATGTCGAGGGACAACTGTTAGACACACACTTAGGGACAACCCAAGACAACTATTCACATGGTATAGGGTCCTTGTCCTCACCTAATAGCCACATACGGTGCCTCTGGAGTTGGCCCATCACATAAGGGATGTTGCTATTCCTTAGAATGTAAGCATCATGCACTGAGCCAGGAAACTTGGCGTTCACATGGGAGATGTACTGGTCGGCCAAACACACCATCTGCACATTCATCAAATGGTAACTCTTCCGGTTTCTGTTCACCTGTTCACTCCTGCGGGGGGTACCAAGGCAACATGTGTCCCATCAATGACACCTATGATGTTGGGTATATATCCCAGGGCATAGAAGTCACTTATCACTGTAGGACAATCCTCCACCTGAGGAAAACGATGTAGCTGCACATGTGTTTCAGCAGGGCAGACAACACTCTGGACAACACGTTGGAGAACATAGGCTGTCTGGGACATCCCTGATGCTATGGCCACTGTAGTTTGAAAAGACCCACTTGCCAGGAAATGGAGTACTGACAACTGGGCACACAGTTCCTGGATTGTGGCACAATCAAGTCTGTAGGTGACAATTACATGTCGCTCTTCCATTGTCGACAGGTCCACCAGCGGTCTGTACACCGGAGGATGCCGCCATCTCCTCACCTGCCCCAGCGGATGTGCCCTATGGACGAGAACAGCGAGCAGAGAGTCACCCAACACTGAGGTATTAAATAGAATATTTATTGCACACATTTGTCAATCCTCCATGTGCCTGTCTTAGTGTGTATGCAAGTCCTAGATATGTGTGACGCATTTACAATTTATGCCATTTGGACCCCTGAAATGGCGGCTGACTGACCTGTAAGGTGGGACAAGGGTAACAGCGCTGGCATTGTACACCATCACGGTAGGCGGTCGAAGACCGCAAATCGATCCTGCATTCGTTAACATTGGACCCTATGGCTCCCAGGAGCCAATAACGATGTACGCCGGTGGTGACGGTATGCACCGCTGCGGATGTGTCTGCCATTTTTTCACTGTTCACTCACTTGATACCTGATCTTCGACAGGAGAGGACCTACACTGCAAGTGCTGCTGTGACCTCAGTCTGGAAGCGACAATGGCTCAAGTGTCTGGGGAAAGGGCCCCTGCCTTCACATCGGAGGAGTTGGACAAACTAGTGGGTGGGGTCCTCCCCCAGGACACGATACGCTAAGGTCCTCCAAACAAACAGGTGAGTACACTGTGAGCATTCTGTATGGGCAATGCCTGTTTGGATTGGTGTGGATGGGAGATTGGGGGGGAATGAGGCGAGCATGAAACGACGGTGAGTGTATGTGCGTCATGGCAAGGGTAGGAACGTGGGCCAATGACTGTGACGGTCTGGACGGTTAAATCTTCTCCTTTTCCCCTGTACTATTCCTGTAGGTCAGCGCCCACCAGAAGAAGGATATTTGGCGTGCAATCGACAAGGAAGTCCGGACCCTGGGGGTTCACCACAGACGGAGCACCCACTTCCGGAAAAGATGGGAGGACATTTGCCGCTGGAGCAAGAAGACGGCGGAAGCCCAGCTGGGGATGGCCTCCAAACTTGGGAGGGGTGCCTGTCACACCATGAACCCCCTGATGTTCCGGATCCTGGCGGTGGCGTATCCGGAGTTGGATGGGAGCTTCAGGGCATCACAGCAGTCACAAGGGGGTGAGTACAGTCACAATCATCTGATTCAGCGCACATTGGAGGTGTCTGGGTGGGGGAGGTGGTCTGTGGGTACCCCTAGGCCAGGGCGAGTTTTGTAGGCAAGGTCCCTTCGTAAGGCAGGCCATGTGGCACCCCACCCGCCAGTGTTAAGAGCCATCTACCTCTAGTCAGGCTCCTGTGACTTCCATGTGTGCAGACATCGGGCATAGGCCTTGTACCCCATGGCCCTGTGATTAATTAGGGAACTCTAAGTGCATGGCGTAGTGCAGAGGGCTGCTGTGTCTGTAGTGTACGCCAACGGTAGTGGTATTGCATGCACTGAACATGTCTTTCTACATTCTCCCCCCCCCCTTTTGTGTTCTCCCTGTTCTTGTGTGCATTAGCATCATCACGCGGAGGAGCAGTGCCACCGGAGCAGGAGGGAGCTGCATCCCACATGGCCCTGGAAGGTGAGACTACGGACTCCGAATTCACCAGTGTGACGGAGGGCGAGGGGAGCTCCACGGCGGGGACAGGAGCTGAGACCAGCAACACCGACTCCTCCTCTGATGGGAGCTCCCTTGCGGTGGTGGGCCCCTCTGTACCCACCGCATCTACAGGTACAGCCCTCCCAGCAGCCCCTCAGCGTGTGCCCCGTGGCCACTCACCCAGGAGTGTGGGCATCTCCTTCGCCCCAGGCACCTCAGCCCCTGCCCCTGTCAGCCCTGCTGCCCTCAGTGAGGAGGCCATTGACCTCCTCAGGTCCCTCACTGTTGGGCAGTCTACCATTCTGAATGCCATCCAGGGTGTAGAGAGGCAGTTTCAACAGACAAATGCATACCTGGAGGCCATTCATTCTGGTCAGGCAGCCCAACAGTGAGCTTTTCAGACTCTTGCCTCAGCACTGATGGCAGCCATTGTCCCTGTGTCCAGCCACCCCCCTCCAACTTCCTCCACCCAGCCCCAATCCCCAGTACCTCAGCCTATCCCAAGCACACCATCCGACCAGCATGCACACACCTCAACACACAAGGGTAGCTCTGGCAAACATAAGCACCACACAACCCACAGGCACTCACACAAGCATCATACCCATGCACACATACTAACATCCACTGCCTCCACTGTGTCCCCCTCCTCCTCGTCTCTCTCCTACCTCCCTGTCACGTCTCCACTCACACCTGCATGCACTACATCTTCAGCCACTACATCTATCACCAGCATGCCCATCACCACACACCGCTCACGTACACTCACCACCCCCACTACCATTCACACATCCCCTGTGTCCTCTACCAGTGTGTCTGTGAACCCACCTCCCAAACTACACAAACGCAGTCACACACCCTCCCGACAGCCATTCACCTCACAACAGCTTCCAGCCCATGCACCTTCACCCAAAGTCAGCAAACGAACACTTCATACAACCACTACCTCTTTCTCTACTCCCAAACCCCCTCCATCTACCCATCCCAGTGTGTCTAAAAAATGTTTCCTGTCAAACCTTGACCTCTTCCCTTCACCTCCCCCACCCCTTCCGTCCCCTAGGGCCTGCCTTTCCAGGTCCCAGCCCAGTACCTCAGCCACCACATCACCGGGAACAGTGGTGCCAGCAGTAACCGGCTTCTGGAGTGCGCCAAGCATTAGGGCAGCCAGTTTGCCAAGGAACAAGGCCAAGGACAGTCCCCCACCTCAGAAACATAAGAAGTTGGCCATAACCCATAGGGCGAAGGGCAAAACACCTGCCACCAAGGGCTCTCCCAGGACTACAGTTGGGAGTGCCAAGACAGCTGCGCCACCATCCAAGGTGGGGAAGGGGCAGAGAAAGAAAGGGAAGTTGTCTCCAACCTGCACGGTGGACAAGACCGGCACCGGCACATGCACCGCTGCCACCAGCACCGCTTCCCAAGATATCGCCGCCACCAGCATCGCTGCCCAGGACACCGCTGCCACCAGAACCGCTGCATAGGACACCGCCGCCAGCAGCATGCTCACTGAGCCACCCACCAGCACCGCTGGCCAATGAGCGTCGCAAGCACCTCCGCTACAGAGGCCACTGCAAGCACCATCAGCAGCCACACCACATCATTTGCCAGTGGCACCACCGGATACATGGCTGCCATCCCCAGTGGTCAGTCGTGCGAAGCTGGTGGTCAGTTCCAGGGGCCTGGACAGCTTCCATGTAGGCCCACCATCAGTGGAGTGTCACATCCACTACCTCTGTCCTTGGCAGGATGAAGCACTCTGGGCACAAAGCCCCCTCCAGAATAAGTGGAGAAAGGCATCCTCTACCTCTATCCTTGGCAGGATGAAGCACTCTGGGCACAAAGCCCTCTCCAGAACCAGTGGAGAAAGTCATGCACTACCTATGTCCTTGGCAAGATGAAGCACTCTGGGCACAAAGCCCCCTCCAGAACCAGAGGAGAAAGGCATCCACTGCCTCTGTCCTTGGCAGGATGAAGCACTCCGGGCACAAAGCCTCCTACAGAACCAGTGGAGAAAGGCATCCACTCACCCAATCCTTGGCAAGATGAAGCACTCTGGGCACAAAGCCCCCTCCAGAACCAGTGGAGAAAGGCATCCACTACCTTTGTCCTTGGCAGGATGAAGCACTCTGGGCACAAAGCCCCCTCCAGAACCAGTGGAGAAAGGCATCCACTCACCCAGTCCTTGGCAGGATGAAGGACTCTGGGCACAAAGCCCCCTCCAGAACCAGTGGAGAAAGGCATCCACTACCTCAGTCCTTGGCAGGATGAAGCACTCTGGGCACAAAGCCCCCTCCAGAACCAGTGGAGAAAGGCATCCAGTACTTCTGTCCTTGGCAGGATGAAGCAATCTGGGCACAAAGCCCCCTCCAGAACCAGTGGAGAAAGGCATCCACTACCTCAGTCCTTGGCAGGATAAAGCACTCTGGGCACAAACCCCTCTCCAGAACCAGTGGAGAACTGTTACCCTCTTGTGAGACTGTGGCTTTGCACTCCCCAGGATAAAGCAGTGGGCAAACCACCGACTGGAGCGACTTGTGAGACTGTGGCTTTGCACTCCCCAGGATACCTCAATGGGCATGGTACCCCCTCATGGAGCTGGCGTCGTGCACTCATCCGGCTGAGGTGCCCCCCTTCCCTTCCCCCTGAGGTGCCTGTTTTATTTAGATCTGATGCCCCTGCAGTGTTCTCTCCGTTTTGATCGGGTATCTTGTGTGGGCCTCGCTCATGCATTTTGGGCCCAGTGGTCCACGGACTATGTAGGTGCACTACATGGACTTGAATTCTTGGTGTATATATTTGTTAATAGTGAAGATATATTTTTGAGTAATGGATTTTTATTGATTACATTCGTTCAACTCATTTCCTTTTGTCCTTGTGTTCTTCCAGGGGGGTTGTGGGGTGTAAATATAATGTATCAACATGTATTTGTGTGTGTGTTGTAGTGGGTGAGGGTGGGGGTGGGGGTTTTGCGTGTTGCATGTGTGTGTCACTCTCTTTTCCCTCCCCCCTCCCCTGTGTCGTAGGTGCAGTACTCACCGTGGTCGTCGCCGCCGGCGTTCGTGCTCCTGGTAGAGGAGCAGGAAGACAATGGCAGGTAGAATTTGGAGTTCCAGCTCCATGGCGTCCTGAATCCTCGTGGGGTGTGTAGAGGTGATCGTTTTCCCTTCCAAGTCCTGTTTCCGCCATGTTTTTGTTCGCTGTGAATCCGCCCCGGAAAAGGTGGTGGATTGGCCTCTCATGATACTGTGTGTGGTACATTGTCTTCCGCCTGTCTGTTGGTTGTGACTGCCACGCTCTTTGTTTGTACCGCCGTGGTGGTCGGGGTGTTAAAGTGGATGTCTGTGTTGGCGGTTTCCACCACAGTCGTGATTCCATTTTTTTTACCATCGGCCTGTTGCCGGTTTTACCACCGCTTTAACACCGACCGCCAGGGTTGTAATGAGGGCCTATGTTTTTATCTGTAACTTTTTCCATCTATGGCATATTTTTTAAAGCAATTTACTGTTATGTTTTCTGGACCGTTCTGGTTGAGAGGATATATAGGGCTTGTAGGTTCAAAAGAACCCAAAATACCCAGAACAAATAAATGAGCTGCACCTTGAAATGGGTTTTCATTTTATACCGGGCATACAGCAATTAATTTGGTAAAATATAAAGAGTGAAAAATAGGCATCAAGGAAACCTATGTATTTCTGAAATGGGCACAAGACATGGAGTTTAGAAGCTGTGATTATTTGAACATCTCTGAAATCGGGGGTACCTATACTAGCATGTGAACTACAGTGAATTTCTCAAAATTACTTCTTTCACATTGTCATATATCTGGAAGGCACACATGTAGAGAAAGACAATTGGAAATAACACCAGTTCTTCTATTCTGTGTTCCTCCAAGTTCCCCAATAAAAACGGTACCTCACTTGATTGGGTATACATAGTGCCCGCGACAGAAAACACAATGTGGACACAGGGGGTCATTCCGACCCTGGCGGTCAAAGACCGCCAGGGCCGCGGATGACGGAAGCACCGCCAACAGGCTGGCGGTGCTTCCTTGCCCATTCTGACTGCGGCGGTAAAGCCGCAGTCAGAAAACCGGGGCCGGCGGTTTCCTGCCGGTTTACCCCCGGCTGGGCGAATCCGCCATGGCGGCGCTGATTCTGACCCGCTTACCGCCAGCCTGTTTCTGGCGGTTGTCACCACCAGGAAGAGGCTGGCGGTAATGGGTATCTAGGGGCCCCTGGGGGCCCCTGCACTGCCCATGCCACTGGCATGGGCAGTGCAGGGGCCCCCCTAACAGGGCCCCATTAAGCTTTTCACTGTCTGCTTAGCTGCAACCGTCGCACCCCCGCAACACCGCCGGCTCCATTCGGAGCCGGCTTTTGTGTTGCAGGGCTCCTTCCCGCTGGGCCGGCGTGCGCTACCTTGGGTAGCGCCCGCCGGCCCAGCGGGAAGGTCAGAATGGCACCAGCGGTCTTTTGACCGCGGTGCGGCCAAATGGCGGTTCCCGCCAGGCGGGCGGCAACCGCCACCCGCCGGGGTCAGAATGACCCCCATAATATTTTTCACTGAAAATGGACTCATTTTTGGTAAAAGTGCATAGCTGTGGATTTTATCTAGCTCAGACAGTGCCTAGGGCAACCTAGCAAACATATACATTTTTGAAAACTAGACACACCAGGGAATCCAGTATGAGGTGACTTGTGTGGCTCTCACCAGGTTCTGTCACTCAGAATCCTTTGAAAACCTCAGAATTTGTCAAAAAACACAATGTCCTCACAGTTCAGTGATGCAAAGTTCTGGAATACGAAGAAAGCCACTAACTTCCTTCCACCAATCATTACCCCAAGTCTCCCGATAAAAATGGTACCCCTTTTTGTGTGGGCAGGAAATGCCCAAAAGGATGCGTTTTTTGCAAAGTGCCTAGCTGTGGATTTTGGCCTCTATCTCAGCCGGCACCTAGGGAAACCTAGCAAACCTATACATTTCTTAAAAATAGACACATAAGGGAATCCAGAATGGGATGACTAGTGCAGCTCTCACCAGGTTCTGTCAACCAGAATCCTTTGCAAACCTCAAAATATGTCTAAAAAAACAAATTTTCCTCAGAATTTCAGTGATACAAAATTCTGGAATCTGAGGGGAGCCACAAACTTTCTCCCACCCAGCATTCCCCCAATTCTCCCGATAAAAATGGCACTTCACGTGTATGGGTAGGCCTAGTGCCTGCAACACGAAATGCCCCATAACACAACGTGAACACATTACATTTTTCAAATAAAAACAGATGTGTTTTTTGCAAAGTGCCTAGCTGTGGATTTTGGCCTCTAGCTAAACTGCACTTAGGGAAATCTAGAAAACCTACATATTTTTGAACCCTATAAACCAAGGTGGATCTAGAATGGGGTGATATGTGGGCCTCTCACCAGGTTCTACCACCCAGAGTCCTCTGCAAACCTCAAAATTGGGTTAAAAAACATTTTCCTCTGATTTTATTGATGCAAAGTTGTGGAATCTCATGTGAGCCACAAACTTCCTTCCACTCAGCATTCCGGCAAGTATCCCGGTAACAATGATACCTCACTTGTCTGGGTAGGCCTAGTGCCCGGGACAGGAAATGCCTTAAAACACAATGTTGACACATCACATTTTTCTTGTGAAAACTGACATGTTTTTTGCAAAGTGCCTAACTGTTGATTTTGGCCTCTAGCTCAGCTGAAACCTAGGGAAACCTATATATTTTTGAAAACTAGACACCTATGGAAATCTAGAATGGGGTGGCTTGTGGGGTGTTCACCAGGTTTTGTCACTCAGAATCCTTTACACACTCAAAATTTGTCAAAAAAAGAAATTTTCCTCACTTTTTAGCGATGCAAAGTTCTGGAATCTGTGGGGACCCACAAACTTTCTTCTACCCAGTATTCCCCACGTCTCCCAATAAAAATTGTACCTCACGTGTGTGGGTAGGTCTAGTGCCAGTGACAAGAAATGCCCAAAACAGAACGTGGTCACATCACATTTTTTCAATGAACATGTTTTTTGCAAAGTGCCTAGCTGCGGATTTTGGCCTCTAGCTCAACCGGCACCTAGGGAAAACTAGCAAACCTACACATTTTTTTAAAACTAGACACCAACGGGGATCCAGAATGAGTTGACTTGTGAGGTTCTCATCAGGTTCTGTCATCCAGAATTCTTTGCAAAACACAAAATTTGGCCAAAAAAAACATATTTTCTTCATATGACAGCGATGCAAAGTTCTGAAATCTGAGGGGAGCCACAAACTTTCTTCCACCTAGCATTCTCCTGAGTTTCCTGATAAAAATAGTACTTCACATTGGGTAGGCATTGTCCCGCCGCCTGGAAATGCCCCAAAACATAACATGGAAGCAACACATTTTTCCAATGAAAATGGACGCGTTTTTTACAAAGTGCCTAAATGTGTATTTTGGCCTCTAGCTCAGCCAGCACCTAGGGAAACCTAGCTGATCTATACATTTTTTAACTTTAGACAGGTAGTGGAATCGAGATTAGGGTGACTTGTGGGGCTCTCATTAGGTTCTGTCACCCAGAATTCCTTGCAAACTTCGAGGTTTGGTTAGAAAACACATTTTCTTTATATTTCAGCAATGCAGAGTTCTGGAATCTGAGGGGAACCACAAACTTCCTTCCACCCAGCATTCCCCCAAGTCCCCCAATAAAAAAGGTACCTTACTTGTGTGGGTAGGCCTAGTGCCCACAACAGGAAATTCCCCAAAAAACAACATAGGCACGTTACATTTTTCCAATAAAAACGCACAAGTCTTTTGCAAGGTGCCAAGCTGTGGTTTGTGGCCTATACTCAGCCTACACCTACAGAAACCTAGCAAACCTACACATTTCAGGGATTTCAAAATGGGGTGAGATGTGGGGCTCCCACCAGGTTCTGTCACCCACAATCATTTGCAAACATCAAGATCTGGCTAAAAAACACATTTTACTCACATTTCAGCAATGCAAAGTTCTGGAAGCTGAGGGAAGCCATAAACTTCCTTCCTTCCAAGCCTATTCTGGTCTGGGCATTCCTCAGGACTCAGGATCCCTATTAGTGAGAGGAGAACTAGCACCTTCCCTACCAAGTGGTAACATAACCATTGATCTGAAGATACATGAACCTGTAAAATAATCTATCGACATAGACGATCGTATGAAGTCAGAATTAAAGATTGGTCACCAAGGTATAAAATATGATGAAGGTGCCTCTAGTCTTACAGCTAGTATGTTGTGATGGAGCCTGGTATTGCCTTTTTAGCCTTTCTTCTTTTCTCTGTTCTTCTAGGCAGTGTGTGACTACAAAGGACAACGTTGTGATGGAGCCTGTTATTGCCTTTCTAGCTGTTCTTCTTTTCTCTGTTCTTCTATGCAGTGTGTGACGACAAAGGACAACGTACTATTCCCAGACCAGAAGTCTGTACCCTTAAAGATTAGGGTAAGGAGGTTGATTAGCAAGTAGTTACTGTATGGGTATAACACCCGTCGGATGGCCTTGAGTCAGGATGTAATGGTTTATTGATCTATTAGGACATCCTGCCCGTAGTGAACACAGACACATGAGTTGAGATGATAATTAGCACATTTTAGGCACTAGTGTTTGCAGTGGTATGCAGTGTTTCCACCGTGCATGTTCACATAGTGTGTATATCAGCATTACATATCTTTTTTGAGAAAAGGAAATGTAACCCCTCAATTGTTTTGTTTTCTTGTTCCCCCTCAGGTGTCTAGTCAGCCACTGTATCATGGTAGGAATTGTCTATTACTTTTTCCACTTGGTACGGAAGGTGCTAGTTCAACTCTCACTAATAGGGATCCTCAGCCCTGAAGAATACCCTAGACCAGAATAGGATTGGAGTGAGGGCAGAAACATGTTGGCTTTTAATGACTGGGTGAGCCAATATACTCACGGTAACCACCAATATGTTTTTAACCATACTCATGGACAACCTCATTAAAGGTTGAATTTAAAAGTAGTCTGCTAGGTATTTTTATCCTATCTGTATCCTGCATCTGTCCAGAAGCACTTATCTAAGAACTCCCTCCAGGATAGACCCACTGAGGGACAGGTTGAGTCCGCCCTGGTGTCACTGTCCTACCATGGTGGATAGAGATGGTCAATGATGGAGTTTGTCACTATTAGGTGTGTGACACCGCCTCTTCCAGAAAGGGGGAATCCCCTAGCTAGCTAATCCAACTGAAATATTCTTGGATGTGGTTACATTTAGAACATACCCAAATCTTTCCTTTAATCAATGTTTCACTTTGCAGGGTATTCTGGGTAAGAAAACTTTGTGGAATCCACACATGTCACACCTCTGTGAACCTCTCCGGGTGTCTAGTTTTCAGAAATGCCTGGTTTTGGTGTGTTTCCGCCGAGCCCAGGACCAAAGACACAGGTGACCATCTTACAAAACCAGGCTGTTTTGTGATAGGTAATTTTGATGTGTTCACAAAACGCTTTGGGCCCTTCCCTGTTGCAGTCCCTTGCTCACCCACACACGTGAGGCAACATTTTTCTCTGGAGACTCAGGGGAACAGATTCCAGGACTTTCCCTCACAGAAATGCAAGGAAAATGTGTTTTGTTAAGCAAAGTTTGCGATTTGCAGGGGTTTCGGGTGAAGGAAAACTGGTGAGAGCCACGAAAGTCCTGCACCCTTGACCTCCCCTGGTACTGATATGTTAAAATGAATCCATCACTCACAATGGCTGATATTAGCACCTCCAGAAATTATGGCGTCAAAGCATGAATACTTATCAAAGTATTTGAATATTGAAACCAACCGCTTTGTAGTCCTTTCACACACCATTCGCGCACAGCATATAACACTTACATACCGCTGGCCATGGGCCCAATCAACCCACATCAACTCACATCAACACACCACCGCCAGACAAGATTCCATCACATTCATACGCCACAGGATGAAATACATTTGACTACATTTAACCACCTGTCAAGTAACTGCCTTCTTCTTCCTCAACATTACCGAAGGCATGCACAATGAATCTTTACTAATGGCTCCCATGACATCCATGAATCTCAAGGAGACATGCTTTTCATGCGCCTTTAGCGCACTCACTGTGCTAAATCCAACTCCTTCCAGTTTGTGAATCCAAGTTGGGGGTTTCTGAGTATGCCTTGAGAGGCTTATGCCTCGAACTGAGTGAGCATATCTACATGTGAACCAAAGGCAGACATGCTAGGGAATTTTCACGAAGTTTGCTAAAGAGAACATCATTAACTATGAAGAAGGGTAGTGTTTGGCACACAGGGTAGTCTGTGAGAATGTAGCATATGTCCCAGCCACCGTTATGTGCAGTGCTGTGACTGTAGTGCACTTACTCAGCAAATTGAACATCTACAAAGATCTAACACAGGATGAACACTGCAAGCATACCTATCATAAGCTTTTCTTACCCATCCAAATATCGGTCCTCATCAGAGTCCAGACTAGTCCTGCATAATTGTCAAGCAAACCTTTACTAATGCTTTCCACCATTAGCTACTTGAAGCTCAAGAAAACATGTCTTTCATGTGCCATCTATAATGTTTCATGGGTGCGTTATAATTTACACTTTTCAACAGTGTGTCTAACTTCAGAACTTTCCAATTCCTGGTGCATTATTCTTTTCATTTCTCAATGTTTGTTTGTGTGTTAAGTGATTTACCAGACCTCAGGGTGCTCCCTTTTATCCTCATGATCCTAAAATATATTTTTAAAGCAAGTAGTTGAGGTGTATTAAACATTTCGCTTCGGGGTATTTTAAAAGTTACTTGCAATTGCGTTTTATATTTCTGGTATTACCTGGGTGATTAGTATGTGCCCAACAGGGACTGAGTTGTGGTACTTTTATTTATGATTCTAGCCAAAAATCATAGGATTTGAAATTCCTACCTAGCATATCAAGGGCGCCAGATTATAGGTCGCTTGAAAAACAACCTCTCTGGATGCTTGAGTAGGTCTTTAAAATTATGTCTGTGATAACATGTGGAACATTTGGTGTTGGGGATTCAGCTTTGGGATACTACTGCTGTGCCCATATAGGCTGTTGTGGCTTGAGATGAGAGTAGACTGAGAAAGAAAACTGTATTTCTGCTGTCATGCTGTATTGGAAGCCCTGGGTGCAATGTTCTGGACGCACTGGTGGAGATGAACAAAAGTATGACTGTGATAATCACAATGTTTGAGAAAGCTGAATATTTGATGAGGATATGACCTTTGAGCGCAGTAACTAAAGGTGAAATGTCAGAAGCTCTCAAATGATTTTTTTATTATTACAGCACATATGAATAGCCCACTTAAAGAACTATTGGTTCTCATTCGTTTTCAGACCTTTGAAGTTGAGTCTTTTTCCAGCTATCATACAAATATTAATTTACAATGCAGGGAAAGTAAGAGTCAGCAATCATAGTAGAAATTTAGCTCTTTCGATCACTGTTTCAAACATATGAATCTTGTCTTCACATAGGCCAGCATCAAAATAAAAAACTATTATTAATGCAAGATCAGGGTTAAAAATCAGTATTGATTTAATAGACCTCGCATTGGATGAGTTCTTATGCAACATTGAGCTCATATAGGCAAGCCTTGTTAAACAGGGTGGCATGATCTCGGGTTGTGAAAAAACACAAAAGGGGTATGCATGACACTGCTTTTCATGAAATATAATCCAATACTGCAAATGTTGTCAGCAACAAAGAATGTGACTGACAATCATGAGGGCACTGTGACGAAAAAATGTGCTGCTGGAATTACAACTATGGTTAGCATGGAAATCTTGGTTAAAATATATTGGGAGAGACCGTGGGAAGTCCTCATTTAGGGCCAGATGTATCAAACGGTTTTGAATTCGCAAACGGTGCGAATCGCAAAATTTGGCCGTTTGCGAATCCAAAAACGCAGTCTGCGATGCATGAAAGGCATTCGCAGACCGAAAATAAGGAATCGCAAAAATAGCGATTCGGTATTTCAAGTTTGAAATTGCAAGATGCAAAATGCGACATGCAAAACTATGTCGCAATTCGATGCATCAAAAATTAGCAAATTGCGAATTTTCACAGAATGGCCTTTGCACATGCAAATTACCACTAGATGAAACCAGGTGGTAACCAGGTGCAGCCTATATAAAGAGGCCCAGAATCCCTTAGACTCTTTTCCACAATGGCTGCACTCTACGTCGTGTGAGGAGAATGAGGATCCTGGCAGGTTTGAGGACAGGGAGGAGGAGACAGGAGCGCATTTTCAGAGTGCGCATTACCCTTTTTGACCAGACAGAGGAGGACATTTTTGATAAGTACAGGTTGAACTCAGCCATAATACTTGACCTGATAGCTGAGCTATAACCCATAATGCAGCGCACAACAAATACGACCCATAGCATACCGACCCATGTGCAGGTGTTATGCTCCCTGCACCTACTTGCCTCAGGGAGCAATCAAGAGGTCAAAGCAGCAGCTGGAGGAGTATCACAGAGTGCCCTCTCTAGATTTTTCAATGCATTTCTATACGCCATGCTGAGTAGGATACACCAGTACATCAGATTCCCCCACGCCCCACAGGAAATACAGCAGACAAAAATAGATTTCTACCAGATAGCACAGTTCCCCCACGTCCTAGGTGCCATAGATGGGACACATGTTGCAATCTGTCCACCATCGGCCACAGAGTATGTGTACCGCAACCGTAAATACCAACATTCAATGAATATACAGGTGATATGCAATGCCTCCTACATCATAACTGATCTCGTGGCCTGGTACCCAGGGAGCACCCATGATTCATACATCTTTCGTCACAGCGGCATTCACACAAGACTGCTAGCTTGGGAGTTTGATGAAGGATATCTACTAGGTATTGTCCCTCTGTACACTGGTGCATTGATGGCGTTGTGATGTCAGATGGCTCACTTACTCATTATACCCTCTGTTCCTTCCAGGAGACAGTGCCTACGCAATGCGCACCTACATGATGACAACCTACCTCAATCCTACAACACCAGCAGAACGGAGATACTATTCAGCACAGAGGGCAACCCGCAATGTGGTGCAGCGCACCTTTGGGCTGCTGAAGAGTCGCTTCTGGTGCATCCACAAAAATGGAGGGGCACTACAGTACAGCCCGGACACGACCTGTGAAATAGTGGCCACATGTGCAATCCTGCACAATATAGCTACCACCAGGGGCATACCTGTGCAAAGATCTGAATCAGACTCTGATGAGTATGATGATCCCATACCCCTCCTACAGCCAGCAAACTGGACCAGTGCAGCAGAGGGCAGGCAAAGGCGTGCAGACATCACGCACAACCATTTCAGATGTAAGTAATAACAACACAACTTCACTGACATGTGTACTGGTAGTTAGAACCTTTATTACCTTAACGTCAGGTAACATATGTTTCACTAGCATAAAAAAAAATATGTGTGTCATAAAATAAGCAGATAACAGTGTCTCACTATTAATTCATAGTTTACTGTTTCACAAAAGAAGCAGACAGTCCCCTGTGGCCATTACAGTCACTTTCTACGGCCATGCAAGCCACTCGAGTGTGCAGTGGCCTCACTGGCACCTCTGGTATCGGCCTCAGTGGCAGTGCTGTGCCTGGCACTGCGACACCTAGGATCAGTAGTAGGCACTGCTACACTGCTGAGGCTAGATGAGTCCTCAGTCTCCCCTAGTCCAAGTTCACTGGGTGTAGCAGAGCGGTTACCCAGCATATTATCCAGCACATTAGTTATCTGGACCAGTCCCTGTGCCACATCCCTACTGCTGTGCGCTGCCTCCACCTGTGTGGCCACAGCACGCCGCAATATGAGGGCCGTTGAGGTTGCAAGGCGATTGACTGATCGACAGAATCCACCAAATATGCCCATAAAACGCCTCTCCTGCCTGCAGTGGCTGACTCTGTCGTGCCTTAGCTCTGTGCACAGTTCCCTCACTGCAATTGTCAGCTCCCTGGTGTTCTCGGAAGCTGTGATCTGTCCCTCATGCAGCTTTGCAATGTTAGAATTCAGGCACTCCAACTGCCGATGCAACCCCCCATGTTGGCATTATGTGCCTGCATCTGCCTATGCGTTGCTCTTATCTTCCTGTTTTACAGGTACTGCAGTTTCAACATAGCGGATTTCAGGCCACCGAAGACTGATGGGCCCTCTCCTGCTTCCATGTGCTGTGCGCCTGCATACTGAGGCCTCCTGCGGGGTGTTGAGTTACGCTGGGACTCCTGCAAAACAGTGGATCTGGTGTCTGGGGAAGGAGTGTGGCCGTCATCCCGCATGTCGTCTGAGTCCTGGCTGAATTCGGGGAGCGGTACAGCCCTTGCCATGCGTCTGATAGGCTCAATATTCAGTGACTCACTGGTATTGGAGTCTGATGGAATGTGGGTTTCAGCATCCCCCACACCGGCACATGCTGATGCTGCTGGGCCTTGGCCATCTGCAACGACAATGTGCAGCATGTCATTTGTGTATGTATCTCCAAAGGTTACACAATGGTAATACATGTACAGTTACATCATATCACTATGTAGTGGGTGTTGTGTTCTTCTGGGTGTCGCTCTGCCTGATTACATTCTATGTGCTACTTTTAGCTCTGGGTTGTGGACTACCACTCCCATAAGGCATTGTTGTGCCGCTTCTAAAATGTGGAATGGACTACTTTTCACAATGCTTTGCACTACTTGCTAATTCCTAAGGGGCATTTGTACATACACATATGGGGTTACATTTCAATATTGCACTTACCTTTACGGGTGCTTGGTGTGCCGGATATGTCTATGTCAGTGACCCCACTGACAGCTTCTGGGAGGAGTGTCGACTCAACCAGGTCTTCCATAGGGATGGAGGGTGGATGATCTGCCTCCTGTGCTCCTTGCCTCCTGTAGTCTTCTTGCCACCCTCTCCTTGGCATGGGAACACAGGTCGTACCAACTCTTTTTGATCTCCTCCACTGAGCGCTGCGCAACACCCACAGCGCAGATTTTTGTTTGAATGTCCGCCCAGAGTTTGTGCTTCTCACTCTCAGGGACCTGGAGTGAGCTCTTACCGAACAGCCGGTCATGGCTCCTCTCCACCTCCTCAGTGAGCACCTCCAGTTCCTGCTCACTGAACTTGAGTTTTCTTTTCCTCTCTCCCTTCTCCTTTCCATGTGCAGAGGTGTCCATGGTGATGTGCAGCCCTGCCTTGTTCACAGACTTGCTCCCTGTGGCTGGGCTGTGTCTCTCTCACTGCTCCTTTGAGTGTGGCACCTGCAAACTGCATGGGATGACTCACTTCCTGCTTGTGATGTCATCAGGCTCTGCCAGGTGTGCTTTCTCACAATTTGCGATTTTCAATTAACGAATCGCCAATTTTTTGCGATTCGGTATTTGGGCCTCACAAACCGCAAATAGCGAATTTTAAGAAATCGCTAATTCCAAATCGCTAACGTGTTACATAGCATATTGCGACTCAGAAATAGCAATTTCTTAAAAATCGCCATTTGTGATTCGCAGAGGGCTTTCTTCATACATCTGGCCCTTAGTTTTCAATTGAACAGGCTCACTGGTTAATTGCTCATTGTAACCCCCTAAGCCAAATATAGTAAGACTACTACCTTATGAAACGATGAATTTCTCCGTAAATATTCCACAAAGGTGGTATACAATAAATAGAAGGGCCCTGAGATGGATATTTTCCCTCCCTACACGGCTGTTGTAGAGCCAATCAGGCTGTACGTTGATGAGTAGAGGAAATCCTCTAATTCTATCAGATAAAATATGTTTTCTTGTTATGCTTTTTTCTGCTTATCAATGTATGAAAAATATTCCCAGACAGTAAGTACCAGAAACAATACAGAAGGGGGGTGGTCTCCTGAAATCCCATTCAATACAAAGTATGCATTTTTGTAATAAGAAAGCCCAGAAAGTGAGCAAAGCAGAGGAGAAAATAGAAAATAAATGCAAACTGTAAATCCTGTGTGTGGACATTTAAGCAGCAGGATCAACCCAGGATTCTGATAGATATACCGTTTTATTTTATTTTTAAAAATTATAAAGCATGGACCTGGTTTCAGAAGTTAAAGAGGATGTTGCACAAAAAATACGTTAGGGATCAGTGTACAGAGTGAATGTAATCGTCTGCTGGTTGGTAGATGAGATAACAGCAACACTTTTATAACTGTACACGTGCTAAACAAACATGTTTAAAGATGCGATCTGAGAATGAGGTTCTACGTAGGTTGCCACGCAAATAAAGATATCATCCTAACACAATTCTAACAAAAAATAAAGAGAATAACTATGGAGTTCTAGATTATTATTAAAGAGTGTACCCTCCTGCTATTTCTTAGTGAGGTGGGGTTTAGTATCTGAGGGTTTAGTGTGAGGGTAAGAGGCAGGAGTATTAACAGATTCTCATGCCAAAGTGTTTGATTAGAAGGTAGGCTTTGAGTAATTGATTCCAGGCGTACTTGTGTAGTTAGGGATTTTAATAATTTGAGCTTATAAACAAACATGTAATGTAGTTAGAAGTCCTCAAATGTTTCAATGTAATCTAATCAAGATAATTATAAGCAAAATATACTTTTTTTCCTATTAAGACAGCAATAATGGAAAGTAATTTCCAAAAACAATTCATAGTTATTTCACATCTAGTAACAACTGTGAAAACCAGTTGTTCTAGCACCATATGCTAGAATGTGTTTTTAGAATATGTTTTCAAAAAGTAATTAATCATCTCACTGTAGTCTAATGTTGCTACCATATTGTGACCTGTTGAGAGACGAGACAGTCTTCTAAGTTGTCCCTGGGATACGGTTCACCATAGGTCTTTATAAACTTGAGAAAGGAGTAGATGCATATAGTAGATGTTACAGTCACTGAGATTGTAAGTTGAACTCTTAGATAAGCATAATGTTTGAAAACATTTCTCACAATCTGTGACTATAAATGGGGAATACAACATGTAAGGCAGCCTTTATATTTTTGGAGGACAGCAGCGTGAAAGAAGAGCGTCTGTGACAATTCAATCCCATCTATTTCAGAAGCTGAAACTCCTCCCTGGATAATCATAGTGATTGTTCATATTTGCCTAAACTCCTGATGATGGTGAGTCACCTGAAAAGATGCTGTAAGAATAAACACATTTTAGCACTAAACTTGGCTTTAGAGGTCTGCATATGAGGAAGCCATTGCATACAATAACCTTCCTGTGTCACAAACGTTTTTCAATTTCTTCTGCAGTTTCACAGGATATGAAAGAATCACATAACCAGATTTGGTGCATGATAGACAAATACCATTGTCATAGTACTTTGCCCTTTCCTCTCTAGTTAAAAGACATATCTGTTTGTAGCAGTGGTTTAACCTACACTAACAGGTATGCCCCTTACACATCATCAGGTCTTTATGGCCTTTTAACCCTTGGTACATTGATCCCGACCTCCACATCATTATATCTATCAAAAATTCAGATGTACTTTTTTTATAGTCACAATTTGTGACTTGTGTTTTTGGGGTCAGTAAACATTTTTAAATACTGACCCATGTTTTAATATTTTGGTTTGTAAAAATCTGAATAGCAGTGGGTCTGACCGTGACCTACATCTGAATATTAATGCATTAAGTTGCAAATTCTGACTCACTAAAGTTGGATGCCACCTCAAAGCTGATGGCCTGGCTGTTAGGGTCAGCAGATCACCATGTCTATTATCAAAAAAGTCAAAAAAAAATGTAAATGCAGCCGGTTTTCCTTAAAGAAAACTGGGCTGCATTTAAAAAGAAAGGTTTACATCTTTTTTTTGTTTTAGAATTTGCAAGTGGTCTTGTGGACTACTGCCTACTCCGAAACAAACTTAACATTCAGAAAGGGCAACAGCTCCGAAGAGATCCCTTCTCTTTTACAAATGGAGGTACCAGATCAACTTGGGGACCAGTAACTTTTTTTAATGGTTTATGACCACTATTTTGATCTCAAACCTTAGATACTTGTGTATAGGAATTGCTATTTGAAAAGGACGCACAAGACAACTCTTCCAAAACAAAATTAGTTATCCATTTCTAAATACATTTTAAGAGTTGGTATTAAGTTAATTGAAACTAAAATGGGTTACGTACATTGCTATATCAGACTGTGAAGCAAAAGGTTTGCTACTGAAATCCTGCTTTGCACATCTGGCCATAGACTCATTCCATTCAAATGAGGTTGATTCAGTTGGATTACACGTATTAAATAATCAAAATAGATCGGATGAATGGGTGTATTAATATTTTCTTCTCCCTTTTTTTAAATCCTTGGTGAAGAGTTTCATTAAAATACATTTGATCCAAGTAGTTTCATCAGCGAGTTGTTTAAGGTGTATGATGTATGGTAAGTGTTGGAAATGTGATTATTGTTTGAGGGAGTGAAACCCTACTCAGGCAGCAATTGCAATCTCTGTCAGGGTGAAATACAAGCAAATCACACATTAACCTGTACTTACCAATTTGGTAGCTTGGCACAGAAGCAGTCAGACTTAACTTAGAGGCAATGTATGTAGTATTTATGCAGCATTTTAAACTGTATTAAAATGAAAATACTACATAAGAAAAATCTCACACAATTAGAAAACTAGATTAGAATGTAAAAAAAAAACAATTAAGAACCAAATGATAAAAATCCAATTAGGAGACCCAGAAATGCACAATTTTAAAGATCTGACCAAAAATAGCTCCAAAAATTGCAAAGCACCAACTGTGGAAATCTGATTGTGCTAGACTGGGACAAAACCACAGGTTCAGGCTGACCATGATGGAGTGTGAGCTGGCTAAAGAGACCCAGTTCGGCCAGCTGAGTGAGAGTACCTTAAATCCTGGCTGCAGAGTGATGCAGATTCTGGTGTCAAGGATGCACCATGGCGCAGTGGTCCCTAAAAGCTGTGAAGCTGCAATGTGAGGTCCTGCATCACCACTGATGAGGCCTTCGACAAGGGCCAAGTGATGTGAAGTACTGCATCAAGATGTGTTGCACACCGGCTGATTATGTTATGTTACATTGATATGTATAGTACACTAATCACCCGAGAGGGTATCCAGGTGCTTGGCCAGGTGTGTAGGTTTGTGGTCCCTGATGTGCTTATCTGAATAGCCAGGTCACAGGAGCTAGTGAAGCTTCTTGAGGTGCAGTGTGATGTGGATGAGGCCTGGGAGGTCGAACATGAGTCTTGCATTAGTGTTCTTGATGGTCAAGACTCTATGTAGGAGTTGTTTGGAAATTCCATTGTAGAGAGTATTTCCCTAGTCCGGCCTGCTGGTGATAAGTGCTTGTGTGACAGCCCATCTGGTGTTATGAGGCAGCCATTTGAAGATTTTTTACAGCATGCATAGGGTGTGGAAGAAGTACATACTGCTTTGACTTAAGGTGCCATGTTGAACGTTTTGATTAGGATGAAACCTAAATTTCTTAATTTCTTGCCTGGTCTGTGGGTGTTGGTCCTAGCTCCGATGGCTACTAGGTGGAGTTGCATAATGAGCCGTGTTGCTGAAGATCAGGACTTTCATCTTATTGAAGGTCAGCTGCAGGTAGTTGGTTCCCATCCAGTCTGCTACCATGGTCCTGCAGTTGGCGAAGTTGGTTTTGGCAGTGTTTTGTCTGTCGGGGGAGGATGGATTGGGTGTCATCGGTGTAGGAGATGACAATGATGTCTTGTGATCGGATGATGTTGGTGAGCAGTGTCATGCAAATGTTGAAAAGGGTAGGGCTGAAGGATACTCCCTTTGGAAATCCACATATCAATTTCTTGGCCTCTGTTGTGAAGGGTGGGTTCATCCCGTGAGGAAGGAAAAGATCCATTTAAGAGTGGATCCTTTTAGGCCAATCTTGTGGAATATTCTGATGAAGGTCTTCTTAGAGACAGTCTCAAAGGCAGCAGGCTTTGGTCCAGGATGATGTGAATGTTATTGTTGGCCGTGATGAATGCTGTTTTGGTGCTGGGGTTCTTTCTGAATCCTCATGAGTGTTGTCTAGAAGATGGTGAAGTTCGAGGTGGGTTGTGAGTTGCTTGTTGCGTGCCTTCTCAATCACTTTAGCTGAATAGGGAAGCAAGGAGATGGGTTGGAAGTTGTTCAGTTGATTTGAGTCAGCTGTGGGCTTCTTGAGGAGGATGGTGATTTCTGCATTTTTCCATTCATTTGGTAAAATGGCAGACCTGGTGTTTATGATGTGAGTCAGGGTGGTACTGATTGGTGATGTTCCCAGGTTGTAGCTATGGTGGGGGCACGGATCCCTTTGGGTCCCTGAGTGGATGGTCTGCATGATTGCTGCTGTGTCACTTCTGGTGAGGGTTGTCCATTTGGTCAGATGGCTGTCTTGGTAGGTGGTGGGTAGCTAAGTGATGATTTCTATGGGCTTAGATTGTTGTGGAAGATTGCTGTAGTTGTTTTCAAATTTGCCATGATAGAAGTTGGATAGACTTTTACAGAGTTGTTGAGAGGCACATATAGTGCATTTCACTAGGGACTTACAAGTAAATTAAATAATCCAATTGAGTATGATCCAATGTCATCATGTTTAAAGGGAGAGAGCATATGCACTTTAGCACTGGTTAGCAGTGGTAAAGTGCGCAGAGTCGAAAAAACTGTATCTAAAAGGTGGACGGAGGCATGCAAAACGTTAAGGATGATAACCCTAAGGCTGTCAGGTCTAACATACATTAATTGCTTTCCACTCTGTTCTCAGATATGTTTTGAATTTCTCCTTCTAGGTAGTTTGGTGACCTACATTGACAAAACAGTACTTCTCTGCTTGGAAGTGCATTGGACAGTAACCCCAGTTAGAATGATAAGAGATCAATGGTATTCGTTGAGTAAATGAGCTCTCCCTCTTTTCTTTATCTGACTCTCTTGTTTGAGAAAATGAGATCTCCCTCACTTTTTTCACTCTCTCATTCTTTCTCTTTATCTATCTCTATCTCTGTTTCTGGTTGTCACTTTTCCTATGTATCAATCTATTTCATAAAGCACATCATCATCTTTCATTTGTGCAAGAGCAGATGGCCGTTGCACACATTTTTCAACACAGGTGCGACTCAGACAGTGGGATTAGCAGGACCAGACTCCACAGTGCACAGCAGTTGCTTTGTTCAGCTAGAGTACGAGTGTATGGCTTTGTAAAGTGCCAAGAGTCATCAACTGCAAGATTCTTTTTTGTAATAAAGGGAGGGGTTTAAAGGCTTTTTGCAGAAGAGAATAGTTCTTCTTTATACTGAAAAGGGCTGTTTGCCACAAGTAGCTGTTCCCCATGTCCTAATCTGATCCACCGACTTTTGCAGCTGACCTGCCAACCTGGCCCTTAGGTGAAGTCTTCTAACCTGCCCCTGATGATGATATTGTCGCTCATTCAATTAGTTCAGATGATCAGTCATTAGAGATGTAGATGTTACTTTGTTGTGTTCCTGTAGTGAACATTCAGAAACGTATTCCTTCAGAGTCAATTCAGAACTGATGGATGCAGCGTATATCACCCGTTTCCTCTTATCGGCCAAATCTTTGATGTTCAACGAGAACAAGGCATAGAAAACATCTTATAGACATACATATGTTCTGACAGTTAATACAGGCCCACAGTCACATACTCCTTTTGCCTTTGAGATGTGATGATCTCAGTCGAGTCACGCAAGATATTCTAGGTTCATCTCTTTCACCTTATAACCTGTGTGTGCTGAAAAATCAATCAGTGTGTATTATACCTTTTCTTTCCCTGACATATTACAATCAGTCTCTTCAAATACAATTTCAATTATGACCACAGTTTTGAAAGGTGTATAGTAATTTCGAGTGTGCCAGTGAGCGAGTGCTTGAAATATTGAGTGTGTGAATGTACTTTTACAACACATTCCACAAATGTTATCCGAAACTGAATGCAGTCGGTGATAACATTTGTTTATTAGTTTATAAAAGCCATAAATGCCAAAAGAAAAAAGAAAAGCCAATCTAACTGAGCACAGTACGATCTAACGTTTCACATTAATACTTTCACTAAAAAGAAACAATGTGTAAAATTTCAGAAAATGTGCAAAAAGACCAATCAAGCAGTTTTGGATAGGTACCAAAATATAAAATAACTGGCCTAACCGTCACGATTTAACAATGTTAAAAGTGTCACATGATGACATGCGGCCCAGGTACCACACAGTCCACCCTGCATCATGTGCAGATAGCCTAATCATTGGTATTAGTGTGTTTACTAACCAAAGCAATGTGCAAAAATGCAAGGGGTGCAAGTGACCTGCCGGGAGATCTACCTCCCACACAGTCAGTAACACTCCATATATAATTTGATGTAGATTGTCAATATTAAAGGAGACAATGTGCAAAGTTATGCAAAGGAGTAGAAATAAACCACTCTTCCTGCGATGCATGGGCTTATAGAGATTGTGCAAAAGAGCCAATGTATAATCTTTTAGGCCTTAAAATAAGACTTCAATCTGAGGGTCATAATTTTATTCAAGCTACATTGCTATGCACAGGCTTATACAAATTGTACAAAGAAGCCGAAGCACAGACTTTTAAGCCTTACAGCAAGACATCGATCTTGGTTTTATAGTTTTGACAGTGGTCCAAGCTGACGGCTGGCTAAATTGTTGAGTGCAATCTAACACTAATGTTTTTTTCCAGGATCTTCTCCCTTATTCATCTATAACATCTGGTGAGTGATTTAAAGATTTCCAAAAACTGTACCAGCCTGATATTCAACATAATATTCTTTGAGTCAAGTGAATCAAGGAGAGGCTGGTCTACAGGATCTGATTCCCAATACATTGAGTTCTTTTTTAAGCATACTTTTTCGCTGGTGGGCCAGGGCTGGGCATATACAAATAACATTCAGAAACGTTTCCTCAAACTGGCTGTATAGGCGTCATTTTTAGTTTCCTCTTTGGACGTCTTCCTCCATTTTGGCTGAAGATATAACATTGGAATATCAACAAATCTTAGTGTTAGAAATCTCTGCTTTATCTTCAGGGAATAGGGGGGCGTACAAGATAGATGACTCTTTATGAGTTTTATAAGATTTTAAGACCAGCTACCCAGGCAACCGCTTAGATACGTTCTCCTTGTCTTCTGTCCAATTTTGCAGTTTGATGAATTTGTTTACTGCTTTCCTGAAAGCTGGCACAGACATGTTAAGGTCCCACAAATTGCCCAGTTCAAGCAGCTCTAGGTTTGCCAGCATTCCTTCGGTGGCTTGCTGCAGTTTATGACACCATTTTATGAATGATGCAGGCCTAACAAGCAACTGCCTTACTAACGAAATTCCAGCCTGACTTGAGCAGTCGAAGCTGTTCTGGGCTTGCTTGTATGCTTTTATCATTAGCTTGCCCAACAGGGCTATCTCAGCACCAATCATTATTCTGAACCATTTTAGATGGTGAGTAGCAGTTTAGCCTTCATAACTGATGCCAGCAGTTTAAGAGTGTGCCTCCAAATAGTTCTTGCTAATTTTACAAAGGCATATTTAAGATGCTGAGCTTTTCCCTTCATCACCTCCCTTTGGGGTGCATATGTGCCTCTATTATCTATCTTAACCCCAAATACATATACCTTGAGGTTTCATTGATTATCTTCTCATTTAGGTATCATTTACACTGGTTGAAAATTTGACAATTAAAGATAATCACATTTGTTTTATTGCAATATATTTCCACCTCATTATTCTTTGCATACGTTCTAAACAGTTTAGCAGTATTTGTATGCCTATTCTTGTATTACCGAGCAACAACAGGTCATCTGCATACAGCATCTTGGAAAGATGCTGAGCACCAAGGCTGGGCGCATGCACTGAAAGACCATCCAGATCTGAGGAGAGGTCTGGAATGTATAAATTAAATAGAAGTGGTGCTAAAAATAGCCTTGTTTTAGACAGAATAATGTTTTGACTTCCCTTTACAGATGGGCACCCTCCCTGAGCTTGATCTTGACCCACCTGTTAGAATGTAATAGCGTAATAGCACTCACAAATACTTGACTGGAACCCCCATGGCTGCAATTTTGCCCTGACACAGTCAAAGGCTGCCTTGAAGTCCACGAAGCACATGTAAATTGGGGACCTAGGGCCTTGGCTCTATTGAGGGTGAAACCCAATGCCAGAAGGGTTGTTAGTGTGCCTTGGTTCTTGGTGAAGCCAGTTTGATTAAAAGGTAATCTGCTGTTGTCTACAGCCTATGTCTCTAGATCTTGAAGAAGACACATAGAGAATTACTTAAAATCAACATCCAGCAGAGCGATTATGCAATAATTATTTGGTGAGGAGGCGATACCACCCCTTATAAATGGGATGGAGTATTGAACCTTTCTAAGTGGCCGGGATAACCCCCGTTGCCAAAATATAATTAAACATTGCTGCAAGAAAGGTTGCTCATCTTGACGTTGAGTGTTTAAATAGTGCTTGTGGAAGCTCATTCGGGCATTGAGCACAGTTGGTTTGTGGTTTTTCAATGATCTTGTCTGCGGAGTAAATGCAAAGGGGAGCTGCGCCTCAGTAGTCCAATTGCCACTCTCCCCATGCACTGGCATGTTATCACCCTGAGTGTCTTCCTTAAAGTGAGATTTCAGATGACTGACCCAGGCATCATCACTTATATTTGTGTTATGGACTGCTCTTGGACCTTTTTAGATATTACTGATGAGTTTCCAAAAGCGTTTTGAGTCAACTGAGTTAGATGCATTCAGAAATTTAGCCCACAGCGTTTCCTGTTTTGATTTTTTATAGCACCATATAACACTTTTTAATACTTTCCTCTCTTCCCAGAGGCTTGTTAGTAGCATTTAATCTTCAGGAGATTTATGTAATTGCCTCAGCAGCCTATCAACTGCGGATTTTTTCAGGTGCACCGATCATGACATGGATATGTCATTATGGCACTGAGGCAGGCTCCCTTGTTCACTTTCTTGGCAGTAAATTGATTTGTTAGTTCTTTAGTAAAAAGATCCCATACAGATGCCAGGTTTGCAATTTCTGTGACCATGCATTCCAAATTGGCCACTGCCTCCTCTACTTGAGCCTTGACCGTATATGAGCTCCTCTTCAGACGCTTCAAGTTTTCGGTGCCAATCTCTCCCTGAATCGTGATTATCTGTGGTTGGAGGTCACTCTCCTCATGGTGTAACACTCTGAAGTCACTTACTTGCTTAATCAATGGAGGTTTACTAGCATGTAGTCTTAGTGCGAGACTGATTCACCCGTAGCCCTTGTCCATGCTGGGGGATATCTGCTGGTTTCTGACCATTCAGAACAAACATGCCATTTAACTCACACGCCTTTATTAGCTTCTCCCCAATCTTGTATTTACTGATCTAACGTGGCATGCTTTGAGTTGAAACAAACACAGCTATTTCTGCATGCTCCTCATTTGGAAGATGAAATAAGTTAAGATTAAAATCTCCTGTGACTGACCAGTATGATGGGCAACCTGAATTTTTTAAATAAAGCAGGTGTGCAGCGAGTTTTTCTGTCACTGCAGCCTTCCTTTTTGGATCAATGCATACATATATAAACATAAGGGTTTTGTGTATATTCTTTGCCCAGCCATCCAGGCACACATCCAGGGAAGGCTGTTCATCCACATGAAGTTCTGAAATCTTAACGGCCAAATTGGAATTGATGTAAATGGACAGGCCACCTTTTGTCCTTCTGAATAGGCTGCTTTTCTCTGCCTGGTTGCTAAATTCTTCATAATCAATAAGAGGAATATTGGCTTGCGCCCAAGTCACTTGGATCATGATTATGTCAAATGTGCCTAAAACTGATTAATAGCTGGGAATCGATTTTTGCCAGTAAGCCCCCTATGTTTCAAGAACAAATATTCAGCCACCTCCGAGTTGTGGTGGTCAACTGTGTTGATGTTCAACTCTTACAAGACTTTCCCTGTCATAGAGCAGTGGGCAGCCAGCTCCAGTTGTCTTGAGAGACACATTTTGTTATCATTTTCCAGTGCTCCACTTCTCTAAAGATTTGGACTGTTACAGAAGAATGTCCTATGGCTTCTTTGAGGGCTCTCCCAGAATTGTATCTCTCATTTGCCCCTCTCAAAACAGACCAAGGTAAGAGTGCCTTATTGTCAGCTCCTCTAATAGCAGATAGGGGTATCTATCTTCTTGGTAGGTTGTTACCTCAATGCCCCATGCCTTCAGAATCTTTTTCCATTCTAGTACAAGGGTGGGGAGATCTGAAGCCACAAATGTGACTAGTGTTGATCCGAATGCTGTCTCCCTCTAGCTGGGTAAAGCTTTATAGCCAGGATGTCTTCAGAAACCACATGATCTAAACCAGGTAGTTCCTTTATTGGTTTCAGGATACTTTTGTGGTTAAGTACATCCTGAGGACCTCTGAATTACTATATCTAATTTTCCACCTGTAGAACCTCTACTTGTCTCTGAGAGAACATTTACAGATGACTGTGACCTTGTTGCTTGAGGAGCATGCTCTATCAAGGAGACAGGTTGGGTTTCCTCTTTCTTGAGGATTCCTAGCTGGCAACCCATCACCTGACTACCACTGCCTGGCCCAGGTCCCCCTTTCCTCTAAGCCAAATTTCCTAAGGGCATATTGGGATCCTTGGACCTAGACTCTGTGTCAGGTAGTTGGAATCTTGCTAATGATGTAGATTCTGCCTCAGGTGTATTGCGTGCTGGCATCAGATCAATTGGTTTAGGACTGCCTTCTAGCTTTACCTCTGACCTTGGCTCCTTGCCTTCCTGTGCTACAACTGGGGATACTTTTGCTGCACTTGCATAGCTGAGGCAGGCTTTCTTCCTGCCCTTTCTTGCATGCTTCTGCTCCCTCTTGGTCATATGAGGAGAGGAGAGGAGTGCATTTCTATTTCTGTCTCTGTTGAACTTGGTGAATCAGCCAAAGCCTCCTGTACACCAGAGGCACTTCTTTGCTTTTCTGTTGGACTTGGTCTTATGCCAACTTCCTCTGAGGGATCTACTCTTCCAACCTGGTCCTCTTGTTCAATTAGATGACTGCACTCCAACAGTCCCTCTGAAGGGTTAGCTAATAGCAGCTTGGCATGGGTGCCCCCATGCGGGGCTGGGTCGAATTCCCCCCAGAATTCCTTCCAGAATAGCCAGCAGTTGAACTAGTCTGTTGACTACCCACTTGCATGAACAGATGGTAAACTCATTGAACAGATTTGTTTTGGCTCTTGCAATTAAGGCATTTAATTTTTCGAGTTTACAGTTTATTCCAGAGACGAAGGCAACCAGGGGGTTTAACAGATCCACCTGGATATCCAATTTATTAGAGTGGTGCCTAAGGGATGTTATTGTCGCTTGCATTGAATTCAAAATTGCTACCCACATGTTGGTCAAATTCTTTGTAACTTGTGGGTCCATGTGGGAGTCATCTACATTCCTCATTTGATTGGGTTGAGCTGTTTGACCTCCAGAGGGAGTAACCCAGTCACCTTCTTCTGTGTGGGACAAGTCCCCGGCCCCTGACCCCAGGCTTTTATCCGGCAAACTGTGAGAACGCAACTCCAGCACATTATTACTTGCTTTGAAAACAGGGAAGGAGTAAAACCTAGCCTTGGGGCTCTTTAGAAAATCGTAGTTGTCAATATCATTGTTCGTGTTGGCACCTAGCTTATACAACTTATACAGCCAAACATGATTTTCTGGACAGCATTCCATGATTCTGACCTCCTGATGCTAATGCCAATACTAATGGTCTTAGTGCCCTTAAAGCTTCAGCTTCTTGTCTAACTCATGGGCTGCAGGGGGGCCACTGTATGAGTGCTGTTTTTTTAATCATAATTATTGAGGAGATGGGGGTTTGGGGTTGAAGAGCTCATATGGCCTCCTTGCTTCCTTTAATCAAGGGAGCCTAAGAATTTTTAAGGGAGTCATCTGCGCCCTGGTGTTGGGCTCCACTCGGGCCCATCTTGCCACCTTGCTTACTTGAGGACCGAAAAAAGTCTGTTTTCTTGTGGAGTTCAGATTGTTGGGGAGGACACCTGTTTCCTTTCACATTTTGGAGACCACTCTGAGACCTAGCTACTACTTCTCAAACTCCTTCTTGTGCCATCCCAGTTGCATTTTCCATATCCGAGTTCGCAATAATTTGCAGATGAACACCTGGTATGTATACTATTTGTGCTAGGTCTCCTGGTTGCCTTGGTTGCGCTGTTTGCCTTTCTATTCAATGCTGCTTCATTTGATGCTGAAACCCTTTTTCTTTTCTTAGAGATTTGCCACTTGTTCTGCCCGATCTCATTCCCAGGTGCTGGTGGGAGGTTTTAGGATGTTAAAAAGACGCACCCAGGGTGACGCCTCACCCTCTTAGTGTTGCTGTAAGCAGCGGGTTCTGACCAGTCCCGGTTGTTGGATGACAAATATGGTGAATATGTCCTGGATGGTAAAGGTAGCAAAAGCGGGCACCTCAGGGATCCCCCAGCACCACTATATGCTAGAAGCAATTACAGTTACTCTCCGCTTATACTGCACCAGCTTGTACTGCACATTACACCCTGCCCCTGGGGTGTCATGGGGCATGAGCATGCGAGTGCCACTGCCTCACTCTTTTGCCATCACCCCTCATTCTATTTCCATTCTATTCCTCTTGGTATGTTGTGTGGTATGGTATAGCTTAATGACTTAATGGCAGGGGGCACAAACACGCTGGCGGCGCCTCCTCACCTTCCGCACAATCAGCCCCTGTTTAGTTATTGTTGTACCACACACTTGTGTGCTTGCAGAGAAATTTCACTGTGCTTCAATGTACATTTCAAATTACTTTTTCATGGTACTATAAAGAACTTCAAGTGCTTTAAGATGCTTTTTTAAAATATAGTGCCCAACGTAGAGTGCAAACTATCAATGACGTTACTCGGAAATCAGTAATCAATAACCAACACTCAAAATACAGCAGTTCGAAGCAGTGAGAGGTGGTGAAGGTGATAGTGGTTAAATATTCCATGAAAAGTGGGCTAGCCAGGCACTCACCAAAAAGCGCTGACAGGAGGACCAGTGGCAGGACTCTCTCTCCTATGCTGCTGGACACTCCCTCCCGCTGACACCCGCTCGCTCCTCCTCCAACTCCTTAGGACTCCCATGCCGGTGGATGGATAGAGCGGTTGCGTCATTGGTGGCTGTAGCACATGGGGGCACACAGAGCACATGACTAGGGACCCAGCTCAAGCCCCCAAGGCAGATCAGAACCAGAACTTCCCGGGTAGGTCCTGGACAGAAAAAGCCACGGTCCTCGGTCTGTGGTTAAACTCCAAAAGTCCCAAATAGCATCCCAAGCAGCGGCTTCAAATGGCACTTGCGCCATGACACATGTGCTCTGTGCACTGACTCCACCCTTACGCTTCATGTTTCACACTTCACGCCTCCTGTGCAAGATCAATGACCAACAGTTGAAACGGCAAAGGAAAGTCATTATTTCTGATATTTAGTTAGGCCTATATTTATACTTTTTAACACAAAACTGCGTATGCGCAGTTTTGAGTCAAAAAGTATAGCGACGGCTTGCGCCATTCCAGGATGCCAGCCGGGCGCCAAATTTATGGAATGGCATAATCCGGTGCAGAGGGTGGGCTAGCGTAAAAAGAAATTACAGGAGAAGTGGGTTTTGCACCAAAAAATTACGCTAGGCTTTTTAGAGGCAAAAAAATGCCTCTAACCAGCGTAGCATCATTTTCTGACGCGGAACCATCCATACCACATGACTCCAGTCTTAGAAAAGATAAGATTTATGCCCACCACCCCAATGCCCAGCACAGGGGACAAGGATCCCCTGGCATGGCCATTGCACCCTGTGCCATGCAGGGGGCCCCTAGTTGATAGCACTTTAATTTAAAAAAAATACTTACCTATACTTACCTACGATGGAATCCCCCATCCTCCGGTGTCCCTCTGGTGTGGGTGGGGGTGTTCCTGGGGCTTGAGGAGGGCACCTGTGGACCCATTCCACAGTGCTGAACCATGGAAATGGGTCCACAGGTCCCCTAACTCCATGTCTGACCCAGGTGTTAAGTTAAATAATGGTGCAAAGCAAACTTTGCACCATTATTTAGCCCCTCCTCCCACCCATGCATCATTTCAGCATGGGGGATAAATATGGGGCTACGGGTTAGCACCATTTTTTAGATGGGAACCCCTACCCTGCATCTCATTGATGCTAGGTAGGTTCACATACCTGAAAAATTGTGCTAAGTCCGATATTTTGATTTTAGACAGGTCTAGCGTCAAAATATAAAAATGGAGTTAGTTTTGCGCTGAATTTGCATAAAACAAATGACACAAATGGAGTATAAATATGCCCCTTAGTGTTTAAGGTTTTGAAATTAGATAGAGCAAGTTCACACAATGCTGGTCAAATTGGGAAGCTGCAATTTTTACTTCTCTGCTGACTCCACTGTAGTTAATTAAGCAGCCAGACTAAATGGCTTATTGAGGGTTTTGAAGAATGAAAGAACCATTGTACATTGATGATTCTCTCAGCAAGTGAAACTTTAGATCCCTCACTTCATTTAGAGTTTGGGAAGTGTGAAGCTGTTGCCTGTGGCGCCTCATCAAGCTCCAATGGCTGAAGCTGTAACCAATGGATCTGTCCCCCATAGGACTACTAGATCACAATAGTGATCTCACTGCCCTATTTAAGGGGAGGGATTGTCAGTGGTTTTCCCTCTCAACGTCCACCATGTAAGTCAAGGCAGTCCCAGGCATGGGAAATAGAACCTCACACACAGTGAGAAAACTCCATGCACGTGAAGTTTATGGATTTGAGTGTTTGTTTGAAACAGCTGCACGTTTTGTTTGCTTAAAAAAAAAAAAACTGGAGTGAAATGAAACAAACATGGCATCCACTCAGTTTTCTCCTCTTCCTCTAGCTGGTTGGAGGTCATCCTCCAAGAGAGCAAAGGCTGGGGCCTCAATTGGCCAGGTGGGCTGCTGTGACTCCATAGAAATGTGAGCCATGCATTAAATCGCCTCTTCGTTTTGTTGCTCGTGATAGAGCTAACTAATATTTGTAATGTTCTTTTAGAAAACATGAAGTGTTGTGGAAAGTGTTACCATGGTATTTACCGTTCAATGTTTAGTCTACACGTGTGAATAGAGGCCCTAAATCAAACAATTCTATGTGTTCAAACCAGCATCCGTTGTCACTTTTACAAGGTTTCTCTACAAAGACACAATTGATTATTGTATTTGCGATCTTAACAAAGGTAATATAGTTTCTGCCAGAACTTGAGACGTGTTTATACGAGAAGATCTATAATTTTTAAGTTAATATGGGAATACACAATCCTATGTTTATCCTTCAGTAGTCAGACTACAAATAGGCATCTTCGGTAAGAACACATCAGTGCATCCAATTAATGCAATATAATTGCATGCTTTGAAGTGGAACAAAGGAAGGAATCACAAAAACACAATTGTAATCCTGGTCTCAAAGCATCTACATGCCAGCAAATATAATGCAATCTGCTTAACATATTTAGAGGTATGTTTGCCTACGACTAATTTACAATTTCTCTCTAGCCGTAAGAGAAACAAATAGCACAGGGAATAAAAAACAACTCCCCTTCCCCGTGATAACAATGTAAAATAGATACCTCATATTTAAATTAATAACTCATTTTGGAAGCCTGCAATGTTCTTATCGATACATCACTTCATGCGTTCGTCAATTATTTGTATTTCTGGACGTGGTTAGCGAAGGTAATAATATCACAGAAACCTGCTTCATCTGAATATTATAAAAATGGCAGTATGTACACTACTGGTATCTTGATTCAGTTTAGATGTAACTAAAGGGATGCATTTTAATTTGCAATTTGTTAATCACGCCCGTACTCGCACGATTAGATGATATCATGACCCTCTGTTATTCACAATGTTCAAGGATGGATGCATTTTGAACACAGAATTAATGTAATTTTTTCCCATATCTCCATGTCATATCTTGTTTGTTTTGCTTAAACGATTTGTTTTATTTACAAATTTGAAAGTTAATGCTGGGTAGCAAAAACACCTTTAATAACACTTGCAAAGAGGAGAGCTTATTGGGGCTGTAGGACATTCTCATTCTTACCTTCGGAATTTACGAATTAACACAGTTAAAATGAAATTCCATGAAGGAATAAACTAAAACTTGAAAAAACGTGCAAAACTGACCTTTTATTCTCTTCCTCCTCATAGTCTGCTTAGTGGCACATCGGCAGTATATTTGTTTATTCTGTTGGTATGGCCCTTCCTGCAAAATTGAATTCCTTCAGGGCGCTCCTGCAAGCAGGCAAGGTTACATATTTTAAAATAAGCTGTTGTTTTTTCTAAATGCACAGTTTATGAATGCATATTTTCAAGGATAGAATGCCGGCCACAGGTCATAGAAATAAAATTGATCTTATCTTTCCAGGAGGATACATTTAACAAGGACTGAGATGAAACAGGTATCTATATACACTGACTGGTAGAATACATAGGCCCTCATTTCCGAGGCCCTAGCTGCACACTACACCACCAGAGCATAATTCTTTGGCGCTCCGGTGACACAGTGTGCCACTTAAATACAAGGCCACACAAACCCACCATGCCTGACTTTTCATGGCCTTGTAAAAATGGAACTCTTTCACGCATAACATTGCGTGAAAGAGGCGATTCATGGGAGTTGCTTGGCATGTCCCATGCAACACCCATGGAACCCATAGGAATCTAACGCATTACCAGATTTACAAGTCTGGGAATGCATCCAATTCCTATGCCACCTTATGAGTGGCATTAAAGTCATGCAACCAGGAGAAATACCTTTATTTCTCCCCGTATTTTCCAAAAATAGAGGAAAGCATCTTTTGTGATTGTTTTTGTGCAAGAGTGCCTGTGTTGTGCATGGCAGCAGTTTGAGAGCCAGTACAGGGGGAAAGGACAGAAATGTGAGTATCTTGTAGATACAGTGCATTTCTGTCCTTTCCCGGTGGCGCAGGGTGATTTAGCAAGCAACTTGCTGCACCCCCATTGCGCCTCTACCCTGTTAATGAAACCCTTATTGCCCTCACCCGTTGAAGTGATGTGGGGTAGGACAGTGCCATTAAGTATAAAGAGGTCAGAATAATTGGGTTTTCGGTATTTTTCTCTGTAGAGCATGGTGTTTTGAGGATTTTCGGATGTGAAGAGGAAGAAAGAAGTGTGGTGTTTGTTTGGGAAATCAGCAAAATATAGGTCTGATTTAGAGCTTGGCTGATGGGTTACTCCATTACAAATGTGAAAGATATGTCATCTGCAGTATTACAAGTGCCATAGGATATAATGGACTTTTAATACAACGGATGGGATATCCGTCACATTTGTGATGGAATAACCTGGTCTGCCAAATTCTAAATCAGGCCCTCTGTCTATCCCCTGCTCTTTCTTTTACCACAGTACACTCTGCTTGATTCCTGAAGTGGTGGGCGTTGAGCTGATGGGGATTTCTGAGTTGCTTAATTAATAGGGGATATACTGATGCTCATAACTACTATTGGGTCGTTTAGATAGGCTTTTCAAGGCAAGATAAAAGCATGGATTTTTAACTCATTGAAGGCTGCTTTCACTACTGTTTCCATTTGGCTTCTGAGCCTGATCTTTATGTTTCAGAATGCGAGATGTCTCCTCTCCTCAAATTTGATGTTGAGTTTGTTGCTGAGCAGAGTAGAGAATGGCAAACTGTGTTCATTTTCTCATTTAAGATTATTTGTTTTAGGAATTTTCTTCTCATATTCATAACTCTAGTGCCTGAGGAACTTTTCCATGGTTAGCAATTGATCCTCTTCACGCACAATGTGGGTTAGATGGAGTTAAAGAGCTGAGCACTGGGGGATACATATATGACAGTGCTACATGGGGAAGACACGCACTACCATTTTCTCCCTCTTAGTATAAGAATAAGGTGCTGAGCCATGTCCAAGGAACGCATACCAGGGTGGAAAGGAAAACTAGTTTTGTACAGCTTTATACAGCTCAGAATAGTATGCTGGGATGAACACTGGTTCAGCAGGATCTCACAATATAGGTATTCGACCTTTTGGAGCCCTGCCTAGCTACATATCCAGACATGCCCTGCAGGAGAATTTAGAGAACAAAAAAAGTAAAACTTTAGTCTGGAGAAACACAGCAAATCTATCACAGTGAAGAAAAAATCTTAGTGTTTCAAAAGTCAGCTTTGTCAGGCTTGGATCTTTTTGTTCCAAAACCAGTGGGAGCTTAATGATTGAAGTTTCTGACTTTTGTAGACCTTTGCCAGTGTCATGACCACACAAACTTGCCAAATCAAATCAAACAAATGCTTGAGAAAAGCAAAGAGATATCCTCAGTGGAGACAGCAAAGCCCAAACTGAAAGAAGGTTTGCAGAGTAATCTTGCGCTTATTTCAAAGGAAGAATCAAGAAGAGAAGATTCAAGATGGCCGTCGTGAGTCCTGAAGGTTAGTTACAGTTCTAGTCTTGCAATCAGTTGGTTGCTAGGTTATGAGCTCACCAGCTGGAAGCTTCGCACTTCAAATGAGGTCTGACAGGAATCAGCTGTGTGGAGAGAGAGCGCGTTTCAGAGCAGAAACTCCTGTGAGGTAAAATTACCTTTGAAGACTATTTTACAGAAAACGTGATAAATATTGTCAAAGTTTATTCGAGGAGTTTGATAGTAGACCGTTCCAGTGGAGGTTTGGCAAGGCTACAGAGTTTAATGTATGAATAAACCTTATGTTTACAAGGTTCCTGTTTAAGATACCAAAGTCAAAAGAAAAACAAACTTTAACAAGCAAGTATTTACAAATATCAAGGTTATAAACGAAGGCCGAGTTTAACAGAGAAATGAATGATAACAAGTAAGCATTTACAAATGCAGCGGTAATAAACCAAAGTAGAGTTTAAAAGAGAAACAAACTTTAATAAACAAGCATTTACAAATACAAGTATTGACAGAAGTCAAAATAAGACAGGAGAAACACACTTTCACAAGCAAGAATTACCAATGTAATAAACATAATTGAACTCTCTATTGTAAAGTAGAAACCAACTAACATCAGCTGATTTGGAGAACGCATTATCACCAACTATATATATAAATATAGCAACATAAAACCAATCTCTAACAAAGGTTGAGAACTTCTTCCAGAATCAGTAATAAGCATTTTTAGAAGAGCTTATCATTCATAGAGAGAAGCAAGGCTACAGAGAACTCAGGGTGAGTGAAGAAATAATAGAATTAAAGAGAATTAAGTGTTAAGAGTAGAAAGTGTAAAACTGATGTTGTATGTCCCTAGTAATTGCGACTGTGACTCTTGCAGGTGCTGCATCCAATCTTAGACGTGAAGAGGCAGACTGAGTACTGACTTTCATCATCTCTGTAGCAGTCTCTCTACAATCCCATTCCCCTTTCCCCCTCCGGGGTACTCAGCATGAAGGATTAAAATTCATTGTGAGTAGCTCGGGTCGGGACTGAGGAGTTATCTTCTGCTTCTGAGGAAATCGAATTGAAGTATCCTGACAGACTGAAGTGCCTTCACCCTAATTTTAGGGAAAAAACAGATTTCCTCCTGAGCAGAATGGCAGAAGGAATTGATATAAAAGCATTAGCCACCGTTTTGGAAGGGTTACAGAAACAATTAAATAACACCATAGAAGAAACAGTCCAAATAAAACAGTGAATAAATGAGTTAAGGAACACCGCTAAATCAAATGAATCTGTGTTTTCACAAATCCCTAGCCCTTCACAATCTGCAGGTATATCCACTCAAGTAATTCATGTGGTTTCCCCTATTATTCCTTTGGCTCAACCCGAGCACTTCGGTGGGGATCCAAATAAGGCTCAGATTTTTCTGACCCAATGCAAATTGCATTGCTTATGTAGACCAGTCATTTTTTCCGAAGACCAGTCCAAAGTGGCACTTATATTGTCTTATCTGACAGGTGATGCGGCCGCATGGTCCATGCCAATAATTTCCAGAAATGATCCTGTTTTGTATAATTTCCAAAATTTCAAGGAAGAGTTCTTAAGAATATTTGATCGGTGAACTGCAGCTCAAGCCACTGACAATGAACTATTGGAAATCAGGCAAGGTAATAAAGATCTAGTAGCCTATCTGGCTCATTTCAATAAACTCATTGTAGAGACTGCCTGGCCGGAGTCAAAAAGAGCCACCATATTTTATCGTGGACTGAGAGATGAATTGAAAGATGCCTTAGAACAAGTTCCAAATAGACCCACTAAAATTTCAGAGTTAATTGATCTTGTGTTACAGATTGACCACTGGTTAACCGAACGAAGAGCAGAAAAGAGAACAGAATATCGACCATTTCCCCTGAGAATTGATCGTGTAAGAAATGATCATACGAGAGCCGGAGAAGGGATAACAATAGAAGAACCAATGCAAATTGGTTCCATCCGAGGTCCTTTATCTAAGGAAGAAAAAGAGAAAAGAAGAGTGAATCAACTATGTTTATATTGTGGTGCATCTGGGCATTTTGTGAAAAACTGTCCCAAGAAACCCTAAGCTCTTCAGTCGGGAAAAGGCCAGCTTCATCAGTAGAGAGAGTTGCCCTGATGAAAGCAGAACCCAAGACAACAACCTTAGATCAACGAGTGGCAAATACCTTACAAACCGCAGCGCCACATTTGGTACAAACAGTATCAGTTAAGACCCTTGAGATGGAAATTCAAGGGATCTCAGTTATGATAGACTCTGGAGCTACGGGCGACATCTGTGATATCAAATACGCTCATAAAATGGGTATTCGATTTATCAAGAAATCTACTTTGGAAGTAGTAAGAGCTGTGAATGGAACCAATCTTTCTTCAGGACCCATTTCCCATGAGACCGAACCAATTCAGATGCAAGGTTTTGGTGGGCATCAGGAGCAGATAATCTTTAATTTGATAGATGCTACACAATTTCAAATCATTTTGGGTCTGCCCTGGCTTACAGAACATAATCCACAAATTGATTGGAGCAAGAGAACGATCAAGATTAATTCCTCTTACTGCAAAGAGAATTGCTTTCATGATAGAGTGGAAGTGCCCACCAAGTCCCAAGCGGCCTGTTTAGCACCACACTCTTCAATGATCTGTGCACTAAAAACAACAGAAATCCCAAAAGAATATGAGGATTTAGTTGCCGTTTTTGATGAAATGGAGGCTGAGAAATTGCCGCCACATCGACCCTACGACTGCAAAATTGAACTGGAGCCAGGTGCGATATTGCCATGTAGCAGAATGTACAGATTGACCGAAGCAGAGAACCAACATTTAAAGGAGTATTTGGATCAATATCTTGCTAATGGTTTTATTCGTCCTTCTAAATCCCAAGTGGCATCCCCACTATTTTTCATACCAAAGAAGGATGGGGGTCTTTGAACTTGCATTGATTATCGAGCCCTCAATCAGGTTACCATCAAGAATCGATACCCACTGCCGTTAGTGTCAGTTTTATTAGATCAAGTAAAGAATGCTAGAATCTACACCAAATTGGACCTGCGAGGAGCATATCATTTGATATGAGTGGCTTCAGGGGATGAATGGAAAACCGCTTTTCGGACTCGATACAGATTATTTGAATATCAAGTGATGCCTTATGGGTTATGCAATGCTCCCCCTGCCTTCCAGCATTTCGTTAATCAGATATTACAAGAATTCCTCGACCGGATTGCCGTGGTTTATATCGATGACATTTTAATCTTTTCCGACAATCTATAGGAGGACATTTCCCATGTTCGATCCATCCTCACAAGGTTGCAAGAAAACCATCTCTATGTAAAATTGGAGAAGTGTGCATTTCATGTGGAACGAGTTGAGTTCTTAGGATTCATTTTGTCACCAGAAGGAGTTAGTATAGATCCTACCAGATAAAGACAGTGCAACATTGGCCTTCTCCTTGCAATGTCAAATAGAGTTTCTTGGGGTTTTCTAATTTTTATCGAAGATTCATATCCAATTTTTCTCAAACAGTTACACCCATTACTCGATTGTTGAAGAAAGGAGTGAAGTTTGAGTGGACAAAAGAAGCTGAAAATGCTTTAAATTTTTTGAAGAATTCCTTCGTTTTAGCTCCAATCTTGCTCCACCCCAATCCGGATGAGCCATATTATGTGAAGGCAGATGCTTCAGATGTTGCCATAGGAGGTATCCTTTCCCAGCGTCATAAAGATACAGGTCAATTACATCCAGTGGCCTATTTCTCTCGAAAATTAACACCACCAGATATAAATTATTCAATTGCGGATAAGGAGCTATTGGCAGGCAAAGAAACTTTTCATGAGTGGAGGCATTACATTTTAGGAGATAAGCATAAAGTGTCCGTTTACACGGACCATCAAAATTTACAGTTTTTAAAATCAGCTCGAACTCTAACAGCTAGGCAACTGCGTTGGTCACTATATTTTGCAGACTTTGATTTTGTTATCACTTTCAGACCAGGAAAAGTAAATGGGAAGGCAGATGCTCTATCTCGAATTGATACCGGTGCAGTTAAAGAGCCTCCAGAAAAATAATTGATTATTCCACAAGAGAAGTTCATATCTGACATATTGCATGAAGATTTCACCAAAGAAATTCAAGAAAACTTAGGGCCATATTTATACTTTTTGATGCAAAACTGCGCTAACGCAGTTTTGCGCCCAAAAAATTAGCGCCGGCTAACGCCATTCTGAAGCACCATGCGGGCGCCGTATTTATTGAAGGGCGTTAGCCGGCGTTAGCCGACCGGCGCTGCCTGGTGTGCGTGAAAAAAAACGACGTACACCAGGCAGCGCAGGGTAAAATGGCGTTTGGGCGTCCCAAAATGGGGCAAGTCAGGCTGAGGCAAAAAAATCGTCTTAACCCGATTTGCGCCATTTTTTTGGGGCGCCCAGACGCCATTAACATGACTCCTGTCTTAGCAAAGACAGGAGTCATGCCCCCTTGCCCAATGGCCATGCCCAGGTGACTTCTTTCCCCTGGGCATGGTCATTGGGCATAGTGGCATGTAGGGGGGCACAAATCAGGCCCCCCTATGCCACAAATTTATTTTTTACAAAATACTTACCACAACTTACCGTTTCTTCCCTGGGATGGGTCCCTCCATCCTTGGGTGTCCTCCTGGGGTGGGTAAGGGTGGCAGGGGGTGTCCCTGGGGGCAGGGGAGGGCACCTCTGGGCTCATTCTGAGCCCACAGGTCCCTTAACGCCTGCCTTGACCCAGGCGTTAAAAAGAGGCGCAAATGCGGGGGTTTTTGCCCCGCCCACTCCCAGGCGTCATTTTTGCCCAGGAGTATAAATACCACGCACATGCCTGGGAGTCATTTTTTAAGACGGGAACGCCTACCTTGCATCTCATTAACGCAAGGAAGGTGTTCACGCCAAAAAATGACGCTAACTCCATGAACTTTGGCGCTAGACGCGTCTAACGCCAAAGTATAAATATGGAGTTAGTTTTGCGTCGAAAAAAACGACGCAAATTCGGCGCAAACAGAGTATAAATATGCCCCTCAACATTCAAAGGAATGCTGAAGTGGTCCAAAGAATGCCAAGGAAGAGAAATCAAAAATGGTTTGCCATACTTTAAAGGTGCACTGAATGTTCCGACTCTGGAGCTGCAAGAAAAAATGATTCAGGCTTATCATGATGATCAATTGGCTGGACACAAAGGAATTAAAAAAACTAAAAATCTGATACAACAAGAATTTTGGTGGCCAAAAATGAAAACTCAGATAAGACAATATGGGCCTTATTTATACTTTTTCGTGCAAAACTGCACTAAGGCAGTTTTGCCCCAAAAAGTTTTGCACCTGCTTGCACCATTTTTTAGCACCAGCTGGGCACCATATTTATGGAATGGTGCAAGCCGGTGTAAAGGGTAGGCTAGTTAAAAAGAAAAATGACGTTAGGCAGTTTTGAGTCAAAATAAATGATTCTGACCAGATTAGCATAATTTTTTGACACTAATGGGCATATTTATACTCTGTTTGCACTGAATTTGCGTCATTTTTTTTAACTCTAATTCAGTGCAAAACTAACTCCATATTTATACTTTGGTGCTAGACCCGTCTAGCGCCAAATTTATGGAGTTAAAGTCATTTTATGGAAGTGGAAACCTACCTTGCCTTAATGAGATGCAAGGTAGGTGTTCCTGTGCAAAAAAATGACTCTATGGCCTTAGCACCATATTTATACTCCGATGTAAAAATGGTGCAAGGGAGGGAGGAAGGGTCAAAAAATGGGGCAAAGCTTGCTTTGCCCCATTTTTTAAGACCTGGGTCAGGGCAGGCCTTAGGGGACCTGCGGCCCGATTTCCATGGTAGAACACTATGGAATAAGCCCCGAGGTGCCCTCCCTAGGCCCTAGGGGCACCCCCACCCACACTAGAGGGACTGCGAGGATGGGGGACCCCATCCCAGGTAAGTAAAGGTAAGTGCATTTTATTTTTGAAAGTGCCATAGGGGGCACTGAAATGGGCCCCCCTACATGGCACAGGGTGCAATGGCCATGCCCAGGGGACCCCTGTCCTCTGTGCTGGCCATTGGGGTGGTGGGCATGACTCCTGCCTTTTCTAAAGCAGTAGTCGTGTGGCATGGTAGGTATAGCACCATAAAATGACGCTAATCTGGTTAGAGTAATTTATTTTTACTCTAACCTGCCTAAAGCCATTTTTCAGTGCGAAACCCTCTTCTTCTATACTGCCAGCCCCACCCGACTAAAGTCATTTTTTAAAACTCTAGCCTACCCTTTGCACCGGCTTGCACCATTCCATAAATATGGTGCACGGTTGGTGCACAGAAATGATGCAAGCCGGTGCTAAACTTTTTGTTTTGGTGCAAAACTGAGTTAGTGCAGTTTTGCAGCAAAAAGTATAAATTAGGGCCAATATTTTGTAAGTTTGCGCCACTTTTGCATCATAAAATGACGTTAATGCGGTGCAAAAAAAGTTTAAATCAGGGCCTTGGTGCTAGATGGGTCTAGCACCAAAGTATAAATATGGAGTTAGATTTGCACCAAATTAGAGTAAAAAAAAATGACGCTAATTCGGTGAAAACAGAGTATAAATATGCTGCAGAGTATAAATATGCCCCTAAATATGGCGTTAAGGCCATAGAGTCATTTTTTGCACGGGAACGCCTACCTTGCATCTCATTAAGGCAAAGTAGGTCTCCACTTTCAAAAAATGACTTTAACTCCATAAATTTGGTGCTAGAGGGGTCTAGCACCAAAGTATAAATATGGAGTTAGTTTTGCACCGAATTAGAGTTAAAAAAAATGACACTAATTCGGTGCAAACAGAGTATAAATATGCCCCTATGTGTCAACTTGTGACAAATGTCAAAGAGGAAAAACAAATAGAACAGCTTCACAAGGTCTGTTAAGACCTTTGCCCACTGCAGCCCATGCCTGGCATACTGTTACTATGGATCTTATAGTGGACCTCCCTAGTAGGCAAGGTTTTAACACTATCCTAGTTTTTGTAGACACTTTCACTAAAATGGCGCATTTCATTCCTTTGAAAGAAATACCTCGAGCCCCACAGGTTGCACAGTTGTTTACACAACACATAGTACGCGCCCATGGTATTCCTAAAACTCTAGTTTCAGACAGGGGGTCCCAATTTGTTTCTCGCTTTTGGAAGGCCTTTAGTAAAAGATTAGGAATTGATTCTTGTTACTCTACCAGTAACCATCCTGAAACCGATGGGCAAACAGAGAGAGTGAATCAAGAGTTAGAACAGTATTTAAGACTCAATTTATTTGATCAAGAGAAGGAATGGCCCGAGTTGATGTGGGCAGCTGAATTTGCTTACAATAATGCTGTTCATTCCACCACTGGGTTCACCCCCTTTTATCTGAACCATGGTAGACATCCTAATGTAATGTTGGGTAAAGAAGATGATTCAGTGCCTGCAGTAGAAGAGATGGTGAGGGATTTGCAGACCATGTTAGTTAGGGCTAGAAAAAACATCATTCAAGCAAAAGATTCATATACGACTCAGGCTGATAGAAAAAGAAGAGAGAGCCCCATTTATTCGAAAGGAGACAAAGTTTGGTTATCCCCTCGTCATTTACGTCTCAAAGGAAATCACAAATTTCAGCCACGATTTAGAGGCCTGTTTAAAGTTGACAAGATGATCAATCCAGTGGCAGTTAAATTGCAGTTGCCAGCTCATCTAAAGATACATCCTGTTTTCCATGTCTCCTTGTTAAAGAACAGTCCTCCAAATTTACGTCAAAACTCCCCTCCAAGTCCTTCTCCAGATTAGCTCTGCAGAAGAGTATGAGGTCAATCAAATCTTAGATTCCAAAATCCGTAATGGTAAGCTTTATTATCTAATTGATAGGAAAGGATACGGTCCAGAGGAACGATCCTGGGAGCCACACAACTATGTATATGCTTCAAGATTAGTGAGAAACTTTCATAGAACCTACCCAAGCAAACCTAAATTGGAGAACTGTTCCTTGAGGGGGAGTACTGTCATGACCACACAAACTTGCCAAATCAAATCAAAGAAATGCTTGAGAAAAGCAAAGAGATATCCTCAGTGGAGACAGCAAAGCCCAAACTGGAAGAAGGTTTGCAGAGTAATCTTGCGCTTATTTCAAAGGAAGAATCAAGAAGAGAAGATTCAAGATGGCCGTCGTGAGTCCTGAAGGTTAGTTACAGTTCTAGTCTTGCAATCAGTTGGTTGCTAGGTTACGAGCTCACCAGCTGGAAGCTTCGCACTTCAACTGAGGTCTGACAGGAATCAGCTGTGTGGAGAGAGAGCGCGCTTCAGAGCAGAAACTCCTGTGAGGTAAAATTACCTTTGAAGACTATTTTACAGAAAACGTGATAAATATTTGTCAAGGTTTATTCGAGGAGTTTGATAGTAGACTGTTCCAGTGGAGGTTTGGCAAGGCTACAGAGTTTAATGTATGAATAAACCTTATGTTTACAAGGTTCCTGTTTAAGATACCAAAGTCAAAAGAAAAACAAACTTTAACAAGCAAGTATTTACAAATATCAAGGTTATAAACGAAGGCCGAGTTTAATGGAGAAATTAATGTTAACAAGTAAGCATTTACAAATGCAACGGTAATAAACCAAAGTAGAGTTTAAAAGAGAAACAAACTTTAATAAACAAGCATTTACAAATACAAGTATTGACAGAAGTCAAAGTAAGACAGGAGAAACAAACTTTCACAAGCAAGAATTACCAATGCAATAAACATAATTGAACTCTCTAATGTAAAGTAGAAACCAACTAACATCAGCTGATTTGGAGAACGCATTATCACCAACTATACATATATATATATATATAGCAACATAAAACCGATCTCTAACAAAGGTTGAAGAAACAGTCCAAATAAAACAGTGAAGAAATGAGTTAGGGAACACCGCTAAATCAAATGAATCTGTGTTTTCACAAATCCCTAGCCCTTCACAGTCTGCAGGTATATCCACTCAAGTAATTCATGCGGTTTCCCCTATTATTCGTTTGGCTCAACCCGAGCGCTTCGGTAGGGATCCAAATAAGGCGCATATGTCGAAGTAAGAAAGGAGAAACTAACTTTAATAAACAAGCATTTACAAATACAAGTATTGACAGAAGTCAAAATAAGACAGGAGAAACAAACTTTCACAAGCAAGAATTACCAATGCAAGAAACGTAATTGAACTCTCTAATGTAAAGTAGAAACCAACTAACATCAGCTGATTTGGAGAACGCATTATCACCAACTATATATATATATATATATATATATATATATATATATATATGTAGCAACATAAAACCAATCTCTAACAAAGGTTGAGAAGTTCTTCCAGAATCAGTAATAAGCATTTTTAAGAAGAGCTTATTATTCATAGAGAGAAGCAAGGCTACAGAGAACTAAGGGGGAGTGAAGAAATAATAGAATTAAAGAGAATTAAGTGTTAAGAGTGGAAAGTGTAAAACTGATGTTGTATGTCCCTAGTAATTGCGACTGTGACTCTTGCAGGTGCTGCATCCAATCTTAGACGTGAAGAAGAAGACTGAGTACTGACATTCATCATCTCTGTAGCAGTCTCTCTACAATCCCATTCCCCTTTCCCCCTCCGGGGTACTCAGCACGAAGGATTAAAATTCGTTGTCAGTAGCTCGGGTCGGGACTGAGGAGTTATCTTCTGCTTCTGAGGAAATCTAATTGAAGTATCCTGACAGCCAGCATAATCCTTGGACTGTAACCTTTTTGAAGACTTTGCACTTCCAAAAGATAACAAAGTCCTAGAATGAAAAAGTCAACCTGGTTGACACACTTGATGCAGCTGACCTAGATTCCATCCCAATAGGTCTGATTTTATGTCAAGGCCCCTGTCAACTGTGAGCTGATTCATAAAAGTTTTTCTAGGGCCTGGCTGTTCTAAAATTTTTAAGATCCATATTCCATGTTCTCCTTATCTGATTTTAATTGATTTGTTGTAATTTTGCTTGTTCCATTTTCTCTATTTTTCTGTTCAAGACCTCTAAGTATCAGGGGACACTCTCATTTTGCATCTGGAAGCACAAGACAACTTAGAGTCAGACCATATCACCTCTGAGATATTGCTTAGCCTTCATAAAAATGCCAATACATTCTGAAACACATGATAAATAACAACGCTGATGTTCAGCACTGATCACCTGTTTGGAAATCAAAGTCTACCAAGCAATTGCACCCTCAAAACATCACTTTAATTGAATGAGTTTAAAAATAAAAATAAAGTATTTGAATCTCTGTGTTGACAAATGAAGGAGACATTATCAACTTCAGCTATTCACTGACTTCTAAAAGTGTCTGGTGAGGATACATCTTAGGAAATGTAAATGAATGTCTGAAAGAATGGCTGTGAGTGAATCATGAGCATTAAACAACAGATAGTTCTGGTCTAATATACTGAATGCCATCTTCAACTTCCCAATTTATCTAGGAATTTCCTTTCTATTTTTTTTTTTATAGGTGCTGCCAAATCATCACAGGTGTTGGATATGTAATGACCTTGGCAATGGTCTAAGCAAATAATCAATGAATGGAGAAGAGTAAAGCTATTTTGAAGTGAGATAGTCAACATGATCTCATTCATTTAGGGATCTCAAGTAAGTCTCAACAAAACATTAATTATCTTGTGTTATGATATTCAAATGGATATTCTTAAAACATTCACAGACAGTTCCTATTGAAAGCATGAATGAAAAGGGGATTATTCTTAGAATATGGAAGAGCAGAAAGCTTCCTAACAAGGATGAATGGTTTACTGATGTGTTCCCAAGCATCACTTAAGAAGCTTTTACATAAATAGGGGAACATGCTATATATTAGAAGGCATAATTAAGCAGTTTCATGAACAATATATGGTAAATCGTACATTATACAAACATTACATTATCCTTGTGCTGTTTGAGGGGCGTGACCTGGGTGGCCAAGATGGCGGACGCATAAGAGCGCGGCTCCACTAGGACCTATAATTTATCCTTAACATCCATAACCCTCTGAGAGCTGGCGGTGGCCTACAACGATGTGGGGACGATGGGGGCCCCTGGAGCAGGTAACCGAGGCTGTTTTCGGGCTCTCCGGAGCCAGGCTGTGCGTGGCGCATGGTGTGAGAGAAGCTTGCGGGCCGGGAGTGGAGTGGCAGAGACACACAGCTTTGAGTAGCGGACTGCACGTGAGATGAGTGGCAGTGGCAGGAGCACCTTGGTCACTGAGGAGGTGCGGTGACTCGTGAGGTGACCCAATGAGCGGGACACCCCGGGACCGGGCCTGTGGAGGTGGGGCCCGGCAGCTGTGAAAGCCTGCATCGGCTGCGGCCTGCGAGCAAAACCCACCGGAGGCTGAGAGTGAATTTCGATTGAGGTGCCCCGTGGGAGAAGTATGAAGCAGCTGATTTCCCAGTGGCAGAGGGAGCGTGCGGCTGTGTGATCGGGGAGCTCTTTGGTCTGCAGCATAGCAGAGAGAGCCAGCAGCAAGTTGAGGGGCCTAGACATGGAGAATGGTGCTGGCAGACTTTGGTGGCATATAACGAGATGCGCCCAAGGGGCAGGCCCTACCTGGTGATAAGAGCCAGAGTGAACCAGACAGCAGCAGATACGGCAACGGAGGTAGTGGCTGGAAGACGGGGTCCTGGCGAGGACCGGAGACCACAAGATCTCTTTTTGGGATGATTCAGTGCAAGGAGAGGGACTGAGGACACAGCCAAAAGGATAACTGGCTGAACCGTTAATCCGGAACATACTGGTAACAGCGGGGGAGGCGGGCGTCACTCACCCCAATGTACCGCATGAGCTCCAAGGGCAGGCAAAGAAGTAAAGTGCAAGCCCTTAAGTGTGTAGGAGACCCAACTGGTTGAGCTATGGCTGATCCGATGGCCCTGCACTTGCAGGCAACGAGGGAAAAGATCTTGGGGGCAATAGAAGACACTAAGGTGACTCTCTAGCGAGACATTGGCTAGGTCTCGATGGAGTTGAGTTTGCTCAGGGCAGACCACCAGTAATTATCTGACAGGGTCCAGGAGGCTGAAATGGCTCTAGCAGAGCTCTCACCGGCACAACGGGAGCTTGGGGCCACAGTTCTCCAGCTCACGGAATGTGTACAACGTCTGGAACACAGGGCAGTAGACGCCGAAGGTCACAATCGCAGAAACAATGTGCGAATCATAGGCCTTCCGGAAGGTGCTGACAGAGAGGACATGGTGGCTTTCTTGGAAGGATGGTTCAGGACAGATGTGGCTCCAGAGCTCCTTACCCCTTTTTTTGCATTGGAGCATGCGCACCGTGTGCCCGCAAGGACATTGGCACCGGGAAGACCCCTGCAAGTGGTTGTGGCCAAGTTATTGCATTACCAGGATAGGGACATGCTGCTGCTGAGAGTGAGAGAGGATGGACCCTTTACGGTTGCAAACAGAATGGTAACATTATTCCCAGATTTTACAGCAGAAGTAGAAAACAAACGAGCATCTTATATAGCAGTGAAGAAAGCACACTGGGAAGAAGGGATTCAATACACCCTCCTGTTTCCAGCCAGGTTAAGGGTGGTCAGTGAGGATCGTACCACCTTTTTTCAGACTCCAGATGAGGTATGGCAATGGTTAGAGCTGCATAAGGCTGGGGGGAGTACAACTGGTAGAGTGGAGCAAGCAGGGCACCGGAGCAGCAGGGGGCCAAGGAGACAGCGAAGCAAGCCCCAATTGAGAGCGAGGTCCACCCAGGCTCAAAAGGAATCAGCCAAGAAAGCAGCGCTAGACTCTGTGGCTTCATTACAGTGCAGAGATTCTTCAATGGAGACCAGTGGAAGGAATTCCGACCGAGCATCAGAATCATCAAAAGAGGACTCTTGAAGCCTGGATGGGGCTCCTAATCTGACCCCTAAACTGCCAATGACTTGGGCTGAGTTTGTAGAGGCTACTCCAGCCCGGTGATGGGGGCTTTGAATTAAATTGGGGTCCTGTTGGCTGCATACCCCCCCCCCCGGATTCTCAGCCGTAGAGGAGTGTACGTCGAAAACGCAGAATGACACATTGTGCATAATTAGGCAGCCTACTGTTGGACCGGTGCCCTGGGGAAGGGGATTTGAGGTTTGTAGTTTCACGTCAAGTGTTAAGGGCTGGAGATTGTGTAGTTTTGTCTTGAAGCAGATGCTGGCGACGGGGAGGGGGGGACAGGAGCCTGTGGTAGTGGATGCATGGAGGAGTGGGAGGTCTCTCCTAACACAACCCATATAAAATGGCAGACTACAATCTGTTAACTGGGAATATGAGGGGGGTGGGGACGCCGACCAGAAGACATAGAGGGCCTGATTACAACTTTGGAGGAGGGTGTTAATCCGTCCCAAATGTGACAGATAACCTGCCCACCATATTTCGAGTTCCATAGGATATAATGGACTCGTAATACGGCGGGTGGTATATCCGTCACATTTGGGATGGACTAACACCCTCCTCCAAAGTTGTAATCAGGCCCAGAGTCTTGACTTACTTGAAGAGGAGAGGAGTACACATTGCATTATTGCAGGAGACCCATCTTAATTCCAGTGAAGTTGACAAATTACGCCGTAGATGGAGGGGCCAGGTATTCACCACTACGTAATTAACCTTTGCATGAGGCGTGCAAGTATGGGTAAGAGCAGGGGTCCCATTCGAGGCTACGTCTGTTGACATTGACCAAGAGGGCAGGTTTGAGATTTTTGAAGGTAGACTACATGGGAAACAGGTGGTACTAAGTTGTATGTATGTCCCCAATGAGGACCAGGTGTCTTTCTTGCGCGCCACTCTGGCCGTCTTACCAGGCAGCTGGGGGGCCAATTAGTGGCTGGAGGGGATTTTAATTGTGTCCTAGACACTGAGCTGGACCCGTCTCTTCCTCCATTGACTGGGGCACTAACATTCAAATTGGCTAAGGGTTGAGGGACTGGATGACTCACTGGGGACTGGAGGATGTGTGGTGAAATTAGCACCCTGGGGAGAGGGATTACTCCTACTACTCGGGTTTGCACCAGGTGCATACCAGAATAGATAGAGTGGTGTGCACTGGGGAATTAGTAAGCAAAATAACACATTCAGAGTATCTGGGACGCACCCTCTCAGACCACAGCCCGCTACATATTATCTGGTGCTGCGCGGAGATTAGATCGTCTATCCCGATGTGGAGACTTAGGCCGGGAGCTTTAGAGGATCCACCCTGTAGGGAAGTACTCAGAGCCCATCTACTGGAGCAAATTTGTGTCGATAAATGGTCCACAGATGCCAGGTGTGTGGAATGGGAGGCCCTTAAAGTGGTGACCAGGGGACATTGCATGGGACAGACAGTGGGAATCACAAAGACACTGGAACTTGAGCTTCTCAGCATAGGAAGGATAATACACGAAGCGGAGAACTCAGAGGGCAGGGACCAGACAGCACGGAATAGTCTTCTTGAGTCAAGAGCATAGTACAATTTAGCTGAAAATCAGTTGAGGCATCACAATTACCGGAGGTATCAGGCAGCCATACATGCGGAGGAAGGCATATCGGGCAGGATGTTGGCATGGCTGGTGAGGCCTCAGGGGGAGGTGCCCCAATAACGAGCATATGTAATGCAGCAGGAGTCCGTGTACATGGGCCGGCTGAAATTAATAATGCATTTATGGATTACTATAAGACTCAGTACAGAAATCCAGTAAAAGCCTTCCCTGAGGCGTTGGGAGCTCATTTGGACTCGTTGCCCCTGCGCTGGATGATAGAGTCCCTTTGGGGAGCCCGGTGACACTAGAGGAAGTTAAGGCAGCTTATAGCACAGTTAGCAGAAGGAAAGACGGCGGGTACGGACGGACTCCCTATGGAATTTTACAAGACATATGATATCCTGTCGCCCATGTTCGTTGAGCTCTGCAGAGGCGCTGCAGTTGGGTACACTAACTGAGACAATGAGAGAGGCTTTGGTAGTTCCCCTGCCCAAGACTGAGGAGCGTGAGGCGCCAGTGACTGCCTTTAGGCCACTTTCTATGCTGAATTACGACTTTAAGATACAAAGTAAGATCCTGGCTAGTAAACTGGTGCAACATATCCCCTCCCTGGTCCATGAGGATCAAAGGGGGTCATTATAACATTGGCGGTAAAAGCCACTTACCGCCGTGCAGAAGACCGCCAATACACCGCCGCGGCCGGGGAATTCCGCCACAGCTATTATGACCCACATCTCGGAATCCACACAAGTCCGCCACACCAAAGGTCAGTGATAAACTGGCGAAAACAATTCCTCCACCGTCACGCCAACAGAAACACGCCCATGCTATTACAACCCACTAATCCATGCAGCGGTCTTTCAACCACGGTATTCCATTGGCGGTACACCACCGCCGCGTTCAAAATACACACACATCTCCAAAACACCGCCATATTGGACAATTCAAAATACACACACCTGATACACATACAAACACCACTCCCACACACCCAATTCAATATAAAACACATACCCACATCACCCACAAACCCCTACGACCAGAAATTTTTAGGAAGCCGAGAGACAGAGAGCACAGCAATTGAGAACCCCACCACACAGAGGCACACAACACTATCACCCATACAACATTCCACGCACAAAACACCACACACCACTACACATCACCACACATATCAACACTTACACCACCCCACACATCACCCACACCACCCCATGTCACACCAAAGACACCCCAGGTTTTCCGAGGAGGAGCTCAGGGTCATGGTGGAGGAAATCCTACGGGTAGAGCCACAGCTATTTGGCTCACAGGTGCAGCACACCTCCATAGCCAGGAAGATGGAGCTATGGCGCAGAATCGTGGACAGGGTCAATGCTGTGGGACAGCATCTAAGAAATCGGGAGGACATCAGGAAGAGGTGGAACGACCTACGGGGGAAAGTGCGTTCTGTGGTCTCCAGGCACAACATCGCGGTACAGTGGACTGGCGGCGGACTCCCACCTCCTCCCCCACAACTAACAACATGGGAGGAGCAAGTCCTGACCATCATGCATCCAGAGGGCCTCGGAGGAGTCAGTGGAGGAATGGACACTGGTAAGTCAAATCTTAACTCTCATATCTCCCACCCTACCTGCATGCTATCACGCACCCCCACCCTCAACACCTCCCCTATCACTACAACTCCTCACTAATGTACTAATTACACAAACCACTCATCCCAACACCAAGCCCTGCATGACACATCTAAGCATGCTCAGCCCTCACCAAAGCATGCTCACTGTACATACCCATAACAACCCCTTAACCATCATCACACAAACCCACACACAGGAATGCTTGCACTGGGGTACACGCACACCCAACCATTGCACACCATTACACACACACACATGCAATAATCATGCTCTTATATCCCTGCAGGACCACTACGGAACGTCACCACACAGGAGGGTCCAGAAATCTCCACTCCACCCGCAAAAGAGGCCCACAGTGACAACAGCAGCTCTGCCCTACTGGATCCTGATGACCAGCCCAGACCATCGTGGGCCTCGGGACAGTCGGTTCCCCTTGCACAGGAACAGCCCAACACTGACCTTCCACCCTCAGGTAACACCAGCACAGCACCCACCCAGCGGGCCCATACCTCCGTACCCAGGACACGTCAATCAGCTGTGTGTCCACCACTAGAGGGAACCCAGGATAACCCACCACCCCAACAACAACAGGGACCTGGGGGCAGTGGTAGTGGGCACACGGTCCAGGGGACGGAGGCACTGGAACACAGGGGAACTGGGAGGGCTGCTGTTTGACAGGGGGCGGACAGGCCAAGGGAACCCACCCTCCACGAGGCCCTCTGCTCCATCATGGGAGCATACCACCACTCCCAGGAGACTATGGCGACGGTCCTGGCCAAGTTTCAGGAGACCCAGCGCCTGCAGGACGAACAGTATTTGGGGTTCAGGGAAGAGCTCAGAACCATCAGCTCTGCCCTGGGCACCATTGTAGGGGTGCTGAAAGACATACAGCAGACCATGAGGGACACCGTGGCACTCCAAGGGGCCCCTGACACTAGCATGGACGATGAACTGCCCACCACCTCTGCCGGCGCTAGTGGACAGGACGCCCCGCCACAGGACCACCACACCAGCACCCCACCCCCTGCAGATGGAGAACCACCCCGCAAGCAGTCCCTGAGATCCAGGAACAGGACAGAGCAAGATGGCAAGACCCCCGCCAGGAAATGAGACCACCCTGATTGTCCTCCCACTGTCCCACTTTGTTACCCTGTCCATACTTAAACTGCCCCAGCTCCACTTCTTATGCCGATATGGGCAGTGCACCTGTGTGACCAATAGACTGGACTCTGCCATGGACATTCCTCCAATGTCCCCCATCACCATTTTACAACCCTCCTCCATTTTTGAGCACTTAAATAAACACCCTTGAAGCACAAAACAATCTGGAGTCAGTCTGTGATTTGGTAAATTTGTATTATCAATGACAATGTCAAAGTGCGTTTTCAATTGTAAAGCCAACATACCTATGTCACACATCACAAGTCCATGAAGGATGCAAGCAGATGACACACGTTGGTAACCACACCTGTGAAACCGTAATGTAAAGGTACAACTCTGTTACCAAATACTGCTACTAAATGACAGACAGGATAGAGGTAGAAGTGTGAAAGTGAATGTAAAAGTAAAATAAAATGTTCTCGCCTGTGTGTCATTGGAAATATTGCTGTATGACTGACTCCCTGTTGTCTATGTCTTCTTCCTCAGCTTCCTCCTCATCACTGTCCACAGGCTCCACAGCTGCCACAACACCGCCATCTGGACAATCCTCCTGCAGAAAAGGCGTTGCAAAGCAAGATTGTGAAGCATCGAGCAGGCGATGATGATCTGGCACACTTTCCTCGGTGAGTAGAATAGGGAACCACCTGTCATATGGAGGCACCTGAACCTGGCCTTCAGGAGGCCGAAGGTGCGTTCGATCACCCTCCTAGTCCGCCCATGGGCCTCATTGTAGCGTTCCTCTGCCCTGGTCCTGGGATTCCTCACTGCGGTCAATAGCCAGGAAAGGTTGGGGTAACCAGAGTCCCCCAATAGCCATACACGGTGCCTCTGGAGTTGACCCATCATATCAGGGATGCTGCTATTTCGCAGGATGTAGGCGTCATGCACTGAGCCAGGGAACATAGCATTTACCTGCGAGATGTACTGGTCTGCCAAACATACCATCGGTACATTCATAGAATGAGAACTCTTCCGGTTCCAGTACACCTGTTCACTCCTGTGAGGGGGACCAGAGCTACATGGGTCCCATCAATAGCACCTTTTACGTTGGGGATATGTCCAAGGGCATAGAAGTCACCTTTAACTGTAGCCAAATCCACCACCTGAGGGAAAACGATGTAGCTCCTTACGTGTTTCAGCAGGGCAGACAACACTATGGACAACACGTTGGAAAACATAGGCTGGGACATCCCTGATGCCATGGCCACTGTTGTCTGAAAAGACCCACTTGCAAGGAAATGGACCACTGACAGCACCTGCACGTCAGGGGGGATTCCTGTGGGATGGCGGATTGGTGACATCAGGTCTGGCTCCAACTGGGTACATAGTTTCTGGATAGTGGCACGGTCAAACCTGTAGGTGATGATTAAATGTCGCTCCTCCATTGTCAACAGGTCCACCAGCGGTCGGTACACCGGAGGATTCCGCTATCTTCTCAAATGTCCCAGCTGACGGTGCCTAGGAAGGACAACAGCGACCACAGAGTCAACAAAATTCCCAGGTATGTACCCACAGATACACAGAACACGACACAAAACACAAAACTGTTCCTGTATGTGTGTTGAGTGTAGGCCTAGGTATGTGTGACGCAGTAGTAAATGAAGCCATGTGGGCCCCTGAAATTGCGGCTGTCTGACCTCTAAACTGGGACAATGGGATGTGAGGTATCTGCGCTGGCGTTGTACATCGTCGCGGTAGGCGGTCGTAGACCGCGGCGCAATGCTGCATTGGTTAACATTGGACCCTATGGGTCCCAGGAGCCAATGATGAAGTGCGCCGGTGGTGATGACACGCACCGCCGCGGACGTCACTACCACGGAAGTGACCGCCATTTTCTATCTGTTCAATCACTCGATATCTGATCTTCGACAGGAGAGGACCTACACTGCAAGTGCTGCTGTGACCTCGGTCTGGAAGAGACAATGGCTGCTGCGTCTGGGGAAAGGGCCCCTGCCTTCACTGCTCAGGAGTTGGAGAAGCTAGTTGACGGGGTCCTCCCCCAGTACACGCTACTCTACGGTCCTCCAGACCAACAGGTAAGTACACAGGGAGCACGTTGTATGGCTATGCCTGGGGGGAGAGGGCTGGATGTGAATTGGAAGGGGGCAGAGTTCTGGGAACATGAAGGAGTGTGAATGCATGTGCCACATGGCAAGGATAGGGATGGGGGCCACTCACATCGACGGTGCAGTTGGTAATGACTTCTCCTCTTCCCCTGTACATGTCATGTAGGTCAGCGCCCACCAGAAGAAGGACATTTGGCGTGCCATCGCCAAGGACGTCCGGACCCTGGGGGTCAGGGCACCCTCTGCCGGAAAAGATGGGAGGACATTCGCCGCTGGAGCAAGAAGAATGCGGAGGCTCAGCTGGGCATGGCCTCCCAACGTGGGAGGGATGCCCGTCACACCATGACCCCCCTGATGTACCAGATCCTGGCGGTGGCCTACCCTGAGTTGGATGGGCGCTTGAGGGCATCACAGCATACAAAAGGGGGTGTGTACACTCTCATTCTGGGGACTTTGCGTGCAGTGGAGGGGTCCGGGTGGGGGTGGAAGGTTGTGGGTTTCCCTAGGCCTGGGCGAGTTATGTAGGCTAAGCCCCTCCATAATGCAGGCCATGCGGCACTCCACCCCACCTCAGTAGAGTGCCAAGTACAGGTATGCATGCCCCTGTGGCATCTATTTGTGCAGATGTCCACCATAGCCATGTAGGCCAGATCCCAGGAATTGCATCTGTAGAGGCCAAGAGCACGGCGTAGTGCAGGAGGCTGCTGTGTCTGTATTGTCCACCAACGGTAGCGGTAAGCCATGCACTCAACCTGTCTTTCTTCTGTCGCCCCCCCCTTTTTCTGCTCTCCCTGTTCTTTTGTGCATCAGCATCATCAGGCGGAGGTACAGTGGCACCGGAGCACGAGGGAGCTGCATCCCACATGGCCATGGAGGGCCACACCACTGACTCTGAATACACCAGTGGGACGGAGGGGAGCTTCACGTCGGTCACCGGATCACCAAACAGCGACACAGACTCATCCGCCGATGGGAGCTCCCTTGTGGTGGCGGCACCATCTGTGCCCCCCACTTCTACAGGTACAGCCGCCACCTCCCCTACCAGGACCGCCCTCCCAGCAGCTCCTCAGCCTTCGCTCCGTGCCCGCTTACCCAGGAGGGTGGGCATCACCTTCGCCCCAGGCACCTCAGCCCCTGCCCCTGTCACCCCTGCTGCCCTCAGTGAGGAGGCCATTGACCTCCTCAGGTCACTCACTGTTGGGCAGTCTACCATTATGAATGCCATCCAGGGTGTAGAAAGGAAGTTGCAACACAGTAATGTATTCCTGGAGGGCATTCATTATGGTCAGGCTGCCCTTCATCGAACCTTGCAATCTCTGGCATCAGCACTGATGGCAGCCATTGTCCCTGTGTCTCGCCTCACCCTTCCAACTTCCTCCACCCAGACCCAATCCCCTGTACCCCAGCCTATCCCAAGAACACCATCAGACAAACATGCATACACCTCAACACACACAAGTGGCTCAGGCAAACATAAGCACCACACAACCCACAGGCACCCACACAAGCATCACCCACATACAGACACAGCAACATCCACTGCCTCCACTGTGTCCCCCTCGTCGTCGTCTCCCTCCTCCCTCCCAGTGTCGTCTACGCTCTCACCTGCATGCACTACATCTACAGGCACTAGGACTCGCACCAGAACACCCAGAACCACACCCCGCTCACCTGCACTCACCACCCCCACTACCATTTACACGTCCCCTGTGTCCACTCCCAGTGTGTCTGTGACGCCCCCTCCCAAAGTACACAAACGCGGCCACTCACACACCCAACATCCATCCACCTCATGACAGCCTCCAGTACCTGCACCTGCACCCAAAT